>NC_134354.1:86652141-87326135 GCF_048569485.1 Anomaloglossus baeobatrachus | reverse complement strand
AAGCGCCATTTTCTGGGGCGGCTGCGGACTGCAATTCGCAGCAGAGGCGCCCAGAAACCTCGGGCTAACCTGTGCTGCGGATTCCAGTCCCCAGCTGCCTAGTTGTACCCGGCTGGACACAAAAATGGGGCGAAGCCCACGTCATTTGTTTTTTAATTATTTCATGAAATAAGTGAAATAATTAAAAAAAACGGGCTTCCCTATATTTTTGGTTCCCAGCCGGGTACAAATAGGCAACTGGGGGTTGGAGGCAGCCCGTGGCTGCCTGCTGTACCTGGCTAGCATACAAAAATATGGCGAAGCCCACATCATTTTTTTTGGTGGGCAAAAAACTTCTGCATACAGTCCTGGATGGACAAGAAAAAAGGTTGCCCAGCTCACCTATATAATGGAAGCCAAAAAGTCCTAGATTGTGCACGGAGGAAAGCGGGTGAGCCAGTCCATATAGGAAAAAGAGGATTTTCACCAGCACATGAATCCAGGCAACTTGTATCTTTAAAAATGAAGATTCTTTATTCACATGTTATTAAAAAGTCCATGCTGTGGTAGTCAAGCCCATGTTAGAGAGGACGCGTTTCGAACATCCAGTTCTTATTCAGTCTCTCAGAGACTGAATAAGAACTGGATGTTCGAAACGCATCCTCTCTAACATGGGCTTGACTACCACAGCATGGACTTTTTAATAACATGTGAATAAAGAATCTTCATTTTTAAAGATACAAGTTGCCTGGATTCATGTGCTGGTGAAAATCCTCTTAGTCCTGGATGGAGTATGCTGAGCCTTGTAGTTCTGCAGCTGCTGTCTGCTCTTCTCCATACAGACAGACAGCAGCTGCAGAACTACAAGGCTCAGCATACTCCATCCAGGACTGTATGCAGACGTTTTTTGCCCCCTGAAAAAATTATGTGGGCTTCGCCATATTTTTGTATGCTAGCCAGGTATAGCAGGCAGGTATGGCTGCCCCCAACCCCCAGTTGCCTATTAGTACCCGGCTGGGAACCAAAAATAAAGGGAAGCCCTTTTTTTATTATTTCATGAATTTCATGAAATAATTAGAAAACAAATGACGTAGGCTTCGCCCCATTTTTGTGTCCAGTCAGGTACAACTAGGCAGCTGGGGATTGGAATCCGCAGCACAGGTTGGCCTGAGCTTTCTGGGCCCCACTGCTGCGAATTGCAGTCTGCAGCCGCCTCAGAAAATGGCACTTTAATAGAAGTGCCATCTTCTGGCGCTGTATCCAACTCTTCCAGCACCTGCCTGCTATACCTGGCTAGCATAAAAAATATGGCGAAGCTCACGTCCTTTTTTTGTAGTTTTTTGGCAAAAAAAATAAAAAATGCTTCCCTGGATCTTCCATTGCCAGTGAAGGTAACACCATAGGGGGTGACCTGGCAGGGCCTGGGGAGGAGTTTTCTGTCGCATGTGTCATGGCACATGCGACAGAAATCAGAGGAGTAGGGTGAATGTGGCCGGCGCGCTGCTGTGCGCGTGGCCATCTTGGATTTCTGGGAGGGCATCAGGGGGGGGCACTTTGGCGACACCGGGGGACCGGAGGGGACCGGGGAGGAGATTTATCATGTTTGTTCATGCCAGATGGGAGATAAATAATTTTTTACCGGCGCTGTCATTTACTGTAGCGTGATGATCGGTGTACGGTGTATACCTGTGATCACGTGAGCGTGGACCGGAAAAACCGTCCTGAATCATGATCTCCAGGGTCTCAGCTAGCCCTGAAACCCCGGAGATTTTCTGACGCTGGGGGGCGTTATTCACTTATTTCTGCCTGCTGTTTATAAACGGCAGATCAGAATAAGGCTACATTAACACGACCGATCCATTTTTGCGGTCTGCAAAAAACAGTCCGTTTTTTTTCACGGGTGCATCCGTGTGGCATCCGTTTCCGTTCCGTAGACGGTCCGTATGTCATCTGTTTGTCATCCGTGTGCCTTCCGTTTTTTTTTGTGTACTGCAAAAAAACTGAAGGAGGGTAAATGCATAAATTTACCCAGGATCCATAGCTTTATCCTACATGAGGCGGTCACATGTTCACTGCAGTGCCATTTTCTACTGCTTTTCACAGCGTAGAGCGCTCTGGTGATTTTCTTGTGCTTGTGCACTTCATATCAGTCTTTTCTGTCATTATAATGGCAGAAAGACACATAATGTCCCACTCTCCTTCATTTTGTAATTTTTCACCCTTTGGTGCCTTTCATGTGGCACTAAGGGGTGCTTAGCTTTGTATTTAGCCAAAAAAATGAAAAAAAAAATGATGTAGGGTTCCCCCTATTTTTGTAGCCAGCAGGTAAGGTGTAGGGTAAAGCAGACGGCTGCAGCCTGCAGACCACAGCTGGCAACCTCACCTTGGCTGGTAATCCAAAACTGAGGGCACCCCACGCTGTTATTTTGAATTAAATAAATAATTTAAAAAAAAAAAACACGTAGGGGTCCCCCCAAAATTGGATCACGAGCCAAGGTAAAGCAGACAGCTGGGGTCTGATATTCTCAGACTAGGGAGGTCCATGGTTTTTGGACTCTCTCCAGCCTAAAAATAGCAGGCCGCAGCCGCCCCAGAAGTGGCGCATCCATTAGATGTGCCAATCCTGGTGCTTCGCCCCAGCTCATCCCGTGCCCTGGTGCGGTGGCAAACGGGGTAATATATGGGGGTGTGTAATGTCACCTGGCATCAAGCCCTGGGGTTGGTGAGGTCAGGCGTCTATCAGATACCCGACATCACCAACCCAGTCAGTAATAAAAAAAAATAGACAACAAACACATTTTTATTTGAAAAAACACTCCCCAATACATTCCCTCTTTAACCAATTTATTAGAAAGAAAAACAAATCCAGGTCTGGTGTAATCCAAGGGGTTGCCATGACGATCCACACTGTCCCAGTTAATGAAGAGCAGGATGTTCCCCATTGGCTGGGAGAGCAGTGCAGTGACCTGAGCTAACATCAATGGGTCAGCCCAGGTCACTGCAGGGGATGACAAGTGCTGCTGTCAGCGAGGTACATTACCTGCGCTGATCTCCTGCACTGCTGACAGCACCTGTCACTGAGTTCAATGACCGCCGCCTTCACAGCCAAGTATCGTGAGCGGCCCGTGATGTCACCGCTAGTCAGTCTCGGGTCGGAAGCGAGAGAAGGTGATGTGACAAGCGGCGGCCATGGAGGACAGTGACAGCGCTGAGGTCGGGACTTCATCACCGCAGGTAAGCCGAGCGGGACCATGTGTGCAGAGTGCAGGTGGGCGGAGCCATGTGTGCTGGCGGCGGAGTGCGAAGTGGGTGGCGCTGAGGATGTCAGTGTCGTGGACTGCTTGGCTGGGGACAGGTGAGTGTGAGTGTGTGTGTGTGTGTACATGCCGCGTGCAGGAGGGGGCGGAGTGAGCTGAGCGGGGAAGTGTGGGCTTCCTGCACGTAACTAGGATAAACATCGGGTTACTAACCAAAGCGCTTTTGCTTTGATACCTGATGTTAATCTTGGTTACCAGCTTCTGGCAGGCTGCCAGCGATGGCTCCTGCACACTGTAGCTGTAAAAAGCCCTGCTTTTTGCTGCTAGAACCGTTCTCGAACGTAACTAGAACTATCGAGCTTTACCAAAAAGCTCGAGTTCTAGTTCGATCTAGAACAGCCCCCAAAATCACTCGAGCCGCGAACTGGAGAACCTCGAACCGTGAACCGCGCTCAACTCTAATTAGGAGAATATCTGCTTGTGCAGGTAACTATTACTTTTCAGAATTATTAGGCAACTTAATAAAAAACCAATATATTCCCATCTCACTTGTTTATTTTCACCAGGTAAACCAATATACCGTATTTTTCGCTTTATAAGACGCACCTGATTTTAAGACGCACCCCCAAATTTGGTGAAGGAAAAGAGAATTTTTTTTTTAATAAATGGGGTCCGTCTTATAATGCCAATGTCCGTATAACAAATCATATAGGATGTGTGTCTCTCATAGCCCCCCATCCTAAAATTAGCCCCCTTAATCTGAATATGGCCCCCTTATATTGAATATAGCCCCCCAGTGATGCCACACGGCCCCCTGTGGCTGGAACATGGCCCCCTGTGGCTAGCACATGGCCCCTATTGCTGCCCATGGCCCCCTGTGGCTGGCACATGACCCCTATTGCTGCCCATGGCCCCCTGTGGCTGGCACACGGCCCCTATTGCTGCCCATTGCCCCCTGTGGCTAGCACACAGCCCCTATTGCTGCCCATGGCCCCCTGTGGCTGGCACACAGCCCCTATTGCTGCCCATGGCCCCCTGTGGCTGGCACACGGCCCCTATTGCTGCCCATGGCCCTCTGTGGCTGGCACATGGCCCCTATTGCTGCCCATGGCCCCCTGTGGCTGGCACACAGCCCCAATTGCTGCCCATGGCCCCCTGTGGCTTGCACACGGCCCCTATTGCTGCCCATGACTCCCTGTGGCTGGCACACGGCCCCTATTGCTGCCCATTGCCCCCTGTGGCTGGCACACAGCTACTATTGCTGCCCATGGCCCCCTGTGGCTGGCACATGGCCCCTATTGCTGCCCATGGCCCCCTGTGGATGGCACACGGTCCCTATTGCTGCCCATGGCCCCCTGTGGCTGGCACATAGCCCCTATTGCTGCCCATGGCCCCCTGTGGCTGGCAAACGGTCCCTATTGCTGCCCATGGCCCCCTGTGGCTGGCACATGGCCCCTATTGCAGCCCATAGCCTCCTGTTGCTGGCACACGGCCCCTATTGCTGCCCATGGCCTCCTGTGGCTGGCCATAGCCCCCTGTGGCAGGCACACCACCACTATTGCTGCCCATGGCTCCCTGTGGCTGGCACATGGCCCCTATTGCTGCCCATGGCCCCCTGTGGCTGGCACATGGCCCCTATTGCTGCCCATGGCCCCCTGTGGCTGGCACATGGCCCCTGTGCTGCCCATGGACCCCTGTGGATGGCACACATCACCCTGTGTTAGATATGGCCCCCATGCTGCTTATAGTAAAATAAACTCTTTCCTTACCTTCTCCAGCGCTGTCCTCCCTCGTGTCTCCCTATGTGCTGCTGATCTCCTCCACTTCCTGGTTCTCGGTGTCGGTCATGTGATCGGCACAGCAGAGTGATATCTCTGCGTGCCTGATCACAGCTGCAGGAGGGAGACACTGGGACACGCTGGAGGGGGTAAGTAAAGAGTTTTTTATTTTAGGATGGGCAGCAGCATGGGGGCCATATTTAACATAGGTGGGTATGTGCCATCAAAGGGGAGCACAGGCACGTATAATATGCGCCGCTCCCCCAGCCCATCACCGCGGTGCAGTTTCAGCACCACGGTGATGGACAGCGGCTGTGCATATTATATGAGCAGGAGCAGGAGATCTCCCGCTGCAGCCTTCACCAGCTCACCAGCCTCTACCAGCCTCCCTCAGCCTCCAGCACCGCTCCAGAGCTGCCCCCACCTCCCCTGAACCCTGCAGTATATAATCCGTATATTCGGATTATAAGGCCCACCCCCTACTTTCCCCCAAAATTTGGGGGAACAAAAGTGCGTCTAATAAAGCAAAAAATATAGTAACTGCACAAAATTTAGAAATAAACATTTCTGACATGCAAAAACAAAACCCAAAAAAATGAGTGACCAATATAGCCACCATTTTTTCTGATGACACTCAACAGCCTACCATCCATAGATTCTGTCAGTTGCTTGATCTGTTTACGGTCAACATTACATGCAGTAGCCACCACAGCCTCCCAGACACTGTTCCGAGAGGTGTACTGTTTTCCCTCCTTGTAGATCTCACATTTTATGAGGGACAACAGGTTCTCTATGGGGTTTAGATCAGGTGAACAAGGGGGCCTTTCATTATTTTTTCATCTTTTAGACCTTTACTGGCCCGCCACGCTGTGGAGTAGTTAGATGCATGTGATGGAGCATTGTCCTGCATGAAAATCATGTTTTTCTTGAAGGATACCAACTTCTTCCTGTACCACTGCTTGAAGAAGTTGTCTTCCAGAAACTGGCAGTAGCTCTGGGAGTTGAGCTTCACTCCATCCTCAACCCGAAAAGGTCCCACAAGTTCATTTTTGATGATACCAGCCTATATCAGTACCCCACCGCCACCTTGCTGGCGTCTGAGTCGGAGTGGAGCTCTCTGCCCTTTAATCATCCAGCTGCTGGCCCATCCATCAGGCCCATCAAGAGTCACTTGCATTTCATCAGTCCATAAAACCTTTGAAAAATCAGTGTTAAGATATTTCTTGGCCCAGTCTTGACGTTTTATCTTATGTTTGTCTTGTTCAAAGGTGGTCGTTTTTCAGCCTTCCTTACTTTGGCCATGTCCCTGAGTATGGCACACCTTGTGCTTTTTGATACTCCAGTAACGTTGCAGCTCTGAAATATGGCCAAACTGGTCGCAAAGACATCTTGGCAGGTTCACGCTTGATTTTCCTCTAATCATGGGCAGTTATCTTGCGCCTTTATTGCCCAACACGCTTCTTGCGATCCAGTTGGCTATTTGCCATGAAACGCTTGATTATTCGGTGATCATGCTTCAAAAGTTTGCAATTTCAAGACTGCTGCATCCCTCTGCAAGACATCTCACAATTTTGGACTTTTCAGAGCCTGTCAAATCTCTCTTCTGACCCATTTTGCCAAATGAAAGAAAGTTGCCTAATAATTAAGCACACCTTATATAGGGTGTTGATGTTATTACACCCCACCCCTCCTCATTACAGAGATGCACATCACCTGATTTACTTAATTGGTAGTTGGCTCTCAAGCCTATATAGCTTGGAGTAGGACGAGTAGGACAACATGTATAAAAAGTATCATGTGATCAAAATACTCATTTGCCTAATAATTCTGCACACAGTGTAAACTGGGGATTAGTGGCAGCTGTGAGCTGTTATTAACCCCTTATTACCCGGATTGCCACTGCACCAGAGCAGTCAGGATGAGCCAGGTAAAGTTCTGGGATTGTCGCATTTAATGAATGCGACAATCCTGGGCAGCTGCAATCTGCTATTTTTAGCCTGGGGGGGCCCAATAAACATGGATCTCCCCAGCCTGAAAATAACAGCTCGCAGCTGTCAGCTTCATCATGGCTGTGTATAAAAACTGTGGGGGACTGTACGCCAGTTTTTAAAATTATTTACTTAAATAATAATTAAATAAGAAGAAAAAAAAAAAAAGCCACATGCAGTTCCTCTAATTTTGATACTTAGCCAAGATCAGAGCACAGCTGGGGGCTGCAGCCTGTAGCTGTATGCTTTATCTGTGCTGTGTAACATAATATAGGTGGACTTTATGACAATTTATTTTATTTATTTATCTATTTTTACACCGATATAGACGCAGACAGCCTCCGTGATTGAAAGCAGTCAGACATGCTGTCACATAGGGTGGGGTTGCTGTGTCACTGCAACTAATCACAGACGTGGGGACTGCCGGTGGGCGGGGGAAGCGGTGCATATGCATGAAGATAAGGAGTGACCCCGGAAGCAGTGTACAGCCATGCAGAGACTGATAAGTATAAAGCGCTTGCTCCAATCCCACTATCTATTCTACTACCATTTTTTAGCTCCTGGCTTGAGTCCCCATAGACTTAAATGGGGATCGGCATCAAGTGAGATATCCAGGATCCATTCCGGACTCGAACCCATTGTTTTTTTTGTTAAACCTGGTTGGACCTCCTGATCTTGGGTATCTGCGGGTCTGCCCATCACTAATCCTGAGTTATAGTACAGCGCTGCATTAAGTATTTAAGGGTTTAAGTAGTATAATAATACTACTGTATTTAGGCAGAGCTATGTTTGCATATGTAGTTGTTTTTGGGTGTTCTATTTTGGGGGTTGTCATTTTTGATGGCAGGAATAATGTTACATCATTGTTCTCAAAGGAAAATAATCAACAAAACACCAAAACTTTTAAAGATCGCTTAGTAAGTGAATGGATCCAGAATGGCAAACAACAAGACTGGAACAGTCACATTATTTATTCATAATAGGGGTTATTATAATTGATATAATCTACCTCAGTAACAAAGCAATTCAGGTTTATTTCCATCTGGAAAATTAAAGATATTCTAATCTATTTTCTTTTGTGCAAGGTAAAACTTGACTATTACATCTAACGTTTGAAGTTTTTGTTCCTGTGGCATTTTAGTTATTTCCAACTTTTCTGAAATCCATAATCTTTTTTTTTTTCAGGACTAGATTTTAAACTGTTCTGTACTCAATTACCAGCACATTAGAACAATACTCCAGGCAAGATTTAAGCAGTCATTTGTAGGTAGTGCCAAAATAGTATTTCAGAACTGGATCTGCTGTCTGGTACCTGGTCTCAGACTGGATCAAGGTTCACTGGCAGGCTGCGTGAGACTAAACCTGCCTATTTTGCTTTATTAACAGAAAACATATGAACAGCGGACAGTTTGGGGTGGATAATGCAGATTTGATTTTACATGATAAATTTAGTGGATGTGATTCAGAAACAGAAGAACTGAACGATTAAATGGACATGATGTGTCATGTCATGTGACCAATTTTTGTATATGATGTTGATCCTAGTTAATTTGTGTATATTAACCCCTTCACTCTGCATGATGTACTTAATAGAGACTCTAGAGCGAGGTCTCAGTCAAAGCTCACTCCACGCTGAGCATCTGCCTCTAACAGCAGCCATCGATGCGCCTACCGATTGCTGTTGTTCACTTTGTAAAGCCACTATCACTGACTGATAGCAGCATTTAAGCACCAAGATATGTTTTGATCATTAGTTCCAGCACCCATTGAGCTCTCTGCAATGCGATTGCAGGGAGCTGATGTTAGCCAGCTGTACATCATTGTACCTTTCATGTGATCTTTTCTGTGACGTCCACCCTGTGGTTGGGTGTCATGGGAGATTGCCATTTTTACACAGTATATACAACAACTTTTCACTGGTGATGAAGACACGGCTCATACATAGTTTGGTCTTTTCTGTAATAACACATGGAAGTGAAATCTGGACGATAAAAAAACAAGAAAGAAGAATCAATGTCTATTGATAGGATGTTATCAATACCATGGATGATAAGAAGAATAAACAAGTCAATTTTGGAACAAATCAAGCCAGACATGTCACTCGTAGAGAGTATCAATAAGCTAAGACTTGCCTACTGTGGACACATCATATGACGAGAAGGACATCATGGTCAGAAGAATAGAAGGAACAAGGTGAAGAGGAAGACCAGCAATCCAATAGCTTGATACAATCAGGAAAACAATGGAGAAGACCCTAGTGGACCTCTCTAGACTTGCACAAGATCGATCTTCCTATAGAGCATTCAGACAACAGGTTGTTATAGCTGAAGACTTTGGTATTCCTGTTTATAGGAAAACTATCAAATGATCGCAGGTTCAAGTCTCCAAAATGTTTTTCTTAAGTATTATTTTTTTTAAATAATATATAAATTTGAATTCATCAGTTAACAATAAAGAAACATGATATATGAAAAAAATAAAGAAATATATTTATATAGGGGCAGACATATCATTGGTGCAACTTGTATGGCTGAACAGGAGCTCAAGAGGTAAGGGGGCACATTTTTATTTCCGAAGCAGGTTTAATTCTGAATCGTGAGGGGGGGCATATATTGTTCTTGCATACCAGACATTTTCTGTCTGTTTTCCGCCAGTGGGGTCCACCACACAGGACCCACTTCTCACAAGTCAGTGTATTATATGAATGGGCTCCATTTAGTGTACAATAATTCACAAACATAAGACTCATTAATGTTGTATCAGAGGATGCATGAAGTTTCTATATAGGTTGTATCATTCCCTCTGATGGTTTTAGGTGTGCATGGATTTGGTAATAGTTGTTGTGAGTCACTGTGCAGGGTATGAAGGATTAAATAATCTTTATTGTAACTTATTATCATGCTTTATTCCTATAAAATAAAATGTTGGAGAACAGGAGATAGAGCATTGAGAGTCTGAATATTTGACTGCTGGTGTTAATAGAGTTCTATGGGCCCCCACCAGTGTTTTGGTCAGATGTACAGATCCCAGTAGGATTCTAGATCCTATAAAGACATACAGTGTGTGCCCTCCCTCCCATAAAATAAAGAATACAGATAAAATATATACATTTCATTGAAAACATAATTTTTAGTGATGGGCGCATACTAAAATATTCAAGTTTGGATTATTTTGTCTCTAATATTTTGTACTATTAATGTATTTGTCACGAATAACTAAATGAATTTAAACCAATGAGAAGCTCCATTTACCGGTAAACTCCTACTAGAGTTTACAGCCTCCAGATGTCCCAGCAGCTGGGAAATCCAGGAACCTTAGCTTCCTTAAAGGCTCTTTTAAGGTTTCTGGTTCTCAAAGCTTCAGGGAGATCTGGTGGCTGCGAGATCAGTAACCTTAGGTTACCAGACCTCATAGCCACCAGGTCTCGTGGAAGCTGTCAACCATGTAACTTTAAGGGAGCCTTTAAGGTACCTGGAGTTCCCAGCTGCTGTGGCATCTGGAGGCTGTGAACTCTTACAGCCTCCAGATGTTCCAGCAGCTGGGAACGCCAAGAACCTTAAAGGCTTCTGTAAGGTTTCCAGGCCTCACAGCTACCGGACTGTCGGATTGCTGTGCCACCGTGTCCAGCAATCAGACAGTCTGTCAATCCAGCAGTCAGGTCACCAGAGTTCAAACTTGGGGGCTACCCCGCAGCTCTCAGTGAATTTAGTTGTTAGGGTTTAACTGAGTTCACTGAGGGCAGCGGGTGAATCCCTGAGTGTGAACTCTGGTGACCTGTCAGATTGCTTGACTGCTGTTCTGGCAGTCCGGCAATCTGGCAATAGGTTCACTGGTGGTCACACTTGATACCGAGGGAACCCTAAGCTATGAAATCAAAGGAATCATGTAATTTTTTCAAGGGCAGTTAAAGAGAGCCTATCACAAGATTTGTCCCCTATAAGTTGCGGCCACCACCTGTATGCCCTAATATACAGCATTCTAGAATACTGTATATAAGAGCCCAAGCCAATCTGTTTAACATAAAAAACAGCTTTTATTATACTCACTTGCTAGATGGTAAGGTTTGATGGGTTGTCGCTGGTCTCGGTCCAACGCCTCCTCTCTGGTTGTGATTGCTGTCCTCTTTTTCTGCTCCGTGTGGATGATACGTCCTACGTCATCTACACAAAGTCCTCCATTGCATTCCTTTCCATGCGCTTGCACATTACAGTACTTTGATTTCAGTCAAGCAATATGTGCACAAAAGCCATGGAGCTATAGAGTGAGGAGCCTCAGCACTTAACTAATAGCCCTGGTTGCCTGTAAGAGTGGCTACTTGCAGCCACTACTAGGACATTTGTATTCATATCATATGAAACCACAATTTCTCTTTATGTACTAAAAAAATAATAATATTAATCAGAAGATATTGGACCTAAAAATTAAATTGGGCTTCTCTTTGGAGGAAGGTCTTATCTTTATCTATGGGGCCCTATAATTTCTATGGCATGGGTTTTTGTAACCAATTCATATTGTGACTTTAAGAAAAATTTTAAAAGTCAGGTAAACAAGATGCATCCAGATCAGGGGCGGACATATCATTGGTGCAACCTCTGTGGCCACACAGGGGCCCAAGAGGCTGGCGGGCATCTCTACATCCAAAACAGGTGGAATTGTGCATTTTGATGATCTCTTGGGCTGCAAGGGGCCCATATATTGTCCTTGCACAGGGGCCCTCTTCTGTCTGTGTCCACTAGTCATACAGATCCTTCTATTTTTAGACAGATATATTCTTCTAATAATGACAACCTGCAGCAAATATAACGTAGCACCAGACACTGTCTCACTAATGTCAGTCCAGAAAGCAAAGAAAAAAGTGAAAGAGCAGCGAGCGAGGAACATTTCTTTCTGCCACATGTAATAAATATTTCAGGTTTGCTTGTATGTGGTCTCCTGTAAAGTGTTGGTGGTCTGTGTCCCTCAAACATAGTTCAGTGTGTAAATGCTAACGACAGCAGTTAAAAATAGGTTTATAAATCAGCACAAAACAAATACACATGTAACAGATGGGCTGCACATTTCTGATCGGGCTCTGCTGTGGAATTGTAGGTAAGATTACACTGACGTACATACCAATAATGGGGCATATTTTATACACATTGTTTTTCCATTAAAAATAACATATTAGCACCAAATATGGAAATGTATAAAATGTAAGAATTGAGAAGTAAATAATTAAAATATACAGCAAATCACAGAAATCTGATCTGTTGCTCATGTATTTATGGAAATACAAGAGGTAGGGTCCGTCCCGATTTGGGTACAGTTTGTCATGGTTGGATGACTTTTATACTCTTTTGATCAAAATAGTGTAAACTAAAAACCCTATGTTATTGTTATGTACTATTACTCTTTACTTATTTACGGTACTTACTGCCGGGTATTTGCGCATTTTGTTTTATCCTTGTTTCTGTCTGTTAAAGGGAACCAATCACCAGGATTTTACCATATAAACTACAGGCATTGCCATACTGCCAATTACATAGTGAATAAAACCATACCTTCGCTTTTCAGATTGGATCTTTGATTACAGAAAAAACGTTCATAAAGGTCCAGGAGTTGGTGCATTCTTTGATTGATGTGTGCAGCGGAGTAGAATTTCAATATTTGCAGATGATACTAAACTCTGCAGGGTAATCAATACAGAGGAGGATAATTTTATATTACAGGGAGATTTATGTAAATTGGAGGATTGGGCTGAGAAGTGGCAATTGAAGTTTAATGTAGATAAATGTAAGGTCATGCACTTGGGTAGAGGAAATAACATTTATGATTATGTACTTAATTGTAGAACACTGGGTAAAACAGACACAGAAAAAGACTTGGGTGTATGGGTGGATGGTAAACTTCACTTTAATGGACAGTGTCAGGCATCTGCTGCCAGGGCTAATAAAATAATGGGATGTATTAAAAGAGGTATGTGTTCATGAAAAAAATATCGTTCTACCTCTGTACAAGTCACTAGTGCGACCGCACTTAGAATACTGTGTACAATTCTGGTCACCGATATATAAGAAGGACATAGCTGAACTGGAGAGGGTGCAGAGAAGAGCCACCAAGATTATTAGAGGAATGGGTGGGCTGCAATACCAATAAAGGTTATTAAACTTGGGGTTATTTAGTTTGGAAAAACGAAGGCTTAGGGGGGATCTAATCACAATGTATAAATATATGAGGGGACAGTACAGAGACCTTTCCAAAGATCTTTTTACACCTAGGCCTGCGACTGGAACACGGGGGCATCCGCTACGTCTTGAGGAAAGAAGGTTTAATCATAATCACAGACGAGGATTCTTTACTGTACGAGCAGTGAGACTATGGAACTCTCTGCCGCATGATGTTGTAATGAGTGATTCACTACTAACATTTAAGCAGAGCCTGGACGCCTTTCTTGAAAAATTTAATATTACCAGTTATGTATATTAGATTTTATGACAGGGTGTGGATCCAGGGAACTAGTCTGATTGCCGGATGTGGAGTCAGGAAGGAAATTTTTTCCCCATTGGAACTTGTTTGCCACATTGGGGTTTTTTTGCCTTCCTCTGGATCAACATGTTAAGCTACGGGTTGAACTAGATGGACTTAGAGTCTCCCTTCAACTTTAAAAACTATGATACTATGATACTATGTCTTTGTTGGTTGGTTCCTCTGTGTAAATTCCTTTTCTGGAGTCTTCCTGGCTTGTCCCTTTTCTTTATTTATATTTCATGGCTCCTGTTGGTGGCACATGCGCATTGCCAGACTAATGCCATTAGTCCAGTGCCATTTTATTGAAGAGATTGTGGAGAAGACTAGGAAAGGCAACGGCGCATGCGCAGATTTAAATTTTGTTTTTCATCTGCGCATGCACCGCTCATAGTCATCTCCACAGTGTCCTCAATATAATGGCACTGAGTGGTACGTGCATGTGCTGACTCCAGCGCCATTTTAATGAAGATATATTTACTATAGCAATGCGCACATGCCGCCAACAGCAGTAATGGCATTGTAGCGCCAAATGTAAATAAAGAAAAGGGGCAAGCCAGGAGGATGCTGGAAGAAGGATTTACACAGAGGATCTGACTCACAAAGCCCCGCACCGCTGCACACATCAATCAAAGAATGAACCATGAATTGACTTTTATTTCTGCAATCAAAGATCCAATCTGAAAAGTGAAGGTATGGTTTTAATCACCATGCTAGTGCCAGTATGGCACTGCCTGCACTGTACATGGAAAAATACTGCTGGTTGGTTCCCTTAATTAGTTGCGTGGGGTCTCTGTGGCATGTGTAGTCAACACTATGTCTCGTGCTGCCCTAAGGAAAGAGGGGCACCCAAGCTAGGAATTAACCGGACTGGACAGTTACCTACCTGTCATATATGCAAAAAAAGATGTTTGGGGTCCAATCAACCCCTTGTGATCAATTAAAGGTTATTAAATGGGCATCTACTCATTACAGTTATACCAACCTGTGTGCAGCATCATTGCTGTGGAACAACAAAAATGGCTGTTTTGGTAAACAATCTAGTCAAATATGTGTCATACATTTATGAGAGGTCAGTCATCTAGGAAGGTGGTAAAATCAAGGATATGGCAGAGGTAGAAGTTGCACCAGGGCTCTGCCACATATATAAATGGCACTTGGTAAGTAGGAGATTTGGGAGCTGTGATTTGGGTCAAGAAGTTTTTGTAGATGTTTATTGCCACTTAATACATTTGTCACCTATCCACATTATAGATGATGAAGGGTGCTTGATGGAGGACACCACCACTAGGCCCTCCACCAATCCATGAAAAAAAAAAAACCTCTGGTGTGAATGGAGCAGTAGTGACTATGTGATCATGACTTAATTCCCATTATTCTCATAGACATACATTGAGCTGTTGTAATGATTGGACACTATGACGCCATTCACACAAGATAGCTTGGGATCCATGTTGTTGTGCATGGTTGGTGACCCAAGAGTTGTAGTCCTAGCAGTCACCAGTCCAGTGGATAGGCTGGGCTCATCGGTGATGCATGCCATTGTAGATGGCACAAGCTCAGTGATTCCTTGCTTCCCAGAGATCGACTACAGTGGTGATGTGCACTGAAGACATGACATGACTGCTGTAGCCTATCAACAAAGACTGAGATAGCAGTGTAGACCGCCAGACCTAGGAAGGGTTATTAAAGGGAATCTGTCAGCAGGTTTTTGCTATGTAAGCTGAGGACCGCATGCTACAAGGGTTAACACAGATTCATTTATGCCTGTCTTTTTTAAGCAGCAGGACTTCTCATTGCTCGGACTACAAAGTCATATACATGATAGTCCGGCACACCCTTTCCTCTGACTGTCCCATCAATGTCAATGTATAATCGTATAATCTCTAATGAGAGCCTGGTGTGGGCAGGGAAACTCTCTCAGCTCTGCTGTATATCTAATCCTAAAAATTCTGAATGTGTCAGAACGGCTGCACCCAGTAATCTAAGTGATACATCCCTGGATTCAGGATCTCTTTGTCTACATCATGCTGCTCCCACATGAAGTATCAAAAACCTGCTGACAGATTCCCTTTAACATCTGTAATTATTTTATAGATTTAAAACCTATGTATAATAATTGGATATATGATACTTACCAACAGGTGGTCCTGGGCGGATCAGAGGCATTTCCAGGAGGGTTAAAGGTATTCATTGCTGGGTCTGTGGGGTGGGTCTTAATTTTTCCTATTCCACAACTCTAGCATTGGTAAGCATGATGTATACAGGGGTACAATAAGGCATCATACACTATGGGTGCTGTATTACAATTGTATGTCTATGAAGTTGTATAGAGATTTTATACTGTATAGTTTACAAATGTTCAGAATTTTCGGTGAAACCTTGGATGAAAGAAAGAGGTGCATGTGTTATGCCCTACCAAAAAATGGCCATTCAGAGACTGATAGGGGGCATTACTGGAAGGAAAAGAGATATTCTCAGTAGGAGAATAGGCAGGGTGCGGGTGAGGTCTTAGAATTATGATACTAAGGCAACATTCGCACCTCAGTGTTGTCAGTGTTTTACATCATTATTTGTAGCCAAAACCAGGAGTGGAAGAAGCAGAGATAAAGTATAAGGCCCCTTTCACATTGCGTTTTACCTTCCGCTCACAGGTTCCGTCGGAGCATCCGTCCGAACCGCCCCTCCCCCACTCTGCAAAGCGTGTTCCAGACGCATGCGCCCGACAGGGCCATTCACTGCTATAGAGCGCACTGCGTTAGCGTGTGCTCTGTTTTGTGCCATTTTTTTGCACATATACGTTTCTGCAGACGGACACCCGAATGTAGTCCACCTACGTTCGGGTGTCCGTCTGCAGAAACGTATATGTGCAAAAAATGGCACAAAACAGAGCACACACTAACGCAGTGCGCTCCATAGCAGTGAATGGCCCTGTCGGGCGCATGCGTCTGGAACACGCTTTGCAGAGTGGGGGAGGGGCGGTTCGGACGGATCCTCCGATGGGACCTGTGGACGTAGAGAAAAACGCAATGTGAAAGGAGCCTAATAGAAACACGGCCACCACTTCTGCATTTTTGACCCACTCCTAGTTTTAGCTTAAAGATACCGATGTGAAATACTGATCAAAATACTGCTGTCTGAACACAGCCTAAGGCCTCCGACACACATCCGTTCCACCGGTACGTGTTTGGTACATTTTTGCACGTATCGGCGGCACGGAGACACGTACGCCAATGTTACCCTATGGTAACATGCACTCACACGTGTGTCCGTGTCGTTTGTACGTGTGTGCATTTTTCCACATGCTCAACATGTCCGTTTTTCTCCGGCATCACGCAGGCACAGACCCGCTAAGGTAAATGGGTCCGTGTCTGCACGTATGTGACACGTAGCATGCCCGTGTGCTACCCGTACCATCCGTGTGCGTTTTTTTTGTGAATTCTGGATGCGATGTCGGTCAATCTCCCTCTGTCGGACGGTCGGTATCTTTCGCTGTCAGATGGTCGCTCTGTCTGTCGCTCTCTCTGTCCGTTGGTCGGTCTCTCCCCATCTCGCATACTCACCGATTCCCGATCACCGGAGCGGCGCGGCACAGGTGTCAAAAACCTCCGGCGGCTTTTAGTTTTTTGAAAATGCCGGCCGCTCATTATTCAATCTCGTATTCACTGCTTTCCCCCACCCACCGGCACCTATGATTGGTTGTAGTCAGACACGCCCTCACGCTGAGTGACAGGTGTCTCACTGCAACCAATCACAGACAGCGGTGGGCGGGTCTATATCATGCAGTAAAATAAATAAATAAATAAATAACTAAACAAAAACGACGTGCGGTCCCCCCAAATTTGATACCAGCCAGGGTAAAGCCACACAGCTGAAGGCTGGTATTCTCTGGATGGGGAGCGCCACGTTATGAGGAGCCCACCAGCCTAACAATATCAACCGTCAGCCGCCTGGAATTGCAGCATCCATTAGATGCGACAGTCCCGGGACTCTACCCAACTCATCCCGAATTGCCCTGGGGCGATGGCAATCGAGGTAATAAGGGGTTAATCATGACAGGCGTCTCCCCGAGATACCTTCCATAATTAACCTGTAATTTAAAGAAAATAAAGACACACATCCAAAAAATCCTTTATTTGGACTAATACACAAAAACAAACACGCTCTTCCACCACTTTATTAAGCCACAAATACCCCTCCAGGTCCAGCGTAATCCACGGAGGTCCCACAACGCTCTCAGCTCTGCTACATGAAGGTGACAGGAGCAGCCACATACCATGACCGCGCTCTGTCAGTTCCACGCAGCAACTGAGGTGAGCCGCACAATCAGCGATGACATCACTCAGGTTACTCGCGGCCATCGCTGGATCCTCCAACTGTGACAGCAAGTCGCCCAAGTGACTGAAGTGAGCTGAGCGATCTGCAATGAAGTCACAGGTGTGTTGCGGTCTCCGGTGGAGGACTCCAGCTAGCCGCAGGTAGCCTGAGTGACAGCAGCGATAATCACGTCGCTATCTTCAGTCACTCAGGGGATTATCGGTCACTGGTGAGTCCTTCACGGGTGACCGCTAATCAGGGCGCCACACACAGACAGAGCCGTGGTATGACAATTAAGTCGGCTGAAGTTCATCCGAGTTCATTCTCATCGCGCGTCGCTGTTTGCTGTCAGCGGATATGTAGCAACGACATTTTGCCTCACACATGGATCATTTCAAACGGACAGCACACGGGCCTTACACGTACGTTTCTCACGCATACACGGACATTCCACACGCAAACACTGCGAGCATACGCCATCACATGGATGACGGACCCGAAAAACGGAACGTGAGACACGTATGTGTTTTTTGCGGAAGTGTGGCAGAGGCCTAATGGAGAGGAAAAACTCAAGCGTGCATTGATAGTAACAATGGAAGGAAATCAAAGCCATAAAATAGGCTCTGATGAAGCGTCTCATTCTCAGAACACAGGCTGGAAAGACTTGCTGTTTTTCAATAAATGTTGTGTTAGTTTGTACCAGAATCTGTTCTGGTAAAACGATCCATTAGTAGATATGAAACAGGCAGCATATTTACTGAGAATGTCAGTCTCTGATCCATTGCTGTGATGCTTGGCCTGTTCGGATGTTCTGGTTTATATACAGCCTGTCAGGCAGCGCCATGCAAGTACAGCCAATACATTATAGCTTTGTGAAAAGAGCAATTGAATGTGATATTGGATGGCTTCATGTGCACACAGCCCGCACTCACCTGCTCCGGAATTTTCCAGAACAAATATATATTTATGTAAGCTGATGATATCACTCATTAGAATGAATCCGCATGTAACAAAGCTGAATGGAATTCTGATTGCAAAGCAAATTGAATCTGATGGAAATCCAATCGACTCCGAAACTTGTGTGTGATTAGATTACAGGTCGTGTCAGCAGTTGGGATAAAATGTTGATTGCACATGTACAACCTCCCTGTTATATAGCGCTTTAATATGGCACTTATAGGCTTCTGCTGTACCTTTGCATGGCTCAGTTCTTAAATAGAAAATTCTTTCTCTTGGATTCCATATGCTATGATATATAACTGGAGGAACTTTGACGCTTTACTCGTTGGATTGCCTGTAAAGGGGTTGGTTCTTTTTAAATTAGATTTCAGGAAAGGAGTCCTTTATAATAGGAAATATGATATTACCCTTTATAGATAAAGGCTGTATAATAGCATTGCTCCCAACTGTCTAGGATTCAGCAGGACTAGTCTGATTTGAGGGCTCAGTTCTGCTGTTTTGACAGGTCAGGACTTTTGTCCCGACTTCCTCTCATTCTCTTCACGGGCTCCTTAGCTCCTCTTTAGGATAGGCATTTCTCTGCACATACATACTGTACATTAAAGCACCACTCCAGCTTTTTTTCTCAGCACTGGAGTGATGCTTCAAGTCCCATGCCCCCAGTCTAAAACTTATCCTCCGGTACTTTCAGGCTTTTTCTACGCCAATTCGGTCCTGCAGACCCATCTTGTGCCCGTAACTTCTGACTGGTCAGAAGTTAGAAGTTATGTCACAAGCTCTCAATGCAAGTCTATGAGAGCCAGAATGAGTCAAGACCGAGGCTCTCAAAGAATTGTATTGAGTTGTGACCTCTGGCACCTCTGGCCCACTCCATCAAACACCGGAGCAGCTGGCAGGTCATAAAGTGCCTGACACCGACGGGAACATCGGTGAAAACTGATGAAGACACCGGAAGCTGAATATAAGATGGGGGGAAGCAGGGGGCTT
The DNA here is from genome assembly GCF_048569485.1 of Anomaloglossus baeobatrachus. NCBI lineage: Eukaryota > Metazoa > Chordata > Amphibia > Anura > Aromobatidae > Anomaloglossus > Anomaloglossus baeobatrachus. The sequence goes on along the minus strand of NC_134354.1, from coordinate 87,306,365 downwards.
AAATTTAAAGCACCACTCGAGCAGTGAAATAAAGAAAATTGCTGGAGTGGTGCTTTAAATAAAGAATTCTCTTCTGATCTCCCCAAGAATCAAACTCACAACTTCAACCTTTAGCAGGCAACAGCACTAGCTATGAGCCACAGTCTAAATTGAGGGAGATAGCATATGATTGAGCTGTATTTCAGGTAGTAAACCCAGAAGCAGATCATACAGGTACATAGAGATGCATCTGTACATAGCAGTGTATTTCTTTGTACCTGTATTCTAGTGGTGAAAAAAGTCATTTTTTTGTTCCTATAAAATTACTAAAACATGATTGCAAATATATAAATTTATTTTTTTTTTAAGTCTCCATGGGACTTGAACCCCCAAACTTTATAAACGCAAGCAACTGCTAAAGCCATGAGCCCAGATCTCCAGTACGCTCAATGGGAGAAATTTGAATACATGAGGCTGCACTGCAGATTCTGACTCCACAGGCAGATTATACTGATACATATAGATACATCTGTATACAGCAGTGTGTTTCGATATCCATGTATTCTAGAGGGAGAAAAGTTAGAGAGATTTTTTTAAAGAGTATGGGTGTCGCCTAATAGGCTGCGAGTTTGTGACTGTGTTATCTGTATGTCTGAACAGTGCTCTATGCAAGCCATCAGTGTGCAGCTTTATCATCTAGCAATCTCCTCCATGTTTGGAAGTGTGTGTGTGATTTACTCCTCCTGCACCTGTGATGCCCTCCCTCTAGTGGGGGCTTAGCTGTATCCTGCAGGACTAGTAGCTTTTGGCCTAGGTAATGTGCCGCCCCAGTATAAGCACCCGAGCTGCTTGGATCCGAGTTCTCGGTGGCTCGAGGGTCTATGGACCTGGGGGTCATCTGGCCTCTCAAATAAAGGGGTATATTTGCAAGGGATTATATAGTTCATGATGCCACCTGTGGTGTACGGAAACTGGGGTGAATACCACCGCTGCTGTTGGGGAGTACCTGGGGTGATGACGGGGGCAGCCAGGTGTTGTAACCCTCCACGGGTAGGGGGGAATGCCCCAGGACTCGGTGTGGGGGATAAGGCCGTGAGTTGCTCTTGTACCCACACAGTCTATTAAGCAGACACCGACAACTGGGTAAACCAAGTCTCTGGACACCACTGCCAATGAGGGGAGCTAGTTCGGGTCCTGTCCCCAATGGTGCTGCCTGGTGATCCGTGACCTGTCTCCTGGCACTAAGTTTACTTTTCTGGTGGTCCCAGTAGTATGGGACTTGCCGGGTCCTGCTCCCCACTATGGCTAAGTGTGGGAGCTTGCTCTCAGGGTTCACGCTTGGGATTTCTGGACCATTTTTGATGGAAAGTCCTATCCCTCTCGTTGCGCTAATGCCCCAATTCTGGAGCGGTTGGGAACGAATCTTGAAGGCTCCATTCTCCACGCGTAAATTATTGGGTTGCCTGCAGTTACTCCCTGACCTAGGGTCCACGTACCGCATCGTACCTCGGTCCCGGACCGGTGATAGTGCAAGGCCGCCGGCTGTCCTGCTCGACAGATCTGAGCCCCTTGCCACGATCCCCTGCGACCATGGGGCTGACTCCTCTAGGCCCAGACCACCGTCTGCAACCTAGACAGCTTTCATACGGGAGTCACCACTCCCGACCTCCTCAGAGCTCCTCACAGCTCGAGGGCTACTTCCCACTCTCTCTCCACTCACAGACTGACTACACTACTCACTTCCCCTCCCTGACCCCCCAGGTGGGTGACTCTATTCCACTCAAGCCGTCCACTGGTGTGTCTGGTGGGTGTGGTGCAGGGTGTATCTAGGATTTGATTTGCTGTTGGAGGCAACACCATTTGGTTAGGGACCCATACCCAAGAGGGAGGTAGATACTGCATGGGAGGGTAGATTGTGCAATACCCTGTGACGACCTGATAGTCCAGGGGCGTCACATTAACGTACAGCTGCAGTTCCATCTTTGCTGTAAGTAATGATATTTATTTCTCTTTTTTGTTGCTTTTTTATATTATATATAGTGTAGGGACCTACAAGCATGAGGTTCCCATGACGAGGGTTGTAGGCTTCTGTCTTATGGCCATAACACTAACAAAAAACCTCATATTTTTTTGTACAGGATACAGCCAGGCCCCTTTCTGTTAGGCCTCGGTGCAGTCGAGCCGCTCGGATCCGGGCTCGTGGGTGGGTGGCTTGAGCGTCTCCGGACCCGGAGTCATTTCGCTCTGAAAGGGTGCTGGTGCTACTTAGGGGGGTGGTAGGTAGGTGTACGGCCGGAGCTATGTTTAAGTTCCTGACACCACCCACGGGTTGTGGTGAAGGTGGACACCACCGTTGCGGTTACTGGGCACCCGGGGCAGATGGTGATGCAACAAGGTGTTAACCCCTCCGTGGGCAGGGGTGGTGGCCCCGGGACCCATTGGGGAGAGCTGGGCAGTGCAGGGCGATGTGCGGCCGGATGGCACTATTGTACTTACTGTTATTGACACACACAAGTCTCTGGTAAACAAAGTTGATGGTGGTCGGTGCCCACAGCCGGCTGCGTCTGGTCCCCCACCCGCTTCGGTGGTCTTTGCCTTTCTCCTGCACCGTGTAATGTATGTGTAGATTGCCTGCGCTTCAGCGACAGGAGTCCGCTCCCCGGCTGTGTGTATGTCGGGAGAGCCCGTTTGCCCACAGACGCTGGCCCGTGGGATCTCTCTGCCTGTGCGGTGGCTTTCTATCCCCCTCAGTGGGCTGTTGTCTTCATTCTGGACTTGGGTGGGAAAAGACCTATAGTCCAGACCGCAATCAGTCAATTAACTCAGTCCAGTGGATTCTGGACCTCGTTTCAGGGTCTGAGTACCCCCCTGTGTGCTCCGGTTTCCAGTCGGTTCCCCGGGTCGGTACCGGGGGGCCACTACCTTGTCCTGGTCCACCACGGTTCCACCGAGCCGTCTTCCCGGCTCCTGCAGGCTAAGGCCACCGTTTGCCTCCTAGCCAAAGGTGCCCGGGCTCCAACCCCGGCACCTGTCAGACTCCTTCACTCCTCACTCACTGACAACTGAACTTGAATTCACTCCTTTTCCTGCTTCAGGCCCTCTGAACTCCTCGGTGGGCGTGGCCAACCACCTGGCTCTGCCCCCTGGTGTGTTCATCAAGCACTGAGGGAGGTGACTGGGTTTTATGGTTTGGCTGATGTTACCTTATTGGGGGACAGGTGTAATACGGGGGTCTACCTGTGACTACCTGGCTAGTCCAGAGCATCCCACTTGCATTTTTGAGTTTCTGTCCATGTATGATGTGCAGTGGAGTACGGTTTGGCAGCCCGCCTGATCTAAGAGTATGGGCATCGCCTAATAGGCTGCGGGTTTGTGACTGTGCATCTGCAAGTGTGAACAGCGCTCTATGCAAGCTATCAGTGTGCAGTTTTACCACCCAGCAATCGCCCCCTTAATGTGTGGAAGTGCGTGTGTGATTTGCTCCTCCGGCCCCTGTGATGCCTCCCTCTAGTGGGGTCTTAGCTGTATCCTGCAGGAGTAGTAGCTTTTGGCCTAGGTAACGTACAGCTGCAGTTCCATCTTTGCTATAAGTAATGATATTTATTCCTCTTTTTTGTTGTTTTTTTTATAACCAACTTAAGTGGGCAAATATCACATTTGTCTGGCATGTTGGAGAGCTGTTCTCTTCATGGATGAATCCCATTTTTCACTGTACAGAGAAGATGGCAGACTGGCAAATGGTGGTCACATCAGACATCTAACTGGTTTTCTGACCCACCCTATACTGTAAAACTGCACATTTTCGAGTAACTTTTTATTGGGGCCAGCCAAAAGCACACCTGTGTAATAATCCTGATGTCTAATCAGCATCTTGATACACCACACCTGTGTGGTCGATGGATTATCTCAGCAAAAGAGAAGTGCTCAATAAGGCCTCCTTCACACATCCATGCTTGCGGTACATGTGACGTCCGTTTTCACATGTACTGGAGACACGAACACACATAGACCCATTATAATCAATGGGTTTGCGCATACGTCCATGTTTTCACACAGGCCATGCGTGTCAATGTGCTCCACATGGCAACATGTCCCTTTTTTTCCAGAAACATGGGTATCGCATGGACCGAACATTGCTGGGAACAATGTTGTCAGAGTATTACACCACTTTTACTGAGTGATAATAAAACGTATAAAATCGAATATAAAATTGATTTTTACAGAAAAAAATGTTAGAAAACATTGTTTATAGTGTTGAGCAGACCCGGATCCACAAAATCCGGATCCGCACGGTTTGAGAGCCCGATCCGAGTCCGACCAGTATCCGGGATTCGGGGTGCACGATCCGGATCCTTTTTTTCTCCCTCTCCCTCTCCCTCTCATCGGATCCGGACTTCTGCGGCAACCCGATCCGGATCCGCCGGACCCGGATTATGACCGATATGCTCAACTCTAATTGTTTACTATTTAATGATATCAATATAAGGCAAATTTAAAAAAAAAAAATGCCTCCACCATCGCAATGTTCACAAGTAGCATTTTTGCTGCATTTTTGTACTTTCTCATTGCTTTCAATGTTGAAAAAATGCTGCAAATATGTTGCAAAAATGCTGAAAGAATTGATATGCTGCTTCTTTTAAAATTGCAGCAGTTTTCCATTTCAGTTAAGAAAAAAAACAATAGTGTGCATTAAATTTATGAAATCTCCTAGCTTTTGCAGGTACTGTAAAAATCACCTTAAAACTCATGAAAAAAGGCAGCACAAATGAAATGTGTGAACAAAGCCTTAGCAGCCAGGCCATCTCTCACCATATTTCACTGTATTTATTTAAAGGTGGGATTACAAATCACCCTGGAAGACATGTAAAGGAGGGCCTCAGAATACAATTTTGGACAATTTTAAAAAGAGTGGGACTCTTACAGTGGTAAAGCCTATGCACTAACTGCACTAACTGCAAGGGCTAGTAAAAATTGAATGGAGGGATTGCAATACACCCTGAAAGTCAAATAGAGGAAGGCTTTAGAATATTTTTTACATATTTAAAGAGTGGAACTCTTACAGTTGTAAAGCCTATGCATCAAGTGCAAGTGTTTAATGTATGGGCCTGTGGGTGAGTGGTTGTGTACTTTCACATGCGTTCTAAGGCCTGAGGTAGGGACAGTTAAATCCTGTGCTAGGACAAGGAAGTGAACATGGTTGCTGGTAGTGTTTGCAACGACAGGTGAAGACTGGGAGGCAGCCGTTCCTGCATCCTGGTCAGAGAATTGGCAAAGACATAGCACAGAGAAATAGGCAGTGATGTCAACCACAAACACAGATGACGTGCCTGAGAATGCTGATTGTGGTCAGGCTGGTACTGTTCAGGCCCTTGCTGATTTTGGCATGGCACAAGTTGCAAATGACTGTTTTTTTATCATCTGCACTTTCTTAAAATAAAAAGCGCCAGACTTGAGAACACCTAATCCTTAGCCTAGGTGGGAACTTGCAGCATGTGTGTGTTATGGGTAACAATAATATAACACCACTGCCTCTTTCTGCCTGTTACTGTGCTGCAGATCCCTCCCTCACTGTATTTCTGTCCTCAATCTGCATGTCACCTTCCCAGGCTGGGTCAGTGACCTCATAATCTACTGCCTCATCTTCCACTTCTGCACTCTTGTCCTGCTCCTGACTTGTTGGCAACTGTATCTCATTATCATCCACCTCTTGAGACAGTAATTGCCGTTCCCCACTATTGTCTTCTTCTGATCATGGCTGCTCAAATAATTGGGCATCACTGCACAAAATCTTCAAAAGTGCCTCTTGAAACATGCAGGGCGAGAAAATCAATTACACGAAAATTTAAAAAGCTTTTCGGAGTGTCCCAGTGTGGGATCACTTGTCTTTAGGGATTCGCCATGGTGATAGGAAGTACGATCATTGTAAAGATTATGTGGTCCAGACTCTTGGCTAGTGAGACTGGACCATGTGGAAGAGAGGGTGGTGGTGGGAAACATACTGAAATCATTAACTGCCATTCAACTCACCACATGCTCACATTATTCTGGCTTCAAAAGCCCTGTCTCCTGCCCTACGGCAAAAGGGGACAGGAAGCTAGGTCTAGATGATGAGTGTGTTTGTTTTGCTTCCGTAGCAGACACAGTTTGCCATGGCTCATGGCTGTGGCTTCTGCATGAACCACCATCAGCGGGACATCCACTTACCCATTTTAAAGGAGGTATACAGCTTAGAATGGTATTAATGGGGACTAGAAAAGAAAATTACTTTTGCTACGGTGCCGCAGCAAGGACTGTAAGGCAACAATCACTGTCTAGATGCCTCTACTACACTATCCCTTATCCATCAGCTCTCCCTACAATAAATGCTACTAAGAGTGGTATTATTAAAGAATAGAATAGATTATATATATGTTGCAGCAGCAAAGACTGTAGGGTAATAATAATTGTCTTGATTTCTCTAGTACACTATCCCTTCTCCAGCAGCTCTCTTACTCTAAATGCAGCTAAGAGTTGTATTATTAGAAAATAGAAAAAATTAGAGAGAGCCCTGAAATAACTTTTGGTTTTACATTGCAGCAGCAAGGACTGTAAGGCAATAATCCCTACCTAGATGGCTCTAATACACTATTCCTTTTCCAGCTGCTCTCTCTACACTAAATGCAGCTAAGAGAGGTATTATTAAAGAATATAATAGATTAGACTTACCCCTGAAAAAACGTTTGGTTTCACTTTGCAGCAGCAAGGACTGAAAGGCTATAATCCCTGCATAGATGCCTCTTATACTACCTTCTCCAGCAGCTAGCCCTACTTTAAATGCAGCTAAGCGTACTATTATGAGAGAATATAATAGATTTTTTTACTTTGCAGCAGCAAAGTCTGCAAGGCAATAATCAATCTAATACATAATACCTTTTCCATCAGCTCTCCCTACATTGTTTTTGTGGTACAGTGAGTCGAGTGGTGCCTCATCGGGTCTTATATAGGCCCAATGTCATGATGCGGCCAGCCAATCACAGTTTTTCCAGTAGCCATCAGGCAATCACCACATGTTTAGTGGCTGAAATAGAACTGCGAGGCAAGCAGAGCGGTGACTCAAGTATGGCGCTCGAACACCAGGGATACTCGATTGAGTATCAAGCGCACCCGAACACTCCCCACTGCTTGAGATAGTATCAAGTAGTGGCATGAATGCTGGGCAATAACTCCTAATCCTCTCTGTCATGGCATCGCTCTTCACACTGAGGTATCAATTTTGTCCACAAACTAAGTGGTCCGAAAAAAACCGCAGCATACATGATTTGACTCCAAGATTTGGATCACACTGTAACTACTTAATGGTGCTGAGGTTTCTTTGGCTCAAACTTCTCCTGTGCCTGTCTGCACCATACAGTGGTACCTTGCTTAACGAGAACAATCCGTTCTGGGACTGTGCTTGTTAAACAAGGTACTCTTTCAGCAAAGCAAGATTTCCCATAGGAAATCATTGCAGTGCTGACGATCCGTTCCACAACGGGTTAAATGTCCCATCCTGGTCTCCTATTCTGTCATTCCACACATGCACAAACACACACAAACATGTACAAACACACACAAACTCACACAAACACACATGCACACATGCACACGCACATACTACATGCTCACCTTACATTCCGCTCCATCGCCGGTCTCCTGGGACTTGCTGTTCACCAGTACGGGGCCGGGCCGTGTATCGCGTTTCCATAACGACGAGGCAGGAACTTCCCTGCTAGAACGCTGACGTCAAGGCAGAGCTGCTTGCCTCTGATTGGCCAGTGCTCTGCCATTCAGCAGCGGTGACAGGAAGTTCCTCCCTCGTCGCTGTGGAGGCAGAATCCCAGCGTGGAACAGAGTGGAGCGGCGCACTACAGCACCCAGGAGGCCGGCGATGAAACGTAAGGTACACTATGTTATATGCTCACCTTACCTTCCGTTCCACCGCCGGCCTCCTGGGTCTTGTAGTTCGCCGCGAGGACATCGCGATGTACCCGGGAACTACAAGATCCATGAGACCGGCGGTGGAACGGAAGGTAAGGTGAGCATAATACTGTATGTGCGTGCATGCGTGTGTGTTTTTGTGTGTTTGTGCGTACATGTGTGTGCTTGTGTGGACTGCAAGTGCGGGTCAGAGTGTGGTGGATGGACGAAACCGGAAGTGTGTGAGGTGAGAATTTCGCTCGTACAGCAAAGCTTTCTCGTAAAGCGGGTTACAAATTTACAGAAAGCTTTGCTTGTATAGCGAAAATCTCGTTATGTGAGTTACTCGTTAAGCGAGGTACCACTGTATATCAGTCTGAAATCCACATGCTGGAAAGTCCACATTTTCTATGCTCACTAAGATGCTACAGTGGTAATGTGGATGCACAATCAGCTGATCACAAGCTAATAATGGCATAACGTTTGTGTGTGTGTGTGTGTGTGTGTAGGGTATTTAAAAGGATAGTTGCAATTGTTGAGGAGGGCTATTGGATCAAATACTTAATTAACCTTGAAACGTAGGGGATTGTGGGAAATCACTGATGAAACATATTATTTCACCTTTGTTCAGATAGATACACGGGACACAGATCAAATATGGCTGCTGCTTCCTGTCCTCTACATCCTGCGCCGGTATGCAGGGAATGTCCAGATGTAAGAAGATCACCATATAAGGAGAAGACCCATTAGCCAATGTGGCGCCCTGGACAAGCCAGGTCGTCACAGGTACTACACCAACACACCCTACACCGTAGCCAAACACAAAATCCTTGTTGCCTTCCTCCGGGTGCTGATGTCCACACCAGGGGGTGGGCCAGGTGGTTGGTCCCACCCACCGAGGAGTTCACAGTCCTGGAGGTGGGAAAAGGTAGTGAGATCAGTTTTGGAGAGAGGTGGTAGAGGAGCAGACTGACCGTGTCCGGGTGTGTGGCCTGGGCACTCAGCAAGGTTGGCAGACGGTGGTGACCGTCTACAGGAGAGGCTAATTGGAGCAAACCGTATGGACCGTGGACGGGCGGTGGCCCGGCGGTACCGGATCGGGGAGTAGAGAGAAGCCTGCACCATCCGGCAGGGCCTACAGACCCCGACCAAGCTAGGAGTCGCCGTAAAACCGGTCAAATCCGTTAGCGAAGGGAACCTCCGGGGTTTCCCAGCAGCCAAGACCCGATTGAAGGCAACAGCTCACAACGTAGAGGGAAACACAGTCACCGCCAAGGATACAGTTCCCAGGGCCAGAGCCTGCAGGCAAAAGGGGCTCCCTCAGCATCCATCCAAGCTGGGGAGCGGGTTACTGGTGGGAAGCCATTGGAATCGTAAACACAACACAGGTGCAGGGAAAGGCAGTCACCATCAACCTGCCGGGAGGAGAACAACCACAGCCGCCTGTGGGACCCGTCCATCCAGCCGTTTGTTTGACCAGAGACTCTGTGTGGATTACTGGCTGAGTGAGTACCACCATGCCGTGCGGCACAGTGCTGCCCCCGCGACCCTGCACCTCACCAGGCCCCGTAACCCGCCTGTCATCCCCAAACCCTCACCGGGCCCCGGGACAACCAACCCCCTACCCACGGAGGAGAGAACCAAAATCTAAGCTGCTCCCTGTCATCGCTCCTGGGATCCCCGTTCAGAGCAGCGGTGGTATCACAGCTTCACCACAACCGTGGGTGGCGTCACGGACAATATCCCCAAACCACACACCAAACCCCCCTTTCACTCACGGGCGAGGAACGCCGCTCGAGACCCCGGGATCCGGCCCACCGCTCGAGCCCCCACCGAGCAGCAGCAGCAGCTGGACCTGAGCAGTGGGTGAGCGCAGCGTCCCCTCCTCTGCCCGCGACAACTTGGCGTCACGAACAGGATCTTACCGCTCTGCCGTCTGGTAGAGGTGCGCCTTGTGACCGCCGGAGGTGTCCGGCCGAAAAACTTGAGAAGCCGCCATTTTGGGCGTGAAAAATCCCCTGCTCAAGCGTCTCCTCGAGCAGTGGAGGCGCGAAAGGTGAAACCCCGCCCCTGTAGAGGAGGAGCCGGAAAAAGGCTAAGGGGGATGGATGGCGTCTGGCCGCATGTAGTCCGCGGCTATAAAAGCAGGGATGCCAGGACCCTGCGGCCATCTTGTTGTTCCTGGAAGAGGCCGCCGCAGCGATGTATCACTCGTCCCGCAGCACCATAGCCCCCCGCGCCCGGGACCGCGGCGTGGGTGGAGGTCCGGACTGCCCAGCTACAGCAAAGACTGCAGATCCGCATGCAGCTCCTCTTGGAGGAGTGGGAGGCCGACATGGCGGAGGTGGTAGCGGCTGTAAGGAGACGCGAGGAGGGGGATTTGGAGGAGCGGGTAAGAGACCCACGTCCCTGCATTCCGAAAGGATCGGCCACTGTGGCTGAGGGGCCAGGCCCGCACCCGCTCACCCCTGCCGTCTCCCTCGCTATCCGCGCTAGTTGTTGCCGCCCTGCCACTAGGCCCGCTACCCGCCCAACCGGTAGCGGTACCCCCGCCTGTCCGCCCAAGCTGACCGATCTGCTGCCGAGGCCCGTGACCATGCAACACCACTTCCCTGGAAGACGCCAAAGGCCGAGCCCGTCGGTGAGGATGTACCAGAGGCACCGGTGGCCGTGCCCGACCCCGTACCGACCCCGGCAGCCCGTCTCATGCTGGAGGAGACGGAGGCCCAGTGGGAGAGGATCCCTGTGCCCGTTCCCCACACCTCGGCTGAGGTTGCGCCGGGTCGCCGCTGTAAGGCAGCACCCAAGGCCAAGTCACCGCAGGACCTTCCACCCAGATTGCCAGTGGTGGGCAGCATCCAGAAGGTCTCGTGGGGCCCGACCCGTGCGCAGGGGCTCGCAGCAGCCCCGTATTGGGACAGGGAGCCGACACCTCTGGGCCTGGAAATTGCCGAGAGGGAGCAAAGGAAGGCGCAGCTGGTGGCCCGCACAACCCGTGAGAAGGAAAGCCTTCGCCAAGCGACCTTCCGTGTCCGGGGCCCGCTCTATGAGGGGCAAGTGAGGAGATTTGACGTCCGTCGGGGCTATGGTTTTATCTATGAGCCGGGCCTGGAGGCCGAAGTCTTTGTGGCCCGACGGGATGTCAATGCCCATCTGCCGGAAGACCACCCGGGCCGCAACTTGATGCCGGGAGACTTGGTGCAGTACACCAGGCACTGCGGGGAGCGAGGTTGGTTCGCGCTGGATGTAAAGTTGAAGGGCGGTCAAGAGGCCCAAATTCCAGTCCAGCCCCCTCCTCCAGTCGCCCCCGTGGACTTAAAGTGAGAGTCAGCGGTTCCCCCGCCAAAAAGTTGTCCCCGTTGGGACCATCAGCATCGTTGTTGAGTGTACCGTTTAAAAAGTTTGAATGATAAGTGAAAATGATCCACTGAAAGTTTACCTGATTAACAACCGTGATTGAACCGGCCGTTGCCGGCAACTGTTGTCCCCGTAGGGACTGTCTGCAATCCTTGCGTAAGGAACTGCTTACGGACAAGCCCGAGAACTGGCAGGGCAACCACAAACTTAGTGGCATGTAAATAAAAATGTTGGCTTGATACCGTTACCCGCCTCCGGAGAGGCTGATTTGGGAGGATGGGCCTGGAGGAAAGGGATGGCCCAGGCCCGCCACTACCGTAACCGGTGGCAATCCTTCGGGGGTTCAGGGGTCCCCATGCACGTGGGTCCCCTGAAAGGGACAGAACCCGCTCGGTCAACGTGGTGCTGGACTGGGGTCAAGGGGTGCTGCCTATTTGCTTAGGGGCAGCATCAGGGCCAGGCTGCTTGGGTGGGAGAAGAGCGGAAGCCGTAACTGTATTCATTAAAATGTTGGTAACATTTAAGAAATGTGCCTCCCGATGTGGGAAGATTGAAAATGCTTGTTTTACATGTTTTTATCGTTTTACTCTTTTACAGTTAAAATAAAACCGGTGATGGACGGGCAGCCCGCAGATGGTCTGCATTTTGCTAAGGGGGAATGTGGCGCCCTGGACAAGCCAGGTCGTCACAGGTACTACACCAACACACCCTACACCCTGGCTAGGCACACCGAAGCCAAACACAAAATCCTTGTTGCCTTCCTCCGGGGGCTGATGTCCACACCAGGGGGTGGGCCAGGCGGTTGGTCCCACCCACCGAGGAGTTCACAGTCCTGGAGGTGGGAAAAGGTAGTGAGATCAGTTTTGGAGAGAAGTGGTAGAGGAGCAGACTGACCGTGTCCGGGTGTGTGGCCTTGGCACTCAGCAAGGTTGGCAGACGGTGGTGACCGTCTGCAGGAGAGGCTAATTGGAGCAAACCGTATGGACCATGGACGGGCGGTGGCCCGTTGGTACCAGATCGGGGAGTAGAGAGAAGCCTGCACCATCCGGCAGGGCCTACAGACCCCGACCAGGCTAGGAGTCACCGTAAAACCGGTCAAATCCGTTAGCGAAGGGAACCTCCGGGGTTTCTCAGCAGCCAAGACCCGATTGAAGGCAACAGCTCACACCGTAGAGGGAAACACAGTCACCGCCAAGGCTACAGTTCCCAGGGCCAGAGCCTGCAGGCAAAAGGGGCTCCCTCAGCATCCATCCAAGCTGGAGATCGGGTTACTGGTGGGAAGCCATTGGAACCGTAAACACAACACAGGTGCAGGGAAAGGCAGTCACCATCAACCTGCCGGGAGGAGAACAACCACAGCCGCCTGTGGGACCCGTCCATCCAGCCGTTTGTTTGACCAGAGACTCTGTGTGGATTACTGGCTGAGTGAGTACCACCGTGCCGTGCGGCACAGCACTGCCCCCGCGACCCTGCACCTCACCAGGCCCCGTAACCCGCCTGTCATCCCCAAACCCTCACCGGGCCCAGGGACAACCAACCCCCTACCCACGGAGGGGAGAACCAACATCTAAGCTGCTCCCTGTCATCGCTCCCGGGATCCCCGTTCAGAACAGCGGTGGTGTCAAAGCTTCACCACAACCGTGGGTGGCGTCACGGACAATATCCCCAAACCACACACCAAACCCCCCTTTCACTCACGAGCGAGGAACGCCGCTCGAGACCCCGGGATCCGGCCCACCGCTCGAGCCACCACTGAGCAGCAGCCGGACCTGAGCAGTGGGTGAGCGCAGCGTCCCCTCCTCCGCCCGCGACACCAACCTAGAGGACCAACCCACTGATGACCTCATGAACCAACCCACTGATGACCTCGTGGACCAACCCACTCATGACCTGATGGACCAACCCACTGATGACCTCAGATATAAGAGGCTTACATCTGAATTTGTCCGGTGTCAATTCTTTTACGCATACACTTGATCAATATACATATCTATTTGGCCAGGAGCAGGCAACTTGTGGACATAGCTAGTGTTCACCTCAACACAATGATCAAAAAATTCTAAAGGGCACAACATTTCAAAGCAGATAAAAAAAGAAGGTAGCAATAACATTACTAGCTCCTTTGATGCCCGGGCCTAGACTACTAGGCTTGGTTGTGCTATGGTAAGCAGCTTGCATGACCTAAGTGTACTGCCATGGCCAGCAGCATCTCCGGACTTGATGATTGCGTGCCCAAGTGTAATCAGCGTGGCAGAACATTCCTCAAACAAACATTAATAACTTCATTGATAGCAGCCAAGACTGGAAATGTAAAGATTTCTGTGTGTGGTTGTTATACTCAATACTGGATAAATTGAAATGTTTTGAAAGTTTTGTTTCCATCATTTGCATATCATTATCATGTCTACCCATCCTTTGATTTCCATATTTCCACAACTTTTCCCTCTTGGTTTGCAATTTCTATGTTGATGAGTGTATAAAAACAATAATGTTCATTCTAAAATTGCCTTCTCATAAAACATGTGTTAATGTTGGCCATAAATTTACTTTGATGCAATCTAGTCATGCATCCCTCTTAAACTGTCTGCAGTCCAAATTATGAGTCACTTGTGGTAGCATGCATACCACTCTCTTCCACACACACCAGAGACGTACTCGGATATGAATAGAAAGTAAAGCGGGCTTTACACGCTGCGACATCGCTAATGTGGAGTCGTTGGGGTCACGGATTTTGTGACGCACATCCGGCCGCATTAGCGATGCCGTTGCGTGTGACACCGATAAGCGATTTTGCATCGTTGCAAAACCGTGCAAAATCGCTAATCGGCGACACGGGGGTCCATTCTCAATTATCGTTACTGCAGCAGTAACGAGGTTGTTCGTCGCTCCTGCGGCAGCACACATCGCTGCGTGTGATGCCGCAGGAGCGAGGAAGCTCTCCCTACCTGCCTCCCGGCCACTATGCGGAAGGAAGGAGGTGGGCGGGATGTTACGTCCCGCTCATCTCCGCCCCTCCGCTGCTATTGGGCGGCGGTTCAGTGACGTTTCAGTGACGTCGCTGTGACGTCGCACAGACCGCCCCCTTAGAGAGGAGGCGGTTTGCCAGTCACAGCGACGTCGCCGGACAGGTAAGTATGTGTGACGGCTCTGGGCGATGTTGTGCGGCACGGGCAGCGATATGCCCGTGTCGCGCAACAGATGGGGCGGGTACCCACACTAGCGATATCGGGACCGATATCGCAGTGTGTAAAGTAGCCTTAAGACTGCTTTTAATACGGAAGTTGTACAAATATTTAAACGGAGTTATTGGCTAGGTGCCAAGAATACGTAACACGTCTCCCATTGGATAAAATAGAACAGCTTATTCTGTGATATACAATATACTGTAATGTGCTTGGTTCCTCATTTATATTAAGCAATGTCAGCATGATTCACTCATCACATGAATAGCCCAGACTGTCTGAATCTTATGTCCAAATGCAGAACTAGGTGGGGTACACAGTCTGAAACAGCATCTTAAATCCTGGCTTTTGGATATCTTCATATATACTCCTAATAGTTCATAATCTTGTCCTTAACAGTCCCCCCTTTGGAGATAGCCAAAAGTCTTTTCTTACTTTCCCAGGTCTATTGATCTGTCCTAATGCCGATGGTTACCTCACTCACATACGAGATACCCCATCCCTTGTGGATGAATCTCCCCACCCAACAGACTATGCATAGGAAGCCAGATCCTGACCGTATTCTCTAGACTGTCCTCATGGCTATGTTCCACTGGCACACGTTATTCAGGAAGGGGGAACGTGGCAGTAGTCCTTTAATTGGCTAATATTTATCAGGGTTGGTTTCAACCAAAGTCTCATGCTCCTCAGTCCTCAGGCGGTAATGGTGGGACATCGTCAAAGATGGGATGCACAGTCATCTTCTGGTCCACAGGCTTAGATATCATCGTCCTGGCACAAAGTATCGGGTAGAAGAGGGAAGACAGCCATCTCCTGGTCTCAGGTCCGACATCTCTTTGTTGTGGAATGCGTGGATCTTCGTCCGAAAGAAAAAAGTGAGAGAAGAGAGAGGAAGAGAGAGAGAAAGACTGAGGAGAGAGGAAGAGAGAGAAAAATTGAGGAAAGAGAGAAAGAGAGAAGAAAAGAGGAGAGAGAAAAAAAAGAGAAAAATCTAGATCTGGTTGGATCCGGAGGAGAAAACTCAAAAACGTGTATTAGGCAAATGTTTAAACAAACAACAAGCTTAGTTGAAGTATCTGGGGGTACTTCTAAACACGATTTCATAGGGTCTCAACCTAGTGGTCCCTGCTGGGGTGTGTCTGACACTGAACAATTCAAGGGGAAGACTCTCATGCCCTTGCTTTCTACACTGCCCCATCCTCCCAACCTTCCCTCTATTTTGTGGCTGGTATGGGGTGTGTAGAGTCAGTTCTGTGTCTAAGGCCTGCCATATCATTTTGGCTGGCAGTGAAAGCAGGTCACTAGCCACTTTCCATGGTCTTCGGGAGCCCACAGCTGCACCCTATCTCAGTCCTCTTCTTCTTCTGAGACTTGCTCTTGTAGGGTCAGGACAATGTTTTCTCAAGACTTTCCATCTTTCCTTTCTTCTTCACATCGGGGTCATTCAAAAAGCACAGATTGACTGACTGTTTCTTTGGTAAGTGGTCTTGGGGCTTCTTTGGATGGTCTGTCAGTGAGGACACTTCTTACTGCTTCCCTTGACTCCTCCAATGTAGGCCTCAACCCTGCTCACCGCGACTCTGTCTGGTAATAGTAAAGCTTCCATCCGTTCTTCTATGGCCTCATGGCGGCGTACAGTTCCATTGGCAGTGATCAAGTCTCTTGTCTTCCATACAGAGTAGATGCTGGCTGCCATCTTGCAGGCTTCAGCGAGAGAACATACATCTGCTTCTTCACAGACAGGCATGCGGGTAGCGACTGCTCTATCAGCACAGCGTCTTCTGCTACCAGCACCATACCCATGTGGAACCGTCTTCTTGATGCACATCTTGATCCATCTGCAAAGGGGTTAAGTCAGGGTCCAATGGTGTATCCGTCATTGTATCGAATCGAGAGTTTCCTCAACTATGCCAGAGTCGACTACCTCTTTCACCAAGGTGTCAGAGGTGGGACACTCACCCCTTGGAAGAGGGAGAAGTTCAGCAGGATTAAGGACCCCACACCGGGAGATGGTTTGTCACTGGTGGTTTAGGTAGGTGTTCAATCTGGCTGAGTAGTAGTAGCCATAGGGCTGCTGTCTTCCTCCATGGCAAACAGGTAGAATGACTTCTGGGCTGGAAATGACGTGATGATACTCTTCAGGTGACTGTGACTGTAACTCAGGTGACTGTGACTGTAGCACATCTGTATGTGGGGTGATCTTGTAAGCTGTTAGATTCATCTCCAGACATCTTGCCACTTGAAGGAGGGTGTCTTGGTCCTTACCAGCTGTAGTTTGCATGTGGGCTCTCGGAGACCTGATACAAAGGACTATACCCAGGTTTGTAAGAAAGAGCAATGGGTGTAACTTTGGGGTCAGGAGAACACTGAAATTCTAAAAACTAAGACTCCCTAAAACCTCGGGGAAAGAGAAAAGAGCACAAGAGGGTTTGGAAACTACCAAGCAGCACCCCTTGACTAAATATACACAACTAGGAAAAAGCAGTGGAGCGTATCTACTCTACCTCTCCTGTGCTGACCCTGTAACTGGGGGCCCTGCACTCTCCCTCATCCCGACGGTAGACCTGATGGTGGTCAGGGTCGGGCCTCCAGCGTATCCCTCTCTCCTGTCAGACCCTGCAAACTAAGACACAAAGGATTACTGGGTGCTGCCAACAAAAACCCTAATATATGCCAACTCCTGATGATCAATATCCCCTTGGGACCACATGAACCTCCACCCTCTCTATCAGGGAACTCTTGTGCAAGATACCAGGCAGGATAACATACAAGTGAAAATATCTCAAAACCAGGCTAAGCAGCAACTTCCATAGGCAGAAAAATATTCACTGTCCACCAGGACTAATAGTGAGCAGCCTATATGGTCGACTAAATTGTATACTAGATACAGCAAAAACAAACATGCAAAAATGAGGGGAAAAGGTTTCCACAGGACTATCAGCAATAACCTCTGCTAAGGTTCATTAGTGGGAACACAATGGGGCACAACTGCATATATGACCAAAAACGGAGTGTGTGTTTCAGGTCCCTATGTCTCCCCTCTGCAGCCTCTGCTGCATCAGCAATAAACAGAGCAGTGGCTTTGGCTGCTAAAATAAAAATGGGGAACTGGGTGTCGGCTGGACTAACATGGCGTCAAAAGATGAACTATGTAGTGTCTGAGTTAAATGGCCGCTAAAAATAATTACCGATAAGAAACAGCCGCTAAAAGAGGAAGTAGGTGTTGGCCAAAAATGGCGTCTGAAGAGGCCTGGGTTGTGCCATCTACATTCAGGAGGTATTCAATCTGTCACTGGGAATATGGATTATATAGGGACCCCTGGGCTGACCCTGTAACTAGGGACCCTGTACTCGCCCTCATCTCCTGTCAGCCCCTGTAATAATATCCCCATACCACACCCCACCCAGGGCTGGGCAAAACACAGAGTGACAGAAAGAAATCTACATTCAGGACAGGAAATAATGGGGTGGGCTTACGTGGACACAGGGCTCCACAGACAGCACACAAGTCCACCCTATATATCAGCTTATATTTCTTATTTTCACAGACAGATAAAATACACATAGTGTAGTTACTAGATTCAGAATTACATCTCTTCTAATCATCTCAACACTTTCACTATATTGACATTCAATAATTCAATATAACATCCTGTACCTTCAATCAATTCTCATATAATCTCCCGCCTTGGGAGAATTCTCTTTTTTTTTTTTAACATACATGTGTCACTTACAAGTAAACGTCACTGAAGATGAAATAGAAACTAACACTTCTCTTTTTTTTCTCCTCTACGGTGTTTCACACCAAAAACTGCGTACATTATACATACAAACATCTTCCAGGAAAACTATATATGAGATATTATGTCAGGGAGAGAATTCACGATATACATACACCTCCATGAGGACGGTCTATCCAATACTCAATAATTCTGATTAAGGCCAAAGTTTAGGGGTCTTCCCCAATGTATTCAATTCTAGGTAAGAATACATTGACATCCACTAAAACAAGACCAGTGAGTACGCATACAACGTTCAACTCACTGCTTAACAGGAAAACCGTACCAGGTAACAGTCAGGGCTCTTTTACCCACTTTTCATAACACTGCACCTGTACATAGAAAACCCTTCCAAATCTTCTATTCCCGAAGATCAGGTCCAAGGCCTTATCAAACATCAATTATTGATGACACATCACTCATAGGTGTATATATCTCAGTGTTCCTTCACAAGGACTGCAGCCTCCTGAGGCTTCCATGTCACATATTTAGGGCGTTCTTGTCCGGGACTATAGGAATAATGGTGCGTTGCCATGTGTGGGCTGGCGTCCTCAAATAAGGACAGCACCTGTGGTTTATCTCTACTAGGGACAGTTTTGGTGGTGGGGTGGATCATTGTTAAATCATTGTCATCTTCCTGCCCCCCCCTTCCCTCGGTAGCTTCGGTTGCTTCAGCCACAAATAGGCCAGTGGCTTTGGGACTTAAGATGGCTGGAAAAGGGAACTAGGTGCTGAAAATGACGTCTGGGCAGGCTAGGGAGGGCGTTTGGTGGGCAGGGGGACAAACTACACAAGTCCAACCCTCTGGGGACGACTTATAAGGAGGGGGGCGTTGCTTCCTAATGGGCTTGGCCACTTCCTAAGGTGCCATTTTCTGAGCTGGTGCAATATAGAAATATCTACTATCTCCATCCCATTCCTCTTTCCATGCCAATTTTCTAACATCTTTTGACGTTGTATACCATGCCTCAGCATCCATAAGGAGATCTTTATCTTTCAAAATCCCTCGCTTATTTAACAAGACATCTTTCCATTCTTGCTCCTCTAATCTCCCTCTTGGCAGTGATCCCTGCCACCTTGAGGAGCGACTTCATATTTTTAACATTTTTTTTTAACATCCACAGAATACACAGATTTCTATGTCAGTCCACAACACAAACAGGCTGACAAACAGAAAGAAGTGTCACGTGGGTGATAGAAACTAAATTCACCCTCACTATATTTTACTTCAAGTACTAGTAACCTCTGTTCTCACTATATACACCTTATTTGAACGGTCCGTCCAGAACATCAATAACACTGATTAAAACCAAAGTCAAGGGATTCTGCCAATGTTCCTCCTACCTAGGATCGCGGAGAACACATTCCACCAGATACAGTCAGGGCTCTTACCATAACTCTGTACTGGCCAAAACCAAAGTCAAACTCCCTATCGTCTCCTCTCTGTGGGAGACGTACCAGGATACAGTCAGGGCTCTTACCATAACTCTGTACCTGGCCTTCAGCCTTATCAACTACTGACTATCGACCGGACACGTCACACACCAGTGTATCTCGCAGTATACACAGCAGTATACATAAACAGTTAACCGTCTCAAAGTATGAACAAAACAGAACTTCCCGTTTCTCGTAAGCCAGCAAGTACTCCACCTGCTGCAAATAAACAGACATTTCAACAGGTAGACACAGGTAAACACAATGACATAACAATAAGGACACTATATATACCATCCAGGTGGCTGATCTCACCTGCAGATATAACCATATATATATAACCAGCGTATATAACAACTTCCTCATTTTCCCCTACCGTTAATTCAGAGAAAAATGAAACTTAGAACTTCTGCTTTCTCCCAGAGCAGACAAAAACCTCAAACCACATTACATTTCATGTGATTTAGAATTACATTTATACAGACAGCTTAAGGTGAACCTGACCACCTTGGTGTGGGATCTCTTAGGACGGCTTATCTCATGCGAGATGGCGGTCATTAGGTGTCTAGACTGGGACAGCCCAACCCCCCCTTCGAAATGCAAGTACACGCATGAAGATTGCAAGGTGAGATTATACAAATGTTCTCACCTGCATATGGAGTGCGCATCTCCATTCCTTCCACGTAGTTGCCTTTCGAATCAAGGTGTCAGTACGGCCGTCCGCCATCCAGAGCTCCGTCCTAAGGTTCGTTGGGCGCCACTGTTAATCTTGGCCATAAATTTACTTTGATGCAATCTAGTCATGCATCCCTCTTAAACTGTCTGCAGTCCAAATTATGAGTCACTTGTGGTAGCATGCATACCACTCTCTTCCACACACACCAGAGACGTACTCGGATATGAATAGAAAGTAAGACTGCTTTTAATACGGAAGTTGTACAAATATTTAAACAGAGTTATTGGCTAGGTGCCAAGAATACGTAACACGTCTCCCATTGGATAAAATAGAACAGCTTATTCTGTGATATACAATATACTGTAATGTGCTTGGTTCCTCATTTATATTAAGCAATGTCAGCATGATTCACTCATCACATGAATAGCCCAGACTGTCTGAGTCTTATGTCCAAATGCAGAACTAGGTGGGGTACACAGTCTGAAACAGCATCTTAAATCCTGGCTTTTGGATATCTTCATATATACTCCTAATAGTTCATAATCTTGTCCTTAACACATGCTGTAGGCTTGCACTCATTTCTCTCTTCTGATGTGCTTTATTCCAGATATTTCAGGATAAAATGATTCATGCTCCACAAACACAGCAAAAGAAGAGTTTTCTAAAATCTCAGTCACACAATACAATCTTTAAAGAGAACCTTTCACCAGGTTTCTCGGTATTAAACCAAAAGTATCACCTTCTGCAGCTCCTGGGCTGCATTCTATGAAGGTGTACTTTGTTGCTAACTCGACCCCAGAAATAACTTAATAAAATCTGACCACCACGTATGCTAATGACCTGTTCGGGTCGGAAGGGCGTGCTCATTTTCGGCTCCTGTCCCTCCTTCTGGCCTTGTTCACTGTCCTCCTTTCATGATTGACATGGATGACGCCTCCGTCATCATCCACGTTGCTCTGCCAAATCTCACGTCTGTGCAACAAGGTGCACATTCATAGAATGCAGCCCAGGAGCTGCAGAAGGTGATACTTTTGGTTTAATACCTAAAAAACTGGTGACAGGATCCCTTTAACCTATGGTACATTGTTCTCCCTGCATTTTTGCTGCAATTTTTCTCTTGAGCTCAAAGAGGCACATAGCAAAAGAACAAAAAAAATGCAAAACAAACCAAAACACAGAACAAAAACACAAAAACATGCAGTATATTTTTGAAATTTGTTGCTTACATATTACAAGGTTTGTGGAAGCTTAACCCTTTCAGCCCCCAGGCACTATCCGTTTTTGCGTTTTTGTTTTTTGCTCCCCTTCTTCCGAGAGGCGTAACTTTTTTATTTTTCCATCAATCTTGCCATATGAGGGCTTGTTTTTTGCGGGATGAGTTGTACTTTTAAATGAAACCATAAGTTTTACCATATAGTGTACTGGAAAACGGCAAAAAAATTCCAAGTGCGGAAAAATTGCAAAAATAAGTGTGATCGTACAATAGTTTTTGGGATATTTTATTCACTGTGTTCACTATATGGTAAAACTGAGATATCTTTGTGATGCCTCAGGTCAGTGCGAGTTTGTAGACACCAAACATGTATAGGTTTACTTGTATCTAAGGGGTTAAAAAAAATTCACAAGCTTGTCCAAAAAATGTGTCGCACGTTTTGCGCCATTTTCCAAAACCCGTAGCGTTCTCATTTTTCAGGATCTGAGGCTCAGTGATGGCTTATATTTTGTGTCTCGACCTGATCTTTTTAACGGTACTATTTTTGCGCAGATGCTACGTTTTGATCGCCTGTTATTGCATTTTGCGCAAAATTTGCAGCGACCAAAAAACGTAATTTTGGCGTTTGGAATTTTTTTGCCGCTACGCCGTTTACTGATCAGATTCATTGATTTTATATTTTGATAGATCGGGCATTTCTGAACGTGGCGATACCAAATATGTGTCTATTTTGGGTTTTTTTAACCCCTTTTTTTTTTAATGGGATGAAAGGGGGGTGATTTGAACTTTTAGGTTTTTTTTATTTTTTTTTAATTTTTTAAAACTTTCTTTTTTACTTTTTTTTTTATTTTACTAGTCCCCCTAGGGGGCTATAGCGATCAGCAATCCGATCGCTCTGCACTATCTGCAGATCTCAGCTACAGAGCTGAGAACTGCAGATTTGCTACTTTACTTTCAATGCCGGCTGTATTCCGGCATTGAGAGGAAGTGAGTCATGTTAGCTACAGGCGTCATCACATGACCTTGTGCTACCATGGCAACCACCGAAAGTCACGTGAACATGTTACGTGACTTCCGGCGGGGGCGGGGTAAGTGACTGTCATGGCGGCGCCCATATACATATCGCTGCCAGATTTTGGCAGCGAAATCTGAGGGGTTAATGGCCGCGGGTGGAAGCGATTCCACCCGCGGCTAGCAGGCACACATGTCAGCTGTTGATAACAGCTGATATGTGCGCGGATCGCGGCTGCCTGCCGGCGGCAGCAGGCGGGGCTTACCGGCACACGATCCATGATGTACCCAGTACGTCATGGGTTGTATCTGCATATCAAGAATTAATAGGTGACTAAAACTTGAAGGGCACAGCAAAACGACTGGCACAATGTGACTGCAGAATAGTGAGGTACAGGGGATCCTATACTGTTCCTCATGCTAGGGGACCGTAAGCTATCCCAGACCTCCAGATTAGCCCTGAAGATGAAGACGCCAGAGTCCTGTGCCTCACTGTTCTCCTGACCAGATCTAATCTCTTACTTTACCCAAGGGAAGGAAGGGGCAGGAGTGTGATGGAAACACAGATTAAGACAGGGGAAATCCAAAACTCAGACACAATGTAAACTCACAAGAATAAACAGAAAGAGACAAAGGAGAAAAGAAAGAACAGAAAGAAAGCAACAAATAGACAACAAAGATTAACACCACAACCGCTCACAGCAATAATGCACATCAATCACCAGTAAGTCGGGATCACAACACTTCACCAGACCAGTATAGTTAAGCTGGCATTAAAGGAATAGGCTAACCAGCGTATATAGGAGGGGAGTGAGTGTGACTGGCTCCCCCATAGCATATGATCAACGAGACTAACAAGCAGCCTAGCAGAAATTAACTCTTGTTAGGTTGCCTAAAGGGTACTTCACACACAACGATATCGCAAACGATATATCGTCGGGGTCACGGTGTTCGTGACGCACATCCAGCGGCGTTAGCGATATCGTTGTGTGTGACTAAAAGGAGCGACGATCAACGATCGCAAAAATGTCAAAAATCGTTGATCGTTGACACGATCGTCGCTCCTTTTCATAATATCGTTAGTGGTGCATGGCGCTGGTTTTTCGGCGGTCTTGCAGCATCACACATCGCTATGTGTGACACCGCAGGAACGACGAACATCTTCTTACCTGCGTCCACCGGCAATGAGGAAGGAAGGAGATGGGTGGCATGTTCCGGCTGCTCATCTCTACCCCTCCTCTGCTATTGGGCGGCCGCTTAGTGACGCTGAACCTTAAAGGAGAGATTGTTTGGTGTCTCCAGCGACGTCGCTAAGCAGGTACGTGTATGTGACGCTGCGATATTGTTCGCTACGGCAGCGATCACACCCATGATGAAACAGTGACGTGGGCGGGTGCTATCGCGTATGACATCTCTAGCTATCGCTAGCGATGTCACAGCGTGTAAAGCACCCTTAAGTCTAAAAGTCGACACCCGCATCATTTTGTGCTGATCACAGACATCAGAGATGTTAACAGGGAGAATGACTGAATTTGTAGTTTCCACAGATATTGCCGCCGCCATGATAATTGATGATGCCTGCAAAAATCTTCTATTGAAATATATTCAATGCCTACTATCAGTAAAAAAAAATATTTATAACATTTTCATAGAGTTATTTTAGCTCACTTTGTAATATAGTCATTCAAACCTGGGAGATAGTGTGCAGGAATATGGATGCTTGGACCACGCTGATTTTGTATAAACAGTTTTTCCAGGAAAAAGTGCAGTGTAGTGTATGTCGTAATGTTGTTTGACTGGTAGGCAATACCTTAAACCCTGTAAGGAGGGGTGTAATAAGAAATGAGATCCACCAGGTAATTCATTATGGATCTTGAATATCTACAAATCTTTTTTCCACCTCACTCCTCTGGATCCTTTATTAGTTCTTCTCAGGCTAGAGTCACACTCGCGAGAGACTCGCGCGAGTCTCGCATTGCAACACCCGGCACGGCCACACTCTCTAACAGGAGCGAGTTGGCTGCATGTATTTCTATGCAGCTGAGACGCTCCTGCCCGGAGAACGGCGGGCCACGCCAGGTGATGCAATGCGAGACTCTCGCAAGTCTCTTGCAAGTGTGACTCCAGCCGCCTTATGAGAGTAGATGTCTGTTACTTAACCGCTGCCAGTAGGCACCTGGGCTCATTAACTAAACAAACTGTGCAAAAATTATTCCGAGAAGGAAATGGGCTCTGAATTCATGAAGCAAATGCTGAGGTTTGTACATTTCTAAGCAAATGTATAACAGAACAATTTCACACCTGACTTCAAGTTCTGTTTTAAATAAGCAACAATTTAATCACTTTTGACAAGAATTAAAATGGGAAATGCTTTGAGTAATTTTTTTTTTTTTACAATTTCTAACTTGAAACATATGTCAGAAATGCATGGAACTGGCTAGACTAGTCTATGGCATTAAAAAAAAATCAAGAATAAAAATTTCCCTAAAGCTTGCAACTACCAGATGTGTGTGGTGTTTTGTAGAGCAAATATTCACTTGCTGTGAGATAGACACTACCTTATTAAAGTGTTTATCTAAATATATGATCTGATATGGTCAGCCGCTGCACCGGAACTTGGAAATTGACTTGGGGATCAAGACAAGGGTTAAAATCTATATTTAGGAATTGAATATAATCCTTGTTATGTTCTACCCCTACTCATTGGGTGGAATTAGTATGGACTACTCATTCATTAAATAGGAACATTAATTTTATTTGTCATTTAAAAGAAAATATTGACAATAACTAGGATCTTCTTCAAGTTTAATTAAAAAAAATAATACAATATAGGTTTTTCTATTGCTAACTGTATGTTATCTATAAAGTATATTTTTGTTGCAAATCTACAATATTGATTCTAATATTCTCTATTTACTCTTTGATTTGTAACATTACACTAAGGACTTATGGACACTGGCACAAAGCTTGTACCATAGTACAGGGCTACACAAACTCTGCCTACTTCCTTAGGCTGCTTTCACACCTCCGGTTTTTGCTCTGCGGCACAATACGACGCTCGGCAGAAAAACCGCAACCGTTTTTTTGTCGCCGGTTGCGTTTTTTTTTGCATAGACTTACATTAGTGCCGTATTGTGCCGCATGGGCTTGCGTTCGGTCCGGCAGATTTAGCCGATGCCGCGGCCGGATGGAACGTTCCCTGGCTTGTTTTTTGCTCCGGCAAAAAAAAACGCATCGCGCCGCATCCGGCCGCTGCGGCGCATTTTTCAATGCATGCCTATGGACTCGGATGCGGCGCGATGCGGAAAAAACGCATCCGGCCGCCGCATGCGGTTTCTTCCACTGCGCATGCTCAGTAGCATGCCGCTACCGGAAAAAAACGGACGGGCTGCATGTAAAAACTTATGCAAAGGATGCGGTGTTTTCGCCGCATCCGTTGCATAGGTTTCACAGCCGGATTGAGACGCACTGCTCAAACCGGATGTGTGAAAGTAGCCTTATATATGGAACTATAAGCAATGCTTCTAGGAAAAAATAGCTCCTAAAAAGTATGATGCGTGTCACCATATGTTTCATACACAGTCCAACAGAAAAAAATTGCATGATTCTGTTTTAAATTGGAGGCACTTGGAGGTACAGCACAGGACCCATTAACCCCTATGGAAGCCCCATAACATCTATAACATTGCCGTGTGCTTGAGCTCGTACATACACATAGCAACATGTAACATGTTTAAACACATTATAAAGGGATATCCCCTCTATACACTATTTTTTTTACGTTTTATTAAGAATTATACAATCCTATAATATCAATAATAATTTACTTACAGTATATAGTGCCAACATATTTCACAGCCCTATACAACTGAATGGATATAGTCAAGTAGATGGAATATGTATAAATATATACAGGATCAGACTGGCCATTGAGCAAATATGGCAAATGTCACATGGACCAGTCCAGCAAGGTCACATCAATTGTGGCAATTAATAGTATTGGGGTCCTGAGGACGCTGGTACTGTTATCAGTTGTGATGGAGCACAAATCCATTGGCTCCATTCTCAGGCCACTTCCAGCCGGCAGCCTGCTAGAGGCCAGTGCCATGTATGGGCCATTTTTTGGCGTTACGACATCACTGTATCACGCCGTCTGCGTCCATTGTAACGCAGGATAGAAAAGGAGACATCAAACTGTGAGGATGACAGCGGTGGGAATCATAATGTGTGTGGAGTAGTGGTGGACATCATAACAGCATACTGTGTGGGGGTAGTGGTGACTTTCATACTTTGGGGGGGTTCAGGAGTGACCATCATCCTAGTTGGATGGGCAGTAGTCACCATCATAATGTGTGGGGGGCTGCAGTAGGTATCATACTGTGTAAGGAATGCAAAAATGTCATTCTGTGTGATGGCATTTTTGAGCCATCATAGTCTATGGGGGGTATGGAACTGTTATATATTTTGTGTAAAGACCAAGAGGCTTCAGTAGAAGCAAAATAACAGTGTAAGTGCTGCAATATACATCCCTCTCTGTGTCTCAGTGTAACCGTCATTTTAATTTTTATTCCATAACTCAATAGTACACATGAAAATAAGCAATTATGTAATATATCTTATCAGACAAATTTACATCTTTTTCTTCCAAAATTGATCCGTCTTTATCAAAATTCTCAGTTCTGAGGTAAAATCTGTATTCAGTGAAGACTTTCCCATTACTGAGATAGGAGATGGAGATGGAAATGAGATTCTATGGCGGCAGCCACTTCTCCCTCTACTTCCTACATAGACTCTCATCTGCCATCTCTTATCTCAATAATGGGAAAGTCTTCACTGAATACAAATTTGTCTCTGATTAGAAATATTACAAAGTTACTTATTTTCATGTGTACTATTGATTTACCAAATAGAAACTAAAATGATGGTTACGCTTTTTATAAAACGCATAATAAATATGGTGCAAGGTATGTAAAATAATTTTTGAGATCCAGAATTATTGTGCATGCTGCTTGGTAAATCAGCCTATGTGTTCGAATACAAGATAGTTTTTATGCTAAATATGCTGTCAGTAATATGGGCTTGAGAAGAAGAAGAGTAGGATGGGACAAGAGGAAATTGCAGAAAACGTCTTAAAGTGCACCAATCACCAGGATTTTCCTATATAACCTAAAGCCAGTGCTATACTGGCACAATCAGGCTGATTCCATGCTGGTGTCATACCCATGTGCCCAGAAGGGGTGGAGCCTCAGCCAGCAGAAAAATAATGTTGCTTCCTGGTATCAGCTATGTTGGCTGAGGCCCAGCCCCTTCTGGTCCCATGGGTATGACTTCAGCAAAGGTCTTTCTAGCCACTTAGTAAACACTTCTATAACAGAATTAGCATAAATAAGAAATAGGGGGAAAATGGACAGGCAAGGGCGGGAATTACTATCAAAACCCACCCCAGCTATTAGCTGATCGGCAGCTGGTGCCAATCAAAAAATTGTACATTTTACAAATTTTACTTTCTTGTGTTTCAAAACCTATACATCCAATCTCACAACTAAAGTATGTATAGAATCAGCATGATAGTACCAGTATAGCACTGGTTATTGGTGCACTTTAAAGCTGAACCAGACTTAAGATGTTAATTTCATAGGTCTAGAGTAAGATACTAGGAAATTGTTGCAATTGTTGAAATTGTTCTGAGATGTAATTTTTTTACTGCACACAACCCCACATTATTCAGTTTTATAACTAGCATGATTGTCTGTTTTATGTACATATGCAATTAAAATGATTCAACACACCATAAAAATGAGGTTTATTAGCAAAATTTACAATGTTTGTGCCGTTTGCAAACAAACTATGAAACAATTATAATGTCAATTTCTCAACTCATCTAATTTAACAAGTAGTTTCTCCAAATTCACAACAAAATGCCACATTT
Organism: Anomaloglossus baeobatrachus; assembly: GCF_048569485.1. Classification (NCBI taxonomy): domain Eukaryota; kingdom Metazoa; phylum Chordata; class Amphibia; order Anura; family Aromobatidae; genus Anomaloglossus; species Anomaloglossus baeobatrachus. The sequence continues at coordinate 87,277,870 of NC_134354.1, read as the reverse complement.
GTAATTTTACATGGAGGAACATTTTTCTGAAATTGTTCCACAATTTATAGTTGCAGTTGTTTACATATTGGAGTCTTCTGACCATCTTTGCTTCTGAGAGACTCTGCCTCTCTAACATGCTCTTTTTACACACAGTCATTTGACTTAAGGGGGCTTTACACGCTGCGACATCGCTAATGCGGAGTCGTTGGGGTCACGGAATTTGTGACGCACATCCGGCCGCATTAGCGATGTTGCTGCGTGTGACACTGATGAGCGATTTTGCATCGTTGCAAAAACGTGCAAAATCGCTCATCGGTGACATGGGGGTCCATTCTCGATTATCGTTACTGCAGCAGTAACGATGTAGTTTGTCGCTCCTGCGGCAGCACACATTGCTATGTGTGACGCCGCAGGAACGAGGAACCTCTCCTTACCTGCCTCCCGGCCGCTATGCGGAAGGAAGGAGGTGGGCGGGATGTTACGTCCCGCTCATCTCCGCCCCTCCGCTTCTATTGGGCGGCTGCTCAGTGACGTCGCTGTGACGCCGCACGGACCGCCCCCTTAGAAAGGAGGCGGTTCGCCGGTCACAGCGACGTCGCCGGGCAGGTAAGTATGTGTGACGGGTCTGGGCGATGTTGTGCGGCACGGGCAGCGATTTGCCCGTGTCGCGCAACAGATGGGGCCGGGTACCCACACTAGTGATATCGGGACCGATATCGCAGTGTGTAAAGTAGCCTTTAGTTGAAAATTGACCCTACATCTGATTTTCATTGGTCTTACTTTTCCAGTTGCTGCCAACAATTTCTATATCAGTTAACCTTTTGATATGAAATGTTCACCTTCTCATCTGTGTTCTACGTTCTATTGTGATTAAATTATGGCTATAAGAGATTTCCAAATAATATAATTCTTGCTTTCATTAAATTTTGCACAGTGTCTCAACTTTTTTGCTATTCTAGCCGTCTTTAGCTGTTTACATTTTTCTTGTTTCATTGGTTTATTGTAAACAGCAAAAAGTTTGTAAATTTTGCTATTTATAACACCAGCGGCGGTGCCTCTGCACTGTCCCACGTCCTTCCTCAGGCAGAGACACCGCCTCTCTCCCTTTCCTGGCTACTCTGCTGTGGTGTCTGCCTCTGATCTCGCTGCTGCTTCCTGCTGCTGGGGACTGTGCTCGCTGTGCAGGTCTCCTAGGAGCGTGCAAAGGTTGTGCGCGGGAATATCTCCTGCCTCTTACAGGGGCAGTGTGCTCATTTACGAAATGCCTCCAGCCTATGGCTGAGAGGCATTAGGTGTTTAAGGCATCCTCCTATGAGAGGTGCCTTTACAGAAAGGTTCCTGGCGTGTTAGAGTTCTTTTAGACATCAGCCTGTATATGTCGCGGGCGGAGGAGGGGACGCTGCGCTCTCCCACTGCTCGGGTCCGGCCGCTGCTGCTGCGGCTGCTGCTGCTCGGTGGTGGCTCGAGCGGTGGGCCGGATCCCGGGGACTTGAGCGGCGCTCCTCGCCCGTGAGTGAAAAGGGTGGGGATTGGATGGTGGGGATTTAGTTATTGTCCGTGACGCCACCCACGGTTGTGGTGATATTGGTGACACCACCCCTGCTCTGGACGGGGATCCCGGGAGCGGTGACAGGGAGCAGCTTTGATGTTAGTTCTCCCCTCCGTGGGTAGGGGGTTGGTTGTCCCGGGGCCCGGTGATGGGGTAGGGATGGATGGCAGGCGGGTTACGGGGCCTGGTGAGGTGCAGGGTCGCGGGGGCAGCGCTGTTCCGCATGGCACTGTGGTACTCACCCAGCCAATGATGAGGACACAGTTCTCGGTAAAACACACAGCTGGATGGACGGGTCCCACAGATGGCTGCGGTGTTGTTTCTCCCGGCAGGTTGATGGTGACTGCCTTTCCCTGCACCTATGTAGTGTAACGGTTCCAATGGGTTCCCAACGGTAACCCGCTCCCCAGCTTGGATGGTTGCTGGAGGAGCCCCTTTTGCCCGCAGGCTCTACCCCTGGGAACTTTAGACTTGGCGGTGACTGTGTTTCCCTCTCTCGGTTGGACGGTTGCCTTCTGTCGGGACTTGGCTGCTGGGAAACCCAGGAGGTTCCCTTCGCTAACGGATTTGGCAAATTCACGGCGACTCCTAGCCTTGCCGGGGTCCGTAAGCCCCTGCCGGATGGTGCTGGCTTCTCTTTGCGTACCGGTCCGGTACTGCCGGGCCACCGCCCATCCACAGTCCTTACGGTTAGCTCCAATAGGCCACTCCTGCAGACGGTCACCACCGTCTGCCAACCTTGCTGATCCGTCCGGGCCACACACCCGGACCAACTTCAGTCTGCTCTACTACCACTTTCCTTCCTCTCACTTTCACTTCCAAACTGAACTGACTTACTTTTCCCGCCTCCAGGACTGTGAACTTCTCGGTGGGCGGGGCCAACCGCCTGGCCCACCCCCTGGTGTGAACATCAGCCCCTGGAGGAAGGCAACAAGGGTTTGTGTCTGACTTCGGTGTGCCTGACTGGGAGTGTGGGGTGTGTAGGTGTTGTTCTCTGTGGCCCCTGGCTTGTTCAGAGCGCCACATTCCCCCTTAGTAAAAAGCAGACCGTCCATCACCGGTTTTATTTTCACAAACTGGAAAAGTAAACGGTAAAACAGGTTACATTTATAATAACATCTTCCCACATCGGGAGGTACTCTTACTTAAAACGTTGCAAACGGTTACGGGTTCCGCTCTCTCCCACCCAAGTAACCTGGCCCTGATGCTGCCCCTAAGCAAACAGACAGCACAAGCTACCCGAGCGGGTTCTGTCCTTTTCAGGGGGCCCACGTCCATGGGGAGCCCCTGAAACCCCCAGAGGATTGCCACCGGTTGCGGTAGTGGCGGGCCTGGGCCATCACTTCCCTCCAGGTCCATCCTCCAAATCACCCTCTCCGGAGGCGGTAACGGTTTAGCCTTAAAACATATTTTTATTTACATACCACAAGTTCGTGGTTGCCCTGCCAGTTCTCGGGCTTGTCTGTAGCAGTTTCTACGCATAATTTGCAAACAGTCCCCACGGGGACAACAGTGCTTCGTAGCCAACGGGCTACCACAAACAAAACTGTAGGGTCCCGACGGAGACTTGTCGTAGGGTCCCAACGGGGACTGTCAGCTGGGTCCCAGGGGCCATCCACAACACCTGGCTCCGGTACAGCTTCCTCCTGCAGCTTTCCCACAGTCCACCATCGAACAGCACGAGCCCCCAACGCCACCCTCACACAGGGGTGACACTGTCCCACAGGACTCCATTTTCAGCTGCCGATGATGCGGGTACGACTGCTCCGCCAACCGGACTCCTTAGCCTTGAGGGCTGTCTGGAACGCCAGCAGAGTCCCAATGGGGACCGACAGCAAGGTAACCGGGAACCGCTACCATGCTTTAACTTTTCTTTCTTAATCAGCAATCCCGCGGCGCAGCTGCCTTTGCTGCCGCTCCCGGTGCAGAGCACTTTCTGCTTGCTCCGGTTCAGGCAGTGTGGGGGACAGGCCCAGCCGGAGTCCCCCTGTGCCGGCTACGACCGGTACCTTCGGTAATGAGGGACCCCGCTGTGACATGGCCTGCTCTGCCTCCTGGCAGCTGCATCCCCGCCGTGCCTCCGGTGCATCTTTGCTGACGGGCTCAGCCTTCGGCTTCTTCCATGGAAGCGGATCAGGGCGGTCATGAGCTTCTGCTGCAGGTTGGTCCGCAGGGGCGGATTGGCAGGGTACCGCTACCGGTGGTGGTTGTAGCGGGCCTAGTGGCGGGGAAGCAGCAGCCAACACGGGTAGCGGGGGAGGTAGCAAGGCGAGTGGATATGAACCGGGTCCCTCGGCCGCGATGACCAACCTACTAGGGGTACAGGGGCGTGGGTCACTTACCCTCCCTTCCAAGACTCCCTCCACCTCGCGTCTCCGTATGGCCGCCACCACTTTCACCATGTCGGCCTCCCACTCCTCCAGGAGGAGCTGCATGCGGACCTGCAGACGGCTGCTTAGCTGGATGGTCCGGACTTCCACCCACGCTGCGGTGCCAGGCGCGGGGACCACGGTGCTGTCGGTCGGACTCAGCATCCTTAGCAGCGGCCTCTTCCAGGAACCAGTAAATGGCCGCAGGGTCCTGGCATCCCTGCTTCCATAGCCGCGGGCTACATGCGGCCAGACGCCATCAGTTCCCCTTAGTCTCTTTCCGGCTCCTCCTCTACAGGGGCGGGGTTTTGGCCTTCGCGCCTCCACTACTCGTAGAGACGCTCGAGCGGGAATTCTTCGCGCCCAAGATGGCGGCTTCTCAAATTTTCCGGCCGGACACCTCCGGCGGTAACAAGGCGCACCTCTACCAGACGGCAGAGCGGTAGGATCCTGTTCATGACGCCAAGTTGTCGTGGGCGGAGGAGGGGACGCTGCGCTCTCCCACTGCTCGGGTCCGGCCGCTGCTATTGCGGCTGCTGCTGCTCGGTGGTGGCTCGAGCGGTGGGCCGGATCCCAGGGACTCGAGCGGCGCTCCTCGCCCGTGAGTGAAAAGGGTGGGGATTGGATGGTGGGGATTTGGTTATTGTCCGTGACGCCACCCACGGTTGTGGTGATATTGGTGACACCACCGCTGCTCTGGACGGGGATCCTGGGAGCGGTGACAGGGAGCAGCTTTGATGTTAGTTCTCCCCTCCGTGGGTAGGGGGTTGGTTGTCCCGGGGCCCGGTGATGGGGTAGGGATGGATGGCAGGCGGGTTACGGGGCCTGGTGAGGGCCTGGTGAGGTGCAGGGTCGCGGGGGCAGCGCTGTGCCACATGGCACGGTGGTACTCACTCAGCCAATGATGAGGACACAGTTCTCGGTAAAACACACGGCTGGATGGACGGGTCCCACAGACGGCTGCGGTGTTGTTTCTCCCGGCAGGTTGATGGTGACTGCCTTTCCCTGCACCTATGTAGTGTAACGGTTCCAATGGGTTCCCACCGATAACCCGCTCCCCAGCTTGGATGGTTGCTGGAGGAGCCCCTTTTGCCCGCAGGCTCTGGCCCTGGGAACTTTATCCTTGGCGGTGACTGTGTTTCCCTCTCTCGGTTGGACGGTTGCCTTCTGTCGGGACTTGGCTGCTGGGAAACCCAGGAGGTTCCCTTCGCTAACGGATTTGGCAAATTCACGGCGACTCCTAGCCTTGCCTTGGTCCGTAAGCCCCTGCCGGATGGTGCTGGCTTCTCTTTGCGTACCGGTCCGGTACCGCCGGGCCACCGCCCGTCCACGGTCCTTACAGTTAGCTCCAATAGGCCACTCCTGCAGACGGTCACCACCATCTGCCAACCTTGCTGATCCGCCCGGGCCACACACCCGGACCAACTTCAGTCTGCTCTACTACCACTTTCCTTCCTCTCACTTTCACTTCAAAACTGAACTGACTTACTTTTCCCGCCTCCAGGACTGTGAACTCCTCGGTGAGCGGGGCCAACCGCCTGGCCCACCCCCTGGTGTGAACATCAGCCCCTGGAGGAAGGCAACAAGGGTTTGTGTCTGACTTCGGTGTGCCTGACCGGGAGTGTGGGGTGTGCAGGTGTTGTTCTCTGTGGCCCCTGGCTTGTCCAGGGTGCCACATATACATTGCCCTTACCCAGTATCGTGACCGGTAACCTGTTCCTGTACCCGTCCAGTGTCCTATCTCTGAACCCGAACCCCTCCAGCATCTAGCCTGTGAACCCAAACCTGTCAAGAGTCCAGTCTTTGATCTGCTCCCGACCTGTGACCTGCCAGTGTTCCTGTACCCAGACCCATCTTGCCTTCTTTCCTGGCCTGTCCTCATACTGATCTATTCTCTTGCTCCTGACCCCTTAGGTGACCCCTTAGCCAAGCTGATCCTCAACATCAGAGGCTCTGGTGAATACCCAGCAGGCACTTAGCTGCACCCCTCCGACATAAGCCTAGCCTATGGCGAAGTGGATCCACATCCATGTGCGTGACACTAATAAACCTAACTTGCAGTGTGAGGGGGTGTAATAATTTTGAGTGCAGTGGTATATTTTAGAGATTTAAGGTTTCTAAGTGGAATGAGCAAGTCCCCATACTTTGCCAAGTTTGGTCATCATAGGTGATAATGCACAGTAAATGTCATAACAAAATAAGCATGTAAAATAAAAGACTCCATGCTTGTTGTCTGCTCACACATTATACTGTATATAATCCTCCACTCATGTATATTCTGCCTTTCCATATATTGCCATCAGAGTTTACACTAAAACCGTTGGTCTGACTGCTTGTTATAACATATTTTGATGTTTTGTTCCCTATTGTATGCATGTTGTCACAATGTTTAAATCCGCTGTGTGTTATTTCACCAAAGAATAAGGTCCAAGCCTCTTTCATCAGTATTCTCCCGCTGAATGATGAATGTGAGGAAACATATTCATGTGAAATAGAGAAAACAAACAGGCCGACCGTTTATATATTGATACCGGCTTCCATTATTGCTCCCTCATACTCAAATAATCACTAGGCTGATAGGAGACCAACTAGTATCTCCAACTATTATGTCGTACTTTGCTACAATGAAAAGGAGTATAACTATTCTCCTATTTTATCTTCTAATATATTCTCTGTACGTGGAACTCAAGGTAAGAAAAGGGAGTATGGCATATTTGTTATCAACGAGTTCAACCTTACAAGCTGTAATGACAAATAGTTCAGTACTATACAGTTTACACAACTTCTTGGAATACATTGCAAAAAAAAATCCCAAATTTGGCTAAGAATTTCAACTTTTCTTTTCCAAATCATCCAAATCAAATCTCTTGCTGTCATACGGTGTTTGGCTCTAAAATCGATGAGTGTCATGGCATCATCAGACATTGTTCAGACTACAGACTCTGACACTCCAGACTATGCTTTATACTAGCAGGAGTAAATTTCTGCAAGCCTGCTGATTACCTTTTGGACCACACATTGTAGGAGATTATCTCAGGTATTCCTCGCCTTTTTAAGATGGAGGAATCTGTCTTCCCATGCCGACTATAGCTTTTGCTAATCACTCAGGTCCACATGCTGGTAATTGCTTGAATTGCTTGCTGCTTATTAGCTGCTAATTAGTTACTGGTAATTTATTGCTTGCTGCTTGGTGTGCAGTGGAAATCGTATTGTCACCTGTTTTTTTTTATCCCTGCTCTTTTTTCCTCCTGATCTTGTCTTATAACTCAATGTGTGCTAGCTGTGTCAGTGAGTTTTGGTTTTCTTGTTTGTCCATATCTGTGGGTTCAATCACTCCTGTCTCGGTCCTCCCCTGGGGTGGAGGAGAGGGGGTGTTATATCAGGGCAGACCAGGAGCAGGGTAAGGAAGGTGGCCCAGATATCATCACCATTAGACGTATCTCTGGGAGTAGGGACAGCTCGTGCCCCCTAGCCTGAGGGTCAGTTTAGGAGCGCCGTTATCTCTTGTCACCCTGTGACACTTGCTTTGCACTGCTGAGGTAGAACACCCCGAAATGTGTTTGCACCGAGATTCTGGTTTTGCTTTTATCCTAAGTCATGTGCCAAGGCTCGTTAAAGGGTCAATATTAATTATTAGGGTTGCTACTTCCAGTTGGTGGCAATTGAATTTGGGTCCTGTTTTTCACTGAAAAGGCAATTTGCATATTTAACTTTTCTTTTTAAAATTATCAAATGTCAACATGGTATTCATGAAGGGGGCATGGAGGATGGGTTTTAAATATAATTATTATTATTTGGAAAGTTCAAAAATGACACAAATTCTGATGCAAATTTCCACATTCTTATCACAGGCATACATTTGATTTTCCAATGATGTACCAAGCATATTAAAACCATGACTGTGGGTAAAGCAAAAGGACAAACTCCTGAATGCCTAAAGTGATGACCAAAGGGAGATAAGGAGTTTACATCATCCTGTTTATAGATTAAATGGTCACTGTTTCTGCAACAAACTTTACATGAATTTATGGTCATGTCATCATGAAATATTCTTCTTTCTCCACTTATGAGCCACTTCTTCTCCCTCCTTAACTTATTAACTATAAAAAGCTACTAACATTCATCTTGCAAAAACATGGTGGACTTTCAGTACACTGTTTATTTAGGTCTCAAAGGGGGCACAATAACAACAGGAACCTTTCTAGAATGCAGCCCAGGAGCTGCAGAAGGGGAATCTTTTAGTTTAATTGCGAAAATTCTGCTGACAGGTTCCCTTTAAGCTTCAAAGCTTCTAACTTTTTCCTCCAAATGTAACAATGGTCATTATGGCCAAACGGTTCAATTTTAGTTTCGTCAGACCACAGGACATGTCTCTAAAAATAAAAGTTTTTGTTCCTGTGTGCATTTGCAAACATTAGTATGGCTTTTTTATGTTTCTTTTGGAGTAAGGGTATGTGCACACGTTGCTTTTTTTTCAGCGCGGAAAAAAACGCACCCTCTGGCAGAGGGGAGAATTGTAAACAATGCTTTTTTGAGAAAAAAGCATCGAAAACGCATGCGTTTTTCATGCGTTTTTCATGCGTTTTTCATGCGTTTTTTTAGGTGCGTTTTTTAAGACTTGTCAGTGTTAATAAAGTTGGTTGAACACAGACCTTTGGAAAAAAAAACCTGTGATGTCATTTCCTTCTCCACATTCTGTTTGGATAAATGGGAGGGCTTGGAATGGAAGGAGCACCATTTGAATTTTGGAAAAGTTGAAATAAACTTCGCGCACCATGTCACATTAGCAGAGCCCCTTGGGTACCTATACGTCAGAAAACCCCCACAAGTGACCCCATTTTGGAATCTGCACCCCTCAAGGATTTTATTCAGGAGTATATTAAGCATTTTGAATCCACAGCTACTTCACCCAAAATGTTGCTGTATAAACAATATTCTCACTTTTAACAGTGACATTTTTCACTGGCGTGTAAAACACGCACATGTCCCTCCGTGTGCCGTGAATCACGGCACACATGGGTTGTCTAAGTGCAATCCGGGCTCCGTTCTCCGTGGCCCGTGATTGCACTTAGAGATTAACTCACCTGCGCCCGCTCCCGCTGTCCATGGTGCTGATCGCTCACGCGGTGCAGCATCCGGCTGGCGCTGACCCCCGCAGCAGCTGCTTCCGGGTCGGCTGTGTCGCACATCATGAATATGCGCGACAATAATGAGCCGGCTCAGAAGCAGCAAGCTCCACGGGCTGCAGAGGACATCGCTGGACGCCGGGTGAGTAAAAATGATTTTTATTTTAAAAGCACTTTTTTTCTGGCACGTGTTTCACGGACCACACCACTGCGTGGTCCGTGGAACATCAGTGATGCCAGAAAAAAATGGACATGTCTCCGTGCGGCTATCACGCACACGCGGGTACGCCGCACGGAGACACGTGCAGTGAAAAATCACTGATGTGTGAGCAGACCCATTCATTATAATGGGTCTGCGTATGTCAGTGATTCTGGTTTAAAAAAAATCACAAACGTCCCAGAATCACTGACGTGTGAAACAGGCCTAAGGCTATGTGGCCATGATCCAGCGACACGGCGTCTAGTACACCGTGTCAGCCTCCTGCAGAGATGTGAGTGTTGTCCACGGGAGAACGCAGCTGGCCATGCCCACGATTTGGGTTCAGGCTGCTGTGGAGCTCTATGCTACCTGCAGAGAACACTCTCGTCTCCGCAGCATAAATTGACATGCTGAGGCTCGGGAAGCTGCGCCACCGGTCGGTTTATGCTGCGGAGAAAAGAAGCACAGTGGGCATGAGATTTCTAAAAATCCTTCCACTGTGCTTCTACTGCACAATGCAGCGTTATGGACGCAGGGAAAACAATCTGCGCCCAAAACGCTGCAAACCCTGATTGTGGGCATCCAGCCTAAAAAGCGTCAATGGAGGTCAAATATATATACAACGTCCCACCCCCCCCTGCATATTCTAAGCTGGCACCTTTAGTGCCTTTCATGTGGCACTAAAGGGTGCCTAGCCTAGTTTTTATCACAAAAACAAAAAAAAAAATGGCGTGGGGTCCCCCCTATTTTTGATAGCCAGTCAGGGTAAAGCAGACAGCTGTTGCCTGCAAACCACAGCTGGCAGCTTCATCTTGTCTGGTGATCAATTTGGAGGGCTCCCCAGGTTTTTTTTTTTTATTTATAAATAAAAATAATAAAAAAAAAATAACATGGGGTCCCCCCAAATTAGATCACCAGCCAAGGTGAAGCTGACAGCTGAGGTCTGGTATTCTCAGGGTGGGAAGAGCCATGATTATTGGACTCTTCCCAGCCTAAAAATAGCAGGCCACAGCCGCCCCAGAAGTGGCGCATCCATTAGATGCGCCAATCCTGGCGCTTCGCCCCAACTCATCCCGCGCCCTGGTGCGTTGGCTAACGGGGTAATAAATGGGGTTGATACCAGATGTGTAATGTCACCTGGCATCAAGCCCAGAAATTAGTGATGTCACGGCGTCTATCAGACACCCGACATAACTAATTGACAGTAAACAAAAGCAAAAAAAGACAACAAAAAATTTTTTATTAGAAAAAACACTCCCCAAATCATTCCCTTGTTCTCCAATTTAATAAAAAAAATGGGTCCGCAGAAATCCATTTGGATGTCCCACGTCGGCTCTGGACCTTCTAGAATATGGGGGCACGTTCAGGGAACGTATTCCCCATTTTCTAGGAGGGCAGACCCTCCATTTGAGGAGAGTGGGTGCAAAAATCTGCACCCACTCTCCCCGGGTCACAGCTGCAGAGTGCCGAGCAGCCAGCACAGCTCTCTGAACACTGTGCTGGCTGTCAGCTGCTCTGCACATGTGACCGGCCAGCGTGCACTGTGAAGGAGGAGGGGGCCGCGGGGGATCAGCGCTGCGACCGGACAGGTATGTATGACACCGGGGGGAATTGGGGTGAACGGGCAGGGCCTGGGTGCATTTTTCTGTCGCATGTCTCAAGGTACATGCGACAGATACATAGGAGCAGGGCGGCCGCTGCGCTACTGTGCGCGCGGCCATGTTGGATTTTCGGGAGGGGGGTTGGGGGTCGGGGCGGGCACTTTGGCGACACCGGGGCTTTGCCAGGAAGTGAGGTCAACAGGAAACCTCTTGACCTCACTTCCAGGTAAATGCCTGCGTTCTGTATGCCGACAAAGGCCGCGGACCGCAACAAAAAAGCAGGTCCATGCGGTGTAGCTGCGTTCTGACCCCACATCATTGATTTCAATGGGGGAGAGAACGTAGCCACAACGCACAAAAGAAGTGACATGCTGCTTTTCTTTCCGCACCGATTTTTGGCATCCAAAACGCTGCGGAAAGAAACGCAGCGTGTGCACTGATTTTTCAGCTTTCCCATACACTTTGCTGGGAAAGCTGAACGCATGCAATTTGCCACTGAAACGCTGCGGTTCAAAACGCAGCGTTTCCGCGGTAAAAAACGCAACGTGTGCACACAGCCTAAAGCACATTCATTTCTGGTACACAGAACTCCTCTCCTTTCTGAGCGGTATGATGGCTGGACACTCTTATCTTGTTTGTAATTGCCTATAATTGTTTATACAGATGAATGAGGCACCTTTAGGTATCTGGAAATTGAACACAAGGACGAACCAGACTTGTGTAAGTCCACAATTCTCTTCCTGAGGTCTTGGCTGATTTCATTTGATTTTCCCATGATGCTACACAAAGAAGCAGTGTGTTTCAGGTGTGCATTAAAAATACATCCAAAGGTGTGTGTCTAATTAACTCAAATGTTGCCAATAAACCTATCAGAAGCTTTCAAAGACATGACATCATCAAATGGGCTGTCCCATATTGTTTATAGGCATAGTACTTTTAGTGTATGAAAACTTTTGACTTTGCAGAAAATAATAAAAATGTCTTAAAACATTATATCTCTCATTATTCTGGCATTTGGCAAAAATAACTAATTTTGGTTCCTAAATGACCTAAAATCGGAAAGGTTTATTCTGATTTCATGTCAGATAGTGAGAAAAACATAAATAAATCTTTATTTTTATATAGCGCTAACATATTCCGCAGCGGTTTACATACATCAGGAACACTGTCCCCATTGGGGCTCACAATCTAAATTCCCTATCAGTATGTCTTTGGAGTGTGGGAGGAAGCCAGAGAACCAGGAGGAAACCCACGCAAATATGGGGAGAACATACAAACTCCTTGCAGATGATGTCTTTGGTGGGATTTGAACCCAGGACCCCAGCGCTGCAAGACTGCAGTGCTAACCACTGAGCCACCATGCCGCCCGGTGTAGATGTGTCTTTTTAGATAGTACTCTAAATGTAAACTTCTGGTTTCATCTGTACTTATTGAAGGGGAAGGATATAGCCCGGGAGAGGCAGAAAAGAGACAGAAAGGAACACAGACCATGCTGCTGCTTTCATGTATGTCTTTATCTGACTCCAGGGCTGAATTAAGAGCTCACTGCTCAGGATTGCTGTATAATAAACCTAGTCTACATAGAAAGGCGAGGAGGAATCCTTCATGTCTTCATGAACATTTGTAACTCTTAAGGCTACTTTACACGCTGCGATATCGGTCCCGATATCGCTAGCGTGGGTACCCGCCCCCATCTGTTGTGTGACACGGGCAAATCGCTGCCCGTGCCGCACAACATCGTGCAGACCCGTCACACGTACTTACCTGCCCAGCGACGTCGCTGTGACCGGCGAACCGCCTCCTTTCTAAGGGGGCGGTCCGTGCGGCGTCACAGCGACGTCACTGAGCGGTCGCCCAATAGAAACGGAGGGGCGGAGAAGAGTGGCCGGAACATCCCGCCCACCTCCTTCCTTCCTCATAGCGGCCGGGAGGCAGGTAAGGAGAGGTTCCTCATTCCTGCGGCGTCACACATAGCGATGTGTGCTGCCGCAGGAGCGACGAACTACATCGTTACTGCTGCAGTAACGATAATCGAGAATGGACCCCCATGTCACCGATGAGCGATTTTGCACGTTTTTGCAACGATGCAAAATCGCTCATCGGTGTCACACGCAGCAACATCGCTAATGCGGCCGGATGTGCGTCACAAATTCCGTGACCCCAACGACTCTGCATTAGAGATGTCGCAGCGTGTAAAGCCCCCTTTACCTTTCTGTTTCTAAGCGCCTCTCAGCTGATTTATGACCACAGACCACATGAAAGTTGAATGTGCAAAGAATGAAAGTGCTTGTAAAAATCAAATGGGACAATAAATGTAATGAGACCCAATTGCAAAAATGATTTATCTTAAGCCTTAATACATGGGTTTAAGGAAGAAAAAAAAAATGTCCCAATATAAAATCTATCACGCCTTGGCTGAAATTTGCTTTTAGACTATTTACAATATCTTTCAAGATGGATCACTAAGGATTTCAAAATGATGTGCAAGTATGAGATGTTTACCTTGAAGACCACTGGCATGTTCACACAGTGCCACCCCTAGGGCAAGGGGAAATGTACGCAGACACATTGAGCAGATGGTAATAGTTTGTCTTTTGCTTTGTGGTACATGGTTAGACATCTGGCCGCGGCTCGCTTGTGGTGTGCAGTAGCCGGCGTTACACTGTGCTGCATCTGGACAGACAATAAACAGTAGAATTGCTCGGGTTTAGAGTGAATCTGTTTCGCGTCTTGCATTAATTTACTTTGACTACATCAACTATAAAAGCTCATTATAGACATTTGTTACCAAAGTTTATAGGTTCCTTTTACAGTGACACAGTTTTCCATGTAAAATCATCAGCGGTACATACTGAGTGATTGTCCTGTCACTGAGAACTGCAATTCTGTCTCAACACTATTTCTGTATTCAGCATGATTTTTCAGATTATAAAATGCACTGTGCTGGGGCCTGTGCAGCGACAGGCTGTGCTGTGGCCTGTGCAGCGGCGGGCTGTGCTGGGGCCTGTGCAGCGGCGGGCTGTGCTGGGGCCTGTGCGGCGGCGGGCTGTGCTGGGGCCTGTGTGGCGGCGGGCTGTGCTGGGGCCTGTGCGGCGGAGGGCTGTGCTGGGCCTGTGCGGCGGCGGGCTGTGCTGCGGCGACCTGTGCTGGGGCCTGTGCAGTGGCGGGCTGTGCTGGGCCTGTGCGGTGGTGGGCTGTGCTGGCCCTGTGCGGTGGCGGGCTGTGCTGGGGCCTGTGCGGCAGTGGGCTGCGTTGGGCCTGTGCAGTGGCGGGCTGTGCTGGGGCCTGTGCGGTGGGGGGCTGTGCTGCGGCCTGTGTGGTGGCGAGCTGTGCTGTGGCCTGTGCGGCGGTGGGCTGTGCTGGGGCCTATGCGGCAGTGGGCTGTGCTGGGGCCTGTGTGGCAGCTGGCTGTGCTGAGGCCTGTATGGCAGCGGGCTGTGCTGGGGCCTGTGTGGCAGCTGGCTGTGCTGGGGCCTGTGTGGCAGCGGGCTGTGCTGGGGCCTGTGTGCCAGCAGGCTGTGCTGGGGTCTGTGTGGCAGCTAGCTTTGCTGGGGCCTGTGCGGCGGCCAGCGGGCTGTGCTGGAGCCTGTGCGGTGACAGTCTGTGCGGGGGCTTGTGCGGCGACAGGTTGTGCTGGGGCCAGTGTGGCGTGGACTGTGAGGCAGGGGCATCCTGAAAATGTCAGTGATGTGGGGTCCAAATAATGGCGCCTGGAGGCAGCACATGCGCAGATGGATCTCTCGGCTCAACATGTCATCTGCGCATGCTCCGCCTCTGGACCATTGATCTTCTTGCAGCGGACCTAGAGAACATGGCGCCCAGAGGTGGCACATGTGGAGAAGAGATCTCGGCTTGTTATTGAGCCAATAGCTCAATCTGCGCACACGCCGACTACGGGCGCCATTTCTCTGACACCCTCACCTTCAAGAGTTTCTGGAAGTTGCCTATCTCACAGCATCTTGAACACCTGACAACCGCACTGCCTGCAGCATCGTCCTGCTCCACTACCGTCCCTGCCTCATGTGACCCCACTCAACCATTGCTGACATCCCCTCAGGTAAGAAGCCACCGGATTTTAAGACAGACCCCATTTTTTTTTTTACCTTTTTTTCCCTCTAAATTTGGGGTGAATTTTATAATCCGGTGCGTCCAAAAACATTGTACTTACCTAAAAGTCCAATGCATTCTCAATGTGTATTGTATCCAATGCGTATGTTGTCTTTACACTGCTTATGGCCGCGATTGACCATCATGTTTTTCCTGAAACAAACTCTGGATCACAGTAAACATCTAAGTTAGTTCAGTTCTTGTCTCATTTGCAGAAAGTAAACTCCCAAAGTGCTCATAAGCCTCCATGTACCTGACATACAGTATGTCAATAGGGTCTTTTTGTTATGCCCTGGGACGATATAGATTTTTTATATGTAACGGATGCAAATAAAAAAAGTGTCTATAAAAAGAGACTACAGATACAAATAAAGTTAAATAAATGAAATAACATGCCAACAGAGACTATTTTTTTTAATTTATATATTATCCATTATTTTTTATTTATATTATATTTTCCTAAATATTATCTGGTAAAAGTAGCCTTCAGTTATGTCTCTAAAATGGAAGTTGGATAGTAAAATTATATTTAGTTTCTTCATTATTTAGTTATTTTCCTTGGTCATATATCACCAATAATTCCACAGCACTTTACAGCCATTATCATCACTTTCCCCATTGGGGCTCACAATCTCAATTCCCTATCACTATGTATTTGGAGGCTGGGAGGAAATTGGAGCAACCAATGGAAACAAATAGGGCATAGTGGGTGGTTGTTCAACATTCAATTGTGCCGCCCCTCGCCCAAAAGTTTTTTGCCAGCATATATTTGTAGAGTGGTGCAGGGTGATAGTCGTGGGTGAGGGACTGACTTTGGACGCCACGGTACAGTGTATGAAATACCTGGTCTGGGCTTGTGCCGTGTGGGCTGGGAACCCATGCAGGCTGCATAGTGCCATTGAAGATGGCTCTCCAGAACCAAATGACTCGTACTCACAAGGAGACCAACAGTTCACTTTAAAGAAAAAATTCTTTACTTTATGTTTCATTCCCTGTCACTAGAGATGAGCGAACCGGTCCCGGTTCGGCTCGAGGTCGGTTTGTCGAACGGAGGTCTCGTTCGAGTTCGGTTCGTCGAACGTTCGACGAACCGAACTCGAACCGCATAGGAAACAATGGCAGGCATTCACAAACACATAAAAACACCTAGAAAACACCCTCAAAGGTGTCCAAAAGGTGACAAACAACTCACAACACAACACAAACACATGGGAAAGTGACAAGGACATATACTCATGCGAAAACAAAAGAGCAGGACAAGGAAAAAGAGGAGGAGACACAGATATATGAGTATATGCAAGGAAACGTCGATGCCATTATTGTGCAACTTGAGCCCTGCTCATTTTAGGCTTCCAATCTGGATAAATTGCCTGAGCTTGCCACGTACACCTTGGGGATCTTGTCGTGTCCTGCAGCCAGCGTTCTCTCGGAACCTGTCTTCAGTGCTGCTGGGGGTCTGCTGGCAGATAAGCACACGTGTCTGTCCACTGACAATGTGGACATGGCTCTCAGAGGACTTTTCTTCCCCTGGGTCAGCCAGGGGAGGCGAAAGGCACGCGTATTTTTGAGAGTGCTTCATGCAAAGCTTCTGTTTCATTTTGAAAAGGGGGATCAAGTGATGCCAGTCAAGTGGGGTGTGTGTGGCCCAATTAGTGGAAACGAGGGAGACTGTGGTTGGAGTCCCCTCGCTTTTGAAAAAAGAACCAAGATGAACAAGTCATGGCTCTCAGAGGACTTTTCTTCCCCTGGGTCATCCAGGGGAGACGAAAGGCATGCGTATTTTTGAGAGTGCTTCATGCAAAGCATCTGTTTAATTTTGAAAAGGGGGATCAAGTGATGCCAGTCAAGTGGGGTGTGTGTGGCCCAATTAGTGGAAACGAGGGAGACTGTGGTTGGAGTCCCCTCGCTGTGTTTTACATGATTTTCGAAGGGCATGACATGCCTAAGAGGTTGAGTTTCATCATCTGCAACTTGTTGCAACAGAAAGGCTGCCTTTACACCCTTTTGAGACCGAGGATTTTCGAGACCTTATGCCCATTGCAGTGCCCCAAGAGCCGATGGCCAGTCGTCACTCCTTCTCCAAGAAAGGCGTGCCCGCGCTACCACAGTAGGTCGCACACAACCTCACCGATTCCTTGAGAAACTCTGTGTGTGACAGGGTGCATTTCACCACCGATACTTGGACCAGTAAGCATGAACAGGGGAGTTACATGTTGCTGACTGGGCACTGGGTAACTATGGTGAGAGATGGAGAAGGGTTTGCTGTACAAGTCTTGCCGTCCCCACGACTTGTGTGTCAATCCTTCCTCTGTATGTACAAGTTCCTCCACTGCTTCTGCCTCCTCAACCTCGTGTGGGTCCTCCACCTCGGCCCAAACCCTGTGTGGTCAGTCCACCCTTCCTTGTAACTGCGCCCAAGGAATCCCACACACCTCCTTACTATGCTGGCAGCAGAGCTCAAGGCCATCAGGCGGTCAAATGTTTACTTTGAAATGTAGGGGAAATGTGAGACACCGCTGAGGAATTGTGGACGGTTAGCTCTGGAGAGTGAGACCGAGTTTCATCAATGGTTGTCTCCACTCAACCAGCAGCCAGGGAAGGTCGGGTGCGACAATGATGCAAACCAGTCTGCGACCCTTCTTCAGGGCAATGTGACACACGTGCCTTGTATGGCTCACGTGTTGAACCTGGTTGTCCAGCAATTTTTAAAACACTATCCCGGCCTACATGGCCTTCTGTCGAGGGCACGGTGTAACGCCTGCCTGGATCGACACACTCAGATGGGCTGTAAAGGATAGGCTAGAGGGAAGCCACTCACCAAGCTGGACACCCAGAACCCTGAAACCCTTTAACCCCTATACAGTGATTTGGAATTACACAGGGCCCAAGTTGATCAATACCTGTGGAAGGCTGCAGTTCCAGAGAATAGTAGTCATGCAGGGTCAAAACATTAATTGAGGAAGAGGAACAGAATGGGATGGCCAGGACTTAATCAGAAAACAAGCAGAGGTGAAATGCGGATCAGCCAACGAGGTACATAAACAGCAAGCAGGAAAAGTAGTCACAGGTAACAAGCACACAAAATCATAAAACTGAACTGGGGGTAACAGTAACAAGAGGTTCATAGCTTTGTCTGGCAGTGGTCTGCAGACAGGAGGGGCCTAAAAAAGGGTGCGGTGTATTCCCATTGATTGTAGCTGAATGATGGTACTTCATCTGTGAGATACCCACCACCTACATTCAGCCTGTGGTTCTGCAACTGTCAAGGTAACGCAGCCCAGTGGGTGAGCATAACCTGCGTCCAGCTGCGCCGCTGGCATCGACTCCTCTCCCATCATCAGCACTATGCACGAAAGGAACACGTTGTCACCTGGCGACCGGAGTACAAATTGATTGAGTGGACTACGTTGGTGACTTAACAGCCGTGTGCGGCAATGATGCAAACCTGTCTGCGGCCCTTCGTCAGGGCAATGTGACACACGTGCCTTGTATGGCTCACGTGTTGAATCTGATTCTCCAGCAATTTTTAAAATACCATCCTGGCCTACATGACCTTGTGCAGCGGGCACGCTGCTATGTGCTCACTTTCATCCTTCGCACCCAGCAGCTCAACAACTTTCTTCGCTCCTGAAGTCTTAGGGTCTGGCGGTTAAACGCCTGAAATGCGATGTTCCGACACGCAGGAATTTGAATCTGCACATGTTTCAGCGTCTGTGGCAGCACCGCAGAGCCCTGCTGAAATACGGTATGACGTATACCCTGGGCTAACTTGATCCAGAGGTGGTGCAGATCACGCTGCTGTAGTGGTGTCAGATCAAGGACCTATGCACCCTTCTACACAGTTTACAAATATCGACGAAGATCTTTAGCACTGGCGATGCCATTCTCAGCGTGACAATTCTGGTCATCTACAAGATGGAGCACACTGTATGCATTATTCGGAGTCAGGTGTTGGTCCAAGAGGAAGGGGAGGAAGTACAGGAGGAGTCATATGCAGAAGGGATAATAAGATCTACAAGGTCCAGACGGTGAGCGGCACCTAGGCGGAAGTCAAGGGACGGTGGGGGAGAGGGATTAACAGGGCGCATAGTATCAGCAAAAATTGTTGAGGAAGGTGCAGGAGCCCATGAAGAAATGGAGGACGAACTGGCGATGGGCATGGAAGACTCAGCAGATGAGTGAGAGCTTGCTCACATTTAGGTTGTGCGAGGTTGGGGGGAGAGGGCAGAGGAAGGAGGCACGATTCTCACCTCTCTGCCACCAACACACCAAGCACTTGGTCCTCCTGGATGCACAAGACACATGAGCACCTTCTTGCTGCACTACCTACAACATGACCCTCGGATTGTACGAATTCGAAGTAATGCTAACTACTGGGTTGCCACACTGTTAGATCCCCGGTACAAGACAAAATTTGGCGAAATAATTCCTGCCATAGAAAGGGACGCACGTATACAGGAGTATCTGCAGAAGGTGGTACGGATTCTTAGATCTGCTTTTCCAGTAAACACCAGTGCTGCACAGAGTGAATCTCAACGCTTTGTCATGGATAGGAGGAAATGGTCTTTTACTTGTCCACATCTGAGGGACCGAGGGCTGGCTGCTGTGCTGAGATGGCATTGAGTACGGTGTCCCTGCAGAGTTGCACTTTTGGTCATATACCAAATGAGTTCAAAAAGGACAGATGCTGGTGGAAAGGGGAACAGGTGTGTTGGAAAGCGGAAAAAAGTTTTTGTCCGTGGGTTTGTTGGTTAAGCAAAAGTAACATTTGATGAAGAAACACCATCTGTTACGGTGGGACTGGCAGATTTGGATAAGGTGGTATATACTATGTTACCGCTATATAACGAAAATTAATAAGAAAAGAAAGAGAAAGGTATATATCCCCATCAGCAGTCAGTGTCCACCGTGCTCCCAGATGGAAAAGGAGAGGTTGGCAACTGGAAGGTTAGATGGAGGATACAGAGCTGTGTGGCTATGAAACTAATAGTTGCCTGAACCGAGTTAGACGCCACTTGGATCTGGAGACTGGGAGCCCTGTTAGCGTCACAGGGTCCACACGCCCACCCAGCCCAGGAACTCCCTGTTAACATCACAGGGGCCATTCAGTACGCTGACCGTGTGCATTGGGGCCACACCTGTGGACAGCAGGCGCATCAGCAGCAGCAGGCCTGTTAATGCCACTGGGCTGCACAAGCAGGACTTGTAGGACAGGAGCTGGTCTTAACCGTTCTGCGTTACCAACTGTGGTGGCGGCCTGCATCGACGCCCTATCCCTGCCTACCTCTGGCCTAAAGCCGCAATGGGTTCAACACATGGAGGTGTGCTCTTTCAGAGCATAATAGAAGACTGCGCACCTCCTTGTTGGCTCCAGCCCGTTTTATAACCTTGGTCCGCCCCAAACCAGGGTGGACCACAATGCACCTCCTGGAGACAAAAGCAGAGTGACACGTCATGAGTGGCATAACTAGCGTCCTATTTGGAACCGAAACTTCAATAATGACCTCATGGCTGACACGACACAAACACCTCACCAGTTATCGTCTGACCATCAATAATGAGGTGACAAGTCATAGGGGCAGGCCTCTGCAAGCCATTTGGGAGTGGCCTAGCTGTTACGAGGGGGACCCGGGGAAGCGTGCCAAGATGGGAAATGGACAGCTTCCGCCGGTCAAGGTCCACTGTGCGGTGTAAGGGACCGCCGCTATGGTGGGTGAAGAGTGAGCGGGTTGCTGCTAGCGATCGTCTGGAATGTCACAGACGATCTATGTACACCGATCTGCCCTAACCCGTGAGGGTTGTATGGCACGGATCTCACGGCTCGGTGTACCTGTTGCACGGGGAAGCACAGAGGTGCCCACGCATGTGTGCCAGTGGAAGTCACGAGAATATGGCACGAGGGTAGCACAGAGGTGCCCACGCACGTGTGCTTTCAATAACCAGGTGAGTCCAGTGGAGACTTGAGGAGCTCACCTGGGACAGGAACACGGCCTGTTGAAGGGGATACTGCCGGAGCAGCAAGGCAGGAACATGGCCTGCAAACGAGGGACTGCCTAAGCAGCAAGGGCCAAGCCCACAAAAGACAGTAATGCCTGAGCAGTGGCGTAGCAGCACGCTGCCAGACATCCAAACATAGAAGGACGGTCGCGCACCGCCATGATGGCAGGAGGAGCTTTTAAGGAGGTGTCGTTCCACCCAAGGGCGGGCGCGAGGCGGAGATGACGGACTTGACCCAATCAGGGTCCACGACGTCCCAGCCTGGCCAGTCAGGATTCACCACGTCACCAGCCTTGTCATCAAGCCGTGTGACGTCAGTGGGCGAATCAGAACCCACCACGCATTGCACATGCTCACCCTCCTGCCTCTGGGAAATAGAGGCGGGATCCTTGGTCTCACAATGTGCAGAGATAACGGGAGTCTCACTGCTTCCCTGAGCAGCAAACCTCTGCACATTGCGCAACCTCGCAGACCTTCGGGGCTGCTGAGCAGGAGGGCCTGCGGCAGGCCAGGAATGGGAGACCGCTTCACTCCTTGTAACAGGAGAACCACTAGGTGTCACCTTTCTGCTGCCTCTCTGAGAAGGTCTCCTGCACACTGCGCAGTCTGGCAGACCTTCGGCGCTGCTGAGCAGGAGCGCTCGTGGCAGGCAAGGAATGGGAGACTGCCTCAGTCCTTGCCTCAGGAGAGCCACGAGATGTAACATTACCCCCCCCCATCTAGGCCCCCCCCCTTGTCTGTGCTCGAAGGCCGCCATCAACCCCGGGGCGTGGATATGATCCTCCAACTCCCAGGATCTATGCTCCGGACCACGACCAGCCCACTCCACGAGGTAGTACCTCTTGCCCTGTATGACTTTTGTCTCCACAAGTTTTGCCACCTCAGGGTCGTCGGACGGGGAGTCGGTTTGAGCCGGCAGGGGCCCCCGAGAATTTATTAAGTCGTACGGGTTTCAGGAGGGACACGTGAAAGGTGTTGGCTATAGCCCAGCGTGGAGGGAGCTGGAGTCGATATGCCACCGGGTTTACCTGCTGTAGTACTTTAAACGGACCCAGATACCTAGGGGCGAATTTGGCTGCCTGTACCCGTAGGTTAACATTCTTAGAGGACAGCCATACTAGGTCACCAGGGGCAAAGGATGGTGCAGGGCGGCGGCGAACATCAGCCGTTGTCACCATCCGGTCTTTAGCCCTTTTAAGAGCCTCTTGGGTGTCATCCCAGATCTCCCGGGCCTTGGTCGCCCAATCATCCACTCTAGTATCGGGTGACGTAATGGGCATCGGAACCGGGATTCTGGGATGTTGTCCGTTATTGAGTAGGAACGGAGTCTGGCCAGAGGATTCATGGACCGAATTGTTAATGGCAAATTCGGCCCAAGGAAGGAGGTTAGCCCAGTTGTCGTGGTGCGCGGAGATAAAATGGCGGAGGTAAGTTACCAAGGTCTGATTAGTCCTCTCCACTAGTCCATTGGTCTCGGGATGGTATGCGGAGGAGATGTTCAGCTCTATCTGCAGGAGCTTACAGAGCTCTCTCCAGAAGCGAGACGCGAACTGGGGACCCCGGTCGCTCACCACCTTGTCAGGCATGCCATGTAACCTAAATACATGCCGAATGAACAAGGTGGCGAGAGCACGTGACGTCGGGAGTCGTGGGAGAGGCACCAAGTGGACCATTTTAGAGAAGTGGTCCGTGATGACCCATACGACCCTGTGCCCTGCTGACTTGGGCAGATCTCCCAGGAAGTCCATCCCTACCACTTCCCAGGGACGATCCGGCACTGGCAGTGGGTGAAGAAGACCTGCCGGTCTCTGCCGGGACGGCTTATTCCGAGCACACGACATACAGGCTCCCACATACTCCTGTATGTCCTGGGGTAGTCTTGGCCACCAATAATGCCTGGTCACCAGGTCTCTGGTCCTTTTGACCCCGAAGTGACCCCCGACCTTGGAGGCATGGGCCCACGATAGCACCTCGTTCCGTAGTTCAGGGGGAACGAGGGTCTTGCCAGGTGGCACCTGGTCCAAAGAAGTGGGAGTGACCATCCTCAAGCTGTCCAGGGGTAGTATAAGACGAGGCTCCTCCTCGTCCTCCTCCAACACAACCATACAACGTGACAAGGCATCGGCCCGTACGTTTTTCTCACCGGCCAGGTGGCGGATAATAAAGCGGAACCGGGAGAAGAATAAAGACCAACGGGCCTGCCTTGGGTTCAGGCGTTGTGCTGTCTGGAGGTATGTGAGGTTTTTGTGGTCAGAAAATACCTCAAATGGATGCTTCGCACCCTCCAGGAGATGCCACCATTCCTGGAATGCTAGTTTCATCGCCAGTAACTCCCTATCCCCTATGGAGTAGTTCCTCTTGGCCGGAGAAAAGGTCTTGGAGAAAAAGAAACACGGATGCTTCCTTCCTCGTTCGTTTTTCTGGTACAGGACTGCACCTGCACCGACCGAAGAGGCGTCTACCTCCAGTAGGAAGGGTTTGGAGATGTCTGGACGATGAAGGATGGGAGCTCTGGAGAAGTATGTTTTGAGAGTGTGAAATGCCTCTACCGTTTCCCGTGTCCATGCTTTGGGATTAGCGCCCTTGCGGGTAAGGGCAATGATGGGTGCTGCCACCGTCGAGAAGTTGGGAATGAACTGGCGATAATAATTGATAAACCCCAAGAATCGCTGGATCGCCTTCAGCGAGCGGGGCTCAGGCCAGTTCATCACTGTCTCCAACTTCCCCGGATCCATTGCTAACCCCTGACTGGACACTATGTACCCCAGGAACGGCAAGGATTCCCGTTCAAAAACGCACTTTTCCAGCTTAGCATATAACGAATGGGTGCGGAGCCTCTTAAGTACTCGGATGACATCCCTCCGATGGGTGGTAAGATTGGGGGAGAAGATAAGAATGTCATCCAGGTATGCAACCACGGAAAGATACAAATCCCGGAAAATGTCATTCACAAAGTCTTGAAATACGGCGGGGGCATTGCAGAGTCCGAAGGGCATTACTAGATACTCGTAGTGACCGTCCCTGGTGTTAAAGGCGGTCTTCCACTCATCGCCCTTTCGGACTCGCACTAGATTATACGCCCCGCGTAGATCCAGCTTTGTGAAGACCTTTGCCCCGCGGAATCGATCAAATAGCTCAGTAATGAGGGGCAAAGGGTATTTGTTCTTGATTGTGATTGCATTTAATCCCCTGTAATCGATACAGGGGCGCAGATCCCCTTCCTTCTTCTGCACAAAAAAGAACCCTGCACCAGCCGGTGAAATAGACTTGCGAATGAACCCCTTCGCCAGGCTGTCCTGAATATATTTGGACATAGCCTCCGTCTCTGGAGCAGAGAGTGGATACACACTGCCCCTAGGGGGCTCGGAGCCTGGCTTCAGGTCTATTCGGCAATCATGTGGCCGGTGGGGAGGAAGAGTATCTGCGACCCTTTTGGAAAAGACATCCCTGTAGGCCTCATAAGGTGTCGGTAAACCCGGCCCCTCTGTATTCCCTGAGGACCCAACCGACCTAATGGTAGCGGGTGGTTCGGTAGTCACGAGGTGCTCTCTACAGGATCCTGCCCAGGATGAGATCTCCCGTGTTGCCCAGTTGAGTATAGGAGCATGCTGTCTCAACCAGGGAAGGCCCAGTAAGATCTCATCCGTCCCCCCTGGAAGCACCAGGAAGGACACCTGCTCATGGTGTCCCGGTGGTACATCCATCCTGAGAGGGATGGTGATCTGGGTGATAGGATCGAGTAGTATGGACCCGTCGACTACCCAGACCCTGAGTGGCTTGGGCAACAGAACCAGAGGAACTGAGTATCGGGTTGCCAGGGAGGTCGAGATGAAATTGCCTTCAGCACCTGAGTCTAAGCAAGCCAGGGCAGAGAAGAGAGTAGTGCCGAACTGCAACTGGGCGCTGATAGTCAACCTAGAGGGAGAGGTAGCGTCTAGAGTCCCCCCTCTGATAGAAACTAGACGCTGTCTTTTCCCGACATCGGGTAGCTATGTGTCCCCTCTGCCCACAGGAAAAGCAGATGACACAAGACCGAGAACCTGGGGCAGAGGAGACCACCTTGGACACCTCCATTGACTCCCCGGAGTCGCCTACAGGACTGGCTGGGAGACCTGTCTGATGGAAGACGGGAGCCAGACGCTTTTTAGGCCGAGAAGACGTGGGTGCTGAAGAGACCTCGAGCCTTCGCTCCGCCTGGCGGATGTCTATGCGAGAGGCAACCTGAATCAAGGACTCTAAAGTGGCAGGCACCTCACGTGTGGCCAGTGCGTCTTTGACAAACCCTGCCAGGCCCTCCCAAAACACAGGGACAAGGACCTTATCCGGCCAGTCCAGCTCTGCGGCAAGTGTCCTAAAGTGTACAGCAAAGTCCCCGACTGAAGCGGACCCTTGCCAAAGTCGTAAGAGGCGCAGCGCGGAATCGTGGGTGACTTGAGGCCCGAGGAACACCATTCTCATGGCCCCAAGATAAGCTGTTAAGTTATTCACCACACGATCTCCGCGCTCCCACAACGGCGTGGACCACTTCAGCGCTCTCCCTGTGAGCAGGGACTGGACGAAGGCTACCTTCGCCTTCTCGGTAGCGTAAAGAGTCGCGGACAGCTCTAAGTAGGTGGTAACCTGGTTTATAAAACCACGGCACTCAGAGCTGTTGCCGCTAAAGCGCTCTGGAAGCGCAAGGCGAGGAGACCTTCCGCCCAATAGCACAGCCTGGGTAGCCGCCTGGGTGGCGACTGTTGTCAGAGTAGTCTTATCGGAGGAAGACTGCTCCACTGCTGCCAATCGTGACTCCAACTGCTGAACATAACGCAGCAACTGCTGCTGCTCTTCAGCCATTTCCAGACCTTTGGCGCGACCGTAATGTTACGAGGGGGACCCGGGGAAGCGTGCCAAGATGGGAAATGGACAGCTTCCGCCGGTCAAGGTCCACTGTGCGGTGTAAGGGACCGCCGCTATGGTGGGTGAAGAGTGAGCGGGTTGCTGCTAGCGATCGTCTGGAATGTCACAGACGATCTATGTACACCGATCTGCCCTAACCCGTGAGGGTTGTATGGCACGGATCTCACGGCTCGGTGTACCTGTTGCACGGGGAAGCACAGAGGTGCCCACTCACGTGTGCCAGTGGAAGTCACGAGAATATGGCACGAGGGTAGCACAGAGGTGCCCACGCACGTGTGCTTTCAATAACCAGGTGAGTCCGGTGGAGACTTGAGGAGCTCACCTGGGACAGGAACACGGCCTGTTGAAGGGGATACTGCCGGAGCAGCAAGGCAGGAACACGGCCTGCAAACGAGGGACTGCCTAAGCAGCAAGGGCCAAGCCCACAAAAGACAGTGATGCCTGAGCAGTGGCGTAGCAGCACGCTGCCAGACATCCAAACATAGAAGGACGGTCGCGCGCCGCCACGATGGCAGGAGGAGCTTTTAAGGAGGTGTCGTTCCACCCAAGGGTGGGCGCGAGGCGGAGATGACGGACTTGACCCAATCAGGGTCCACGACGTCCCAGCCTGGCCAGTCAGGATTCACCACGTCACCAGCCTTGTCATCAAGCCGTGTGACGTCAGTGGGCGAATCAGAACCCACCACGCATTGCACATGCTCACCCTCCTGCCTCTGGGAAATAGAGGCGGGATCCTTGGTCTCACAATGTGCAGAGATAACGGGAGTCTCACTGCATCCCTGAGCAGCAAACCTCTGCACATTGCGCAACCTCGCAGACCTTCGGGGCCGCTGAGCAGGAGGGCCTGCGGCAGGCCAGGAATGGGAGACCGCTTCACTCCTTGTAACAGGAGAACCACTAGGTGTCACCCTTCTGCTGCCTCTCTGAGAAGGTTCTCCTGCACACTGTGCAGTCTGGCAGACCTTCGGCGCTGCTGAGCAGGAGCGCTCTTGGCAGGCAAGGAATGGGAGACTGCCTCAGTCCTTGCCTCAGGAGAGCCATGAGATGTAACACCTAGCCACATTGTCAGGACACCTGATGCCCTGTGGTCTATATGGGCCCCCCACATCAGGGGCAGGGCCAAAGAGTTCATTACCGGACCTAGTCTCTGATGCAGTAAGTGCCTGAGCATGCTCAGTTGCATGAAATACAGTCTCTGAAAAAAGACTATCAGCTTTAGCATGGTGTCTAGGCACAAAACAGGACTTAGACCTGGCACGGAATGCAAGTACCTGTGCAAAGAGGCTTTTCGCACTAAGTGTGGGAGCATGCGCTGTATCCCGAAATGAAGACTTAACCTCAGGAATGGCACAGTCAGGCTGAGCATACTCACTAGGCGAAACACTGTAGTTAGGCTGCAGCTGGGGTAAATCGGCACACGCATGCGCACTAGCTGCCTCTCCACACTTACACGTGGAGGAGAAATTGCTCTTCGGGTGTGCACTTGGAGATGCTGTCTATGAACAGAAGGAAAAGCTAAAGGAAGCATCACTTTCTATCCCTCCGAATTATCAAATGCAGCAATGAATTCCCTGAGTTTGCTATAAAATTAGCGTAGCAAAATGTGCATGAAGGTGTCATGCAGAGGTGCTGCAAATAGATTTGTACCAGTGGGACACTAATTGAAGTCCAACAGGCAGTTCTATGATGCCACTAAATGGCAGTATTTTTTGCTATCATTATAGCTTATTAAAAACAGAGCAGGAGGGTGTCCTGCACAGGTGCTAGAAATAGCTTGGCACCAGTGGGACAATAATGAAATACAACAGCCAGTTCTATGATGTCACTAAATGGCAGTATTTTTTGCTATCATTATAGCTTATTGAAAACAGGGCAGGTGGGTGTCATGCAGAGGTACTGCACATAGATTTGCACCAGTGGGGCACTAATGGAGTACAACAGCCACTTCTTGTATGCCACTAAGTTTACTCAATTTTTGGTATTATAATGTCTTAGTAAGTAACAATGAGTTTGAGTGTGCAATGCAGGCAGACGTGCTGCAAATATCTGTGCACTAGTGGGACTATACAGAAGTCCAACAGCCACGTTTAGGATGCCACTAAGTTCACTCAGTGTTTGCTAGTATAATGGCTTAGTAACAATGAGTTTGAGTGTGCAATGTAGGCAGACATGCTGCAAATATCTTTGCACTAGTGGGTAGAGATGAGCGAACCGGTCGCGGTTCGGCTCGAGGTCGGTTCGACGAACGGAGGTCCCGTTCGAGTTCGGTTCGTCGAATGTTCGACGAACCGAACTCGAACCGCATAGGAAAGAATGGCAGGCATTCACAAACACATAAAAACACCGAGAAAACACCCTCAAAGGTGTCCAAAAGGTGACAAACAACTCACAACACAAACACATGGGAAAGTGACAAAATTCTCATGCGAAAACAAAAGAGCGTAACGAGGAAAAAGAGGACGAGACACAGATATAGGCATGGGACGCCCTTCTAAAATCATGTAAAACACCGCAAGGTGACTACAAGCGGAGTCTCCCTTTTTTCCAAAAAATGGGACACACAGACACCCCATCAGTGGCAGCACTTGTGCCCTAGTTGCAAACAGGATGTTTTGATTTGCATCAAGCACATTCAAAAATATGCCATAATTAACTGTCCCCAGGATGACACTGGGGTAGGTAGCAAAGTCTTTCCTGATCCCAGCTCTGTTCATCTTGGATCATTTTTAAAAAACACAGCAAGCAAGGGTTACTCCAAGCAGAGTCTCCCTTTTTTCCAAAAATTGGGCCACACACACACCCACCCCTTCAGTGGCAGCAGTTGTGCCCCAGTTGTACACTTCACAGCTAGATTTGCATCAAGCACATTCAAAAATACGCCATACTTAACCGTCCCCAGGATGACACCGGGGTAGGTAGCAAAGTCTTTCCTGATCCAAGCTCTGTTCATCTTGGATCATTTTTAAAAAACACAGCAAGCAAGGGTTACTCCAAGCGGAGTCTCCCTTTTTTCCAAAAATTGGGCCACACAGACACCCGATCAGTGGCAGCACTTGTGCCCTAGGATGTTTTGATTTGCATCAAGCACATTCCAAATCCACAAGCATTTACTGTCCCCAGGATGACACAGGGGTAGTAAATTCCTTGTGGATCCATGACTTGTTCATTTTGATGAACGTTAGTCTGTCCACATTGTCACTGGACAGACGTGTGCGCTTATCTGTCAGCACACACCCAGCAGCACTGAAGACACGTTCAGAGACAACGCTGGCAGCTGGACACGACAAAATCTCCAAGGCGTAAGTGGAGAGCTCTGGCCATTTTTCAAGATTTGAAGCCCAAAATGAGCAAGGCTCCATTTGCAAAGTCATGGCATCGATGTTCATTTGGAGATACTCCTGTATCATCCTCTCCAGCCGTTGACTATGTGTTAGACTTGTTGTCTCTGTTGGCCTTGCAAAGGAGGGTCTATAAAAATTATGAAAAGATTCCATAAAATTGCTGTTACCAGCACCAGATACAGTCCTACAGGTACGGGTAGACTGTTGAAGATGACGAGACCGTCCCATGTTTGTCAAGTTACAACTGGGAGATTCACTGCCTGCACCTGCACGGTTGTTTGGTGGAAAAGCCGAGCTAAGATCGAGTAACAGCTTCTGCTGATACTCCTGCATACGTGCGTCCCTTTCTATTGCTGGAATTATGTCACAAAATTTGGACTTGTACCGGGTATCTAATAGTGTGGCAAGCCAATAGTCATCATCACTTCTAATTTTGACAATACGAAGGTCATGTTGGAGGTAGTGCAGCAAGAAAGCACTCATGTGTCTTACGCAGCCATGCGGACCAAGTCCACGCTGTGTTTGTGGCATAGAGGTGCTAACCGTTCTTTCTTCCTCTGACATCTCCCCCCAACCTCTTTCAACTGAAATTTGACCAAGGTCTCCCTCATCCGCTGAGTCTTCCATGTCCATGGACAGTTCGTCCTCCATTTCTTCATGTTCTCCTGCACCTTCCTCAACATTTCGCCTGCTACCATGCGCCCTTGTTGATCCCTGTCCCCCATGGTCCCATGCCTGCCGCGTTGGTGATGATGAACGTCTGGACCTTGGTGATGTTGTTGTGTCTTGCGCATATGAATCCTCCTGTAGTTCCACCCCTTCCTGTTGTCCCACCCCCTGACTCTGAATAGTGTTTAGCGTGTGCTCCAGCATGTAAATGACTGGAATTGTCATGCTGATAATGGCATTGTCAGCGCTAAACATATTCGTCGCCATGTCGAAACTGTGCAGAAGGGTGCATAGGTCCTTGATCTGAGACCACTCCATCAGCGTGATCTGCCCCACCTCTGCATCTCGTTGGCCCAGGCTATACGTCATGACGTATTGCACCAGGGCTTGGCGGTGCTGCCACAGTCGCTGTAACATGTGGAGAGTCGAATTCCAGCGTGTCGGCATATCGCATTTCAGGCGATGAACCAGCAGGCTGAAAGACTTCTGGAGCGATGCAAGTCGCTCAGCTGCGGCGCTTGAACGGCGGAAGTGAGCAGACAGTTTTCGTGCCCTGGTCAGAAGGCCATCTAGGCTGGGATAGTGTGTTAAAAATTGCTGGACAACAAGGTTCAACACGTGAGCCATACAAGGTACGTGTGTCACCTTGCCCAGGCGAAGGGCCACACCCAGGTTTGCAGCATTGTCACACACGGCCTTACCAGGCTGCAGGTTGAGTGGAGACAACCATTTATTAAACTCGGACCGCAGAGCTGACCACAACTCCTCAGCTGTGTGACTCTTATTCCCAAGACATGTCAAGCTAAAGACTGCCTGAAGACGTTGCGCTCTGCTGCCAGCATAGTAATGAGGGGTGCGTGATTCCTTCTGCGCAGTGAGAACGCTGGTGGCCTGACCAGGCAGGCTTGGGGCGGAGGTGGAGGACACAGATGAGGTGGAGGAGGCAGAAGCAGTGGCGGAACTTGGACAGACAGAGGATTGACACACAAGTCGTGGGGACGGCAAGACTTGTGCAGCAGACCCTTCACCATCTATCACCATAGTTACCCAGTGCCCAGTCAGCGACATGTAACGTCCCTGTCCATGCTTACTGGTCCAAGTATCGGTGGTAAAATGCACCCGTTCACACACAGAGTTTCTCAAGGAAGCGGTGATGTTGTGTGCGACATGCTGGTGTAGCGCGGGCACACCTTTCTTAGAGAAGTAGTGGCGACTGGGCATCTGGTACTGGGGCACAGCGACAGACATAAGGTCTCTAATATCCTGTGTGTCCACCAGGCGGAAAGGCAGCATTTCGGTAGCCAAGAGCTTACAGAGGGATAAAGTCAACCTCTTAGCTTTGTCATGGGTCGCAGGAAATGGCCTTTTATTTGTCCACATCTGAGGGACAGAGATCTGGCTGCTGTGAGTAGACGGTGTTGAGTAGGGTGTCCCTGGAAAAATGCAGGTTTGTGAGGAAAGTGCAGGCGGAGACATGATGTTGCCTTCATCCAACGTTGGTGCTATCGATGTCTGAGAGAGCTGTACACACGCACTTGTTTCCCCTTCCAAACCAACTGATGACCTACCAAGCAAACTGCCTGTTGCGGTTACAGTGGTGGAAGTTCTGCGTGGAAAACCAGGTGTGACAGCTGTCCCCACAGTCCTAGAAGATGAAGAGCGCGCAGATGCACTGGAAGGGGCAGGCGGTGGATGGTTCGCTCCGCTAGGCCGCATTGCAGCACGGTGAGCTTCCCACTGGGACATATGATATTTATTCATGTGACGATTCATGGAAGAAGTTGTCAAACTGCTGAGGTTTTGCCCTCTACTAACAGAATCACGACAAATTTTACAGATCACATAATTTGGGCGATCTTTTGCTATGTCAAAAAAGGACCAGGCTAGGCAAGGCTTAGAGGGCATGCGACCTGCTAAGCCCCCCCGACTAGTGCTCAGAGGCAGAGTGGTGGCTGAGGATGCAGTTGTAGACGTGCTACCAGTGCTCCGACTCTGTCCAGGAAGGCGCAAGGTAACTTCGTCGTCGGTTGCATCCTCCTCCACCGCCTCTGTTGACCTCCTCGAGTGCCTGACTGTGGGTTGACAGTGTCACGCTTCCCGGTCCCCTGGTCCCGTTCTCCGGTCCCCGTGGCCCGCTCCCCACTCCCCAGCGGCGTCCCTGCTCACCACTCCAATCCCGGCCTCTTCGTCCCCGCCTGCGGCCCCCATGCGTCCAGCTCCCGGCGCTCCTCTGCGACGTGGGACTCCCAGCCGGGCGCTCCTGCTTCCTCCTCACCGCTTCCTGGACTGGCTTCTGGTACACGGGCCTCGCGCATGCGCATTAGGGCGCGCGCGCGGTCATTGACCCTTTCTTAAAGGGCCAGCACCCAGAGACAGGATATTGCATAGACAGGTACAGGGTATATAAGGTTTCTCTTTCCTGGTGGGCGGGGCCTGTTCTACGTGTTTAGCAAGCTAGTGTTCAGGTCCCCTATTGCTTTGCCTTGTGCTTTGCCTGCATTAACCCTGTCCTGTCTCGTAGAGCCTGTCCTGCCACGCCAGCCGCTCCGAACCACGCTCATTCCTGTATCCTGACGGTGACTTCGGCGGATGTTCCACCATCTCTGCAGCTCCGCCAGTCTCCAGTCCCTGGCTCCGTTTGGTGACCCGTTCCATCGCTCAGCAAGTTCCGGATCCCGCCTTACCTTACCACCTGGCCTCGGACTCTGAGCCTCGTCACCCGGACCACCGTCCAGAACTCCGTCCACCTTTCCTGCTCCCCTACGGACTGTCCGGCTACCAATAGTGCTTCGGCTGCCGTGCACCCAGACCCTCTGGCGGGGTGACCTGCCTGGCTGCCTCCTCAAGAGAAACCGGTGTACGGTCCAGAGGTTCCACCACCCGGACGTTACAGACAGTAGGTGGGATCTAGAACTTCCTCATCAATTGTTGTGTTTGCACTCCCCTCACCCTCAGACCGAGCCTCTTCTTGCCCTGACCGAATATTTAAGTTGTCATCCCAATCTGGTATCTGCGTCTCATCGTCATCAGTATGTTCCTCATTGTCTATAACCACAAGTGTTACAGTTTGTGACAAAGGGTCAACATTATGCTCTGAAACTTGGTCCTCTTGGCCTGAATCAGAGTCACAAAGGTTCTGGGCATCACTGCAGACCATTTCCTGGTCTGTACTCACTGTAGCTTGGGTGCAGACCTCTGATTCCCAGGCTATAGTGTGACTGAACAGCTCTGCAGACTCAGCCATCTCACTTCCACCATACTGTGCAGGGCTGATGGAGACTTCAGAGCTGGGAGAAAGCAAGTTTGATTGGGATGACAACTCAAAGGACTGGTGTTTTTTGGATGTGGTAGTTGAGGTGGCTGAGAGGGCACTTGTTGGACCACTTGAGATCCATTCAAGCATTTTCCTTTTTTGGCCATCATCTACCTTTGTTCCTGTTGTTCGTGTTCGTAAAAAATGGAGCACATCGGATTGTCCACGGTAAGTAGTAGACATCTTACTTTTGCTGGTAGATGGTCTATCTTCAGCAGATGTTAATGGAGCTTTGCCACCTTCCCCACGGACAAACAATTTTTCCCTTTTCCAACACGCCTCTTCCCCTTTCCACCAGCATCTGTCATTTTGCCACTCATGTTGATTGCGACAAGATTGTGCACTTAAAATGTGGTAGTAAAAATTGAGAGGTGGTGTAGATTGCAGCGGTGGTCTAGCTTTATTAACAGCAGAATAATAAAGAATAATTATCCCTGACAATGCAACTACGGCCCTTAAACTGGCAGCATAAATTGCTAGTATAATGGCTTAGTAACAAGAGTGTGCAATGCAGGCAGACGTGCTGCAAATATCTTTGCACTTGTGGGACGATACAGAAGTCCAACAGCCACGTTTAGGATGCCACTAAGTTCACTCAGTGTTTGCTAGTATAATGGCTTAGTAACAATGAGTTTGAGTGTGCAATGCAGGCAGACGTGCTGCAAATATCTTTGCACTAGTGGGATGATACAGAAGTCCAACAGCCACGTTTAGGATGCAACTAAGTTCACTCAGTGTTTGCTAGTATAATGGCTTAGTAACAATGAGTTTGAGTGTGCAATGCAGGCAGAGGTGCTGCAAATATCTTTGCACTTGTGGGACGATACAGAACTCCAACAGCCATGTTTAGGATGCCACTAAGTTCACTCAGTGTTTGCTAGTATAATGGCTTAGTAACAATGAGTTTGAGTGTGCAATGCAGGCAGACGTGCTGCAAATATCTTTGCACTACTGGGGCAATACAGCAGTCCAACAGCCACGTTTAGGATGCCACTAAGTTCACTCAGTGTTTGCTAGTATAATGGCTTAGTAACAATGAGTTGGAGTGTGCAATGCAGGCAGACGTGCTGCAAATCACAACAATGTTTTTGCTACTGAGGGTAAAACATGTGTTCTTTACTAATTTGAACATGCTGATTCCAAATATGAACTCAGAATTTGCACAGCACGTCCAGATTTTGAGTTATACTTAGAAAAGGCCATACGCCTATTCAGGCATTGTTGAAGATATTTTTACACACATTCGTTGACCTCCCCGGACCTATCCGGGCATGTCCAGACAGGTATGGGAGCTGATATCAGCACTAACCAGTTATGGCTATATGTAGGACCTATCCAGACATGTCCAGACATGTCTGGGAGCTGATGTCAGCATGAACCAGTTATGGCTTTATATAGGGAGTGCTGACACCAGATTTACAGACAACTGTTGGACAGTGTTCAATAAAGTTTTCTTTTAAAGCTAGTAGTGCGATTTATCTGGATTACAATGAATAGACGTAAATGTCTTAATGACCCGGACAATTTTTGTTATGTTTGCGGGAAATTTATTACGTTTGATCAACGCAAGAATTTGACCAGAAGAGTAAGAGTTGCTTACAAGTATTATTTTGATTGTCAAGTAGGAGATCAGGATAAAAACTGGGCACCTCATGTGTGTTGCACTGTGTGCTACTCTGGGCTAACGCAATGGTTGAATGGGAAAAGAAAAGGATTGACATTTGCAGTGCCCATGGTTTGGCGTGAACAGAAAGATCATAGTTCGGACTGTTATTTCTGTATGACTAAAATTGCCGGATATTCAAAGAGGAATAAATCACAAATTGTGTACCCTGACTGTGAGTCTGCTCGTAAGCCATTACCACACGATGCGGAGAATCCAGTGCCTGTTCCTTCTTCACCAGCCGCTGCTATTGAGACAGACAGTGATAGCTCAGATCCTAATAAAAAAGATGATGGCAGCGATGATGAATTTCATGCCCAAGAAGATCAGGAATATCAGAAGAGTAAGCCACACCTACTAAACCAATCTGATTTAGATGATCTGATACGAGATCTGTCGTTGTCTAAAGAGAAATCAGAACTGTTAGCCTCTAGACTTCAGGAATGGAATTTGTTACAAGAAGGCACATCAATATCACACTTTCGTTATCGACACAAAAAGTTAGCTTCATACTATGTCATGGAAAATGGTGTCTGCTTCTGTACTGATGTGAATGGGCTTATGCTAGAGTTGGGTTGTAGACATTTTCCAGATCAATGGAGACTGTTCATAGACTCTAGTAAAGCAAGCTTGAAAGCTGTTCTGTTGCACAATGGCAATGAAAAGCCATCTGTCCCCATTGCACATGCGGTTGGAATGAAAGAGACCTATGCTTCTATGCAGATCATTCTGAAATTGATTAAATATTCAGAACATCAATGGAACATTTGTGCTGACCTCAAAGTTGTTGCACTAGTCCTTGGTTTGCAGTTAGGTTACACTAAGCATATGTGCTTTCTGTGCCTATGGAACAGTCGAGATGACAACAACCATTATAAAATTAAACGGTGGCCCAATAGAGATGAACATAAGATTGGTAAGCACAATGTTCAACACGAATCACTTGTCGATCCACTTAAAGTTTATCTTCCACCTCTTCACATTGAACTAGGACTAATGAAAAATTTTGTAGTAGCAATGGATCGTCAAGGGAATGGATTTAAGTATCTGAAGGAAAAGTTTAGTGCATTGAAAACTGAGGCCAAACTCAAAGCAGGAATCTTTATTGGTCCTGAAATCCACCAACTAATCCATGATGAAATCTTCAAGAAAGAACTCACCCCACTTGAACTAACTGCATGGGATGCATTTATATTAGTAGTTCAAAACTTCCTTGGAAACGAAAGAGCAGAAAACTATGCTGAACTAATAGACAATACGCTTCAAGCATACGAAATGCATGGTGCCCGAATGTCATTGAAAATGCATTTCCTACATTCACATCTTGACTTCTTTCCTCCAAATATGGGTAATGTCAGTGACGAACATGGTGAGAGATTCCACCAGGACATTTCTACTATGGAAAAAAGATACCCAGGTCGCTTTAACCCCAACATGATGGGCGATTACTGCTGGTTTTTGCAACGGGCCACTAGGACCACTCACAAGCGCAAAAGCAAGTGCCTGAAGCACTTTTAAAAGTACTCTGCTGAGTTCAAGGCGATTTCTTAAGCTACTATAAGTGATTTTTAAGTTTTTTGGTTTATTTACCTATACTTCTTTTTCAATAAAAATGATAATACATGTTGTGAAACTGTGGGACATAACGATTCTGTATCTTTATTAATTGCTTATTTTAATTTTCACAAAAATTGGAATAACTTAATATCCTGACGTGCTACAAAAAAACTAACTTCAGATTTGGATTCAGCGCATTCGATTTAGTATAGCGCACATGTTTTTTGCCAAGTAGCAGACAAAAAGTGTTTATTTGTTGTGCTGCACTTGTGGGACAATACAGAAGTCCAACAGCCACGTTTAGGATGCCACTAAGTTCACTCAGTGTTTGCTAGTATAATGGCTTAGTAACAATGAGTTTGTGTGTGCAAAGGGCAGGAGGGTACAGTGGCAGGGTTGTGGGTCTCTGGGTAGAGGAAAGGAAGCCTGCCTTTCTATCCCTCCTAATGGGGAAATGCAGCGAGGAAATCCCTGACCTTAGCTACACAGACGCTGTCATCTTGTGTAGCTGTTAAACTCTGTTTTCACGGACCTGTCACCTATGGCTCTGACCCTGCCGGTATGAGCCCTTAAAAGGACTGATAGAAAGTGCTATCCTATGACTTACACTATTACAGCGGAAAGCCAGCTAGTAATTAGCTGGTCTTTTTGCTGCTAGAACCGTTCTCGAACGTATCTAGAACTATCGAGCTTTAGCAAAAAGCTCGAGTTCTAGTTCTATCTAGAACAGCCCCCAAAATCACTCGAGCCACGAACTGGAGAACCTCGAACCACGAACCGCGCTCAACTCTACCTGTCACAACTTTACGCTCCAGATAAAGGGAATATATCTTCCAACATGTTCCAGTTTTGCACAGCCTTATCAGACACAGCTTTAGTTTCTACTCGGCTGCTTCAGATCTAATTGCTTCAGTAAGTCCCCGCACAACCCAGTCCAGTGTTACAGTGCACAATGTGGCATTACAGCTCATAGTGTTTCATCATGAATAGAGTAAAGGTTTGTACTCCTAGACGTTTAGAGGGATATTGCTCAAGTAGTCGACTACGTTCACACGCCAGTTACGGTTCACCCAGTACTTTGATGGTTACTGGGTTAATGGGTCTGGCCAATTGAGTCCTGTCCTCTGGCTCCTATTATCTGGGGCTACTCCATTCGAGCATCTGTCTCTCATTTCAACACTGTTCCCACTCGGTGTCTCTGTCAATACTTGAGGTTCACGCTACCTTGCCTTTAGTCTCCTTTCCTCCTCCTTTGTTGTCAAACCACCAACTGTATAAGACCTTCGCAACCGGATGACCATACATCTATCACTTACACTCACTAGGTCTTCTTTGAGTCCTCCCGAATGATCCGTCACTTTCCCTTTCACAACTGTTACTGACCCTACAGTCCGGCAACTTTCTAAGCAAGTGCAATGCAATACACTATCACATACAATACTTACACCTTACATTATACATTATCAACACTACACATCACAGATTACACATTACAATACATTACAATCCACATGACACGATATTTACAAAAGACGCAGAACTTTGTTGACATTACAAGACAATAACGAGATTGGTGTCTTCAGGAGTAAGATTGCGTAAGCAATTGTCCATCACTCTTACATAGTCATAGTGGCTACCTTCAGTAGTCACTAGTGGGAGCTCGCTACATGCAGGTGTATATGTACCACCCCAGGGCTCGGCTGCAGCCGAGCCGCTCAGATTCGGGCTCGTCGGTGGGTGGCTCGAGCGCCTCCGGACCTGGGGGTCACATCGCTCTGAAGGGAGGCTGGCGCTACGTGAAGGGTTTCGGTGGGGAGGTTCTTGGCCGGAGCCGCGGTTTTGGGTTTAAGTTCGTGATGCCACCCACGTGTCATGGTGAGTGTGGACACCACCGCTGCCGTTGACTAGGCTCCCGGGGACGGTGTTGCGCAGCCAGGTGTTAGCCCCTCCGTAGGTAGGGAGTCGGTGGTCCCGGGGCCCGGTTGTTGAGGTTAGGATGTGGGGGTGCAGGCATGTTGGTGCGATGCGGGGCGGTGCGCGGCCTGAGGGCACTGTTGTACTCACTATGACCGATACACCGGAGTCTCTGGTAAACCAAAAAGATGGTGGTTGGTGCCCGCAGCCGGCTGCGTCTGGTCCGCCACCCGGTTTGGTGGCTCCCGCCTTTCTCCTGCACCTCGTTTTGTAGACATTATGTTACGAACCGGCGCCGCCATAGCCGAAAGCAGCCTGCTGCGGTTCCTGTTGCGCCCAGGCGCTGGCTGCCGTTTTTGGCCATGCCTCGGGTCATTCAGTTGGCCTTCCACCACTTCTAAGTGTGGAGAGGCGGCTAGTGCGCATGCGCGCGCCGATTTACCCCAGCTAGAGTCTAAGCCCGGTGTTTTGCCTACTGAGCATACTCAGCCTGTTTGTGTCATTTCTGAGACTAAGTCCTCAGTTCAGGCTACTGAGCATGCTCCCACAATTAATCCTAATAGCCTCTTTGTACAGGTACTTGGACTTCGTGCTGTGTCTAAGTTCTGGGATGTGCCTACTGAGCATGCTCAGGCAGATGGTCTGATTTCTGAGTCTGTTGTTCAGGCTACTGAGCATGCTCAGGCACTTAGTGCATCAGAGGCTAGGTCCGGTAAGGACCTCACTGAGCATGTCCGTGAGGTGGCAGGCCCAGATAGGGCAGAGGGTGTCAGGTGTGCTGATGACGTGGCCACTCCGGACTGGCTCGCAGAGGCCCTCCCCTATGATCTGGCACCTCACCATTGGTCGTCAGACGATGACTGGTGAAGTGTTTGGGGCGTGGCTGCCATGAGGTCATCAATGACGTGGCGGCTCCGGATAGGCCGCTGGTGACGTCGCTGATGATATGGCACTCTGCTATTGGACCTTGGTGGTTCCACCCTGGGGGCGGATCTAGGTTATAAAAGGGGCTGGAGACAACATGGAGGTGTGCAGTCTTCACTCATATTCACTTAGAATTCATGGTGGCATAAGCTTTGTTGAAAGAGGTAGGTAGAGCTAGGCGAACGGTGCCTGTCACGCCAAGATTCGTAGCTCAGCACATGAGGGTCAGGCGCCGTGCTTCCTTGCTACTCCTGTTGTGCTATAGCAGTCCAGTGGCTTTAACTGGGCTGCGGCTGCTGCGTCACCTGTCCAGTTGTGCCTCCTACGCACACGGACAGCATACCTGCTGCGTCTCCTGTCTGGTTGTGCCTCCTACGCGCACGGACAGCATACCCCAGGACCCCTGTGGAGTTAACAGGGTGTTCCAAGATTGGGTGTGTGAACCTATTATCCTCCTTGGCTTCCCAGTCAACGCTACTGGTGTGATCCCTTGGCCTGACGTGTCCTCTGCACACGTGGCCAATCGCGTAGTGACCAGAAATGCTAATCGAAGGACCGTTTAGCCTGTCATGTCTGACACATGTGGCCGACAGGGCGCTGTCGCAACGGTCTTCTCGGTCAACACTAACTGGTTACCATCCGGCCTGAAGTGTTCCCTACACACGTGGTCGGAGTAGCGCCCACTCCACCGAAACGCTAACTGGGTTGTCGTCCGATTTGACGTGTCCCTACACACGTGACCGGTTCCCAGGTCTCCTGGGTTATCTTTGAGTCATCAGCTCTATAGTCTCCGCCTAACCCACAGGGTGCCAGCAGCTCCATTACCATCTGGAGCACGGTGGAACACGACTGGCGATTGGGATATATACCCCCTGGTCCTAATCTGCCAGTTCCCCGTAACTCTTTGACTGCCTGCGCTTCCGCGACGGGAGTCCACTCCCCGGCTGTGTGTGTGTGTGTTGGGAGAGCCCGTTTGCCCGCAGACGCTGGCCCGAGGGATCTCTCTGCATGCGCGGTGGCTTTCTATCCTACTCGTTGGGCTGTTGTCTTCAGTCGGGACTTGGGTGGGAAAGAACCTAAGGTCCAGACCCCAATCAGTGAATTTGACTCGGTCCAGTGGTTTCTGGGCCTCGTTCTGGGTCTGAGTACCCCTCCTGGTGCTCCGGTTTCCAGTTGGCTCCCCGGTTCGGTACCGGCGGGCCACTACCCTGTCCCAGTCCCTTACGGTTCCACCAGCCATCTTCCCGGCTCCTGCAGGCGGCAACCACCGTCTGCCTCCTGGCCACAGGGTATCTGGGCTACGACCCAGATCCCCGACAAACGTTTTCTCTTTTCTACTACTCTCCTCTCCTCCCTAACTTCATCTGCTTGCTTTTTCCCGCCTCAGGCTATCCAAACTCCTCGGTGGGCATGGCCAACCGCCTAGCTCCGCCCCCGGGTGTGTACGTCAAAACCTGAGAGGGGAGACTCAGGGTTTTTAGGTTGGCTGCTGTTACCTTTTAGGGGACTGATGTTTGTGCAAGGGCCTGTCTGTGACTACCTGGCTAGTTCAGGGCGTCATATATACAGCAAGTGAATATTGTGACCATATCACCATTGTTTATGAATATTTTCACATTTCCAGGCTGTAAAAACTTGAATGTTTATTGGATGAAGCCGATCATGTCATCTGTATTTCTGCAATGAAGGAGGGTGGGGCCTTAGGAAATAAATGCCCTTCATCAAAGTGTGTGTAGCGCCCCTGAAGCCATCAGGGAGCTACAAGGTACTGCATCCCCAAAAGGATGCAGGGCCTACCACCTAAGGACCCAGAAGACCAGTGCCAGTAACAACCAAACACTCCAGATAATCCCTGTTGTCCCCAAATTCCCCCATAGAATGGTACCGGGCTAGGGTCGGACCAATGGATGGCTGCTGAGAGGTGGAGCCAATCCAGTCCACTAGATGACCAGGTGGGAGGGGCAGACAGTGGAAAGACAGTGAGACAGTAGTGTGTCGGTGACAGTTTAAGAGAAAGGAAGGACTGTCGAGAGTGTAACATTGATCTGAGGGCCCAGGTGGTTGGTTGCCGGTGGAGTATGGTGGAGTACTCCCGCAACTCCGCACCAACGGGATACAGAAGCATATGTCAGGAAAACGCTCTAGGCAGACCTGATAAAATCTGCACAGTGAGGGGTCACAGTAGCAATGGGAGAATCGGGGACAGGACCAGAGACTCCAACCCCACAGGGTTCACGCTAAATCATATGGACTGCTGTAGAAGACAACCAGGAGAGGACCCCCAGCCGCTCCAAGCCAGGAGACCCACCAACCAAAGACAGGTGCAGGGGAAAGAAGCCACCAGGTCACTAAACTGGCACTGGGACTAAGGGGACCTGCGGTTAAGACCAGCCAGCCTTGGGTATGCAGTTACCAGCTTACTGTGAGTAAAGGAACCAGTTACACTGCAACCCCTTGTGTGGCCTTGTAACACCGAGCTGCATAACACCGTCCCCGGGAGGCCTAGTCAACGGCACAATCACCACAACCCGTCGGTGGCGTCACGAACTTTACCTATTCCACCAAACCCCTGCGTGCACCGCCACTACCCCTTTCAGAGCGACGTGACCCCCGGGTCCATGAGAGGTTCGAGCCACCACCCGCAGTACACGAGCTCGGATCCGAGCGGCTTGGCGGCCGCAGCCGAGGCTGCAGGGCAGTACACATCGACTCTTCTGGCGTCACAAACAGGATAGAACCAGTCTACTTACCAGCAGAAGTGCGCCTTGTAGTCCCGCTGAAAAATCTGAAGAGCCGCCATCTTGGGCGCGAAAGTTTCCCACTCGAGTTGTCTTCCCCGAGCAGTGAAGGCGCGAAAGTGAAGCCCCGCCCCCAGAGAGAGGAGTGCTGGAGAAAGACCAAGGGGGGAACGGATGGAGAGATATTGGCGTTCCCAGACGAGAGCGGCGAGGCGCCAGGCGCCGGAGCGGCGGGGCCTGGAAGGAGCAGATGTAGGATGTTTGCTCCCAAACCTGATGCCAGCCCCACGCCGACCGCTGGGGCGGCGGCGCCTGCAGAGATTGCTGCCGGCAAGGAGGAGGCTGCGGCTCCCGCTCTGGACGCAGGAGTGGTGGGCCCGGAGGTACCGGTGGTGACTCCCCGTGCAACAGCTGGCGGTGACCCGCCTGCCGCGGGAAGGATGTCGGCCCCAGCAATCCACCCGGCCGCGATGAGAACAGCACCCGGTCTGGAAGATCCCGCGGCCACCAACTCTGGACCGAAGATGACAGATAGCAGCAGCTCGGGAGATGATACGGAGTCCATCTTGGAGGATGAGGCCCCGCTCGTCATTGGCGTCTTTGGAGACATGATGGTAGCGATATGCAGGTACTGTAGGCAGCCAGGGCACTTTGCGGGTGCATGCTCTGAGAACGGCCGGCCTTAAAACTGAGCCGCAAACCACAAAAATTAACCCCTGAAGTTCAAAGTTCAACGTTTTCAAGTTACAGTTTTAAAGGTTCTGTTCCTGCATCACCGTGTTCCTTTGTTGAGCGTCCCTGAGTTCCCCGTGGGATGCCATCCAGTACGCCGGGTGGAAGGAGCCGGACTCTGCCCAACTTGTTGAACGCCGCCGATGTTAGAACCGTGGAGGGCGCCATCAGGGGTCAGAGCTCCTGGTGGAGGACGGCAGGGAGTTAAGGGAGCAAGGACAGTTCCGTACAGAGCCCAGTCCACTGTACCCGCACCGCAGGCGGTGACAAGGGGTCATTTTGGACGGTGTCACCGTGAGTCGACGTGGCATTGGGGACCCTTGCTACCCTGTGGTGGACAGGGGAAAGTGACTGGAAGAGGCTGCATTGGCAGTTGAGTTTTACAGAAAGTTGAAGTCCCCGTTGGGACCCTACAGCAAGTCCCCATTGGCACCTACAGTGTTTTTATGGTAGCGGAACCGGCTACTGAAGCGCCTGTCCCTGTTGGGATTTTTGTTGCCCCCCTTTCCTAAAGACAAGGCTGAGAACTTCCAAGCCACCCCAATAACTGTTG
Source organism: Anomaloglossus baeobatrachus (assembly GCF_048569485.1). Classification (NCBI taxonomy): domain Eukaryota; kingdom Metazoa; phylum Chordata; class Amphibia; order Anura; family Aromobatidae; genus Anomaloglossus; species Anomaloglossus baeobatrachus. Next base: position 87,234,637 of record NC_134354.1, on the reverse strand, counting down.
GGCTTGTAAATAATACCCCAATTGCTCTTCCCCCAACTGCCAGCCTCCGGAGAGGCTGGTTGGAGGAAGGACCCGCAACAGAGCAGGCTGGGGTCCAGTCACCATCAGAACCGGTGACTATCCTCCGGGTCAGGGGTCCCCCTGGACGTGGGGCCTCTGAGTGACTGCCGGTTGCAAAGTACCGTACCCATTCCTGCTTGGGTAGCCTGGCCAGGTTCCTGTTTCCGGACTGGGGAAAAGGGGTGCTGCCCACTTCTTAGGGGCAGCATCAGGGCTAGGTTGCTTGGGTGGGAAAGCTGAAGGACATGGACCTGTTCCCTTGTTGCAAATAAAACTGTCTTAATGTTTGTAACGTTAAAGTAACCTGCCTCCCGTAAGGGATGATCTGCACATTCTTGTTGAAATGTTGATTACTTGTTTACCTTTTCACAGAAAAATAAAACCGGTGATGGACGGGCAGCCCGCGGACGGTCTGCATTAAACCAAGGGGGAATGTGACGCCCCGGACTAGACAGGTAGTCACAAACACAACACCACACACACCCCTTCCCCGGACATGTGACACTAATCACACAGAAATCCTTGTTGCCACCCTCCAGGTTCGATGTCCACACCAGATGGGGCAGAGCCTGGCGGTTGGCTCCGCCCACCGAGGAGTTCACTTTTGGGTCTTGTAAATAGCCCCAGACCTACCTTCTCACCATGCAGCAGTCTCCGGAGAGGCTGATTGGAGGAAGGGCCTGCGGTAGAATCGGCCGAGGCCCAGTCACCATTGGAACCGGTGACTATCCTCCGGGTCAGGGGTCCCCTGGACGTGGGGTCCCTGTAAAGGACTGCCGGGTAAGGAAATTTTTACCCGGCCCGTTTGGGCAACACCCGGACCTAACCTGGACTTGGGCAAGGGGTGCCAACCTGTGCTTTAGAGGTGGCATCAGGGCTAGGTTGTCTTGGGTGGGTGAGGTGAGAAGGACCCGGTCCATCCCGTCCCGGTTATTTATATGTGCAACGTTTAAACAAAATGCCACCCGTAAGGGAAGAGTTAAAATATACTTCTATGTAATTATGTTATTATAATTGTAAAATGTTTTACCCGTTTTATCTCATTTTTCTAGTTCAATAAACGGTGGTGGTCGGACAGCCCGCGGACGGTCTCTATTCAACCAAGGGGGAATGTGACGCCCTGGCAAAACCAGGTAGTCACAGTTAAGCCCCTGCATAACACCTTCCCTCATTAGGCAACACACGGCCGACCTTAAACCCTAGTCACCCCCCCTTAGGTAAAGATAGACACACCAGTGGGCGTGACCAGGCGGTTGGAACGCGCCCACACAGGGGTCCAGACGGCCTGGGGCGGGAAAGCAAGCAGATAAGTTTGAGAGTTCAAGTTTGAGAGGAGTGTGTGCTGGAGCTAAGTGTAGCTCCAGCAGAGAAGTCCAGATTGAATGGTACCAGGGTAGGAGCCCTGGTGCCAATGGCTAGGTGGCAGACGGTGGTCTCCATCAGCAGGATACGGGAAGACTGCTCGGTGGAACCGAGGTGGACCGGGACAGGGTTGTAGCCCGCCGGTACCGACACGGGGAACCGACCCGGAAACCGTAGCACAAGGGGGGGTACTCGGACCCTGAAGCCAGAAACCGGAACCAAGCGGACTGGTTAATTAACCGATTGAGGCCAGGACTAGAGTTCCTGTCCCACCCAAAGTCCCTCATAGAAGACAACAGCCCACCGATTAGGGATAGGAGGTCACCGCCAGGGCCCATAGATCCCACTGGCCAGCGTCTGCGGGCACGGCTACTTAGGCCACATCCAGCCGGGAGCGGACTCCTACGTTTCAAACTGGGAAGTCATTTCTACTTAACAGTGCAGAGGACAGAGAGAGAGACCACCAGCCGGTTGGGGGACCCTGAATGCAACCGGCCGCAGCACCGGCCACCATCACCTTGGTTTACCAGAGACTCGTGTGTTTTACTAAGTGAGTACACCAGCACCCCCTGCAGTTGCTATCCACCGCACAAGCCACTTTATGTAAATGAGCTCCTCCAGGCTATGGGGCAGATGCTGTCTGGGAGATAACTCCTCCTCCAGGGGTTATTTTAAATAAAAGGGCGTTACCAGTGTGATGTATGATATGCCACTCTCTGCTCTGTCTGCAGCACTGTGCGTGATTCTAACTGACACTTCTGCAGGTTCCTCTCAGCTTCAGCCTCCAGCTTGCAGGCAGAAAGGGCTGCAATGAAGCAGAGCTCAGGAAGCTACAAAAAAATGTGTTTGAAAGAAGTCAAATTTCATTTCTCCTGTTCTGTTTCAGTTACTTGTCTCACACCAGTAACGCCCCTTTTAATTAAAATAATCCCTGGAGGTGGGGTTATCTTCCAGGCCATATCAGCCCCATAGCCTGGAAGAGCTCATTTACATAAAGTGATAAAAGGTGATTTTTCCACAAGGCATCTCATGTGAGATATAAATGTATGGATTTTTTTCAGCACTCTATAACCTGTATGCCCATATTAACAGTTTAAAAAGGTCAAAGTTGTGACACATTCCCTTTTAAACTGCTAAGATATTGGGGCGTGATCACAGAATCCTTAAGTTTTGTTGCAAATAGTCAACAGAGGTACAAGAAATGTATTGAGAAAAACGTGCACATTATTTGCCAAAGATTTCAGACTGATGAGCGAGTTTCGAAATACTTGGATTCACGATACTAGTAACGAGTTCTGTCTTTTACTCACGTAATCACGTGTGCATTCCAAATAGTGTGTGCAATGCAGGTCAATGGGGAATACTCACAATGTAACGAGTAACTCGAATGCCGTACTATTTGCTAATCACACAAATAGTTCCCTATGCTGACTAATGGAACAAGTCTCTTTAAGTCAATTGAAAAGCATGCTAGCACACCCCTGTGGGTGTACTAATGTGGCGCCCATGACCCAGTCAGGCGCCACTGAGTACTGCTGGGACAGTACTTCCAGGTAATCCTAAGGACCAGAATGAGGTGTGTACGCACAGACACATAGCAACCAGCTCTCCCACACCATTAGATGGGACCCTTGGGCAGTCCCTAAAGGGGTATGGCCTTCAATTCTTGTCAAGGGGTGTAGTGGAGGGGCTGGGAGCTAAAGTGCAGAGGTTGTAAGGAAAGGAGTGGACCGAGCCAGTCTGATAGTGGTGAGTGCGGCAGTTGCTAGGGGATATGCACGTGGCCACTAGTCAGACCCTGTGCGATGTAGTGACAGTTGGCGGGGGAGAACGGTTACCGAGTCAGTCAGTCAGTCAGAGAGGACGGGGGCCACCGGTGACTAGGCACGTACGGGGAACAGGTCCCTAGAGCAGACTTCAGTTTTAACTATCTGCTAAACCTGCCGGTGAGGGAAACTACAAGTACCTCACCAACCACATAGAGTCCAAGCCACAGCAGCAACGCAGGGACCCATAAGGAGACAGAGCTTGAAGCCACCTCACCTGGTCCTTGCTGTCGGCAAACGGTCCAAAAAGGGGAGAAAAGGCAGTTGCGACTCCCTGGATAGACCCACGGTACTTCTTGCCAGGGGTTATCTGAACACAGATGTGCTAGGAAGGCAAGCTAACCTGTTACCCTCAGACTGGCCTGAAGGAGCTCCTGGTTCTTACCTGGTTAATCACAGCAACGCCCGGGTCAGCTCACCACAACATCTGAGTGAGTAAAAGGCAGTTGAAAGACTTTTGGACTGAGCCTGACCCACTATCTTACCCACATGAGCCCCTGGGGCCAGTCTCACTCACGGGAGGCCACACCATCTGACTAGATACCCCATCAGCCCCAGACGCTCATAAACTCTGCAGTGGCGGTCATCCATATCCCTGATCGCAAGCCGTGAGTGGCATCACGACACATACAAAAATCTGACATACCTGTTTGCCATATTAAAAGAAAACCCGGTGGTGTCCCTGAAGCTTGATCGATGTCCCGGGGGCGACACACTAACAATTGGCAAATTGTAAATTTAACATGCTATTTAATGCCCATTGCCCAGTGACATCAGCGATGTTACACGTACCTATGTCCATTGTCACCGCTTTAGGTTGAGAGTCAGTGCGCATGATCAGAAGTTCCCTCCACTTCCTGTCATGTGCACTAGACCTCTCTGAAGCCGGGATACATACACCCAGCTTCATACTGCGCATGACCGGAAGTGTCAGGGACCTGATCATGCACATTGAGCCTAAACCCAGCGTTCTGAAGCGGTGACAAGGACACTGATGACGCTGGGCAATGATTGGTTCTGGTGCATATAACTTGCTTTCTAATACTTGCTTCCTATATCCATTTACAGTTTGCTGTACTACTGGTGGTTTCATAGAACCACAATTATATAATGATATATTTTACCAAGTTTAAAAAAAGCAGCATAGATATTTTGTAAAGTTAATAACTTAAGCATATCCCTTTGGACTTAAAAACTGAATGATGGTTATTAAGTTTGGCGAAGCTCTCGGCATGGATGACAGTTTACTATGGCGTCTGGAAAACAGAATGCATAGCACGAAATGTATCACTGCATCATTGACAGAAGTTTCTCCCATCAGTAGAACATCACGTATCGTACACTTGGCAGATACTTTATTTCTTGTGGTCACTTTGACTCACAGTATAAATAAAGAAGCAGATGATATGGAAGTGACAAAGCCCGGCGCGCTTCGGACAATAATCATTCTCATAGAACACAAGCCTATGTCATTGCCAGCCACAAACGCCAGGTCTTTCAAATTCAGCATGATAATCCATTCCGCAATGTCTGGCCACTGCTATACCTTTGTGTAAATGCTGGCATGATGTTTTTTTTCATGTTTTTTTCTCAATTATTGCTAATGAAGCATGTCTGCTTACTATAACACAATGTGATTGAATTGTGCGCCAGCGGTGAACTCCTTTCTCTTGGTTATTCTTTCTCTAATCTTAACATGCAAACTTTCTTTGAGACATTGTTGTCTTACAGAGCAGACATTTACAGGAGGATATGTAAAGTATATGGAATGCATTGGACAAACATAGGCACAAGTATGAAGTGAGTTCCATTCAAAAAGGGACTAAAAACCCCAAATTCTTCATAATTTTTGCAAAGAATCTGACAGTAGACACTATACTTTACTCACTACCTTGAACAGTGCCTTGCGAAAGTATTCACCCCCTTGGCCTTTTTTGTGTTTTGCTACCCGACAATCTAGAATTTCACTGTTTTTGGGGTTTTTTTGAGAGTTTACATCAGGTAATGTAAAGAATACATCTACAACTGTGAACATTTGGTTTTATTTTATTGTGAAACAAACAACAAATAGGACAAAATAACTGAAAACTTTAGCATGCAAAATTATTCAGCCCAAAGTCAGTACTTTGTAGATCCTCCATTTGTGGCAATTACAGCTGTAAAGGCCACTATACACACAGCGACATCGCTAGCGATGTCGCTGCCGATCGCACCCACCCCCGTCGTTTGTCACAATATCACTAGTACCCGTCACACGGACTTACCTTCCCAGTGACGTCACTGTGGCCGGCGAACAGCCTCTTTTCTAAGGGGGCGGTTCGTTCGGCGTTACAGCGACGTCACACGGCAGGTGTCCAATAGAAGCGGAGGGGCGGAGAGCAGCCGCATGAAAGACACACCCACCTCGTTGCCGGTGGCCGCAGTGTTGTTCGTCGTTCCTGGGGTGTCACACATAGTGATGTGTGCTGCCTCAGGAACAACGAACAACTTGCGTCTAAAATCAGCAACGACATTTGGGATTTGAACGACGTGTCAGCGATCAACGATAAGGTGAATATTTTGATTGTTGGCGGTCGCTCGTACGTGTCACACGCAACGACGTCGCTAACAAGGCCAGATGTGCGTCACAAATTCCGTGACCCCAACGACATCTCGTTAGCGATGTTGTTGCATGTAAAGTGGCCTTAAGTCTCTATAAGCTTTCCACATCTTGCCACTGGGATTTTTGCAAATTCTTCAAGGCAAACCTCCTCCAGCTCCTTTAAGTGGTTTCCTTTGGTGAACAGCAATCTTCAAGTCTGACCACAGATTCTCAATTGGATTAAGGTCTGGGCTGTGTCTCGGCCACTCCAATACATTTACACGTTTTCACTTAAACCACTTGAGTGTTGCTTTAGCAGGAGTTGTGGGTCATTGTCTTGTTGGAAGGTGAACCTCCATACCAGTCTCAACTCACTGACTGACTGAAACAGGTTTTGCTCAACAGTATCCATGTATTTTGCACCTTCCATCCTCCCTTCGACTCGGACCATTTTCCCCCGACCCTGCTGCTGAAAACCTTCCCCATAGGATGATGCTGCTACCACCATGTTTCACTGTGGGGATGGTGCTCTTGGGGTGATGAGCTGTGTTGGTTTGGTGCCAAACATAATGAATACTTTTCTGGCCAAAAAGTAAAATTGTGGTCTTATCTGACCACAGCACCTTCCTCTATACATTTGGGGAAACTCCCACATGTTTTTTGGCAAAATCAAAACAAGCCTTCCAATTTGTGGCTGTAAGTAAAGTTTTTTTCTGGCCACTCTACCATAAACTCCAGCTCTATGGAGGGTACTGCTTATTATGGTCGTATGGGCAGATACTCAAGTGTCAGCTTGGGAACTCTGCAACTCCTTCAGGGTTACCTTTGGTTTCTGTGCTGCCTCTGAATAATGCCCTGATTGCCGAGGCTGAGTTTTAGTGGGTGGCCCTCTCTTGGCAGGTTTGTTGTAGTACCATGTTCTTCATTTAATAATAATGGATTTGATGGTGCTCCGGAGGTCATCAGAGACAGATATATTTTTAGAACCCAACCCTGACTTCTACTTTTCAACAGCTTTGTCTCTAAGTTATTTGGAGATCTTCTTTCTCTTCATGGTATTCTTTGATTAGTGGTGCCTTTTTCTTAATTGTGTTGCAGCCACTGTGGCCTTTCAGAAAAGGTGTGTATATCCTGAGAGACCACGGGACACTTAGATTGCACACAGGTGGACTTCCTCTCACTAAGCATGTGACTGTATGAAGGTAATTGTTTGCACCTGAAATTTGTAGGGGCTCCATAACAAAAGGGGTGAATAGATATGCAGATGCCAATTTTTATTTATTTTATCCTATAAATTTAATTTTTGCCTATATTTTTCTCACTTCACTTCCCAACTACAGTACTTAGTGCTGATGTATTACACAAATCAGATTACAAAAATATTTTAAACTCAAGTTGTATGGTTGTAATGTTATCAAATACTGTATGTAAAAAGCTAAGGGAGTGATTACTTTCGCAAGGTGCAAACGCAGCTGATACAGTGTGCAGTGGGAGTGCATATTTATGAGTGAGATCTAGCTGGGCGAGCAACTAGCCCAGCGATGCACAGTATTTTTCGACCTGAGAGCCACATTGTCATACTGAATAAATTCCAAGGGCTGTAAAAATTTTTAAGAGTCACTTTCATGGATACATCACCCGAACCACCATCATAAAATACATCACCACAACCAAGTTTGATTATTCGAGGAGCAGTTGGAGAGTTTCTGCTCCAAAAACTCAGTGTAAAAACACCCTAATGTGCAGTGAGCAAATGTTAAAGAGACAAATACATTTTGAGAATTTTTCTGTTTTAATATATCCATAAAGCACAATATGGTTTGCTACATATATACAAAATTAGAACTACTCAGTCAGTAGATGAATGCAGTGCTAGGACCACCATAAGTACATGAATGCAGCACCAGAACCACTGTCAGTACATGAGTGTGATGCCAGAACCACCAACAGTAAATTAATGCCGTACCAGTACCATCATCAGTAGGTGAATACAGTGCCAGGACCACTGTCAGAATATGAATGCAGTGCCAGAACTATGGTCGGTACATGAATGCAGTGCAAGAACCATTGTCAGTATTTGAGAGTGGCTTCTAGAACCATAGTAGTCAGTCCATGAGTGCAGTGCAAGAAGCACCATGAGTAGATGAGTGCAGCACAAAAATCACCATTGGTACATGAATTTAGTGCCATAACTGCCGTCGGTACATGAATGCGGCACAAAAAACCCCATTAGTAAATGAATGCAGTGCCAGAACCACCATGAGTATATGAATGTAGCACCAGAACCACAGTCAGTAGATGAATGTGCTGCCAAAACTATTGTCAGTATGTGAGTACGTTCCACCATTCTTGAAGAAGGGCGCTTATGTGTTCTTTGCAGTCGATAACACGGACTTTGCAGAGGATACTCCTGATTAGAAAGGAACCACACATGGAACTATAACTGCTGTATATCAAAAAGCAGATGTTGTTGGAGAACCTGTTGCACCACCCTTGAACATAACAATGTCCACACTTTATCTGTTACTCCATACCATGTACATATGAAGAACTGTGACAAGCCAAAACCACAGCATACCAAGAGAACAGAAGACTTTGTCACAAGCAAGAAATCACCAGGTTCCAACCAACTATCACAATTTGGATGGGTTGTTGCTACTGTTGTTTCCAGAATGCAGCAAAAACAGAAAGCATCGAGCAATATTCCTGTGTGGGCAGGATACAACTCGCTGTTGTCCGAAAGCAAACGACTTACTAACATCGGAGCCTTACCGCTGCTTCCAGACTGTCACACGAGGACACCCAGATCCAGTATGAAAGTGATGATGACAGTGATGGTGGCAATATGTAAAAAGTCTCGGGGGCTCAAAAAAATTAAAAACATTATACTGTATATTGTTTGTGGACGACAACTTGTATAACAAGTAATAATACCAAATAAATAAATAAAAATAATTTTTAGTTGAATCTAGAGTATTTATTTAGCTACCCTTGCAGAAAATGTATGTTTATTAAAATCAAGTATGTTTATATTATTTACAAACTGATATATATATATATATATATAAAGGAAAATTAATGTCAAGTCAGCCATTTTGTGAAGTCCAATATGGCGTCCGCGTAGGAGTCAGGGCAAATGGAAACATTGTTTTTCTTATTGCTTATACAATAACCTTTCCAGAAATGTATAGTTTTCATACTCTCCAAAAAATTCCGGCGAGGGTCGAAATCGAAACATAGTGACCATGACTAATAGCCCTGTAAGTTGCCTGTAAGGAAAGTTTGGAGAATTTTGGTGGCTATTGTTTCTTTTAGCTTCATAATGATGTGGAAAGAGTGGAATCCTTCCATAAAGAAAGCCCCTCGTCTAAGGTTTACACAGGAATTGTTGGAACAGCCGTGTTTGTTCTGGTGCTGTGCACACTCCAAATACTTGTCGGATACTAGCACGGTCTTCAAAAACCATCCAAGGCACAATTTAGTGGGTCAGAAGTTGAAATAAAAGCGACTGGCTGGGTTACATCTGGGTTTTGTAATATTATCTGAAGCCAGCCGAAGTGCAAATCTCTGCAGTTACAGTAATGTGCTATATAATAATCTCTGAGGCTGGCAATGGGGCTATATGACAATACCATAAATTCATCTGAAAATGAGGGTCATGTAACCTGTCATTATGTCCAACCGTATTTTGGAACAGTTTTCACAATGAGTCAGGTTACTTCAAAGCTTCTGAAGCAGATTTCTTAATTTTATTATTTGAAACATGTTCAGAGTAAAGTAGGAAAATGAGGTAAATCGGTAAGTGACGGCCAAAAGTTTGTGACTAATAATGTAATAATATCCCCTTCAATCCCTGCACTATTAGCGCATGATTACTCTAGAGATGACGAAAAACCTGCTGCTGTACTTGTTCCTAACAGAAATATATTGTTTTAGGCCAAATTAAAATAAAAACATTTGACCTAGACATTTTTACATCTTTCATGCAACATTCTTATATTTTCGTAAACATAAAATCTGAGGAATATTGTAGCACCCAGGGATATGGGGTACTCTGTTCCGGGCAGTGTACTCTTGGGAATGTCACGGTGGTGGCCGTTACCCGGTTCCATGCCCTGGGCCCTTTTTGTAATGGGGATATTTACAGGGGATTGTTGAATAAATTTACACGTGACGCCACTTGCGGTGTTGCGGCTATATGTAGGGCGCCGCCGCTGCAGAATGTCTCTACTGGGGTTGATGGTATTAGCAGCTAGTATGGTATGCCCTCCATAAGTAGGGTATTGCCCCACAGGGTATATAGTGCGGTGGGCGTCGGAAGGAGTCCAAATAAGGAATAACGTTTGGAACACCATTCTAAGTCTGAACTGGGTGCAAAAACCTAAAAAACATCACTATGGGGAGATAAGGTATGCACACCAGTGACTATGTAAGGGGAATACATGAAATAGCAGAAACTGCTGTGTGAATACTGACTTGAAAAATCCAATAGCCATTTTTCACATTTTCACTCTTGCATATAGCTATTGGATTTTTCAAGTCAGTATTCACACAGCAGTTTCTGCTATTTCATGTATTCCCCTTACATAGTCACTGGTGTGCATACCTTATCTCCCCATAGGAAGAAGGAGTCCAGACAGGTATTCAGTGCAACTGGTTTACTCACTTGGGATGTTAACTGGTTGCCTGAGGCCTCCAGGTCCCCTTCGTCCCAGTGCCAGTCTGGTTCTTTGGTACCTTCTTCCCCTGCACCTGTCTCTGGTAAGTTGGTCCCTGTGGTATGGAACACTGGGGGTTCCCGGTTTGTGCTTTGTTCACTTCTGTCCGTCTGACGGTAGCGTGAACCCTGTGTGGTTAGTCTCTGGTCCTGTCCCCGGTTCTCCCTTTGCTACTGAGTCTACGGATTCTTTAGCGTCAGCAAGGTCCTTGATGGTCCCCTTTGCTGTGCAGGTGTTAACAGGTCGGCTTGAAGCTTTTTCCTGTCCTATGGTCTTGTACCCCGTACAGTAGTAGTTCCGGGAGTACTCCACTGTACTCCATCGGCAACCACTTCTCCTGGGTACCAGGTCACCGTCAACTCGAGACAGGACGTTGCTCAGTCACACCTTTACACTTTCACTGTCTGACACTTTCTGACTACTCTCCACAGTCTGCCCCTCCCAGCTGGTCAACTAGTGGACTGGATTGGCTCCACCTCTAGGCGACCATCCGTGGTCCCAACCTAGCTAAGTACCATTGTATGGGGGATTGTTGGGGAAAACTGGGATTACCTGGGTTTTTAGTGTTACCAACACTGGGGTTCTGGGTCCCTGAGGGGGTAGGCCCTGCATCCTGGTGGGGATGCAGAACCTTGTAGCACCCTGAGGAATTCAGGGGTGCTACAATATTAATTACTCAGATAAAAAAAACAAAATAGAGTACTATTAAAAATAATATTTTATTGAAGTATGTTAAAATGACATACGAATATAATAAAAAAATAAAAAAAATAATCAAAAATTGGGAACATGTATTATACCTAATAGTTATATTACTGATTAAACAGTATTTATGAGAACAAAAAAAATCAACAGACAATTAGACTATATATAAATAAATAAATTAATTCATTAGATTAAACTGCCTTTTGTAATAGAATTGTACCTACTAAAGTGCATACAAATATGTTTGTAAATGGGTATGGTTGATCATAACTAAAAGTGAACCTGTCAGGTCCAATATAGACTAGATCCACTGGACCTCTCTGAAGCCGGGACAGGTACACGCGGCTTCATAATGCACATGACCGGAAGTGGGTTGACCTCTACTCATGAACACTGATCCTAAACCCGGCGTTCTGAAATGGTGACAACGGACACGGGTACGTACATCACCGCTGATGACGCTGGGCAATGGGCATTGGATAGCATATTAGTACACCCTTGTGGGAGCCATTAACCCCTTAACGACCGCCGATACGCCTTTTACAGCGGTAATTAAGGGTACTTCTTCCGATCCGCCGCTTTTTTTATGGCGGTTGGAAAAAAGGGTATAGCGCCCCCACAGAGTCAGAAAATCTCCATCATTTCAGCTACCGGGGGTAGCTGAGACCCTGGGGATCATGATTTAGGCCTTTTTTCCGGTCCCCGCCTATGTGATCACCGGGGAAATCCCATGGCCACTGTGCTTCTTTTCTCCACAGCATAAACTGACCTGTGGTGCAGCTTTACGAGCCTCAGCAAGTCAATTCATGCTGCGGAGACGAGTGTTCTTTGCAGGTAGAATAGAGCTAAAGTCCACAGCAGCCTGAACCCAAATCGTGGGCATGGGCAGCTGCGTTGTCCCGTGGACAACAGTCACATCTCTGCAGGAAGGCTGACACAGTGTACTAGATGCTGTGTCGCTGGATCATGGCCACATAGCCTAACAGTGAGAATATTGTTGCTACAGCAACATTTTTGTGAAGTACCTGTGGATTCAAAATGCTTACTATACTCCTGAATAAAATCCTTGAGGGGTCCAGTTTCCAAAAAGGGGTCCCTTGTGGGGGTTTCTGATGTATAGGTACCCAAGAGGCCCTGCTAATGTAACATTGTGCGTGCAATTTATTTCAACTTTTCCAAAATTCAAATGGTGCTCCTTCCATTCCAAGCCCTCCCATTTATACAAACAGAGGTTTTTGGCCACATGTCGGGTATCCCTACGCTCACAAGAAATTAAATAACAACCTGTGGGGTTCACGTTTTGTTGTCTCTTGAAAAAGTGAGAAATGTGATGCTAAATCAACATTTTTGTGAAAAAAATGAAAATTTTCAATATTGCAACCTAAGCTTATCAAATTCTGTGAAATATTCGTGGATTCAAAATGCTCAATATACACCTAGATAAAAGCCTTGAGGTGTTTTGTTTCCAGAATGGGGTCACTTGTGGGGGACCTCCACTGTTTAGGCACCTTAGGGGCTTTCCAAATGCGACATAGCGTCCGCTAATTATTTCAGCCAATTGTTCAGTCAAATGGCACTTTTTCCCTTCTGAGCCCTGCTGTTCACCCAAACAGTTGACTTCCACCACACATAAGATATCACCATACTCAGGGGAAACTGCACAATACATTTTTTGCTGATGTTTTTCCTTTTACTCTTGTTAAAAAAAAAGCTATTTGGTTGAAGTAACAATTTTGTGGTAAAATTTTTATTTTTTTATTTTCACAGCGCAACATTATAAATTTCTGTGAAGCACCTGGGGGTTCAGGGTACTCACCAAACATATAGATAAATTTCTTGAGGGGTATATTTTCCAGAATGGGGTCACTTGTGGGTGACCTCCACTGTTTAGGCACCTCAGGGGCTCTCCTAATGCAACATGGCGTCCGCTATTGATTCCAGTCAATTTTGCAGTCAAATGGCACTCCTTCTCTTCCGAGCCCTGCCGTGTGCCCAAACAGTTGATTTCCACCACATATAAGATATCACTAAACTCAGGAGAAATTGCACAATAAATTTCATGGTGATTTTTTTCCTGTTACCCTTGTGCAAAAAAGCTACCTGGTTGAAGTATCAATTTTGTGGTAAAATTTTATTTTTTTTATTTTCATGGCTCAACGTTATAACCTGGGTGTTCAGGGTACTCATTAAACATCTAGATAAATTCCGTGAGAGGCCTAGTTTCCAATATGCGGTCACTTGTGGTGTTTTTTTGCTGTTTACGTACCTTAGGGGTCCTCCAAATGCGACATGGTGCCCGCAATCTTTTTCAGCCAAATTTCCTTTCCAAAACTCAAATATTGCTCCTTTCGTTCCAAACCCTCCCATTTGTCCAAACAAAGGTTTCAGACCACATGTGAGGTATCACCGCGCTCATAAAAAAGTGGGTAACAAACGTTTGGGTCAAATTTTTGGAATTACCTCTTGAAAAAATGAGAAAATTGATACTAAAGCAACATTTTTGAGAAAAAAATGACAATTTTCAATATGACAACTTAACGTTATCAAAATCTGTGAAGTGCCTATGGGTCCAAAATGCTCACTATACCCCTAGATAGAAGCCTTAAGGGGTCTAGTTTCCAAAATGGGGTCACTTGAGGGTGGTTTCTGCTGTTTAGGTACCTTAGGGGATCTGTAAATACAACATGGTGCCCGCAATCTGTTTCAGCCAAATTAGCTTTCTAAAATTCAAATATTGCTCCTTTCGTTCCAAGCCCTCCCATTTGCCCAAACAGAGGTTTCTGACCACAAATGGGGTATCGGCTCGCTCATAAGAAAGTGGGTAACAAAGTGTGGGGTCCAATTTTTGGTGTTACCTCTTGAAAAAGTAAGAAAATTAGTGCTAAAGCAACATTTTTAGGTAAAATGTTAATTTTTATTTTTTTTCATTCCACATTACTTTAGTTCCTGTGAAGCACCTGAAGGGTTAATAAACTTCTTTGATGTGACATTGAGTACCTTGAGGGGTGCATATTTAAGAATGGTTTCACTTTTGGGTATTTTCTGTCACCCAGGCCTCTCAAAGTCACCTCAAATGTGATGTGGTCCCTAAAAAAATGGTTTTGTAAATTTTGTTGAAAAAATGGGAAATTGCTGATGAACTTTGAACCCTTCTAACTTCCTAACCCCAAAAAATGTTGTTTCAAAAGTTGCTCTGATGTAAAGTAGACAAGTGGGAAATGTTATTTATTAACTATTTTGTGTGACATAACTCTCTGGTTTATAGGCATAAAAATTAAAAGTTTGAAAATTGCAAAATTTTAAAAATTTTTTTGTCAAATTTCAGATTTTTTCACAAATTAAATAAAAAAATATCATCCTAAATTTACCTCTTACATGAAACCCAATATTTCACGAAAAAACAGTCTCAGAATCACCGGGATCCATTGAAGCATTCCAGATTTACAACCTTATAAAGTGACACTGGTCAAATTTTCAAAAAATGGCCTGGGAATTAAGTACAAAACTGGCTTTGTCCTTAAGGGTTAATACATTTTTCCATGGCCTAAAGGACAAACAAAACAATATGACAAATTTGGCTTGAATTGCCAGCTGCAATTAAAGTATGCCAGTCTCTAGCTTTTCCAACCATCCTCTGTACCTCTGGAGGAAATTCCATTATATACTTTCTATATTTTTTTTTTATAAAGCTAGCCTGTGGTATTCTATATATTAGAGCATTACTTCGGGTGAAATTCATACAGCCATGAATACTATAACCTCATTAATACAGACATTAAACATAGACATAAAATTTTACATGAAAGTCAATGCATATTTGAGTCCAGTGATGTAATTGACAAGTATAGAAATGTTGAGCGCTAATGACAGCACGTTCCCCTTCCCAAGTTCATTACCCATTAAAAATACAAGAAACTGAATAACAAATTATTGTTGGATCTGTGCCAGGCACTTTATTGGGAATTTTGTTTATTACCTGTAAAGAACTGTGTGCAGCAGGTTATATTTTTGAGAGAGACCATACCATGGTTGGTAAACCCTCGTAAGTTTTAGAGCTTAAAATTCCCTATTGCATGTGCATGTGGGATTATCTTCATTTAAGAAATGGCATGGTAAGTAAAACATAATATATTTTAGGTACAGTACTTTAAAGGGAACTAGTCTTCAAGTCTCTTATTATTAGAGGGGTGGCCCAGGTTTATCACAAAAATCTGCAGGTACGTGACTATAAACTTGTGAATCCCAACATCATGCACAGTGACGGCTGGGAGGATAATCCGGTGCAGGCGGAAAGAGTGAGCGATCATGTGACCACAAATATCAGCTATGCATAGTCCCGGCCACATTCTGACTTGACTTGTGCACTCTCACTCAATTCACTCGAATTGACCAATATCGCTCTCGTCTAGTTAGAATATGGCTGGAAGTATGCATGTAACATACTTCCATTCACATGATTGCTCAGTTTCTCTGCTGGCAGCATAGAATCCTCGCAGCGCGTGCTGATGATGTGCTGTAATGGTACCCAGGGCCTGCTAAAGGACCCCATGTCTGTCATAAAGATGCTGCTATGAATACCAGCCTGGCATTCATAGAAGACCACAAATAAGCAATTTAGTTCAGCTCACCACTCCAAAGCAGGTATCTCCAACTTCTGGTCCAGTGCACGGAACAAGTGGTTTGGCTTCCACAGCTGAATAATCAGTCACATCAAGAAGAGGAGGGGAGGAGAGAAGATCCAGCACTGACGTAATAAAAAAAAATCTTTATTCAAAATTCATAAAAAAGGTAATTCCAACCAAGTGCAGAATATATTTACTCTTGACGCGTTTTGGAGAAAGTAGACTCCTTATTCATAAGCAACATGTTGCTTATGAATAAGGAGTCTACTTTCTCCGAAACAGTTTGTAAAATGGGGTCACTTTTTGGAGATTTCTGCTGTTTTCACAGCTCACGGGTTCTGCAATTGTGACATGGCAGCCGCAAACCATTCCAGCAAATTCTGAAGTTCAATATGGTGCTTTTTCCCTTCTCAACTTTGCACTGTACCTCAAAAGTAGTTCCCAGTTACATGGAGGGTATTGATGCACTCAGGAAAATTTACAAAAAAAACTGTGTGGTCCAATAATTTCCTATTAGCCTTTATAAAAATTACAACATGTTATTGAAAAAATGTAATCATTCTTTCTTCTCTACCCAATGGTATATAATTCTTTGGCACACCTGTGGTGTCAATATGCTCACTGCACCCCTAGATTAATTAATTGAGGGGAACATTTTGTAAAATGGGTTCACTTATTGGGGTCTGCTTTTCTGGCATCATATGAAAAAGAGACTTTGCTGAGCAAAAGGTGTGATTTTTTGATTTTGAAATCCTTTCAAAGTGAACAGATCACAGACACTTTGGTACAAATGACTAGGCAAGGGGAATACATGTTATAGCAGAAACTGCTGTGTGAATACTGATATGAAAAATCCAATAGCTATATGTAAGAATGAAAATGTGAAAAATGGAACCTGCATTACTGCCATGGACATATGAATAAAGAGAAATTTAGCTACTGAATTGATCAATGCAATAGAGCCCCAACACTATGCCAAAGTATTTCTCTACGTTGGGGTCCCTAGCTAGTGTGTGTCCTCTCATGCAGTTAAAAAAAACTAACTGTGTATGGGAAGCTGAGACCCAGGCTATTTATGCGTATCATGTGGATTGGCAATAGGTGTGAGTGGGGTGGGTTCACAATCGAAAAACTACTAACAAATAAGGAATAACGTTTGGAACACCATTCTAAGTCTGAACTGGGTGCAAAAACCTAAAAAAAAACTTAGAATGGTGTTCCAAACGTTATTCCTTATTTGTTAGTAGTTTTTCGTTAATGAACCCACCCCACTCACACCTATTGCCAATCCACATGAAACGTATATATAGCCTGGGTCTCAGCTTCCCATACACGGTAAGTTTTTTTTTTAACTGCATGAGAGGAAACACACAAGCTAGGGACCCCAACGTAGAGAAATACTTTGGCGTAGTGTTGGGGCTCTATTGCATTGATCAATTCAGTAGCTAAATTTCTCTTTATTCATATGTTCATGGCAGTAATGCAGATTCTATTTTTCACATTTTCATTCTTACATATAGCTATTGGATTTTTCATGTCAGTATTCACACAGCAGTTTCTGCTATTACATGTATTCCCCTTGCATAGTCACTGGTGTGCATATCTTATCTCCATATAGTGATGTTTTTTTAGGTTTTTGCACCCAGTTCAGACTTAGAATGGTGTTCCAAACGTTATTCCTTATTTTTTACTTCGGTACTAATAACTCAGACCTTCATCAATGTGTATGCTGGAGTTCACTTGTAGCTTAGTTTCATAGATGCTGATAAGCAGGCTGTGATGTCCACCAAGAAATGCAGATTTGATGTTGAAATTTTTACACCGTATTCCTGCACCCAATCTATACCTTCTGGCAAAAAAAAAATTGCATAAAAACTGCATGTTCTCTGATGCGGTTTTGATGCAATTTTGTTTGCCAGGAGGTGTAGATTGGGTGCAGGAATATGGTGTAAAAATTTCAGCACCAAATTTGAATCTCTTGGCAAAAAACCCCCACGGTTTTCTGCTAGGAGATGCAGGTCAGTGAACTCAGTGACTTCAACGAGGACACTTCAGGTCAGGTTACCTGCGGTCACAGGTGGAGGACCATGAAAACTTCCAGCTGTGACCGGCTTTGGGTTTGCCCCAGGCCAAAAATTGTCAATTAGGCCCTAATGGTGGAATCATTGTCCATATTAAATATTGTGATTTTGCATAAGGCCATATTATTCTTTGCCTTACAGAACTGAAATAGACTCATAGATATTATGTACCCATGTTGGTCTCCGATTTCATACAGAAGCCTGAGGTAAGATCACACGATGAGTTTTTGATGTTGCAAATGTTCACTGTGCAAAAAAACATAGCGTCTTTACAGTTCCAGCAAGATGGATGGGATTTATAAAATCTTATGCCCACTGTGTTTTCTTTTTTATTTTGTGTAAAGTGATCTGAGGGGCATTTTTGTCATTTGCAACATTTGTGCCGATTTTCATCATAGTTACATTAGATATTTTAAAATTCTACAGGAAAAATGCGTAGTGAATTTCTGATACAGAAAAACACTAACAACCCCATAAAAAGCACCTGAAAACTCAATGCATATGTTGACTTGATTGGATCTGCACCAGGGGCCCCAGCTTTGCACAGCGCAAACCACTGACCCACCATGCGGCCTATAACCATAAAAGGTAAAACAATCTGTAGATTTCTACTTTCATCAGCGTATTTGACATCTGACCCTTAGTCTATGAGCACACATGGCAGAGAGGAAGGTGGCGGGAACCATTGTGCTGCTCCATGGAATCCAGACTTGTAAGATGACTGTATACTGATCTCATTTATTTGTAGAACCTGTGACCGGGCTATAAATTAGGTCATCCCGAAACATATGCCAGGAGATTTCTGAGAAGCTGGTACAATGTAAAAAGATTTTTATTTCACTTTTAGCCTTTAGTCTACAGAACAGTCAGTGTATGACTATGGATTAATCCTGTAAGAAAAAAAATATATATTTTTCAGGAAAAAATGCAAAATTCTGCAAGGCTAAAATTCAGTAAATACAGTAAACATTCCCATGAGTAAAACACCCTGAGAAGATCTTGACCTCTAAATGACCTTCAATAATGTCATTAATGAGCATCATTCTATAACCTTTTGACCTTTTTCAAACACTCATAAAAGGAAAAAAATAAACAATTGTGTAAATGTGCAAAAAGGGACCTGCTTACACCAAAGTTACTGGGCTACAATTTACAGCGATGGCTCGTTAGGTCATTTGTGCTGTTGTAAGATTGATGTTACTGGATGTATTGGGTTTGATTTTGTGGTAAAAGTGAAAAAAAACTTTTACATTTTATAGTTCAAATTTAAATTGGTTTAGTTACTAGTTATGACTTCACATATACAATATTCTCGTTGTATTCTTTTTCTCTATTTCACTCTGATTTTGCTCTGGGAGCATCAGTTTGCTCTCACCCCCAAAAATCATACAGATAAGTTAATTGACCCTCATGTGGATGACATAGGGAAATTATATTGTGACCGTTTTCAGGAGGGATGGATATCACCAAGCTTCCCCGAAAAGAAGACCTACTCCGAAAGTAAGCCCTTGCAGGAATTTTCCACCTTTTCAGTGTAAAGGCCCAGTCACACACAACGACTTACCAGCGATCCCGAAAACAATGCGACCTGATAGGGATCGCAGGTAAGTCACTGGGAGGTCGCAGGTGAGATGTCACACAGTCAGATCTTACCAGCGATGCAGGAACAATACAGGTCGCAGTAGCGACCTGTATAACGATCTCAGCAGTCACTGTGACCCTGTCACACAGTGTCAAACACAGCGATGTGTCCTGCCCAGCAGGACATCGCCTTTGAAGAAAATGGCCTGGACCATTCTGCAACGACTAGAGATCTCACAGCAGGGACCTGATCGCTGGTAGGTGTCACACATAACAAGATCGCTAACGGGATCGCTACTGCGTCACAGAAACCGTGACTCAGCTGCGATCTCACTAGCGATCTCGTTATGTGTGACGGTACCTTAAGGCTTAAATAAAAGCCCAACCGCAAAAATAAGCCCTAGTCGTGGTTCAATAAGGAAGTGTCCATGAGGCTAAAAAAGTTAAAGGGAACCTGTCAGGTGTAATATGCACCCAGAACCACGAGCAGTTCTGGGTGCATATTAATCCCTTCCTAACTGCCCCTGTATACACTAGCATAGAAAAAGTGATCTTTAGAAAAAGTATTTCTAAAGATCTTATATCTTATACTAATGAGCGGAGGGACTAGTCACAAGGGGGTTTCTCCCCTTAGCTAGTTGGCCCGTATGGCATGCTAGCTAAGTATACATTGCAATTTAGACAGGCAACTATCTCCATTGTATTGTATACCACCTTATTTCACAGCGTTGATTCCATATATCCATATTTTACTGCTAGGTATTCTGTATTACCGATGAAGGTCCGATCAAACCAAAATGTTTATTTTGGATAACCTGAACAAATTAAACAAGAATTCCATATTCTATTGAGATTGAGTGCCAGGTTATCTTTTATTAAATATTAATGAGTTTACCTTGTCCCAGAAATTTGTCCCAAAATTGTGGTGCATTTGTTGACGCACAGCGCCCCACACGAGACCTTTTTTACAGAGAGACCACACTCCATTTCATGTAGATCATATCCCTTTGTTTGGACAAGGTACAAAAAATATCTAAAACACATATTAAATATGGTGGAAGTCACAAAATAGTTTTTTTTTGCCAGAATTACTCCAGAATATTTAGCTTTATAATTATGCTCCACTGTGACAAAATATTGTTCTAGTCTTTATAAAATTTTATACATTCTGTCCCTTTCTTTTGCGGTTAGGCCCTATTGTTTTATGGTCCTGGATTGACTCCAACCAAGGAAAACTTTTGTGTGGCTGTTGTAGGTTCTGATTTCCTCCGACACCATAAACATACTGATACATTGAGTAGATCCATAGCGTGTGTATAAGTTAGAAATAAATAGAGAAACTTGAACAAATGTATTAGATTACATTTTTGAAACCTAATTGTCTGTTGTCGTATCCTCTACATTTGTTTATATTCTGCATATGGCGTCTGGAGACTGCAAGGTATAACGGAGCCCCAAGCAGAGCCATGGGCCATGACTCAGCTTTGGAGGGCAAACAATGGGTTAATGTGGAGCAATTTGGTCACTGTTTGGGGTCAGGAGTTTAAGGGGATGTAATTTAGAGGGGAGTGGTTAGGAGCTTATAGGGGAATATATAAGGTGAGGGAAAAGGGGTAGCCTCCAATCGGCACGTAGGCACCACTGCTGAAGGTCCCATCCTCCCTCCCTGTTAAACGGGGGTGTACATAGGTTAATTAAAAAAAAAGGGGGGGGGGTTGAAGTGTTAACGGGTCATTTTGGCGTTGCGGGGAAGGGGTTCTTGGAGTTGGTGGCAAAATTGTGGTTGGGGGGTGGTACATCTAGTGGATGGTAATCTCCCATTTTGAATTTGATCTTGGTTAACTGCCTGGCGTATTTGGGGCTCTTCAGGGTGGGGTCCCTAAGAGTTTGTGATGTTCGTAATGATTTCCGGCAATGGGGTGCCCCTGAGTCTGTGGTTGTGGCTGGCTGGTTGGTTTTCAGTTATTAATGGTTTCTGCCTGGTTTCTGGAGCTCCAAAAACCTCCTCACCTTTCATATTAATTTATTGTGTGTTTTGTTATAATAAAGGCCCATTTGACCATATTAATTCAAAATGGTTGTCTGTTGTTTGTGGGAGGGAGGAGATCTGGGTAATGGGTGGGGGGTGGACCTGTAGGGGATGTAGATGGGGCTACAAAGGTGAAGCCTCTACAATGCTGCAGTCATGGATCCTCTCTGCTATAGTTTGATGTGCAAAAACCAAACCCAAAGAAAAATGAATAAGACCGAATTTGGGATTTCCCTACAAATTGCTGAACAGTATAAAGTGAACTTATAAGGTAGGATTCACACGTCTAAAATAGTTCTGTGGTCGTCTGTAATTATAACAGAAGCTCTGTAGGGATTTACAATGGACAATTGAGCGACGTGGAGAATTGTTTGCTTTCTCTCTGTCTCAAGTAATTGCGACACATTCCTGAAGCCATCCATTCCCAATACAGAGTTATTATAGTCAAATACTCACGGAAGAATTCCATATTCAGCCCTATATTTCCCTATACGACTAATATATAAAACAGAATGGGGATATTAGGAAACACAAGTTATTAATATAGGATATTTTATATAAGGATTGATGTGTGAGGTGACCAGGCTGATGCTTGCTGCTTGTGTGTACATGCATCTCCCTGAATTTTTCATGGACCTCCTTTCTAATCAGTTTCAGCAGCAAATACTATAACATAACATAAAAAACTTTGCTGCTTCCCCAGTCTGTTTTGCTTCCCTTCACCACTGATTTGTCGTCCATTCTCACCATAACTGCAGGTCAGTGGTGATTCCTGCATAAATGGTAGGAGTCCATGCACAGGACTAGCGCTTCATCAATAGAGAGCTAGGCCACATTCACACATCGATGTGATACATTTGTGTTCTTTCCATTTTTTTTTTCTGGGACAACACACTGACCCATAGAGATCCATACACACAACAGATCTAACAACTTGGTCAATGTCTCCGGTATTTTATTAGCAGCAGATTATCACTACCGGACTAAAGGCCCCGTTACACGCTACGATTTATCTAACGATCGCAGTAGCGATGTGACATGCCCAGATCGTAATTATGATTTGCTGAGATCGCACATAGGTCGTTTAGTAGCGGTCACACGTACACATCTCACAAACGACGCAACATCATTCAGCGCTATATTGATTGACCAAGGCGGTCGTGTGGATGTTCTTCGTTGTTGGCAGGGTGTCAAACGTAGCAATATGTCTGCTGCGTTCCAAACGACGAACAATATTTTGAAACTGAACAACATGTCAACGATCAACAATTTACAACCTATTTGCGATCGTTCGGAGTCACACGTAGGTGTCACACACAACGACATCGCTAACAATAACGGAAGTGCGTCACGGAAAACGTGACCCCGACAACATATCGTCAGATAAATCATAGCGTGTTACAGGGCCTTTAGTGTCTCACGTCTCTAAGCCAACTAATCTTGTATAACCCTGCCCCCACCACTGATTGACATCTTTCTGCCTATGCACAGCGTACACAAAGCTGCCAATCAGTGATGTGGGTGTCATTATACACAGCTCAGCATTCAGAGAACTGCTAGATCTGTGAATTCGAGGAACTGGACCAAGTACATCAATGGTTGGCAAAGGGACATATGCGGATGCCTTATTTGCATGGTCAGAGCTAACCCTGGGGGTGTGACAGCGATTGATGTACCTATGAATAAACATGAGCTTACTGATCACCTACATATCAACAAATTCTATCTTTTTCATTCTTATTCTTATGTAGATGCTATTTGATAATCACACCTCTCAGTGACATTGGATGGATACATATTTGCATTTAACTTATGTTTTTAATGATATTGATGTTGTGTTTTTATGATTGCATAGAGCTTCAATGACAACAGACTGATGGGAGGATCTATGAGGAGGGGTCTACAATTAACACTGTAAACAGTACTGTTTCTACACTGGTTGTCTATGCATATCTCTCTATGGCTTGATAAAGGTCTGGCGTGGCCGAAACATTGAAAGTTTTTTTTTCCTAAAATAAGTTACCAAAGAAGGAGGTCTGGTGTCCTGGTTCCTGTATTTCTCTGGATTGCTACAACCTTGTGAATAGTTGCGTCAAGTGCACATGGACAGCAGGGGGCTGCACAAGACTCATCTATTGCAAACTGGTAGATCTACAGCACACAAAGCTGTGATTTTATTAAAGTTTAGACAATCTACCAGCTTCAAGAGCAAACAAAGGGGAGAGAAAAAAAACTGGATGAAATTAGATGGCACATAAGGAAAAACAATCACAGAAACCTCCTGAAAAAAACTATTAAAAAAGAATAAACACATATGTTAAATGCAATTTTATGTCCATTTGTTCAGGCTTTTAAATTTCTTTTAACCCATTCAGGTTTCAAAAAATGGCAAGCATTTAAAAAAAGTGCCCGGACCGTTGTCAGGTTTTCCACTGGAAGACATTCTGTACTTTGCAATACAAGTTAATGGGAAAGCTAATAAGACACCTGGAAGATGACCGGATGTGTTTTATCATAGTTTTTTGCTCAAAATACTGTAGGTGTTTTTACCATTATTCAACTGAGTGAAAAAAAGACCCATAAAGGACAGTAAAAAAGACTTCACAAAAACCATGGGAAATCAATCCGGAAAAATGCTGGTGTTAAAACGGTCAGAAAACCCTCAAACTACTGAAAAAATGACAAAAGGCATGTTAGCACATTTCCTGAAGCTTGAAAAACTTGTGAGGATCTCCTGAGTTTAATGACTTTTTCACATGTCAGTATTTTGCATCATTGATTGTATTCCAAAATCAGAAGTGGAACTTAGAGAAAAACTATAATTGCAACACTGTCACCTGTTCTATGTTTTGGAGATACTCCTGGTTTTGGCATATAAAGTCTTCCTTTCTTTTAACAGTGTTCAGCTCAATCTCGAACCAAGATGACTTGATGGATGAATGCTCTGTTGGAAGCTCAAACTTGTGCAAGCCTAGATAGGTCTATCAGAGTCTTCTTTACACTAGATAGGTCTACTAGGGTTTTCTCCACCTAGATAGGTCTACTAGGGTTTTCTCCACCTAGATAGGTCTACTAGGGTCTTCTCCGCCTAAATAGGTCTACCAGGGTCTTCTTCGCCCTAGATAGGTCTAACGGGGTCTTCTCCGTCTAGATAGGTCCACCAGGGTCTTCTCCGCCTAGATAGGTCTACCAGGGTCTTCTTCGCCCTAGATAAGTCTACCGGGATCTTTTCCACCTAGATAGGTCTACCAGGTTCTTCTTCGCTTTAGACAGGTCTACCAGGGTCTTCTCCAGCTATATAGGTCTTCTAGGGTCTTCTCCACCTACATAGGTCTACCAGGGTCTTCTCAGTTTTCTTGATAGTATCAAGCCATCGGGTCCCTGGTCTTCATCTTTGCCTTGTTCCTTCTATTCTTACAACCATGCATTCTCCAGTGATTGCTCTCTTCGTATGATGTGTACAAAGAAGACAAGTTGTAGCTTGGTGATCCTTGCTTCGAGTGACATGGCTGGCTTAATTTGTTCCAAAATTTATTGGTTTGTTCTTCTTGCCATCTATGGTATTGATAACATCCTTCTCCATTACCACATTTCAATGGCTTGATTCTTCTTTTGTTTTGTTCCTTTATCATCCAGGTTTTGCATCCACAAGGTATGTAAATACTGATCAATAATACTGATGTGTGAATAAAACCTAAAAAAATGTTGTGTGCCCATAACCTGAAGCCATGAGTGGGCATATCATTGATGCAACTTATGCAGCCACATATGGGCCCAGGAGGTAAAGAGTCTCTTCTAACACCAGGGCAGGTGAAATTGTGCATTATGATCACTTATAGGACTACAAAGGGCCCATGTACTGTTTTTGCACAGGAGCTCTTTTCTGTCTGGGACTATTTGCAGAGTTTCCATCAAAGAAACTGAGCAGAATCTTCAAGTTTTTGAGGAGGATTTGTAGAGTTTCTGCTCAGTTTCTGCTCTAAAACATACTCAAAAAATGTGCACATGCCCTTAAACTGCTAAACCATGTAAATACTATTAATAAACTCACCAAATATTAATGTAACGCACAATGTTATGGTCTAAAAATAATAATACTATTGGATTGCCACTGGTATTGAATTGATTGATTAAGGTTTCTTGATTTAAGCTCTAGTAATAATATTTGTAGACCACAGCACAGTGCATTGTATTTATATATGGTTGGTTTAGTAATGATTTTATTCTTGTGTTTTACATGCATCAGCACTTTATAATGGCTGATTACCGGGTTTTCTAAGTGCACTTTAATTTCTGCATTTCTTATCTATATTTTAGTGTTTTTTATGTGAATCATGCCATAATACAGAATATTATTATATGGATATTATTTTCTAGTCTCCAAGTGTAGGTTTTTCTTCTGTTTGTAGGATTGAATATTTCCTTGATTTAGGCATCATTCGGTTTATTTCTTTTAAATTGTGCAATTCAGTATTGTATTAGATATAGTTTAATAATGTAAGGTTTGTTTACTATCTTTAGAGTCATGACCACTTTCAGATAATCCATGACTGTCACAAGGCGGAGACAGCAAATTTGTCTAGGGTAAAATTAATGTGTACGAAGGGATCATTGATGTCTGTGATACTGTGCACAAATTGTATTGTTTGGAGTAATTTGATGGCGTGGCTTAAAATATTTTTGATGGTATCATAATTTGTCACAAAATATATACTGTACACACGTTATTGACTTGTTGTCTATATTGCTTGTTATTTTCCATATCAGTACAGCAGAGGGCGCTCTGTTCTAGTGTTTACTTTCTCATAAATGTGCAGGACAATGAGAAGCAGATACATATTGTGAGCTGGGTTGCCAGCCATCCAGAAATTCCAGGACAGTCCGTAAAAATAGGGCGCTTTCTTGTCCTGTCCGTAAAAAAAAAAAATTAAAGCATACTTTTTTTTTATGCTAAAAAAAGTATACAGATTATTCTGACTGTAATTATCATCATTTTACAGTCTACAGTGAATGCAGCTGAGCTGTAGACATGGATCACTTATAATCATAACGATTTATTATGGTTATTTATTTAAAAAGTCAAATTGACAACCTTGATTGTGAGATAAGTTACACATTTTAGTAAAACATGTAACATAACATGTATGAATGTTATATTAACCCCTTAACGACCGGAGGCAGTAATATTACAACCCAGTGGTGATAGTGTTAATCTCCATGGGCTGCTGCAAGCAGTCTGCGGCGATCTGCGCACATGTCAGCTGTTCTGTACAGCTGACATGTGTGCCTCAAAGGCACGAGTGGAATTGCTATCTGCCCGTGCCTTTTAACCCCTTATATGGCACTGTCAAAATGTAACAGTGCCATTTTAAACGCGGTTGCGCTAAAACTTTACTTGCAGGCCTCCACCGGAAGTCACGTGACATGATCACGTGGATCCGATGGTTGTAATGGTAGCACAGGGTCATGTGATGGATGACTCCTGTAGCTAACATGACTCAGGTCCTGTAACCAGCAGCTGAGCACTGCCTGTAGAGCACCCCACGGGGCCTGGGGGGATACTCTTCGCAGGGCCGGTGAAGGGTCAGGGGGATGTCACGAGTGGCCTGCCCGGATTCATGACCCCAAGGTGTCCACGGAAGGGGGGTGGATGGATGGGATGGAGAGGATGAGGGTAGTAATGGATGGGGGAGGGTGAGGATGACTCGTGATGCCACCTGCAGTACGCGGCCAGGGATTAGCCGCCACTGCTGTCACTGTCCTCTGGGGTGGATGGTTGTAGAAGCAAAGATGGTTTTTCTCCCCACAGGTGGAGCGGGCCCCAGGGAGGATGATGAGGAGATAAGTAGCCATTGGCACTGAAGCGCGGGTCAATGGCGACGGCAATCAAAAGGCTGAGTCAGCTGCTGCGGTTCCAGGTCCTTTACTCACTTACGTTAGATTGCCCAGGAGGTACTGGTCACTGCCGTGGTGCGCTCCAGCCAATTCCGGTTAAGTTAAAGGTAGCCACCGGCATTTTGAAAGTGTCCTTAAGAGATGCCCCTCCAGTAGGGAGGAACCTGGGCTGAATGTCCCGCTCCAAGCCTCAGGCCCCGTGAAAGAAATAGAAGAAGGTGGTGTTGTGTCGCTAGAACTGTAGTGCCGGCTTGACTAGACTGAAAATTGTGTAAAGATTGCTCCTACTTCCATCCCAAATGGTGCCCGCCTCCCAGGTGGTTTTCCTAGTGACAGGGAAAGTCCCTTGTCTCGTGATTTCCACCTCCAGCCTACCCTAGTCCAGCTCTCCAGTGAGAAGCCTCCTCAGCTATATGTAAAGTGTGAGTGTGGAAACACCGATGATTAACCCCCTCCTTACCTGAGATGAATACTGCAGCTTAATTGAGCTGTAGTACCCTGTGGCAACTGAAGCCTCAGGGGCGCCACACCTGTTACAAGAGATGAGCATTTCTCCCGATCTAAGTGGTGGTGCTCTGATCAGAAGAAAACAATGAGCGATCAGACAGCTGATCCTTATAGCCCCCTAGGAAGCAAGGTAAGGAAACGTAAAACATAAGACCATTAGCATTTGGACAGGGACTGACTAGGCTGATGCTCAGAAGGAAAGGAAACTGACAATGCAACATAAGGTCAGCAGATCGAGTCCCGAACCTGAAGCATGTGAATACAAGTCGTTGTGCTGCCCCCGTGCCAGCAGTCGAGCTGCTCAGATCCGGGTTCATAGTGGCTCGAGGGTCTCCGGACCCGGAGGTCGTGCGGCCACTCAAATGAAAGGGGGATATTTACAAGGGAGGTTATAGAGTTTGTGACGCCACCTGTGGTATGTGGTAATTAGGAGTACCACCGCTGCAATTGGGAGTACCCGAGGATGATGGAATGGGGCAGCCAGGTGTTGTGACCCTCCATGGGTGGGGGGATACCCTGGGGCTCGGTGATGGTAGGGGAGTGCCGTTGGATGCAAGGGGGTCATTTTTGTACTCACTCAGTCCATTAAGCTGACACTGACAACTGGTCAAAGAAGTCTCTGGACGCCGCTGAGGGGAGCTTAGTTCGGGTCCCGTCCCCAATGCTGCTGCCTGGTGATCCGTGACCTGCCTACTGGCACTAAGTTTACTTCTTCGGTGGTCCCGGTAGTATGAAACTTGCCAGGTCCCGCTCCCCACTATGGCTAAGTGTGTGAGCTTGCGCTCAGGGCTCACGCTTGGGATTTTCTGGACCGTTTTGAATTGGAAAGTCCTATCCCCCTCGTTTCGCTAATGCCCCGATTATGGAGTGGGTGGGAACGGCTCTTGAAGACTCCGTTCTCCTCGGGTAAATTATCGGTTTGCTTGAAGCTACTCCCCGACCTAGGGTCCACGTACCCCGTCGTGCCTTGGTCCCAGCCCGGTGATGGTGCAAGGCCGCCGGCTGTCCTCCTCGACAGATCCGTGCCCCTTGTTATGATCCCCTGCGACCGGGGATCCCAGTCCTCTAGGCCCAGACCACCGTCTGCAACCTAGATTGTTTCCCAGGAGCCCTGCTCCTGACTTCCTCTCTCTTTCACTTTTCAGACACGACTCTCTCCTCTTGACATTCCTGACCTCTCCTCTCCAAACCCCCCCAGGTGGGCGACTCTATTCCACTCAAACCGTCCACTGGTGTGTTTGGTGGGTGTGGTGCAGGGTGTATCTAGGATTTAATTAGCTGATGTAGGCAACAGCATGTAAGTAGGGACCCAAAACCTAGAAGGAGGTGGATACTGCACGGGAGGGCAGATTGTGCAATACACTGTGACGACCCGATAGTCCAGGGGCGTCACATCGTCATCTGGTTCTGGCCAAACAACTTCAGTGACAATATGAGGCCTACATGGGTTCACGGCTCACCTGACACAACTCCACACATCCAGCCAGGACCAGTCATTTCATGTAGAATGCCGACGTGTCTGAAGTCAATCCCTCGCCCGTGACTACTGCTCCGCACAGTCTTATGGTCAATGTTGTCCTTTCTCTTTCTATCTCCTATGTAGTGTAAACTTTTACAGTATGGTCAGTGGGATTCTCTCTCTTTCTCTCTCCTGTATAGTGTAAGCCCTTATGGTCATCGGAGTCTTCTCTCTCCTGTAAAGTGTAAGCTCTTATGGTCAGTGTGGTCCTCTCTCTTTCTCTCTTCTGTAGAGTATAAGCTCTTATGGTCAACAAGGTCCTGTCGAGTTCTCATCGTCAGCAGGGTCCTCTCTCTTTCTGTTCTCCCCATGTGTACTTTCTGAACATTATAAGCTTTTAAGTGTCAAGATTCGCATAAATTTAGTCACCACAACAGAAAATTTGGTGGAATATTCGACAAAGTAAGCAAACTTGAATCTTAGAAGATTTGTTCATCTCTTGTGACTATAGATTGTTTTAAATTTCTGTGGGGACCCTCAAGCGATGAAGCAGAGTTATCCAATAGTGGGTGACCCCTTTTAAGCACTTGATAAATGCTTATATATTACAAGTTATTTTTATAAATTGAAGCCACTAGGTAAGAGTCTAGATCCCTGTGCAGCTCAAACTTCTACAAGTACAACTAACATGATTATACAGATATAAATAGTATTTCCTGGTAGGACAAGGTTGCCATTTGATAAATGACGCCTTCACCAGTTTCTCTTTGGTGCTGAATTATGTCAACCTACATTTGCTCATATAAAACGCCTTCAAATATAGTAAGACTAGAAGCTTTCTTGTATGTCGATTAAACTTTGCATGACTCAATCCTCCCAATCTGTAACAAACATTACTATGTGGCTCTGCCATGTTTCCATACTTTCCGCACAATACATCATCCCTTAAGATTAAAGATGGGTCACGCTTTGTGTTTCATAATTAATTATAACCTGTTCTGGCCTCTATTT
Source organism: Anomaloglossus baeobatrachus (assembly GCF_048569485.1). NCBI lineage: Eukaryota > Metazoa > Chordata > Amphibia > Anura > Aromobatidae > Anomaloglossus > Anomaloglossus baeobatrachus. The sequence goes on along the minus strand of NC_134354.1, from coordinate 87,204,200 downwards.
AAAGGAAATCAGCAGTGCACACATAGGTTAGTGGTCTTTACCAAGACACACAGAGGTTATACAGTGTGTCCACCCATATCCTGTCCACCGCCATTAACTTGAGAATGGCGGCAGCTATAGGCATAGAAGTGGTGTCTAGGTATAGTAAAGTAGCCATGCGCTACGCAATGAAACCACCTATAGCACCACCTGGTGGAAAACAACGTAGTAAGCATTTTTATCTCGAAAACGGAACAAGATAGAGAAAAAAATGAATTACAAAGTTGTAGGCCATCATCAATTCAATACGAATTGACATGTTGCATACAGAAATGCTATGACTAGAATGTGTAAAACTCACAAGGCTGCGGACGTGAAGCGATACCTCATGGAGACCTTCCTACAAGTCATTGGATATGGTGGCTGCGTGGAGTAGCCTCCACGCTCACCTGACCTGACCCCATTGAACTTCTTTCTGTGAGGTCACATCAAACAGCAGGTGTATGCGACCCCTCCACCAACATTGCAGGACCTACAACGACGTATTACAGATGCTTGTGAAAACGTGTTACCTACCATATTGCAAAACATGCAGCAAGATAGTGTACAGAGTTCACATGTGCATTGCAGCTGACGGTGGCATCAAAGTTAAATGAGCGCCATATGCGTGATCAGCATTCAGTGTTTTGGGGGTTCATGGGTTTCATATCATAGCATTTCTGTATGTAAGGTGTCGATTCATATTGAATTGATGATGCCCTACAATTTTTTAATTCACTTTTTTTTTTATCTTGTTCCGTTTTCGAGATAAAAATGCTAACTCCATTGTTTTCCACCAGTTGGCACTATAAGTTGTTTCATTGCATGGCGCATTGCTACTTTACTATACCTAGCCACCACTTCTATGCTTATACAGTGCCTACAAGTAGTATTCAACCCCTTGCAGATTTAGCAGGTTTACACATTCGGAATTAACTTGGCATTGTGACATTTGGACTGTAGATCAGCCTGGAAGTGTGAAATGCACTGCAGCAAAAAAGAATGTTATTTCTTTTTTTATTTTTTTTTTTTAAATTGTGAAAAGTTTATTCAGAGGGTCATTTATTATTCAACCCCTCAAACCACAAGAATTCTGTTTGGTTCCCCTAAAGTATTAAGAAGTATTTCAGGCACAAAGAACAATGAGCTTCACATGTTTCTATTAATTATCTCTTTTTCCATCCTTTTCTGACTAATTAAGACCCTCCCCAAACTTGTGAACAGCACTCATACTTGGTCAACATGGGAAAGACAAAGGAGCATTCCAAGGCCATCAGAGACAAGATCGTGGAGGGTCACAAAGCTGGCAAGGGGTACAAAACCCTTTCCAAGGAGTTGGGCCTACCTGTCTCCACTGTTGGGAGCATCATCCGGAAGTGGAAGGCTTATGGAACTACTGTTAGCCTTCCACGGCCTGAACAGCCTTTGAAAGTTTCCACCCGTGCCAAGGCCATGCTTGTCCGAAGAGTCAAGGCTAACCCAAGGACAACAAAGAAGGAGCTCCGGGAAGATCTCATGGCAGTGGGGACATTGGTTTCAGTCAATACTATAAGTAACGTACTCCACCGCAATGGTCTCCGTTCCAGACGAGCCCGTAAGGTACCTTTACTTTCAAAGCGTCATGTCAAGGCTCGTCTACAGTTTGCTCATGATCACTTGGAGGACTCTGAGACAGACTGGTTCAAGGTTCTCTGATCTGATGAGAGCAAGATCGAGATCTTTGGTGCCAACCACACACGTGACGTTTGGAGACTGGATGGCACTGCATATGACCCCAAGAATACCATCCCTACAGTCAAGCATGGTGGTGGCAGCATCATGCTGTGGGGCTGTTTCTCAGCCAAGGGCCCTGGCCATCTGGTCCGCATCCATGGGAAGATGGATAGCACGGCCTACCTGGAGATTTTGGCCAAGCACCTCCGCTCCTCCATCAAGGATCTTAAGACGGGTCGTCATTTCATCTTCCAACAAGACAACGACCCAAAGCACACAGCCAAGAAAACCAAGGCCTGGTTCAAGAGGGAAAAAATCAAGGTGTTGCAATGGCCTAGTCAGTCTCCTGACCTTAACCCAATTGAAAACTTGTGGAAGGAGCTCAAGATTAAAGTCCACATGAGACACCCAAAGAACCTAGATAACTTGGAGAAGATCTGCATGGAGGAGTGGGCCAAGATAACTCCAGAGACCTGTGCCGGCCTGATCAGGTCTTATAAAAGACGATTATTAGCTGTAATTGCAAACAAGGGTTATTCCACAAAATATTAAACCTAGGGGTTGAATAATAATTGACCCACACTTTTATGTTGTAAATTTATTAAAATTTAACTGAGCAACATAACTTGTTGGTTTGTAAGATTTATGCATCTGTTAATAAATCCTGCTCTTGTTTGAAGTTTGCAGGCTCTAACTTATTTGCATCTTATCAAACCTGCTAAATCTGCAGGGGGTTGAAGACTACTTGTAGGCACTGTAGCTGCCGCCATTCTCAAGTTAATGGCAATGGACAGGATATGGGTGGACACACACTATATATTGATAAATGTAGCAGACATGAAAGACATAGCATTGTGATGGAATTGGTAAACTTTACAAATTTAGTGCAAAGTTAGATCTTTTGTCTCTTTCATGTCCATTGTATTACAACTTTACATAAGATTACATAACATGCTGTCATTATCTTAAAAGGATGTTCAGGATTAGAATTGTTTTTAAATGAAAAAGTAACACAACATCGCTGGTTGTATGTGATATTACAGCCCAGTTCTATTAATGGGCAGCAATAACATAAACACCCATGCGACAAGTGTTCTATTTATTCAAGAAATCAACCATGTTTGTCTAAATCTAGACAACCCCTTTAGGGCTCATGCGCACGTTGCATAATTGCATGCATTTACGCTGCGTATTGCACTGCAGCGTAAATGCATGCATCCTGTGTCCCCAGCACAATTTATGTAGATTGTGCAGGATACGTGAGCACGTTGCTTTTTTGAACGCTGCAGTTAGGATGCCAAAATTTTGAACCAAATCCACGCGTACAAAAAAGCAGCATGTCAATTAATTTGTGCGCTTTGGATGGTGCTCCCACTCTGTCTATGGTGGGTGCAGCATCCGAGCGCATGAATTCGGCATTTATTCATCCATTATGCAGTGTTTCTGCAGCGATTTGAAACGCACATGTGCTGTCAAATCCCTGCAGAAATTTCAGCAAGTACATGCGAACATAGCCTTAAACCCATTTATGAAGTATTATGAAATAAAAAGAGTAAAATTTTGAATAATTAAATTACTTTTTTTCCACAAAGCTTAACCTTTATGTTTAATAAGCTTTTGTGCATAACTGTCATGCGGTGTTCAGGTCCAGACTCATTAGGTGTCGCGGCGGTGGCAGGCTCTATTCACACTGCAGTGCCTGACAGCCAAACTGATGTCTCCTAGTTGTTCAGCCTGAGCTGGGTGTCGGCTGTTTCATGTGCTCTGTTCCTCAGTCCTGCAGGAGTTAATTCCGCTAACCTGGGGAACTCTGCTAGGAGCTCAGGGTGCTAATTACCAATCACAACTGTCTACTTCTGGACCTTGTTATTCAGCGCCAATTATAGCTTCAGTTTTTCTCCAGCAATTCCGGACTTTGTGGTGATCTAGTTCGTGGTGATCTGTAGTTGCTATTTTGCATAGTGTGGAAGTTCCCCTGTTGTGCATTTACTTCCTTCCTTTTTTCTTTATACCCCTGTACACATATAGTCCCTCCTTTGTGTTTGAGTGCAGTGTGTATGAATTTTCATTCTCCCTTGTCCGTGTCGTTTCCATGGGGTTTTATTACTGTGTTTTTGGCCCGCTTCAAGGTTGGGGGAGAGAGGGAGTAAGATCGGGGCTCGGACAGCAGTCAGGTCAAAGTGGGGGCTCAGACCTAGCTACCATCAAGCCTACATCTGTGATAAGGGACAGCACAGGGTCTCAAGTCTGAGGGCCAGTATAGGAGCCCCTGTTCTGTCATTTTAGACCCCTTGACAATAACATTGACCTATAACACATCTAAGTTTGATAACTAGTGTATAGGCACATGCTAAAAGTATTAACATGCTGTGCTTTTTTAAGAAAAAAAAAAAAAAGTACCATAGGTCAAAAAATCTGAGACAAAAAAATACACCTTGTTAATGAAATTTTAGAAATCTGCTTGCTGTTATAGATAAAACAGCTACATTTTTGTTTGCATAAAGTAACACAAGTAAAAAATGCTACATATGAGTAAGTCCTTACCTTATTACTATTAAGAAACATCTTCACAATGCAGTTTCTTACATAGTCAGTCCCTTTAACAATTATATAGTTTATATGACATAGAAAAGACATGTGAAGTTCAACCGAAGGATGGTAAAAGATAATTGGAAATGGTGTATTGGAAAAAAAGGGTGTTTTTTTAAGGGTGTTTTTTTTTTAAAAAAGTGAAGAAATTTCTTTGCTTTCTGTTTATTTCGTGAGAATACTAGCCCCCAGCTGCCTGCTTAATCTTGGTTGGGTATCAAATTTTTTAATTATTTATTTAAATATTTTTTTAAAAAAAAGCTGCATGGGCTCCCTTAGATTTTGATACACAGCCATGATAATGCACACAGCTTGGCAATGCTTGGTCCTGCAGCCTCCAGCTGTCTGCTTTACCTGCACTGGGTATCAAAATACTACTGACCCTGCTCCATTTTTTCCAGTTATTTATTTATTTTTACGCTCCACTTCGGGGACCCAGATAGCTATTGTTAAGGCAATGAATCACAGACGCCGGAATGTCGGCAGTCTGAATGCAACCAATCACATACGCTGTCAGAGAGCTTGGGCAGGGGAAGCAGTGAATATTCATGAGATTTAATGAGCGGACCAGGAGGCAGTGTGAGAACCGTGCTGAAACTCGGTAAGTATAATTGTCCTGCTTTAATCCCCATTTTTCTGCCTTTTATAATTTTTTTTATCTGAGTGGCTGAACCCCAACAATAACAGGAACTTCCCTGAGCAGTCCATATTCGGGGTTCATGCACGGATACTAGGTGTTCGGTATGGGCCCTGAACTTAATAGTTTGGGTTCACCCATCACTAATCCTGACTGCAGAGATATTGGTAAAGAGGGCTTGAAATCATTAATAATGCGTCCATGATTGATGGTGGGGTTAATTAGGTATACTGCCTATTTTTTTTTTTTACACCATCCTCCTTTTCCCGGACAACTATGAAAAGAAACATTATGATTGTCGGAAGACATGTTCCACTAGCCCTAGCTATGTGACTGCTCATGTTAAAGGATCCTTTCCCTTCTGACAGCAAAAATTAAAAATTGATTATAACTGTATGGCTGTTGTATTTGACACATGTACACTCTTAAGTTCTCTCTTGGCAATGTGCCTTCTAAATTTGCCAGGGGAGCAATAATTTCCACTGTTTCCTGCTCACTAACATACACAATTGCGGCGTATGAAGTGCCAAACTAATTACAGCACTCATGAAACTATTACAACTACTAAAGATTCTTAACTTTGACCTATTAGCTATGCATCTCGTAAGCCGTCTTGGCTATAATCGTGACATGCAAAACCTATCAACAATGTAAAAATGCCGCCCATTCTGCTGCAGACATCTTCACAATCTCTAATACAGCTTGTCATTGCGATACTTAATCAACCGGACACAGTGATGTCATGTCTGGAATTATTTTTTAACTACAAAGGTGACGTTTTCGGATTGTTCATTATCTGGCAGTATCCAGGGTGCACACCAGCGATTGTAATAACTTTATTGTTGACATTTATTAAGTGGATTAAGTCAGCATTGGCTGTGTACATGCGAGCAGATGTAATAGGTCTGGAGAAAATTTCAACAACTGTATAGCCTCGATGGCATCAAGCTGTATACTCACCAGGAATGTGAATGTTTTAAAGGGAATCCAAAACCAGGATTTTGCCACCTAGTATGAAAGCAGCATGACAGTGAGACAGAGGCCCCGATTCCAGTGATGTGTCACTTAAGGGTGCTTTACATGCTGCGACATCGCTAGCGCTAGCTAGCGATGTCGTGCGCGATAGCACCCGCCCACGTCGCTGTTTCGTCATGGGGCGATCGCTGCCATAGCGAACAATATCGCTACGGCAGCGTCACTCGCACATACCTGCTCAGCGACGTCACTGGAGACACCGAACAATCTCTCCTTTAAGGGGGCGGTTCATTCGGCGCCACAGCTGCGTCACTAAGCGGCCACCCAATAGCAGAGGAGGGGCGGAGATGAGTGGCCGGAACATGCCGCCCCCCTCCTTCCTTCCTCATTGCCGGTGGACGCAAGTAAGGAGATGTTCGTCGTTCCTGCGGTGTCACACATAGCGATGTGTGATGCCGCAGGAATGACGAACAACCAGCGGCATGCACCACCAACGATATTATGAAAAGGAGCGACGTGTCAACGATTTTTGACGTTTTTGCAATCATTGATCGTTGCTCCTTTTAGTCACACACAACGATATCGCTAATGGCGCCGGATGTGCGTCACGAACACCGTGACCCCGACGATATATCGTTAGCAATATCGTTGTGGGTAAAGTACCCTTTACTGAATGGCTTGTTGTAGTTTTGTTAAAATCACTATTTTAGTAGCAGGAGATTATCACTCCTGCCATGTAGTCCGACATATTCATTGGCTCTGTAAAATCTTGGCCCTACCACTGATTCACAGCTTTCTGTCTATGCACAGTGTAAATCAAAAAGGTATGTGGAGCCTCTGTTAGGAGTCTCGACACAGAAAATAGCCAGATATCCCTCCGGGCAAGACCTAGCCAAGGAGTGGCTCTTTTTAGGAGACCATCATAATCACCATATTAAGTGGCCCTTTTAGTTAATATCCAGCTCTTGATGAGTTTAAAGATATGACAAGGGAAATACCAAGGCCAGGTATCCATCCACAGACAGCTGTTTCGGGGTATTGCCCCTCATCAGTGTGGAGTAGGATTCTGGCCAGGTGGAAGCAATGCCTAGTAGACCAACAAGACAAAACAATCACTGATCTCGGGAGACTAGCCAGAGAAAACACTGCCGGCAGGCAGTGATGGCGCTCAACACAGTGAAATCCTAGGTGCATTGCCCCCTGGGAAGTATGCAAATCAAAAAGGTCTGTGGAGCCTCTGTTAGGAGTCTTGACACAGAAACTAGCCAGATATCCCTCCGGGAAGGACCTAGCCAAGGAGTGGCTCTTTTTAGGAGACCACCTTTTAGTCAATATCCAGCTCTGTGTACATGTATACCGGCTCAAAACCAATAACAGTACATGAATACATCACCAGAACCACCAGACGTAGAGAAATAAAGCACCAGAAACACCAACAGTACAGAAATACATCTCCAGAATTACTATCATTTCAGGAATAAATCATGATGTCCACCATCAAAACAGTGTCAACAGAACCATCATTAGTCTAGCAATACAGCACCAATTCCACCAACAGTATAGAAATACATCACCAGAGCCATGAACAGTACAAAAATGTATAATCAGAACCACCAGCAGTACAGAAATACAGCATCAAATCCACTAATAGTACAAAAATATATCTCAAGAACCATCAACACCACAGAAATACATCACCAGAACCACCATCAGTATATGAATGCAGCACCAGAAGCAACCTCAATACGTGAATATATCTCCAGAAACCACAACAGTACAGAAATACAGCATCATAACTACCATCAGTAAATTAATACAGCGATCAGCTGTAATTTCAGGTCAGCCCCTTGTACAATTGAATCACATGAACCTACAACTCTCAGTATGTCTTTAATACTGGTATTGAGGTGCTGGGTGTTGTTGTTAACAGCCATCATCAGACTGCAGACATTACAGGAATCACAGAACCCATAAGACGAAAGTCGGTATCAAAGATAAAAATTTACATCCAGATACATTATAGGTCAGTCATGGCGAACCTTTTACAGGCCGAGTGCCCAAACTGTAGTCCCAAACCCAATTTTTTTTCCGAAGTGCCAACCAATCCTATTATGTAAATAATTGATTTTAACCTTACCTTTGCAGTCTTCTCTTCTCTTCAGCAGGGGGCATCACTCTCATTCGTGCTTACCAAACATTGAAGCTGAGCCCTTTCCAGACACAGCAGTTGGATTGATCTTTCTGGAAAAAATTGCAGCATATTAGACAGAGATTTTAGCATGGAATGCAATCAGATGTCACCCTTAAATCCACATCTACATTTCAAAGTCTGAACATCTTGAAATCCCATAAAGACGTACAAGTTGCTCCCCTCCCCCTTCATTGTGTAGTTCTGTCCCCCTTCCTGGGCCACTTCTTGGTAAACATGTCCCCCATCCTGATATATATTTCCTACATTCTGGTATATTTGTCCCCATCATGGCCCCATCCTGGTAACTATATACCTCCTGGTAAATGTCCTCCATCCTCGTAAATGTACCCCATTTTGGCATGTTCCCCCATGCTGGTAAATGTACCCCATCCTGACATATTGCCCATTCTCGTAAATGTTCCCCCATCCCGGCATGTACCCCATTCCTGGTAAATGTGCTCCATCCTGGTAAATGTTCCCAATCCTGGTTAATTTACCCCCATCCACGAAAAAGTACCCCCATCCAGGTAAATGTCCCCCTTCCTAGCATGTACCCCCATCATGGTAAATGTCCACCTTCTTGGCATGTTCCCCTTTATGGTAAATGTTCCCCTTCCTGGTAAATGTACCCTATTGTGGCATGTTTCCTCCATCCTGGCATGTATGTTTTCCCCATCCTGGCATGCATGTTTCCTCCATCCTGGCATGTATGTTTCCTACATCCTGGCATGTATGTTTCCTCCATCCTGGCATGCATGTTTCCTCCATTCTGGCATGCATGTTTCCTCCATCCTGGCATGCATGTTTCCCCCCCATGCTGGCATGTGTGCCCCCCCATGCTGGCATGTGTGTTTCCCCCCCCCATGCTGGCATGTGTGTTCTCCCCCCCCATGCTGGCATGTGTGTTCTCCCCCCCATGCTGGCATGTGTGTTCTCCCCCCCCCATGCTGGCATGTGTGTTCTCCCCCCCCTGCTCCCCATGCTGACATGTGTGTTCTCCCCTCCCGCCCATGCTGGCATGTGTGTTCTCCTCCACCCCATGCTGGCATGTGTGTTCTCCTCCACCCCATGCTGGCATGTGTTCTCCCCCACCCCATGCTGGCATGTGTCCTTCCCCCATGCTGGCATGTGTGTTCCTCCCCCCATGCTGGCATGTGTGTTCTCCCCCCATGCTGGCATGTGTGTTTCTCCCCCACCCCATGCTGGCATGTGTGTTCTCCCCCACCCCATGCTGGCATGTGTGTTCTCCCCCACCCCATGCTGGCATGTGTGTTCTCCCCCCCCATGCTGGCATGTGTGTTCTCCCCCACCTGACGCTGGCATATGTGTTCTCCCCCCCCATGCTGGCATGTGCGCTCTCCCCCACCCCATGCTGGCATATGTGTTCCCCCCCCACCCCATGCTGGCATGTGTTCTCCCCCCCATGCTGGTATGTGCATTCCCCCCCCCACCTTATGCTGGCATATATGCTCTCTCCCCCACACCATGCTGGCATATGTGTTCTCCCCCCCCCCCATGCTGGCATGTGTGTTCCCCCCCACCCCATGCTGGCGCTGGCACTGGCCCCCACATCCCCACCTTGGCACAGCCGCACACGAGTTATAAAAAAAAAAAAAACACAACATACAACTCACCTCCCAGCACATGCTCCACCGCTGCGCGCCCCTGAGTCCTCAGTTCCCAGAAGACCTCATTACGCCGGCGCCGCTCACTGACGCTCCTCCATCTCCTAGGCAACACACCTGCAGCCTGGGGGAGGAGGAGTGTCAGAGTGAGGAGAAATGTCTCCTCCGCTCTAACACAGCTTTGATATGCCGGCGCCACCACACTAGCAGAACAAAGCGGCAGGATGAGGACACAGCGCGCGTGCCAGCAGAACGAGCTCTGCGTGCCCCTGGTGGCACGCGTGCCATAAGTTCGCCATCACTGTTATAGGTGATGTTTTCTGTGATGGCAGTCATTCTCATACCTTTTGTTAGATGCTATAATGACATGTTACATCCACAGCTCATCTATGTAGAATTCTCTTTTCTCTGGCTTTCTGCTGTGTATCCCTACATGGTGCACTTAAAAAAAACAGTGTCATTATACTTCCCTTTAAAAAAAATTCTACCATCAGCTGTGTCCCTGAATAATTGCACTTTACTGTACTTCTTCAACACTACCCTCTCCTTGTCATAAAGGGTCCCCTCTTCACACTGTGTCCCCCTAATACTGCTCAATCTCTATACTATATATATCACACTCCCACCACCTTTGCTTATCGTGTACCCAATAATGTGCTCTCACAGTCTCTTCATGCAGCCCCCTCTCTATAATACACCCTCACATTACCAACCTCTATGCTGCGCCTCTTCATACTTTTCTCTCCCATTCTGTCTTTTTTTCTGAAAACTGTCTCTTCACACATTTCTTCCCCCATTCTGTCCCCTTACATATTTTGCCCCATACTGCGCTCACACATGTCTCCCTCCATATTGTCCCCTCATATCCTCCCCTAGTGACCTCTCACACATTTTTCCCCATATTATATCTTCACACATTCTTTATCATAATGTTTCCTCAAACATTTTCCCCTCCTTATATTGTCTCCTCCTACATTCCCCTTCCCCATACTGTTTCCTCACAAATTTCCTCCTTGCCATAAGGTATACTCACATATTCCCCCTCTTCTCAATCTGGCTACTCACACATTCCCCCTCCCCATTCGGTATCCTTACACATTTCCCCATCCCCATACTGTCATCTCCTCCCACATTTCTCTCTTCTTATATTGTCTTTTCACAAATTTCGCCCTCCAACATACTAACTCCTCAAACATTCCCCCTTTCTCTACTGTCTCCTCACATATTCCCCATACTGTCTCCTCACACATTTTCACTTCCTCTATCCCCACACTGTCTCCTCAGATATTTCACTCCTCCCCACATTCCCCCATTACCTATTAAATTGACGAAAAAATAATTGGGGCATTCCATATGTGCTAGTGGAGAATATTTATGTACTTATTAGTGATGAGCGAGTACTAAAAAGCTCGGGTGCTCGAAGCTCGGGCCGAGCCTCCCAAGATACTTGTGTACTCGGCCCGAGCAACGAGCCCAATGTTATCCTATGGGAGACCCGAGTATTTTTGTGAAATGACCACCGGCAGCATGTAGAAACCCTAAAAATGGCACAAAAGTCTCAGAAGAGTGCTCAAATGACATGGCAACAGCATGGGGAAGACCCCTTGAAGCATTTATCACTCAAAAGTCACAGCTGTGAACAATTTTGTCCGCGTTTTACGCCATTTTTACGGACTCACCAGAAAACCTTCCAAAATGACACCAAAATGATTTTTCATGGCGGAAATGTTAAGGGCACATACCCAATAGTGAGATAGAGCTAATGTATGTTACTTTTTGAGATCAATACATGAAAGATTTTACGTAAAACATTGTGTGGCACTCCGATGTCCCTGAGAAGAGACGTACATAAAGGCCTCTGAGTCTAATGTGCCCATTTTGAGGAACTGAGTCTTTGTAGTATTTTCCTTTGCCAGGGCAGTCCAAAATTGTGAGGTTCACCAATGCCCCTGCATACAGACGTGCATGATGGCCTGTAAACCTGAAGTGCCCATTGTAAGGAAGTGGGTCTATTGTAGTATAGCCCTTAGGCAGGGCAGCCAAAAATTGGGAGGCTCCACGTTGTCCCTGGATAGAGACGTGCATGAGGGCCTGTAAACCTGAAGTGCCCATTGGAAGGAAGTGGGTCTATTGTAGTATAGCCCTTTGGCAGGGCAGCCAAAAATTGGGAGGCTCCACGTTGTCCCTGGATAGAGACGTGCATGAGGGCCTCAAAACATTAAGTGTCCATTGTCAGGAAGTGGGTGTATTATAGTATAGCCCTTAGGCAGGGCAGCCAAAAATTGGGAGGCTCCACGTTGTCCCTGGATAGAGACGTGCATGAGGGCCTCAAAACATTAAGTGTCCATTGTCAGGAAGTGGGTGTATTATAGTATAGCCCTTTGGCAGGGCAGCCAAAAATTGGGAGGCTCCACGTTGTCCCTGGATAGAGACGTGCATGAGGGCCTGTAAACCTGAAGTGCCCATTGTAAGGAAGTGGGTCTATTGTAGTATAGCCCTTAGGCAGGGCAGCCAAAAATTGGGAGGCTCCACGTTGTCCCTGGATAGAGACGTGCATGAGGGCCTGTAAACCTGAAGTGCCCATTGGAAGGAAGTGGGTCTATTGTAGTATAGCCCTTAGGCAGGGCAGCCAAAAATTGGGAGGCTCCACGTTGTCCCTGGATAGAGACGTGCATGAGGGCCTGTAAACCTGAAGTGCCCATTGTAAGGAAGTGGGTCTATTGTAGTATAGCCCTTAGGCAGGGCAGCCAAAAATTGGGAGGCTCCACGTTGTCCCTGGATAGAGACGTGCATGAGGGCCTGTAAACCTGAAGTGCCCATTGGAAGGAAGTGGGTCTATTGTAGTATAGCCCTTAGGCAGGGCAGCCAAAAATTGGGAGGCTCCACGTTGTCCCTGGATAGAGACCTGTTAGGTTCTTAGTGCCTCCGTGCTTGCATTTAAAAACCGCACGTGTGTGCCTGTTGGTGGCAGCTTTCCGCTGCACTTGTGTGCGTTTTGCAAAAACTTGGATATAACGCACAAGTCTAGTGAATACACATCAGCACAGCATTGCAAAATGCGCAAGGGCGTTGTCAACGAACAAGGAAGTGGACGTGATGGTGGTGCAGGCAGAGACCAAGGTCGTGTGCAAGCTCTAATTTCGCCACAACAAAGGGCCACATCTACTCTCTCGCACGTCCTGTCCCAAATTCTTGGGGACCGCAGCAGTACACCGCTCTTGAACCAAGACCAGTGTCAACAGGTTGTTAGTTGGATAGCGGATAATGTTTCCAGTCAGATTGGCACCACCACAAACACTCTGTCTTCCACATGGTCAAGTGTCAGTAGCCGTGATACTGCACCGCACATTTCAGAACCTGATCCTCCTTCCTACCACCAGGCCGAGTACACGTCCACGGACATTACTGATCCCACACTTGGACACTCGGAAGAGCTGTTCGTTCACGTTTCCATTCACACATTCTGGCCTCTCGCCAGCTCCTGTTGAAGTGGGCCATGACGAGATTGTATGTACAGATGCCCAAATATTTGAGCAGCCACGTTCTCATGAAGTTGGCAATGTGTCTCAACAAGGGGTGGACGATGATGAGACACAATTGTCAGGAAGTCAGGAGGAGGAGCAGGGTGCGGAAGAGGAAGACGACGTGGTGGATGATCCAGTAACTGACCCAACCTGGCAGGAGGATATGCAGAGCGAGGACAGCAGTGCACAGGGGGAGGGAGGCGTAGCATCCCAACAGGCAGTAAGAAGCAGAGTGGTGGCCCCAGGCAGACGTCAGGCAACTGTTCCCCGGAACAACACGACACAAGGTGCCTGTACAAATGTTAGGTCTTCCCGAGTCTGGCAGTTTTTTAAGTTGGCTCCAGATGATTCTAAAAAGGCCATTTGCAACACCTGCCATGCCAGCATCAGCAGAGGTACCAAAACTAGCAGCCTGACCACCACCAGCATGATCAGGCACATGTCAGCCAAGCACCCGACTTTGTGGGAAGTACAACAGAGTCGAGGAGCAGTGCTTGCTGATGTCACTGCTACGTCTTCGCTGGTTGTGCATGCGAGCCAATCCCCTGTCCATGCTGCCTGCGAACAAGCCTCCTCCGGCCCTGCACCTGCAGTTACCCACGCAGAAATAACACCATCATCAAGCACGTCCTTGTCCCAGCGCAGCGTTCAGTTATCCATTCAGCAAACCTTTGAACGCAGGTACAAATACACTGCCAACGCCCCACATGCCACACTTCTAAATGCTAACTTTTCGCGACTGCTTGCGCTGGAAATGTTGCCTTTTAGGCTGGTTGAGACAGAAGCATTCCGCGACCTGATGGTGGCAGCTGTCCCACATTACTCGGTCCCCAGCCGCCACTATTTCTCCCGGTGTGCCGTCCCCGCATTGCATAACCACGTGTCACAAAACATCACACGTGCCCTGAACAACGCTGTTTCAGCCAAAGTCCACCTAACCACAGACACGTGGACAAGTGCATGTGGGCAAGGCCGCTACATCTCGTTGACGTCACACTGGGTTAATATTGTGGAAGCTGGGACCCAGTCTGAGCGAGGGACGGAACACGTCCTTCACACACCAAGTTTTGCAGGCCCTACCTCAGTCAGGGTTTCACCCACACTCTACAGCTCCGGAATGTCATGCTCCTCAGCCTCCTCCTCCTCCTGCGCATCCTCATCCACTTTACCCTCCACACCAGTCCCAAGCTGGAAGTGTCGCGGGCGGAGGAGGGGACGCTGCGCTCTCCCACTGCTCGGGTCCGGCTGCCGCTGCTCTACGGCTGCTGCTGCTCGTTGGCTCGAGCGATGGCCGGATCCCGGGGACTCGAGCGGCGCTACTCGCCCGTGAGTGAAAAGGGGTGGTTTGGGTTTTGGGGATATTGTCCGTGACGCCACCCACGGTTGTGGTGATTGTGTGGACACCACCGCTGCTCTGGACGGGGATCCCGGGAGCCTGTGACAGGGAGCTGCTTTGTTGTTATTTCTCCCCTCCGTGGGTAGGGGGGTTGGTTGTCCCGGGGCCCGGTGATGGGGTAGAGATGGATGACAGGCGGGTTGCGGGGCCTGATGAGGTGCAGGGTCGCAGGGGCAGCGCTGTGCCGCACGGCACGGAGGTACTCACTCAGCCCAATGATGATGACACAGTTCACGGTAAAACAAGTGGCTGGATGGACGGGTCCCTCGGACGGCTGCGGTTGTTCCTCCCTGCAGGTTAGTGATGACTGTCTCTCCCTGCACCTAAGTTAAGTGTTGGTAGTGATGGTTTCCCACCGGTAACCCGCTCCCCGACCTGGATATGGGCCGGAGGAGCCCCTTTTGCCCACAGGCGCTGGCCCTGGGAGACGGTTGCCCTTGGCGGTGGCGGTGTCTCCCCTTCACGGTTGGACGGTTGCCTTCTATCGGGACTTGGCTGTTTGGAAACCCTGAGGTCCCCTTCACTAACGGATTTGGCAAATTCACGGCGACACCAAGCCTTGCCGGGATCCGAAAGTCCTCTGCCAATGGTGCTGGCTTCTCTTTGTATACCGGTCCGGTACGGCCGGGTCACCACCCGTCCACGGTCCTTACGGCAGACTCCAATCGGCCTCCACTGCAGACGGTCACCACATCCTGCCAACCTTGCTGTCCTGTCCGGGCCACACACCCGGACCAACTTCAGGCTCTTTGCTGTCACTTTTCTCCTCTCTACTACTTTCCTCCTTCCACTTCCTTAGCTTAACTCTCACTGCCTGTGTTTTCCCTCCTCCTTGGTGGGTGGAGACCAACCGCCTGGCTCCACACCCTGGTGTGGACAACAGCCCCTGGGGAAGGCAACAAGGATTTTGTGTTTTGACTATGATATGCCTGCAGGGAGTGTGGGGTGTTTAAGTGTTGTGCTCTGTGGCCCCTGGCTTGTCCAGGGCGACACAGAAGCACTGCAGCACTGCCTCGGCGAAGCGGCAACAGGCAGTGCTGAAGCTAATCTGCATAGGTGACAAACCCCAAAATGCAGAAGAGGTGTGGACAGCTCTGAAACAGCAGGCAGATCACTGGCTCACAACTCTGAACCTAAAGCCAGGAAAGGTCGTGTGTGACAATGGCCGTAACCTGGTGGCGGCTTTGAGGCGAGGCCAGCTGACACATGTTCCATGCGTGGCCCAGGTGCTCAACCTCGTGGTTCAGCGGTTTCTAAAGTCATACCCAGAGCTGTCTGATCTGCTGGTAAAAGTTCGCCGCCTGTCTGCACATTTTCGAAAGTCACCTACTGCTTCAGCCGGCCTTGCCGGCTTTCAGCGCCGTTTGCATCTTCCGGCTCACAGACTGGTGTGTGATGTCCCCACGCGTTGGAATTCAACTCTGCACATGTTGGTCAGGATATGTGAGCAGAAGAGGGCAGTTGTTGAGTACCTGCATCACCCAAGCCGTCGGGAAATGGGTCAAACTCCACACATAACACCTGAGGAGTGGAGATGGATGTCCGACCTATGTACCATCCGCCAAAACTTTGAGGACTCCACCAAGATGGTGAGCGGCGATGACGACATTATTAGCGTCACCATACCGCTTCTCTGCCTTCTAAAATGGTCTCTGCTCAAAAAACAACCATGATGCATTGCAGGCGGAGCGCGATGAGTTTGAGCAAGAAACAGTAGTGGGTGTGGGTGATAACACACAGCCCAGCCTCGTCTCATCACAACGTGCAGTGGAGGACTATGACGAGGAGGAGGATGAAGACATGGAGCAACTCTCTGGCCAAATTGAGGATATGACATGCAGTCATATCCTCGGTTCAGCTTGGCTGGCCAGAGGACAGGGTAGATGATGAGGAGGAGGAGGAGGAGGAGGACAGCATGTTCAGTCATCGTGTTGGTCAGGATACTGAAGTGATGGCTGTTAAGAGTCTGGCACACATGGCTGACTTTATGGTAAGCTGCCTGTCTCGTGACCCTCGCGTTAAGAACATCTTGGCCGACAATCATTACTGGTTAGTAACACTGTTAGACCCACGCTAAAAGGAGAACTTTATGTCTCTTATTCCCGAGGCGGAGAGGTCAGGCAAAATGCAGCAGTTCCAGAAGGCCATAGTCACGGAAGTAGGCAAAGCATTCCCCTCACAAAACGCTAGCGGCATAGCTCAGGAATCAGTGGACAACCAAGGCGTACAGCCGAGAGGGGCACAAGTCCAATCCGCCAGAGGTAGGGGAACAGTCTTTAAGATGTGGGACAGTTTTCTCAGCCCCTCACATACCACAGCCCCTGAGGTGAGGGATAGTGCCACAAGAAATCCTAAGTTTGCCCAGATGCTCAAGGAGTACCTTGCAGATCAAACAACTGTACTCCGACATTCCACTGTGCCTTACAATTAATGGGTATCCAAGCTGGACAGACACGTGGCATGAATTGGCTCTCTACGCCTTGGAAGTCCTGGCCTGCCCTGCCGCTAGCGTTTTGTCAGAGCGTGTTTTTAGTGCCGCAGGTGGAATCATTACAGATAAACGCACCCGCCTGTCAACTGTAAATGCTGACAGGCTGACTCTGATCAAGATGAACAAGGGTTGGATTGGGCCACACTTCACCACACCACCAGCAAATGACAGCGGAATTTAAAGTTTGTAACGGGAATTTGCCATGTACCTCCACTCAACCATGGTAACACACTTCTGGACTTTGGCTAATCGCTGGACTGCTCCTCCTTCTCCTCATGCGCCATCATGATGACCGTTACAATAGTTAGGCCGTTGTTTCAGGTATACCCCCAGTGGTAAATTTTTTCGCCCATTCTTTCAGAATGGGCATTACAACGACAGGAGACCCGCTCCTTTGCAATGGTAACAATGTTTTGAGGCCCTCATGCACATCTCTATCCAGGGACAAGTGGAGCCTCCAAATTTTTGGCTGCCCTGCCTAAGGGCTATACTACAATAGACCCACTGCCTTACAATGGGCACTTCAGGTTTACAGGCCATCATGCACGTCTCTATCCAGGGACAATATGGAGCCTGACGCTGCCACCGACAGGCACACACGTGCGGTTTTTAAATGCAAGCACGGACGCAATAAGAACCTAACAGGTTTTTAGGAGCGACAATTACTGAGAAGTCTGACACTATCAGCCACTGCTGACTGACGTGTATTATTCACTAGACTTGTGCGTTATATAATAGTTTGGTAAAAACGCACACAAGTGCACCTGTACGCTGCCACCGACAGGCACACACGTGCGGTTTTTAAATGCAAGCACGGACGCAATAAGAACCTAACAGGTTTTTAGGAGCGACAATTACTGAGAAGTCTGACACTATCAGCCACTGCTGACTGACGTGTATTATTCACTAGACTTGTGCGTTATATAATAGTTTGGTAAAAACGCACACAAGTGCACCTGTACGCTGCCACCGACAGGCACACACGTGCGGTTTTTAAATGCAAGCACAGACGCAATAAGAACCTAACAGGTTTTTAGGAGCGACAATTACTAAGAAGTCTGACACTATCAGGCACTGCTGACTGACGTGTATTATACACTAGACTTGTGCGTTATATAATAGTTTGTGAAAAACGCACACAAGTGCACCTGTACGCTGCCACCGACAGGCACACACGTGCGGTTTTTAAATGCAAGCACGGACGCACTAAGAACCTAACAGGTTTTAGGAGCAAAAATTAATGACGAGAACTCTGACACTATCAGCCACTGCTGACTGACGTGTATTATACACTACACTTGTGCGTTATATAATAGTTTGGTAAAAACGCACACAAGTGCACCTGTACGCTGCCACCGACAGGCACACACGTGCGGTTTTTAAATGCAAGCACGGACGCAATAAGAACCTAACAGGTTTTTAGGAGCGACAATTACTGAGAAGTCTGACACTATCAGCCACTGCTGACTGACGTGTATTATTCACTAGACTTGTGCGTTATATAATAGTTTAGTAAAAACGCACACAAGTGCACCTGTACGCTGCCACCGACAGGCACACACGTGCGGTTTTTAAATGCAAGCACGGACGCAATAAGAACCTAACAGGTTTTTAGGAGCGACAATTACTGAGAAGTCTGACACTATCAGGCACTGCTGACTGACGTGTATTATACACTAGACTTGTGCGTTATATAATAGTTTGTGAAAAACGCACACAAGTGCACCTGTACGCTGCCACCGACAGGCACACACGTGCGGTTTTTAAATGCAAGCACGGACGCACTAAGAACCTAACAGGTTTTAGGAGCAAAAATTAATGAGAACTCTGACACTATCAGCCACTGCTGACTGACGTGTATTATACACTAGACTTGTGCGTTATATAATAGTTTGTGAAAAACGCACACAAGTGCACCTGTACGCTGCCACCGACAGGCACACACGTGCGGTTTTTAAATGCAAGCACGGACGCAATAAGAACCTAACAGGTTTTTAGGAGCGACAATTACTGAGAAGTCTGACACTATCAGGCACTGCTGACTGACGTGTATTATACACTAGACTTGTGCGTTATATAATAGTTTGTGAAAAACGCACACAAGTGCACCTGTACGCTGCCACCGACAGGCACACACGTGCGGTTTTTAAATGCAAGCACGGACGCAATAAGAACCTAACAGGTTTTTAGGAGCGACAATTACTGAGAAGTCTGACACTATCAGGACTGTTTTTGACTGTGTACACCAGCCCCAGATATGATGAAGGCTGGTATACGGTCACCACTAGGAATGGCTATATACCCTGCCTGCCTGCCTGCCTGCCTGCCTGTATACTGCTACAATAGTCCTGACAAGGACTCTTCTGGTCACTAGCCTGTATTCCGACCTGGCTATTCCCTGCCTGTATATAGCAACAATAGTCCTGAGAAGGACTCTGCTACTGTACTCCGACCTGGCTATACCCTGCCTGCCTGTATACAACTAGAATAGTCCTGAGAAGGACTTTTGGTCACACTGTTTGCAGCCCTGCTACGGAAATAGCTATAAAGGGCCGCAAACCTTTCCCTGAAGCAGCGACACTCTCCCTGCACTGACTGTCTGGATGGCTGTGAGCAGAGCACAGCGCGCCCGCCGGTATAAAGGCTCGGTCACGCTGTGCAGGCCGGCCAATCACTGCAATTCCACAACTAACAGGGCTGTGGCATTGCAGTGGTCTGCCAGCCAATCCCTGCATGAGGGCTGGCTCTCAAAAGAGCGCCAACATGCAGAAATGAAGACCACGAGTACAGCATGAGTATCGCGAGATTACTCGGTCCCCGCCGAGTAGACCGAGTACAGTGATACTCGTGCGAGTACCGAGTAGTAACAAGCATGCTCGCTCATCACTAGTACTTATGGCACCCGAAGCATATTCAACAGCCCATTAAAGTCCATGCAGCTTTGTGCTAAAGAGTAGAGATGAGCGAACCGGTCGCGGTTCGGCTCGAGGTTGGTTCGCCGAACGGACCTCCCGTTCGAGTTCGGTTCGTCGAACGTTCGACGAACCGAACTCGAACTGCATAGGAAACAATGGCAGGCAATCACAAACACAGAAAAACACCTAGAAAACACCCTCAAAGGTGTCCTAAAGGTGACAAACAACTCAAACACATTGGAAAGTGACAAGGACATATACTCATGCGAAAACAAAACAGCTGGACAAGGAAAAAGAGGAGGACACACAGATATAGGCATGGCACGCCCTTCTAAAATCATGTAAAACACCGCAAGGTGACTCCAAGCGGAGTCTCCCTTTTTTCCAAAAATTGGGCCACACACACACCCACCCCTTCAGTGGCAGCACTTGTGCCCCAGTTGTACACTTCACAGCTACATTTGCATCAAGCACATTCAAAAATACGCCATTCTTATCCGTCCCCAGGATGACACCGGGGTAGGTAGCAAAGTCTTTCCTGATCCCAGCTCTGTTCATCTTGGCTTCTTTTAAAAACACAGCAAGCAAGGGTTACTCCAAGCGGAGTCTCCCTTTTTTCCAAAAATTGGGCCACACAGACACCCACCCCATCAGTGGCAGCACTTGGGCCCTAGTTGCAAACAGGATGTTTTGATTTGCATCAAGCACATTCAAAAATACGCCATTCTTATCCGTCCCCAAGATGACACCGGGGTACGTAGATAAAGTCTTTGCTGATCCATGACTTGTTCATCTTGGCTTCTTTTAAAAACAATGTAAGCAAGGGTTACTCCAAGCGGAGTCTCCCTTTTTTTCCAAAAATTGGGCCACACAGACACCCACCCCATCAGTGGCAGCACTTGGGCCCTAGTTGCAAACAGGATGTTTTGATTTGCATCAAGCACATTCAAAAATACGCCATTCTTATCCGTCCCCAGGATGACACCGGGGTAGGTAGCAAAGTCTTTCCTGATCCCAGCTCTGTTCATCTTGGCTTCTTTTAAAAACACAGCAAGCAAGGGTTACTCCAAGCGGAGTCTCCCTTTTTTCCAAAAATTGGGCTCACACACACCCACCCCTTCAGTGGCAGCAGTTGTGCCCCAGTTGTACACTTCACAGCTAGATTTGCATCAAGCACATTCAAAAATACGCCATTCTTATCCGTCCCCAGGATGACACCGGGGTAGGTAGCAAAGTCTTTCCTGATCCCAGCTCTGTTCATCTTGGCTTCTTTTAAAAACACAGCAAGCAAGGGTTACTCCAAGCGGAGTCTCCCTTTTTTCCAAAAATTGGGCCACACAGACACCCACCCCATCAGTGGCAGCACTTGGGCCCTAGTTGCAAACAGGATGTTTTGATTTGCATCAAGCACATTCAAAAATACGCCATTCTTATCCGTCCCCAGGATGACACCGGGGTACGTAGATAAAGTCTTTGCTGATCCATGACTTGTTCATCTTGGCTTCTTTTAAAAACAATGTAAGCAAGGGTTACTCCAAGCGGAGTCTCCCTTTTTTTCCAAAAATTGGGCCACACAGACACCCACCCCATCAGTGGCAGCACTTGGGCCCTAGTTGCAAACAGGATGTTTTGATTTGCATCAAGCACATTCAAAAATACGCCATTCTTATCCGTCCCCAGGATGACACCGGGGTAGGTAGCAAAGTCTTTCCTGATCCCAGCTCTGTTCATCTTGGCTTCTTTTAAAAACACAGCAAGCAAGGGTTACTCCAAGCGGAGTCTCCCTTTTTTCCAAAAATTGGGCCCACACACACCCACCCCTTCAGTGGCAGCAGTTGTGCCCCAGTTGTACACTTCACAGCTAGATTTGCATCAAGCACATTCAAAAATACGCCATTCTTATCCGTCCCCAGGATGACACCGGGGTAGGTAGCAAAGTCTTTCCTGATCCCAGCTCTGTTCATCTTGGCTTCTTTTAAAAACACAGCAAGCAAGGGTTACTCCAAGCGGAGTCTCCCTTTTTTCCAAAAATTGGGCCACACAGACACCCACCCCATCAGTGGCAGCACTTGGGCCCTATTTGCAAACAGGATGTTTTGATTTGCATCAAGCACATTCAAAAATACGCCATTCTTATCCGTCCCCAGGATGACACCGGGGTACGTAGATAAAGTCTTTGCTGATCCATGACTTGTTCATCTTGGCTTCTTTTAAAAACAATGTAAGCAAGGGTTACTCCAAGCGGAGTCTCCCTTTTTTTCCAAAAATTGGGCCACACAGACACCCACCCCATCAGTGGCAGCACTTGGGCCCTAGTTGCAAACAGGATGTTTTGATTTGCATCAAGCACATTCAAAAATACGCCATTCTTATCCGTCCCCAGGATGACACCGGGGTAGGTAGCAAAGTCTTTCCTGATCCCAGCTCTGTTCATCTTGGCTTCTTTTAAAAACACAGCAAGCAAGGGTTACTCCAAGCGGAGTCTCCCTTTTTTCCAAAAATTGGGCCCACACACACCCACCCCTTCAGTGGCAGCAGTTGTGCCCCAGTTGTACACTTCACAGCTAGATTTGCATCAAGCACATTCAAAAATACGCCATTCTTATCCGTCCCCAGGATGACACCGGGGTAGGTAGCAAAGTCTTTCCTGATCCCAGCTCTGTTCATCTTGGCTTCTTTTAAAAACACAGCAAGCAAGGGTTACTCCAAGCGGAGTCTCCCTTTTTTCCAAAAATTGGGCCCACACACACCCACCCCTTCAGTGGCAGCAGTTGTGCCCCAGTTGTACACTTCACAGCTAGATTTGCATCAAGCACATTCAAAAATACGCCATTCTTATCCGTCCCCAGGATGACACCGGGGTAGGTAGCAAAGTCTTTCCTGATCCCAGCTCTGTTCATCTTGGCTTCTTTTAAAAACACAGCAAGCAAGGGTTACTCCAAGCGGAGTCTCCCTTTTTTCCAAAAATTGGGCCACACAGACACCCACCCCATCAGTGGCAGCACTTGGGCCCTAGTTGCAAACAGAATGTTTTGATTTGCATCAAGCACATTCAAAAATACGCCATTCTTATCCGTCCCCAGGATGACACCGGGGTACGTAGATAAAGTCTTTGCTGATCCATGACTTGTTCATCTTGGCTTCTTTTAAAAACAATGTAAGCAAGGGTTACTCCAAGCGGAGTTTCCCTTTTTTTCCAAAAATTGGGCCACACAGACACCCACCCCATCAGTGGCAGCACTTGGGCCCTAGTTGCAAACAGGATGTTTTGATTTGCATCAAGCACATTCAAAAATACGCCATTCTTATCCGTCCCCAGGATGACACCGGGGTAGGTAGCAAAGTCTTTCCTGATCCCAGCTCTGTTCATCTTGGCTTCTTTTAAAAACACAGCAAGCAAGGGTTACTCCAAGCGGAGTCTCCCTTTTTTCCAAAAATTGGGCCCACACACACCCACCCCTTCAGTGGCAGCAGTTGTGCCCCAGTTGTACACTTCACAGCTAGATTTGCATCAAGCACATTCAAAAATACGCCATTCTTATCCGTCCCCAGGATGACACCGGGGTAGGTAGCAAAGTCTTTCCTGATCCCAGCTCTGTTCATCTTGGCTTCTTTTAAAAACACAGCAAGCAAGGGTTACTCCAAGCGGAGTCTCCCTTTTTTCCAAAAATTGGGCCACACAGACACCCACCCCATCAGTGGCAGCACTTGGGCCCTAGTTGCAAACAGGATGTTTTGATTTGCATCAAGCACATTCAAAAATACGCCATTCTTATCCGTCCCCAGGATGACACCGGGGTACGTAGATAAAGTCTTTGCTGATCCATGACTTGTTCATCTTGGCTTCTTTTAAAAACAATGTAAGCAAGGGTTACTCCAAGCGGAGTCTCCCTTTTTTTCCAAAAATTGGGCCACACAGACACCCACCCCATCAGTGGCAGCACTTGGGCCCTAGTTGCAAACAGGATGTTTTGATTTGCATCAAGCACATTCAAAAATACGCCATTCTTATTCGTCCCCAGGATGACACCGGGGTAGGTAGCAAAGTCTTTCCTGATCCCAGCTCTGTTCATCTTGGCTTCTTTTAAAAACACAGCAAGCAAGGGTTACTCCAAGCGGAGTCTCCCTTTTTTCCAAAAATTGGGCCCACACACACCCACCCCTTCAGTGGCAGCAGTTGTGCCCCAGTTGTACACTTCACAGCTAGATTTGCATCAAGCACATTCAAAAATACGCCATTCTTATCCGTCCCCAGGATGACACCGGGGTAGGTAGCAAAGTCTTTCCTGATCCCAGCTCTGTTCATCTTGGCTTCTTTTAAAAACACAGCAAGCAAGGGTTACTCCAAGCGGAGTCTCCCTTTTTTCCAAAAATTGGGCCACACAGACACCCACCCCATCAGTGGCAGCACTTGGGCCCTAGTTGCAAACAGGATGTTTTGATTTGCATCAAGCACATTCAAAAATACGCCATTCTTATCCGTCCCCAGGATGACACCGGGGTACGTAGATAAAGTCTTTGCTGATCCATGACTTGTTCATCTTGGCTTCTTTTAAAAACAATGTAAGCAAGGGTTACTCCAAGCGGAGTCTCCCTTTTTTTCCAAAAATTGGGCCACACAGACACCCACCCCATCAGTGGCAGCACTTGGGCCCTAGTTGCAAACAGGATGTTTTGATTTGCATCAAGCACATTCAAAAATACGCCATTCTTATCCGTCCCCAGGATGACACCGGGGTAGGTAGCAAAGTCTTTCCTGATCCCAGCTCTGTTCATCTTGGCTTCTTTTAAAAACACAGCAAGCAAGGGTTACTCCAAGCGGAGTCTCCCTTTTTTCCAAAAATTGGGCCCACACACACCCACCCCTTCAGTGGCAGCAGTTGTGCCCCAGTTGTACACTTCACAGCTAGATTTGCATCAAGCACATTCAAAAATACGCCATTCTTATCCGTCCCCAGGATGACACCGGGGTAGGTAGCAAAGTCTTTCCTGATCCCAGCTCTGTTCATCTTGGCTTCTTTTAAAAACACAGCAAGCAAGGGTTACTCCAAGCGGAGTCTCCCTTTTTTCCAAAAATTGGGCCACACAGACACCCACCCCATCAGTGGCAGCACTTGGGCCCTAGTTGCAAACAGGATGTTTTGATTTGCATCAAGCACATTCAAAAATACGCCATTCTTATCCGTCCCCAGGATGACACCGGGGTACGTAGATAAAGTCTTTGCTGATCCATGACTTGTTCATCTTGGCTTCTTTTAAAAACAATGTAAGCAAGGGTTACTCCAAGCGGAGTCTCCCTTTTTTTCCAAAAATTGGGCCACACAGACACCCACCCCATCAGTGGCAGCACTTGGGCCCTAGTTGCAAACAGGATGTTTTGATTTGCATCAAGCACATTCAAAAATACGCCATTCTTATCCGTCCCCAGGATGACACCGGGGTAGGTAGCAAAGTCTTTCCTGATCCCAGCTCTGTTCATCTTGGCTTCTTTTAAAAACACAGCAAGCAAGGGTTACTCCAAGCGGAGTCTCCCTTTTTTCCAAAAATTGGGCCCACACACACCCACCCCTTCAGTGGCAGCAGTTGTGCCCCAGTTGTACACTTCACAGCTAGATTTGCATCAAGCACATTCAAAAATACGCCATTCTTATCCGTCCCCAGGATGACACCGGGGTAGGTAGCAAAGTCTTTCCTGATCCCAGCTCTGTTCATCTTGGCTTCTTTTAAAA
This sequence comes from Anomaloglossus baeobatrachus, assembly GCF_048569485.1. NCBI lineage: Eukaryota > Metazoa > Chordata > Amphibia > Anura > Aromobatidae > Anomaloglossus > Anomaloglossus baeobatrachus. The sequence goes on along the minus strand of NC_134354.1, from coordinate 87,178,397 downwards.
ACACAGCAAGCAAGGGTTACTCCAAGCGGAGTCTCCCTTTTTTCCAAAAATTGGGCCACACAGACACCCACCCCATCAGTGGCAGCACTTGGGCCCTAGTTGCAAACAGGATGTTTTGATTTGCATCAAGCACATTCAAAAATACGCCATTCTTATCCGTCCCCAGGATGACACCGGGGTACGTAGATAAAGTCTTTGCTGATCCATGACTTGTTCATCTTGGCTTCTTTTAAAAACAATGTAAGCAAGGGTTACTCCAAGCGGAGTCTCCCTTTTTTTCCAAAAATTGGGCCACACAGACACCCACCCCATCAGTGGCAGCACTTGGGCCCTAGTTGCAAACAGGATGTTTTGATTTGCATCAAGCACATTCAAAAATACGCCATTCTTATCCGTCCCCAGGATGACACCGGGGTAGGTAGCAAAGTCTTTCCTGATCCCAGCTCTGTTCATCTTGGCTTCTTTTAAAAACACAGCAAGCAAGGGTTACTCCAAGCGGAGTCTCCCTTTTTTCCAAAAATTGGGCCCACACACACCCACCCCTTCAGTGGCAGCAGTTGTGCCCCAATTGTACACTTCACAGCTAGATTTGCATCAAGCACATTCAAAAATACGCCATTCTTATCCGTCCCCAGGATGACACCGGGGTACGTAGATAAAGTCTTTGCTGATCCATGACTTGTTCATCTTGGCTTCTTTTAAAAACAATGTAAGCAAGGGTTACTCCAAGCGGAGTCTCCCTTTTTTTCCAAAAATTGGGCCACACAGACACCCACCCCATCAGTGGCAGCACTTGGGCCCTAGTTGCAAACAGGATGTTTTGATTTGCATCAAGCACATTCAAAAATACGCCATTCTTATCCGTCCCCAGGATGACACCGGGGTAGGTAGCAAAGTCTTTCCTGATCCCAGCTCTGTTCATCTTGGCTTCTTTTAAAAACACAGCAAGCAAGGGTTACTCCAAGCGGAGGCTCCCTTTTTTCCAAAAATTGGGCCCACACACACCCACCCCTTCAGTGGCAGCAGTTGTGCCCCAGTTGTACACTTCACAGCTAGATTTGCATCAAGCACATTCAAAAATACGCCATTCTTATCCGTCCCCAGGATGACACCGGGGTAGGTAGCAAAGTCTTTCCTGATCCCAGCTCTGTTCATCTTTGCTTCTTTTAAAAACACAGCAAGCAAGGGTTACTCCAAGCGGAGTCTCCCTTTTTTCCAAAAATTGGGCCACACAGACACCCACCCCATCAGTGGCAGCACTTGGGCCCTAGTTGCAAACAGGATGTTTTGATTAGCATCAAGCACATTCAAAAATACGCCATTCTTATCCGTCCCCAGGATGACACCGGGGTAGGTAGCAAAGTCTTTCCTGATCCCAGCTCTGTTCATCTTGGCTTCTTTTAAAAACACAGCAAGCAAGGGTTACTCCAAGCGGAGTCTCCCTTTTTTCCAAAAATTGGGCCACACAGACACCCACCCCATCAGTGGCAGCACTTGGGCCCTAGTTGCAAACAGGATGTTTTGATTTGCATCAAGCACATTCAAAAATACGCCATTCTTATCCGTCCCCAGGATGACACCGGGGTAGGTAGCAAAGTCTTTCCTGATCCCAGCTCTGTTCATCTTGGCTTCTTTTAAAAACACAGCAAGCAAGGGTTACTCCAAGCGGAGTCTCCCTTTTTTCCAAAAATTGGGCCACACAGACACCCACCCCATCAGTGGCAGCACTTGGGCCCTAGTTGCAAACAGGATGTTTTGATTTGCATCAAGCACATTCCAAATCCACAAGCATTTACTCTCCCCAGGATGACACAGGGGTAGTAAATTCCTTCTGGATCCATGACTTGTTCATTTTGATGAACGTCAGTCTGTCCACATTGTCACTGGACAGACGCGTGCGCTTATCTGTCAGCACACACCCAGCAGCACTGAATACACGTTCAGAGACAACGCTGGCAGCTGGACACGACAAAATCTCCAAGGCGTAACTGGAGAGCTCTGGCCATTTTTCTATGTTTGAAGCCCAAAAGGAGCAAGGCTCCAGTTGCACAGTCATGGCATCGATGTTCATTTGGAGATACTCCTGTATCATCCTCTCCAGCCGTTGAGTATGTGTCAGACTTGTTGTCTCTGGTGGCCTTGCAAAAGAGGGTCTAAAAAAATTATGAAAAGATTCCATAAAATTGCTGTTACCGGCACCAGATACGGTCCTACTGGTACGGGTAGACTGGTGAAGATGACGAGACCGTCCCATGTTTGTCAAGTTACAACTGGGAGATTCCCTCCCTGCACCTGCACGGTTGTTTAGTGGAAAAGCCGAGCTAAGATCGAGTAACAGCTTCTGCTGATACTCCTGCATACGTGCGTCCCTTTCTATGGCTGGAATTATGTCACAAAATTTGGACTTGTACCGGGGATCTAATAGTGTGGCAATCCAGTAGTCATCATCACTTCTAATTTTGACAATACGACTGTCATGTTGGAGGTAGTGCAACAAGAAGGCACTCATGTGTCTTGCGCAGCCATGCGGACCAAGTCCACGCTGTGTTTGTGGCATAGAGGTGCTAACCGTTCTTTCTTCCTCTGACATCTCCCCCCAACCTCTTTCAACTGAAATTTGACCAAGGTCTCCCTCATCCGCTGAGTCTTCCATGTCCATGGACAGTTCGTCCTCCATTTCTTCATGTTCTCCTGCACCTTGCTCAACATTTCGCCTGCTACTATGCGCCCTTGTCGATCCCTGTCCCCCATGGTCCCATGCCTGCTGCGTTGGTGATGATGAACGTCTGGACCTTGGTGATGTTATTGTCCCTTGCGCATATGAATCCTCCTGTAGTTCCTCCCCTTCATGTTGTCCCACCCCCTGACTCCGAATAGTGTTTAGCGTGTGCTCCAGCATGTAAATGACTGGAATCGTCATGCTGATAATGGCATTGTCAGAGCTAAACATATTCGTCGCCATGTCGAAACTGTGCAGAAGGGTGCATAGGTCCTTGATCTGAGACCACTCCATCAGGGTGATCTGCCCCACCTCTGCATCTCGATGGCCCAGGCTATACGTCATGACGTATTGCACCAGGGCTCTGCGGTGCTGCCACAGTCGCTGTAACATGTGTAGAGTTGAATTCCAGCGTGTCGCCACATCGCATTTCAGGCGATGAACCGGCAGGCCGAAAGACTTCTGGAGCGATGCAAGTCGCTCAGCTGCGGCGCTTGAACGCCGGAAGTGAGCAGACAGTTTTCGTGCCCTGTTCAGAAGGCCATCTAGGCCGGGATAGTGTGTTAAAAATTGCTGCACGACAAGGTTCAACACGTGAGCCATACAAGGTACGTGTGTCACCTTGCCCAGGCGAAGGGCCGCACCCAGGTTTGCAGCATTGTCGCACACGGCCTTACCAGGCTGCAGGTTGAGTGGAGACAACCATTTATTAAACTCGGACCGCAGAGCTGACCACAACTCCTCAGCTGTGTGACTCTTATTACCAAGACATGTCAAGCTAAAGACCGCCTGATGCCGTTGCGCTCGGCTGCCAGCATAGTAATGAGGCGTGCGTGATTCCTTCTGCGCAGTGAGAACGCTGGTGGCCTGACCAGGCAGGCTTGGGGCGGAGGTGGAGGACCCAGATGAGGTGGAGGATGCAGAAGCTGTGGCGGAACTTGGACAGACAGAGGATTGACACACAAGTCGTGGGGACGGCAAGACTTGTGCAGCAGACCCTTCACCATCTATCACCATAGTTACCCAGTGCCCAGTCAGCGACATGTAACGTCCCTGTCCATGCTTACTGGTCCAAGTATCGGTGGTGAAATGCACCCGTTCACACACAGAGTTTCTCAAGGAAGCGGTGATGTTGTGTGCGACATGCTGGTGTAGCGCGGGCACACCTTTCTTAGAGAAGTAGTGGCGACTAGGCATCTGGTACTGGGGCACAGCGACAGACATAAGGTCTCTAAAATCCTGTGTGTCCACTAGGCGGAAAGGCAGCATTTCGGTAGCCAACAGCTTACAGAGGGATAGAGTCAACCTCTTAGCTTTGTCATGGGTCGGAGGAAGTGGCCTTTTATTTGACCACATCTGAGGGACAGAGATCTGGCTGCTGTGTGTAGACGGTGTTGAGTAGGGTGTCCCTGGAAAAATGCAGGTTTGTGAGGAAAGTGCAGGCGGAGACATGATGTTGCCTTCATCCAACGTTGGTGCTATCGATGTCTGAGAGAGCTGTACACACTCACTTGTTTCCCCTTCCAAACCAACTGACGACCTTACAAGCAAACTGCCTGTTGCGGTTACAGTGGTGGAAGTTTTGCGTGGAAAAACAGGTGTGACAGCTGTCCCCACAGTCCTAGAAGATGAAGAGCGCGCGGATGCACTGGAAGGGGCGGGCGGTGGATGGTTCGCTCCGCTAGCCGGCATTGCAGCACGGTGAGCTTCCCACCGGGACTTATGATATTTATTCATGTGACGATTCATGGAAGAAGTTGTCAAACTGCTGAGGTTTTGACCTCTACTAACAGAATCATGACAAATGTTACATATCACATGAGTTGGGCGATCTTTTTCGATGTGAAAAAAGGCCCAGGCTAGGCAAGGCTTAGAGGCCATGCGACCTGTTGATCCACCCCGAATAATGCTCATAGGCAGAGTGGTGGCTGAGGATGCAGTTGTAGACGTGCTACCAGTGCTCCGACTCTGTCCAGGAAGGCGCAAGGTAACTTCGTCGTCGGTTGCATCCTCCTCCACCGCCTCTGTTGACCTCCTCGAGTGCCTGACTGGGGGTTGACAGTAGGTGGGATCTAGAACGTCATCATCAATTGTTGTGTTTGCACTCCCCTCCCCCTCAGACCGAGCCTCTTCTTGCCCTGACCGAATATTTAAGTTGTCATCCCAATCGGGTATCTGCGTCTCATCTTCATCAGTATGTTCCTCATTGTCTATAACCACAGGTGTTACAGTTTGTGACAAAGGGTCAACATTATGCTCAGAAACTTGGTCCTCACGGCCTGAATCTGAGTCACAAAGGTTCTGGGCATCACTGCAGACCATTTCCTGTTCTGTACTCACTGTAGCTTGGGAGCAGACCTCTGATTCCCAGGCTATAGTGTGACTGAACAGCTCTGCAGACTCAGCCATCTCAGTTCCACCATACTGTGCAGGGCTGATGGAGACTTCAGAGCTGGGAGAAATCAAGTGTGATTGGGATGACAACTCAGAGGAATGGTGTTTTTTGGATGCGGTACTTGAAGTGGCTGAGAGGGCACTTGTTGGACCACTTGAGATCCATTCAAGCATTTTCCTTTTTTGCCCATCATCTACCTTTGTTCCTCTTGTTCGTGTCCGTAAAAAAGGGAGCACATCGGATTGTCCACAATAAGTAGTAGACATCTTACTTTTGCTAGTAGATGGTCTATCTTCAGCAGATGATAATGGAGCTTTGCCACCTTCCCCACTGACAAAACATTTTTTGCCTTTTCCACCACGCCTCTTCCCCTTTCCACCAGCATCTGTCATTTTGCCACTCATGTTGATTGCGACAAGATTGTGGACTGAAAATGTGGTAGTAAAAATTGAGAGGTGGTGAAGATTGCAGTGGTGGTCTAGCTTTATTAACAGCAGAATAATAAAGAATAAATATCCCTGACAATGTAACTTAGTTATAATTCGTTGGAGTGTGCAACGCAGGCAGACGTGCTGCAAATGTCTTGGCACTAGTGGGACTATAGCAAAGTCCAATAGCCACGTATAGGATGCCACTAGGTACACTGAGTGTTTGCTGGTATAATGGCTTCGTTATAATTAGTTGGAGTGTGCAACGCAGGCAGATGTGCTCTGCAAATGTCTTGGCACTAGTGGGACTATAGCAAAGTCCAATAGCCACGTATAGGATGCCACTAGGTACACTGAGTGTTTGCTAGTATAATGGCTTCGTTATAATTAGTTGGAGTGTGCAACGCAGGCAGATGCGCTCTGCAAATGTCTTGGCACTAGTGGGACTATAGCAAAGTCCAATAGCCACGTATAGGATGCCACTAGGTACACTGTGTGTTTGCTAGTATAATGGCTGAGTTTAAAAAACTTGGAGTGTGCAATGCAGGCAGATGTGCTCTGCTAATGTCTTTGCACTAGTGGGACTATAGCAAAGTCCAATAGCCACGTATAGGATGCCACTAGGTACACTGAGTGTTTGCTAGTATAATGGCTTCGTTATAATTAGTTGGAGTGTGCAACGCAGGCAGATGCGCTCTGCAAATGTCTTGGCACTAGAGGGACTATAGCAAAGTCCAATAGCCACGTATAAGATGCCACTAGGTACACTGAGTGTGTGCTAGTATAATGGCTTCGTTATAATTAGTTGGAGTGTGCAACGCAGGCAGATGCGCTCTGCAAATGTCTTGGCACTAGAGGGACTATAGCAAAGTCCAATAGCCACGTATAGGATGCCACTAGGTACACTGAGTGTGTGCTAGTATAATGGCTTCGTTATAATTAGTTGGAGTGTGCAACGCAGGCAGATGCGCTCTGCAAATGTCTTGGCACTAGTGGGACTATAGCAAAGTCCAATAGCCACGTATAGGATGCCACTAGGTACACTGAGTGTTTGCTAGTATAATGGCTTCGTTATAATTTGTTGTAGTGTGCAACGCAGGCAGATGCGCTCTGCAAATGTCTTGGCACTAGTGGGACTATAGCAAAGTCCAATAGCCACGTATAGGATGCCACTAGGTACACTGAGTGTGTGCTAGTATAATGGCTTCGTTATAATTAGTTGGAGTGTGCAACGCAGGCAGATGCGCTCTGCAAATGTCTTGGCACTAGTGGGACTATAGCAAAGTCCAATAGCCACGTATAGGATGCCACTAGGTACACTGAGTGTTTGCTAGTATAATGGCTTCGTTATAATTAGTTGGAGTGTGCAACGCAGGCAGATGCGCTCTGCAAATGTCTTGGCACTAGTGGGACTATAGCAAAGTCCAATAGCCACGTATAGGATGCCACTAGGTACACTGTGTGTTTGCTAGTATAATGGCTGAGTTTAAAAAACTTGGAGTGTGCAATGCAGGCAGATGTGCTCTGCTAATGTCTTTGCACTAGTGGGACTATAGCAAAGTCCAATAGCCACGTATAGGATGCCACTAGGTACACTGAGTGTTTGCTAGTAAAATTGCTTAGTTTAAAAAACTTGGAGTGTGCAATGCAGGCAGATGTGCTCTGCAAATGTCTTGGCCCTAGTGGGACTATAGCAAAGTCCAATAGCCACGTATAGGATGCCACTAGGTACACTGAGTGTGTGCTAGTATAATGGCTTCGTTATAATTAGTTGGAGTGTGCAACGCAGGCAGATGCGCTCTGCAAATGTCTTGGCACTAGTGGGACTATAGCAAAGTCCAATAGCCACGTATAGGATGCCACTAGGTACACTGAGTGTTTGCTAGTATAATGGCTTCGTTATAATTTGTTGTAGTGTGCATTGCAGGCAGATGCGCTCTGCAAATGTCTTGGCACTAGTGGGACTATAGCAAAGTCCAATAGCCACGTATAGGATGCCACTAGGTACACTGAGTGTGTGCTAGTATAATGGCTTCGTTATAATTAGTTGGAGTGTGCAACGCAGGCAGATGCGCTCTGCAAATGTCTTGGCACTAGAGGGACTATAGCAAAGTCCAATAGCCACGTATAGGATGCCACTAGGTACACTGAGTGTGTGCTAGTATAATGGCTTCGTTATAATTAGTTGGAGTGTGCAACGCAGGCAGATGCGCTCTGCAAATGTCTTGGCACTAGTGGGACTATAGCAAAGTCCAATAGCCACGTATAGGATGCCACTAGGTACACTGAGTGTTTGCTAGTATAATGGCTTCGTTATAATTAGTTGGAGTGTGCAACGCAGGCAGATGCGCTCTGCAAATGTCTTGGCACTAGTGGGACTATAGCAAAGTCCAATAGCCACGTATAGGATGCCACTAGGTACACTGTGTGTTTGCTAGTATAATGGCTGAGTTTAAAAAACTTGGAGTGTGCAATGCAGGCAGATGTGCTCTGCTAATGTCTTTGCACTAGTGGGACTATAGCAAAGTCCAATAGCCACGTATAGGATACCACTAGGTACACTGAGTGTTTGCTAGTAAAATTGCTTAGTTTAAAAAACTTGGAGTGTGCAATGCAGGCAGATGTGCTCTGCAAATGTCTTGGCCCTAGTGGGACTATAGCAAAGTCCAATAGCCACGTATAGGATGCCACTAGGTACACTGAGTGTGTGCTAGTATAATGGCTTCGTTATAATTAGTTGGAGTGTGCAACGCAGGCAGATGCGCTCTGCAAATGTCTTGGCACTAGTGGGACTATAGCAAAGTCCAATAGCCACGTATAGGATGCCACTAGGTACACTGAGTGTTTGCTAGTATAATGGCTTCGTTATAATTTGTTGTAGTGTGCATTGCAGGCAGATGCGCTCTGCAAATGTCTTGGCACTAGTGGGACTATAGCAAAGTCCAATAGCCACGTATAGGATGCCACTAGGTACACTGAGTGTGTGCTAGTATAATGGCTTCGTTATAATTAGTTGGAGTGTGCAACGCAGGCAGATGCGCTCTGCAAATGTCTTGGCACTAGTGGGACTATAGCAAAGTCCAATAGCCACGTATAGGATGCCACTAGGTACACTGAGTGTTTGCTAGTATAATGGCTTCGTTATAATTTGTTGTAGTGTGCAACGCAGGCAGATGCGCTCTGCAAATGTCTTGGCACTAGTGGGACTATAGCAAAGTCCAATAGCCACGTATAGGATGCTGTCAGGGCCAGGCGGTCGGACAGACCCAGGAGGTGGATCCACTGGGCCGAACTCTAAGATGGTGGTAAGGAGTCCGGTAGCTGAAGCACTATGGGCAGTAGAACAGTCCGTGCCAGTGAGTGTAACGAAGGAGTCCCTGGGACCGCGGAGTCACAGATGGTAGTCCGGGTGACGTAGCTCAGGTTCGGAAGCCGAGGTGATGTCAGGCGGGGTCCGGAACCTTTGGAGCGAGATGACGGGTCACCGCAGGGATCCGAGATGGTATGGACTGTCAGATGGCAGACGGACAGCGTGCGGGGTTCGGGATTCAGCAGGACCGGATGGCGAGGCAGGATCAGCTCTAGAAGAGAGATACGTGAGTATGGCAAGACGACACAAGGAGACCTGACTCCTAGCTTGGAAAACACGAAGATCAGGCCCCGCCCTCTTGGACAATACACCCCTTTATACCCTGTACCTGTTTAGCCTCATTTCCTGTTAATGGACGCTGGCCCTTTAAGAAAGGGTCAGTGACCGCGCGCGCGCCCTAATGCGCATGCGCGCAGCCCGGGTGCCAGAAGCCAGGGAAGGAGGCTGAGAAGAGGACGCAGGGGAGCCGGCCAGGGCCTGGGAAGCCGTCGGGCGCCGCGATCGGAGACCAGGGGGCCTGGGAAGGACGGGCACCGGAGCCAAGGACCCGGGGAGCGTGGCAGGTGAGCCGGGGAGCGGGGCTGAGGACCCGGGGAGCGGAGCGGAGGACCCGGGGAGGGGAGCCAAGGACCCGGGGAGCGTGACAGTACCCCCCCCCCCACGCCCTCCTCCCCGCAACCGGGACATGAAGGCACGGATCAGAGGAGTGCCCACGTTCTCCCTGGGCTCCCAGGACCTATCCTCAGGACCATACCCCTCCCAGTCCACCAGGAAGAACTGTCGGCCTCGAACAGTCTTCATGGCCACGATATCCCTTACCGCATAGATGTCGTCATCGGCAATAGGTGGAGGAGCCGGACTGGCAGCAGCGGAGAAGGGACCAAGGACAACCGGCTTGAGCAGGGAGACGTGGAATGAGTTGGGTATCCTCATCGTGGCCGGGAGCTGTAGCTTGTAGGAGACCTCATTGATCTTGCAGAGGACCTTAAACGGCCCGATGTAGCGAGGGCCCAGCTTGTAGGAAGGTATCTTCAATCGGATGTACTGGGAAGCAAGCCAGACCAGGTCACCAGGAGAGAAACACGGAGGGTCCAGACGCCTCTTGTCAGCGTGTTTCTTCATCCGCTGGGAAGCGCGTCCAAGGGACGCCTTGACAGAGTCCCAAATGGTAGCGAAGTCACGGGCTACAGTATCAGCTGCAGGGACATCCGAAGAAGGGGATATAGGCAATGGAACGGAGGGCTGAAGTCCGTAAACGACATGGAAGGGAGATTTGGAGGACGACTCACTGATGTGGTGGTTATGTGAGAATTCAGCCCAAGGCAGAAGCGTGGACCAGTCGTCGTGATGGGTGTTGACATAGTGACGTAAGAAGGATGTCAAGATTTGATTGACCCTCTCCACTTGGCCATTAGACTGAGGATGGTATGCGGAAGAAAAGTCCAGAGTTACTCCCAGATGTTTGCAGAGCGCCCTCCAGAAGCGGGAGGTGAACTGAGTTCCTCTGTCGGACACGATGTGGGATGGAAAGCCATGCAAGCGGAAGATGTGATGGATATAGGCTTCTGCGAGTTCCTGAGCAGAGGGCAGTCCAGCCATGGGGATGAAGTGAGCCATTTTGGAGAACCGGTCCACCACGACCCATATGACTGTGTGTCCAGAGGATAATGGCAAGTCCGTAATAAAATCCATCGCTATGTGTTGCCACGGAACTGAGGGTATAGGCAGAGGCAGAAGACGGCCATAGGGCAGGTGTTTGGGCGTCTTGTTTCTGGCACAAGAGGAGCAGGCAGAGACAAAAGCAGCGACGTCCGTGCGAAGGGATGGCCACCAGTAATGGCGTACAATCGCACCCCATGTTCTCTTCTGGCCTGCATGACCGGCTGTTTTTGAGGCATGACCCCAGTGTAACACTTTTTGCCTGTCAGTCTCAGAGACATAGGTCTTTCCGGGCGGTATCTGGGCCAGGGTGACAGGGGCCACCGAAATGATCTTGCTAGGAGAGATGATGGGTTGGGTAGTCTCTTCCTCCTGCTCCATGGGCATGAAAGACCTAGACAAAGCATCAGCGCGTACGTTCTTGTCCGCGGGTCGGAAATGGAGCTGGAAGTCAAACCTGGCAAAGAATAGGGACCACCTGGCTTGCCGTGGGTTCAGTCGCTGAGCGGACCGCAGGTATTCCAGGTTCTTGTGGTCCGTGTAGATAATCACGGGGTACACTGCTCCTTCCAGGAGGTAGCGCCACTCCTCCAGAGCCAGTTTGACCGCCAATAGTTCTCGGTCACCGATGGTGTAATTACGTTCAGGCGCTGAGAAGCTCTTGGAGAAGAAACCGCACGTCACCATCTTGCCGGAGGAGGACTTCTGCATGAGCACTGCTCCGGCTCCCGAGGAGGAGGCATCCACCTCCAAGGTGAACTGGCGGTTTAACTCCGGACGGTGGAGTACAGGAGCGGAGGCAAATGCTCGCTTCAGTGAGCAAAACGCGGCGTCGGCCGCAGGTGACCAGTCCTTTGGATTAGCCTCCTTTTTGGTCAAAGCGGAGAGAGGAGCAGTCAGGGCAGAGAAGTGAGGGATAAACTGGCGGTAGTAGTTGGCGAATCCCAGGAACCGTTGGATTGCCTTCAGTCCAGAAGGGGGAGGCCAGTTGAGTATGGAGGAGACCTTCTTTGGATCCATCTGCAGTCCAGTGCCCGAGATGATGTATCCCAGGAAAGGGAGAGAAGACTGCTCAAAGACACACTTCTCATATTTGGCGTAGAGACGATTCTCTCTCAGTCTTTGTAAAACCAGCTGTACGTTCTCTCTGTGGGTCTGGAGGTCCGGAGAGAAGATAAGGATGTCATCCAGATAAACTACTACACAGATGTAGAGGAGGTCCCGGAATATGTCGTTCACCAATTCTTGGAAGACTGCTGGTGCGTTACACAGGCCGAAGGGCATCACGCAGTATTCATAATGCCCATCGCGAGTATTAAACGCGGTCTTCCATTCGTCCCCAGAGCGGATACGAACTAGGTTGTAGGCACCCCGAAGATCCAGCTTGGTGAACACACGGGCTCCTCTGAGCCGGTCGAACAATTCGGGGATGAGCGGCAGAGGGTACTTGTTTTTTACGGTGATCTGATTCAGACCCCGGTAGTCGATGCATGGGCGTAGGTCACCCTCTTTCTTCTTAACGAAGAAGAAGCCTGCTCCCGCAGGAGAGGAGGATCTCCGGATGAATCCCTTTGCCAGGCTTTCTGTGATGTAGGTGGACATGGCCCTGGTTTCGGCTGGAGACAACGGATATATCCGTCCTCGAGGCGGTGTTGTTCCTGGGAGCAGGTCGATGGCACAATCGTAGGGACGGTGTGGCGGAAGTACCTCAGACTCCTTCTTGTCAAAAACGTCTGCGAAGGACCAATAGGCCGAAGGCAGTTCCGGCAGGTTCTCTGGAACCGGAGGTCGTCGGATGGGTTGTATGGACTTCAGACACTTCTCATGACAAGCAGGACCCCATCGGGTGATTTCGCCAGTACCCCAGCTGACTGATGGTTCGTGTGTCCGCAACCAGGGAAGTCCCAGCAGGATTTGATGGGACATGTGTGGAAGGACGTAGAGAGCGATGTTCTCGGTGTGCAGGGCACCGATACGCAGTTTGACCGGACTGGTGACCCAGGAGATGGTATCAGAGAGGGGTCTCCCATCCACAGAGGCAATCACTAGGGGCTTCTCGAGTGGAGTAACAGGCAGCTGGTACTTGTCCACCGTGGCCTGCTGGATGAAATTGCCTGCTGCTCCAGAGTCGAGGTATGCCTCAGCCGTGAAGCGCGTCTCTCCCGTTGACACTTGCACAGTCCACATAACCGGGTCTGAGAGAGTCCCAGCACCTAGGGTGGCCTCTCCTACCAACTCTAGGCTTTGGAGTTTCCCGGCCTTTCCGGACAGGAGCGTAGGAGGTGTGTGTCCTCTCCGCAGTAAAAGCAGAGACCCTTGGCGAGCCGCTCTGCTCGACGTTGTTCAGACTGTCGTACTCGGTCGATCTGCATGGGCTCGTGGACGGGAATCCCAGCTGTTGATGACTGAGATACGGAGGGCTTCTGTGGAGGAGAGGAATGCCGTACCGGACGTCTCTCACGAGACAGCTCTTTGGAGCGCTCCTGAAAACGTATGTCCACTCGAGTTGCTAGGGCAATCAGGGCATCTAGGGTGGAGGGCACGTCACGACCCGCCAACTCATCTTTGATGCGACTCGAGAGTCCTTCCCAGAAGGCGGCTGTTAGGGCCTCATTATTCCACCCGAGTTCTGAAGCCAAAGTGCGGAAACGGATGGCGTATTGGCCCACCGTCAGTGTTCCTTGACGTAAGCGGAGGAGGGATGAAGCAGACGCAGAGGCGCGTCCCGGCTCGTCAAAGGTGCTGCGAAAGGCCTGCAGGAACTCTTGAAGATCCTTGGTCATAGGGTCCTCCTTCTCCCACAACGGGTTCATCCACGCCAGTGCCTCGCCCTCCAGGTGAGACATGATGAAGGCGACCTTGGCTTGGTCGGAGGCAAACAGATGTGGCAGCTGCGTGAAATGGAGGGAGCATTGGTTTATAAACCCCCTGCAGGACTTGGGATCTCCGGCGTACCGGGGTGGTGAGGCCAAACGCAGTCTGGAAGCATCCGAAGAAGCAGCCACGGGAGCGGGGGACGTGGCTTGACTAGTGGCGGCTTGGGATGTCGAAGACGTGACTGCCGCTTGTAGCGTGGTCAGGCGGGTGTCCACGGAAGTCATAAAGTTCAGCATGCGGGTCTGGACTTCACGCTGGCGTTGGAGTTCCTCTTGCAAGGCTGCTAGTGCTGCAGCGGGATCCATGGCCTGATCTTACTGTCAGGGCCAGGCGGTCGGACAGACCCAGGAGGTGGATCCACTGGGCCGAACTCTAAAATGGTGGTAAGGAGTCCGGTAGCTGAAGCACTATGGGCAGTAGAACAGTCCGTGCCAGTGAGTGTAACGAAGGAGTCCCTGGGACCGCGGAGTCACAGATGGTAGTCCGGGTGACGTAGCTCAGGTTCGGAAGCCGAGGTGATGTCAGGCGGGGTCCGGAACCTTTGGAGCGAGATGACGGGTCACCGCAGGGATCCGAGATGGTACGGACTGTCAGATGGCAGACGGACAGCGTGCGGGGTTCGGGATTCAGCAGGACCGGATGGCGAGGCAGGATCAGCTCTAGAAGAGAGATACGTGAGTATGGCAAGACGACACAAGGAGACCTGACTCCTAGCTTGGAAAACACGAAGATCAGGCCCCGCCCTCTTGGACAATACACCCCTTTATACCCTGTACCTGTTTAGCCTCATTTCCTGTTAATGGACGCTGGCCCTTTAAGAAAGGGTCAGTGACCGCGCGCGCGCCCTAATGCGCATGCGCGCAGCCCGGGTGCCAGAAGCCAGGGAAGGAGGCTGAGAAGAGGACGCAGGGGAGCCGGCCAGGGCCTGGGAAGCCGTCGGGCGCCGCGATCGGAGACCAGGGGGCCTGGGAAGGACGGGCACCGGAGCCAAGGACCCGGGGAGCGTGGCAGGTGAGCCGGGGAGCGGGGCTGAGGACCCGGGGAGCGGAGCGGAGGACCCGGGGAGGGGAGCCAAGGACCCGGGGAGCGTGACAGATGCCACTAGGTACACTGAGTGTTTGCTAGTATAATGGCTGAGTTTAAAAAACTTGGAGTGTGCAATGCAGGCAGATGTGCTCTGCTAATGTCTTTGCACTAGTGGGACTATAGCAAAGTCCAATAGCCACGTATAGGATGCCACTAGGTACACTGAGTGTTTGCTAGTAAAATTGCTTAGTTTAAAAAACTTGGAGTGTGCAATGCAGGCAGTTGTGCTCTGCAAATGTCTTGGCCCTAGTGGGACTATAGCAAAGTCCAATAGCCACGTATAGGATGCCACTAGGTACACTGAGTGTGTGCTAGTATAATGGCTTCGTTATAATTAGTTGGAGTGTGCAACGCAGGCAGATGCGCTCTGCAAATGTCTTGGCACTAGTGGGACTATAGCAAAGTCCAATAGCCACGTATAGGATGCCACTAGGTACACTGAGTGTGTGCTAGTATAATGGCTTCGTTATAATTAGTTGGAGTGTGCAACGCAGGCAGATGCGCTCTGCAAATGTCTTGGCACTAGTGGGACTATAGCAAAGTCCAATAGCCACGTATAGGATGCCACTAGGTACACTGAGTGTTTGCTAGTATAATGGCTTCGTTATAATTAGTTGGAGTGTGCAACGCAGGCAGATGCGCTCTGCAAATGTCTTGGCACTAGTGGGACTATAGCAAAGTCCAATAGCCACGTATAGGATGCCACTAGGTACACTGAGTGTTTGCTAGTATAATGGCTTCGTTATAATTTGTTGTAGTGTGCAACGCAGGCAGATGCGCTCTGCAAATGTCTTGGCACTAGTGGGACTATAGCAAAGTCCAATAGCCACGTATAGGATGCCACTAGGTACACTGAGTGTGTGCTAGTATAATGGCTTCGTTATAATTAGTTGGAGTGTGCAACGCAGGCAGATGCGCTCTGCAAATGTCTTGGCACTAGTGGGACTATAGCAAAGTCCAATAGCCACGTATAGGATGCCACTAGGTACACTGAGTGTTTGCTAGTATAATGGCTTCGTTATAATTTGTTGTAGTGTGCAACGCAGGCAGATGCGCTCTGCAAATGTCTTGGCACTAGTGGGACTATAGCAAAGTCCAATAGCCACGTATAGGATGCCACTAGGTACACTGAGTGTGTGCTAGTATAATGGCTTCGTTATAATTAGTTGGAGTGTGCAACGCAGGCAGATGCGCTCTGCAAATGTCTTGGCACTAGTGGGACTATAGCAAAGTCCAATAGCCACGTATAGGATGCCACTAGGTACACTGAGTGTTTGCTAGTATAATGGCTTCGTTATAATTAGTTGGAGTGTGCAACGCAGGCAGATGCGCTCTGCAAATGTCTTGGCACTAGTGGGACTATAGCAAAGTCCAATAGCCACGTATAGGATGCCACTAGGTACACTGAGTGTTTGCTAGTATAATGGCTTCGTTATAATTAGTTGGAGTGTGCAACGCAGGCAGATGCGCTCTGCAAATGTCTTGGCACTAGTGGGACTATAGCAAAGTCCAATAGCCACGTATAGGATGCCACTAGGTACACTGAGTGTTTGCTAGTATAATGGCTGAGTTTAAAAAACTTGGAGTGTGCAATGCAGGCAGATGTGCTCTGCTAATGTCTTTGCACTAGTGGGACTATAGCAAAGTCCAATAGCCACGTATAGGATGCCACTAGGTACACTGAGTGTTTGCTAGTATAATGGCTTCGTTATAATTTGTTGTAGTGTGCAACGCAGGCAGATGCGCTCTGCAAATGTCTTGGCACTAGTGGGACTATAGCAAAGTCCAATAGCCACGTATAGGATGCCACTAGGTACACTGAGTGTGTGCTAGTATAATGGCTTCGTTATAATTAGTTGGAGTGTGCAACGCAGGCAGATGCGCTCTGCAAATGTCTTGGCACTAGTGGGACTATAGCAAAGTCCAATAGCCACGTATAGGATGCCACTAGGTACACTGAGTGTTTGCTAGTATAATGGCTTCGTTATAATTTGTTGTAGTGTGCAACGCAGGCAGATGCGCTCTGCAAATGTCTTGGCACTAGTGGGACTATAGCAAAGTCCAATAGCCACGTATAGGATGCCACTAGGTACACTGAGTGTGTGCTAGTATAATGGCTTCGTTATAATTAGTTGGAGTGTGCAACGCAGGCAGATGCGCTCTGCAAATGTCTTGGCACTAGTGGGACTATAGCAAAGTCCAATAGCCACGTATAGGATGCCACTAGGTACACTGAGTGTTTGCTAGTATAATGGCTTCGTTATAATTAGTTGGAGTGTGCAACGCAGGCAGATGCGCTCTGCAAATGTCTTGGCACTAGTGGGACTATAGCAAAGTCCAATAGCCACGTATAGGATGCCACTAGGTACACTGAGTGTTTGCTAGTATAATGGCTTCGTTATAATTAGTTGGAGTGTGCAATGCAGGCAGATGTGCTCTGCTAATGTCTTTGCACTAGTGGGACTATAGCAAAGTCCAATAGCCACGTATAGGATGCCACTAGGTACACTGAGTGTTTGCTAGTATAATGGCTGAGTTTAAAAAACTTGGAGTGTGCAATGCAGGCAGATGTGCTCTGCTAATGTCTTTGCACTAGTGGGACTATAGCAAAGTCCAATAGCCACGTATAGGATGCCACTAGGTACACTGAGTGTTTGCTAGTAAAATTGCTTAGTTTAAAAAACTTGGAGTGTGCAATGCAGGCAGATGTGCTCTGCAAATGTCTTGGCCCTAGTGGGACTATAGCAAAGTCCAATAGCCACGTATAGGATGCCACTAGGTACACTGAGTGTGTGCTAGTATAATGGCTTCGTTATAATTAGTTGGAGTGTGCAACGCAGGCAGATGCGCTCTGCAAATGTCTTGGCACTAGTGGGACTATAGCAAAGTCCAATAGCCACGTATAGGATGCCACTAGGTACACTGAGTGTTTGCTAGTATAATGGCTTCGTTATAATTTGTTGTAGTGTGCAACGCAGGCAGATGCGCTCTGCAAATGTCTTGGCACTAGTGGGACTATAGCAAAGTCCAATAGCCACGTATAGGATGCCACTAGGTACACTGAGTGTGTGCTAGTATAATGGCTTCGTTATAATTAGTTGGAGTGTGCAACGCAGGCAGATGCGCTCTGCAAATGTCTTGGCACTAGTGGGACTATAGCAAAGTCCAATAGCCACGTATAGGATGCCACTAGGTACACTGAGTGTTTGCTAGTATAATGGCTTCGTTATAATTAGTTGGAGTGTGCAACGCAGGCAGATGCGCTCTGCAAATGTCTTGGCACTAGTGGGACTATAGCAAAGTCCAATAGCCACGTATAGGATGCCACTAGGTACACTGAGTGTTTGCTAGTATAATGGCTTCGTTATAATTTGTTGTAGTGTGCAACGCAGGCAGATGCGCTCTGCAAATGTCTTGGCACTAGTGGGACTATAGCAAAGTCCAATAGCCACGTATAGGATGCCACTAGGTACACTGAGTGTGTGCTAGTATAATGGCTTCGTTATAATTAGTTGGAGTGTGCAACGCAGGCAGATGCGCTCTGCAAATGTCTTGGCACTAGTGGGACTATAGCAAAGTCCAATAGCCACGTATAGGATGCCACTAGGTACACTGAGTGTTTGCTAGTATAATGGCTTCGTTATAATTAGTTGGAGTGTGCAACGCAGGCAGATGCGCTCTGCAAATGTCTTGGCACTAGTGGGACTATAGCAAAGTCCAATAGCCACGTATAGGATGCCACTAGGTACACTGTGTGTTTGCTAGTATAATGGCTGAGTTTAAAAAACTTGGAGTGTGCAATGCAGGCAGATGTGCTCTGCTAATGTCTTTGCACTAGTGGGACTATAGCAAAGTCCAATAGCCACGTATAGGATGCCACTAGGTACACTGAGTGTTTGCTAGTAAAATTGCTTAGTTTAAAAAACTTGGAGTGTGCAATGCAGGCAGATGTGCTCTGCAAATGTCTTGGCCCTAGTGGGACTATAGCAAAGTCCAATAGCCACGTATAGGATGCCACTAGGTACACTGAGTGTGTGCTAGTATAATGGCTTCGTTATAATTAGTTGGAGTGTGCAACGCAGGCAGATGCGCTCTGCAAATGTCTTGGCACTAGTGGGACTATAGCAAAGTCCAATAGCCACGTATAGGATGCCACTAGGTACACTGAGTGTTTGCTAGTATAATGGCTTCGTTATAATTTGTTGTAGTGTGCAACGCAGGCAGATGCGCTCTGCAAATGTCTTGGCACTAGTGGGACTATAGCAAAGTCCAATAGCCACGTATAGGATGCCACTAGGTACACTGAGTGTGTGCTAGTATAATGGCTTCGTTATAATTAGTTGGAGTGTGCAACGCAGGCAGATGCGCTCTGCAAATGTCTTGGCACTAGTGGGACTATAGCAAAGTCCAATAGCCACGTATAGGATGCCACTAGGTACACTGAGTGTTTGCTAGTATAATGGCTTCGTTATAATTTGTTGTAGTGTGCAACGCAGGCAGATGCGCTCTGCAAATGTCTTGGCACTAGTGGGACTATAGCAAAGTCCAATAGCCACGTATAGGATGCCACTAGGTACACTGAGTGTTTGCTAGTATAATGGCTTCGTTATAATTAGTTGGAGTGTGCAACGCAGGCAGATGCGCTCTGCAAATGTCTTGGCACTAGTGGGACTATAGCAAAGTCCAATAGCCACGTATAGGATGCCACTAGGTACACTGTGTGTTTGCTAGTATAATGGCTGAGTTTAAAAAACTTGGAGTGTGCAATGCAGGCAGATGTGCTCTGCTAATGTCTTTGCACTAGTGGGACTATAGCAAAGTCCAATAGCCACGTATAGGATGCCACTAGGTACACTGAGTGTTTGCTAGTAAAATTGCTTAGTTTAAAAAACTTGGAGTGTGCAATGCAGGCAGATGTGCTCTGCAAATGTCTTGGCACTAGTGGGACTATAGCAAAGTCCAATAGCCACGTATAGGATGCCACTAGGTACACTGAGTGTTTGCTAGTATAATGGCTTCGTTATAATTTGTTGGAGTGTGCAACGCAGGCAGATGCGCTCTGCAAATGTCTTGGCCCTAGTGGGACTATAGCAAAGT
The DNA here is from genome assembly GCF_048569485.1 of Anomaloglossus baeobatrachus. Lineage (NCBI taxonomy): Eukaryota > Metazoa > Chordata > Amphibia > Anura > Aromobatidae > Anomaloglossus > Anomaloglossus baeobatrachus. Next base: position 87,158,766 of record NC_134354.1, on the reverse strand, counting down.
CCAATAGCCACGTATAGGATGCCACTAGGTACAGAGTGTTTGCTAGTATAATGGCTGAGTTTAAAAAACTTGGAGTGTGCAATGCAGGCAGATGTGCTCTGCTAATGTCTTTGCACTAGTGGGACTATAACAAAGTCCAATAGCCACGTATAGGATGCCACTAGGTACACTGAGTGTTTGCTAGTAAAATTGCTTAGTTTAAAAAACTTGGAGTGTGCAATGCAGGCAGATGTGCTCTGCAAATGTCTTTGCACTAGTGGGACTAAAGCAAAGTCCAATAGCCACAGATAGGATGCCACTAGGTACACTGAGTGTTTGCTAGTATAATGGCTTAGTTAGAATGAGTTGGAGTGTGCAGAGGACAAGAGGGTACAGTGGCAGGATTGTGGTGCTCTGGGTAGAGGAATGGAAGCCTGCCTTTCTATTCCCTCCTAATGGTGAAATGCAGGGAGGAAATCCCTGACCTGGGCTACACAGACGCTGTTGCTGTTTGCAGGACCTGTCACCTATGGCTCTCTGACCCTGCCGGTACGAGCCCTTAAAAGGACTGCTAGAATGTGCTCTCCCTAAGCTGTCTAACGCTGTGTATGCAGCGCATACAGCTGTATCGGCGATAGGACAAAGGACGGAACTGCGACAGTGATGTCTGACACCAAAGACGCAGAAGGCAGATAATGGCGATCGTGAAGAAAATGTCCGGTTTTATAATGCAGGGACATGTGACATGCAGATCCTATCACACATGCCGTTGCTTCTCTGCCTCAAAGTCCACTTAGGTGTGTGTGTGTCTGTGATTGGCTGACATGCTGGCCAGCCCCACAAGACGCGCGCGCTTAGGGAAGGAAGACAAGAAAAAAAAAAAAAAATGGCGATCGCCATTATAGAAACAGCAGTGATCTGAAGGCGCTGTTCACGCACACTATACACTGAAATGTGATAATAGTTTGATTCACAGAGTGACTTACACTATTACAGCAGAAACCAAGCTAAGATTTAGCTGTTTTTTGGCTGCTAGAACCGTTCTCGAACGTTTCTAGAACTATCGAGCTTTTGCAAAAAGCTCGAGTTCTAGTTCGATCTAGAACATGCCCCAAAATCACTCGAGCCTAGAACTGGAGAACCACGAACCACGAACCGCGCTCAACTCTACTAAAGAGCCATAGTGTCTTATAGCCCTATACATGAACCTAAGCAGCATTTACCCTGACTGATTATTTTGAATGCGGGTTCCTAGAACATCTAAATTCCCAATAACACCACAAGCAAGCAAAATGCTCCTTTACTGAGTGTAATGGTTTTTAAAGGGAATCTGTCACCAGTCTTTTCCCCACATAAAGTAGAGCTAGCACCTGTAGGCCCTCATATACAGTATTTTGGAATGCTGAATACATGTCACCAAACCGCTCTGCAAAACAAAAAAAAGACCTTATATTATACTCCCTTTCACGCTGTCCAGTCCAAAGGGTGTTGCTGGTCTTGATCTGGTGCCTCCGCTTTTCTTGCGGCCGCCGTCCTTCTTCCCTGCTACATGTGGATGATGTATTCTATGTCATACTTCCAGTGTCTTACATTGCGCTCCTGTGCTTGCATATTCCTCTCTGCCCTGCTAAGGGCAGAACAAAGTATTGCAGTGCGCATGCACGGTACTCTTTGACCTTTCACTGCACATGCATACTACAGTACACATCCACATAAAGCAAGGCAGGAGGATGGCAATCATAAGAACAGAGGATGCGCTGGATCAAGACCAGTCACTGCCCATCGGACTGCACCGTGCTGTAGATGAGTATAATTTAAGGTCTTTATTTTATTTTTGCCTTGCAGAGCAGACTGGGGACATATATATAGCATTTCAGAATGTATATGTAGCCCCGATGAAGCAGAGGTTAAATGTATTCGTTGACGGGCCGGGATGTCACGGGTGGCCCTGCCCGGCTTCATGGCCCCGAGGTGTACAATAAAAGGGGATGAGGAATAGGTGGTGGATGGGAGTAGTAGTTGTCTCATGACGCCACCTGCAGTATGCGGCCAGGGCTTAGCCGCTGCTGCGGTCCCTGTCCTCTGGGTCGGGTGATGTCGCAACTAGGATAGTCCAGCTTCCCGCAGGTGAAGCTAGGCCCCAAGCAGGATGATGGAGGCCGGTAGTGGCCGTTGGCGCCAATGCGCAGGGCGATTGCGCCGGCAATGAAGGGACGGACACAGTAGTCATGTTTCTAGGCCTTTACTCACTGTCCGTGGGTTGCCCGGTAGGTGCCGGTCTCTACCATGATGGGCTCCAGCCGATCCCGGATAAGTTGGAGGTAGCCTCCGGTGTTTTAAAGTGTCCTTTCCTAAGGGATGCCCCTTCAGAAGTGAGGAACCCGGGCTGAGCTTCCCGCTCCAAGCCTCGGGTCCCATGAAGAATAGAAGAAGAAAGTGGTGTCGTGTCACCAGAACTGAAGTCTTGACTTGACTGAAGATTGTGTCCAGGTTGCTCCTCTTCTACCCCAAGTGGTGCCCACCCCCCAGGAGGTTGTCCTAGTGACCAGGAAAGCCCCATGCTTCGTGATGGCAACCCCAGCCTACCCTAGTCCAGTCCCCAGTGATGAGAAGGCACCTGAACTGTATGTGAGGTGGAATGTGGAAATACTGGTGTTTAGCCCCCTCCTTACCCGAGATGAATACTGCATCTTAAGTGAGGCACAGTACCCTGTGGCGACTAAAGCCGCAGGGGCACCATATTCCCCCACAGCAAATCGCAACACTCCTGGATTGCAATAAAATAACAATGGTATACTGCATTTTGTTATGTATTAAACAAGTTAACAATCTTCCCTTTATGGGAGGCATTATCAATCAACAGTTTCAAACATTAAACAGTTACCGGTCATCAGTGTGATCGATGCAACAAAACATCAACATTTGCATATGAAAACATTTACTCTTTCTTGGCTGCTGGTGGTCCCAGCCTCTTGGCTCTGGGCACTCAAGGGACATCTTTGAGCATAATGTTCAACCTTGTCACAATTCCGGCAGATTGGTTGCCCATCAGCGTCTACCGGTCGGGGACTTGTAGTAGTGGGTTTCTTCCGCGTCACCACCAAGGGAGGTCATCAGCACTGGAAGCCAGTTCAAGTGGTTGCAGGTTGCTGAGTCCCTGGCTTGGATTGCACGGCTTTGGTCAGGGTAATCATGCCTTTGATTAATTCCAGGATCTGGAGCCGCAGTTCATTGTGGAGTCCTCATCCACGGTTTGTTCCTTTGCTCCCACCAACACTGGTGTAGCTGGCGCCAACCCTGGTTGCTGAAGCATAGCGCTGCAGTGATCCAGCTCACGCAACGTCTTTAAATTCCGCAAAGCTGAGATTAGGGTTTAGCATGGACACAATGCGCAGCTGGTTCCGGTGGGCATCGGACAGAAGCCCTTCAATGAACTGATCGGTCAGCAGGCAGTTCTCGTCTGTCACCCCCTCCGATTTCACCTGCCGAACAGCTCTCATTGCCTCCTCAAGGTTTAAAGCATAGTCCCATGTACTATCTTGCACCTTTTGCTTGCATCCGTAAAATCACATCTTTATCTCAGCTGCTGTACGGGTATCGAAAATGTCCTTGAGTTTAGTCAAAATGTCCTTTGCCACTCTTTTATCGGTCTCCGGCCAGGACATGATTTCTCACCGAGCTGCCCCGGTCAATTGGCCAATAAGGACGCTGGGTTTCTTGTCCTCCATCATAAGGTACACTCGGAATAAACTGTATAGCCTCTCCTTGAAGTCAGTCAGGGTATTTGCCTCCCCGGAATACTGAGGTAGCCATGTTGCTCCTGGGAGGAACGGCATGGTAAATGGTAGCACCGGAGTTGGGGTTAATACTGCAGCTCCGGCAACAGGGACGGCTTGGTCTCCTTCCTCTCTGGACATGTCCTTGCAGACACAGGGCTTCCTGCTGGGTTCCGGCCGCGGTGCTCTCCTCCGCGCTCTTTCTGGGCTCCACCCACGCTTTGACGCTCTTTTTGGGTCCCGCCATGACACACCACTTCTTTTCCTGCACGGAATGGTCAGTGGCGACTGTCTTTTTTTTAAGAAATACATTTTAACACAGTTCTGTAAGGCGCACAGTACCCGTTGTTGCGGGCATGGAATCCTGTTTGTGATGCCATGTTGTAGCACGCACAGGGCAGGGGTTAAATGTACTCATCGCCGGGTAATGTCGGGTCCGGTATGTCACGGGTGGCACTGCCCGCCTTCATGGCCCCGAGGTGTACAGTAAAAGGGAATGGGGAATGGATGGTGGATGGGAGTAGTACTTGTCTCATGACGCCACCTGCGGTAAGCGGCCAGGGCTTATCCGCCGCTGCGCTCGCTGTCCTCTGGGGCGGGTGATTTTGCTACTTGGATAGTTCAGCTTCTCGCAGGTGAAGCTAGGCCCCAGGGAGGATGATGGAATGTCGGTAGTGGCCGTTGGTGCCAAAGTGCGGGGCACCAGCGCAAGCAATGAAGGGATGGACACAGTAGTCGCGGTTCCAGGTCTTTACTCACTTTCCGAGGGTTGCCCAGTAGGTGCCGGTCTCCACCGTGATAGGCTCCGGCCAATGCCGGATAAGTTGGAGGTAGCCACCACTGTTTGAAAGTGTCCTTTACTCAAGGATGCCCCTTCAGAAGTGAGGAACCCGGGCTGAGCTTCCCGCTCCAAGCCTCGGGTCCCGTGAAGAAAAGAAGAAAGTTGTGTCGTGTCGCCTGAACTGAAGTCCTGACTTGACTGAAGATTGTGTCCAGGTTGCTCCTCTTCTACCCCAAGTGGCGCCCACCCCCCAGGGGGTTGTCCTAGTGACCGGGAAAGTTTCCCCAGCCTACCCTACCCAGTGAGAAGGCACCTGAACTGTATATTAGGTGGAATGTGGAAAAACTGGTGATTAACCCCCTCCTTACTCGAGATGAATACTGCACCTTAAGTGAAGCTCAGTACCCTCTGGCGACTGAAGCCCCAGGGGCGCCACATTAGTTAATGCACCCACGGGGCCTTAGGGCTACTCGTCACCGGGCCAGTGGTATTTGGGGTTGCTCTGACTGGCCTGACCCAGCTCCGTGGCCCTGTCGGTGTCAACAAAAAGGGTGCAAGGGTGACTGGTATGGGGGTTGATGGGTGTTTGCTTTGCAGCACCACCCGTGGTATGCGGTCAATGATCAGCCGCCGCTTAGAGATGTTGCTCTCCTCCGGTGTGGATGGTCACGCAACTCAGATGGTCCAGCTCCACACAGGTAGAGCTTGACCCCAGGGAGGACAATGGTGGGGTGTAGCGGCCATTGGCGCTGGAGCGTGGGGCGACAGCACCGGCAATGACGGGATGACACCAGGACTGCGGGCAAAGTTCTTTTACTCAGTGTATCAGGTCATCACCCTTGGAGTGCCGGTTTCCGTTGTGATGGGCCCCAGCCAATCCTGGTTGATTTAGAGGCCACCACTGGTGTTGTGGAGTGTGAAACCTTCCTTCCTTGCACTTGTAGTGTGGATCCCCATGGTGTGGAGCTACTTGGGGACCCCAGTGTCCTTGGGTTTAGTTCTCATCCCGTTCGCAGGCAGCGCGGATCCGCTGTGGGGCCTGACTGTAATCACGACTCTGGACCCTATATGCTGTGCTGCCCCGGGACCTTTGTGGTGGGCAATGGGACATGAAATCCCCCTTCCCTGCAGATGCTGATGGCACAACGTGAAGTGTTTGCCACCCTAGGGTTCTGCACCTTGACTGCGCCGGTCCCGAAAGGGCTGTTAGGCTCTCTCGTCAGCTACCGTGTTTCTCCTCTGTCTCACCAGCTCCACTGGTCATCTTCAGTTTCTTCCAGTCTGCCCGGTCCTAACTGTGGAAGCTCTATAGCACTCTCCATGGTGACCGTGGTCCTGTGAGTCCCTGATGTTCTGGCACTCTCTCAGTCGGTCCCGGGAGAGCTCTAAAGTACTCCTCCCTGTCAGTCCCTCTGAAAGGGGCTATATAGCAAACCCCTCATCGACCCTACTTCTTCTGTGTCTCAGACTATTCTGAAGTAAAAACTGTGTTCTCTCACTTCCCCTATGCTTCCCCCACCTTCCTGATGACTCACCAGTGGCTGGGAAAATCTGTTGTTATGGTGACCACCTTTAGCCCAGTTCCAGAGGGAAAGCACCTGAGCTGTGTGTGTTGTCTAAGTGAAAACCAGTGATTAACCTCTTCCTCACCCGGGATGAGTACTGCACCTTAAGTGAGATGCAATACTCTGTGGCGACTGAGCCTCAGGGGTGCCACATTCCCCCAAAACGAATCACAGCAATCCCGGGCTACAACAAAACATAAATGGTACACCGCAAAATTTAGTTATGCATAGAAAGATATGCAAATTGTCTCTCCAGGAAAGGAGACAAACTCTAGCGCATCGCCACCTATTGGAAGTAGCGATCCTAAAAGTCAAATGTGGATTTTTAACAATCCTTTGCATATGACTTAGGATATATATGCCAGATCAGAATTCCAATTTGCAGACACGGTGTTTCGGGGTGCTTGCCCCTCGTCAGTGCAAAGTATGGGGTCATTCTTCCCTTTAGGCAATATCACTTTAAACATTTCAAACTTCATAGACTTCGCATTATGCAGAAAAAAAAAAAACTTTTGGCACATTATAATATAGCATTAAACATTATGCAGCATTCTTTAACTATCTGTAAAACATTTACTTCAATATGTCTTGTCTTGGCCGCTGGCTCCTGAGGGCCAGCTCCTGCCCCCAGGTACTGTCCATTTGTAAAAGCATCCTTGGTATAGTGTCCTGCATTGTTACAGCGACAGCAAACCAGTCTTAAGATCCTGGTTGTCTAGTCCTCCGTCAGGGGGTACATACGGAACAAGGTGTACAGTCTCTCTTTAAAGTCAGTCAGGGTATTAGCCTCCTTAATGAACAAGTCCTTGTTTCCTGCCCTGGTTTACGGATCTATAGGCCCAGTCACACTAAACAACTTACCAGCGATCCCAACAACGATCCAACCTGATAGGGATTGCTGGTAAGTTGCTAGGAGGTTGCTGGTGGGATGTCACACTGCGACGCTCCAGCGATCCCACCAGCAACCTGACCTGGCAGGGATCGCTGGAGCGTGGCTACATGAGTTGCTGGTGAGCTCACCAGCAACCAGTGTCCCAGCCCCCAGCCAGCAGCGCCGCGTGGAAGATGCTGCGCTTGGTAACTAAGGTAAATATCGGGTAACCAACCCGATATTTACCTTGGTTACCAGCGCACGCAGCTACACGTGCAGAGAGCAGGGAGCAGCGCACAATGCTTAGCGCTGGCTCCCTGCTCTCCTAGTTACAGCACACATCGGGTTAATTACCCGATGTGTACTGCAGCTAAATGTGCACAGAGCAGGGAGCAGCGCACAATGCTTAGCGCTTGCTCCCTGCTCTCCTAGTTACAGCACACATCGGGTTAATTACCGATGTGTACTCTGCTACACGTGCAAGAAGCAGGAGCCGGCACTGACAGTGAGAGCGGAGGAGGCTGGTAACGAAGGTAAATATCGGGTAACCAAGGACAGGGCTTCTTGGTTACCCGATGTTTACCGTGGTTACCAGTGTCCGCAGAAGCCGGCTCCTGCTGCCTGCACATTTAGTTGTTGCTGTCTCGCTGTCACACACAGCGATCTGTGCTTCACAGCGGGATAGCAACAACTAAAAAATGTCCCAGGACATTCAGCAACAACCAACGACCTCACAGCAGGGGCCGGGTTGTTGCTGGATGTCACACTAAGCAACATCACTAGCAACATCGCTGTTACGTCACAAAAGTTGTTCGTTAGCAGCGATGTTGCTAGCGATGTTGCTTAGTGTGACGGGGCCTTATGTCTCTCCTTCGTGCGCTTATCTGGGCTCCACCCACGGTGGCACTCCCCCTCCTTTCCCCGTGCTGGACAGTCAAAGGCAGTCATTGTTTGTTTTAGAAAACACATTTTGTACAGTCAGTCTGTTAAGCACACATTCTCGCAGTTGCGGGCACAAGACCCTGCTCACAGTTGATGCGCCCACAGGGCCTCAGGGCTACTGGGTTTATAGGTGCTAGTCGTACTTTCTATGGGAAATATCGGGTGACAGATTCCCTTTAAAATAGGCTAAAAATCCTCTTTCTTGGCAGCACACTGTTGTATGTACACAGGCAGGGGTGTAAAGGGCGCTTTACATGCAGCAACATTGCTAGCGATGTCGCTTGTGAAAGCACCCGCCCCCGTCATTTGTGCGTCACGGGCAATTCGCTGCCTGTGGCGCACAATATCGCTAGTACCGGTCACACGAACTTACCTTCCTAGCGACGTCGCTCTGGCCACCAAACAGCCTCTTTTCTAAGGGGGCAGTTCGTGCGGCGTCACAGCGACATCACACGGCAGGCGTCCAATAGAAGCGGAGGGGCAGAGAGCAGCCGCATGAAAGTCACGCCCACCTCGTTGCCGGAGGACGCAGGTACGGTGTTGTTCGTTGTTCCTGGGGTGTGACACGTAGCGATGTGTGCTGCTTCAGGAACAACGAACAACCTGCGTCCAAAAGCAGCAACAATATTTTGGAATGGACGACGTGTCAACAATCAACGATTTGGTATTTTGCATCGTTAGCGGTCTCTCATACGTGTCACACGCAACGACGTCGCTAACGAGGCCGGATGTGCGTCATGAATTCCGTGACCCCAACGACATCTCGTTAGCGATGTCGTTGCGTGTAATGGGGCCTTGAGTAGGGGACAGGCAGGTGGGGCATTTGACAAGGGTACAGCCAGCAGGAGGGGTTCTGTTAGGCTGCACAGTGCATGTGATGTAAGACTTAACAAGTTTGCAATCACAGAGTGACTACATACATGTAACTTCAGACCGGACTACACCTTTAAAGTATTAAGTGTAATGACTCCGCTATGTCAATGACTACTGCTCTAATCTGCTATTTCTGATTCAGCTTCTGTTAAGCATGGAGAACATGACATGGACATGAAGCAGAATGAGCACTGGTATTTGTCAGGCTGTCTTCAGTCTGGCTAAGGCTAGCACTGAGGTGCCACATTTTTTATTTTACGCGATGCAATTTTTCATGCATTTCAGCAACTAAACTTTTAGTCAGAAAACTTCTCCCTAAGAAGTTCAAGATATATTTCATATTTATGCATTGAAATGTCTTTCAGCCAACTATGTATATTTTTATCTGCCATGGACTGGAGAGCCATTCTTCATGTGATTTGTAGCACGCATATAATAGCCATCATTTTGCTGTCATGGTTCACAAGCTTTCATCTGGTTTGGTTTTTATAGTATATTTAATCTAGTAAGACTGCAACTTCAAGAACCATTACAGGCCATAAAAATTGGGTTCTCGGAAGACCACAAGTGTATCAACATTACAACAAGGCTTACTCTGAAGAGTCATTTCTTTCCTGACATAATTAACCCTACATATTTATAGCTGTGATTTTGTGCAGTCGTCTCGCTCTCACATCACTACCTCTTGTTGGCAGTCATACACGTGAAACACCTTTAAGTCCATGACCAGACAAAAGGAATCTTAAGCCGTCTCCAAGACCAATAATACTCAAAATGAAATAATGAATTGTCTTTGGCCCTTCAGTACAGTAATTCTGTAGTTTCGTTTGGATGAAGACTAAGCAGACGAGAGACCAGAAGGATAGTAATTTTAGGGAAAACTTTCTTTCCACTAGGGTTTTATGACACAGTGAAGAAAAACATCAACACTAAAAAAAAGTAATACTCCATCACTAGATCAAAACTCACTGTACTGACTATTGACTATGATTGATCTCCTCATGGGCAATCAGCTAGGTGGCCCCAGTACTGCCTGGTCATGCCTGACCCCTTCTCTAAGTTCACCATGGTCCCAACTAGAGATCAAACCAGTGAATCTGCTTCACGAGTTGCCGGTCAAGATTTGATCCTGGTGTATGGGTGCCTAAAGCGGATTCATTCCAACCAAGGCATGTTTTTCTAAGGCAAGATAATGGAAGAGCTCTACCACATGAATGTAGCTGTTGTACATGCCAGGCTGTTACAGATTTCGTAATGGGACCAATGAGCTTCTAGTTACACCACTGAACATAGAATGGTGGTACCAGGGCAGATGTGTAAAGTTATAAAGATGGAGACTAGTGCTCCCACAAAGAATGGGAAAGGAGCTATGATTAACTCAGGGGGTATGGAGGTGATGCCCGGGAGGGGACACAGGACTGATAGTATCTGTGAAATAAAAGGGGGGGGGGAGGGAATGAAAGCTGCAAGCAGTTAGCAGGGTCCGCGTAAACCTGTCTAAAAGAAGAAATAATTAAAAAACTGCCGCGCTAACTGGATGAGTGGGAAAAGGGAGTGAATGGATAGACCTAAATTTAGGTATACCCATTCACTCCCTTTTCCCACTCATCCAGTTAGCGTGGTAGTTTTTTAATTATTTCAGATGTGTAAAATCCCATAACCACAAATCCAAGAATCTTGGACACTTGGGAGGAAATTAGGTCAGGATATGCACAGAACTAGCTACACAGTGATATAAAAAAATCTATATAAATATAATTCATATTTGGCTTCATTAGATCTCATTCACAGTATGTTTGGGCATAGTGTTAAGTGTACAGTTAGTTTTTTTCTGCCCATGTATTCTCATGTCTATACTAAAACATATGTATGGCATACAGCATATTCCCTTTATCAAGTGTAATAATGTTACCATGTATTAATTTTACTTTATGGAGCTCGGTTGCCTAAAAGCATCTGTGCTCTTAGAGAACAAAAAGCATTTATTTTGCGATTTTTAAATTATTTTCATGGCAGCTTTTAGACAAAATGACTAAAGAAACAGATAAAAATGGTCAAAGGACAGTCATATGCTGTATTTAAATGACATTCCCCATTGCGTTCACACCACGTGCATTTGACATGCCAGATCTGATTGCTAACTAAGAAGTGTTTCCCCAGAGTAAAGCCACTGCTTGGATCTAGAGCGCTGCACACACTTCAAATGATAAATGAAATCATGCTTCCAATCCTCAAAGGGGTTTTCCCAGGAACAAAGTTAATTTTAAGCAATAGATCTTGGAATAATAATTATGTTCCACAATTGGATGTGTTTTTAAAAAAAAATGTTCTTGTGCTGAGATAATCTTATATATGTGCCCCTGCTATGTGCTGTGTAATGGCCGTGTCTGACCGTACAGGGACATAGTCTGATCACACCCCAGCTCCTGGGCAGGGGAGAAGGTAAAAAAGTATACAGACATTACAGCATGAAATAGTAAATTCTTTCTTTGAGGTAAAACATTTAAAAAAAAATAGGGAAATGTTTTACCTCACAAAAAAAAACAGCTATGATTCCGTACTGTAATGTTTTATACTCTTTAGCATCCTCCCCTACTCAGGAGCTGTGTGTTATGATCAGATCATGTCCCTGTACGGTCAGACATGGCCATTACACAGCATATAGTAGGGACACATTTATAAGATTATCTCAGTATATTTTTATTAAACACATCCAATTGTAGAACTTATTATTATTAACTTTAAAATTAACATTAAAATTAATTTTGTTCATGAGTGAACCCCTTTAAACTATGGGAATCCTCCACTGGCACCTGATTATGTTTAATCAGTTTTTATTGGAATATTTTTAAATCAAAAACAAACATTTCTTGGTCACGTAGAGAGAGAAAATACAGACGCAAAATAAATATTGCACATGTCACATATTTACTAAGAAAATATATTTCTCAAGGTGCTATTTCTGACCAGATGTTAGTAACAACCCATCCAATCCACACAAACAAAGAAATATAGATGTCCATAAATAAAGATATAAGTAATAATAAAAAATAATACAGGCAAAAAGTACTGAACAAGCTTACTAAAATGTATTTAATACTTCGTCCATAAGCCTTTCTTGGCAATGACATCTTCAAGACGCTTCCTGTATAGAGAAATTGTTGCATGCATTGCTCAGGTGTAATTCTGGCCCATTCTTCCACACAAATAATCATCAAATCCTGAAGGTTCAGTGGGCTCCTTCTATGAACTCTTAGGGGTACTTTGCACGTTGCGACATCGCTACTGCGATCTCGTCGGGGTCAAATCGAAAGTGACGCACATCCGGCGCCGGTAATGACATCGCAACGTGTAAAGCCTAGAAGCACCGATAAAAGATCGCAAAAGCGTCGAAAATCGGTGACCTGTGTAGTGTCGGTCATTTCCATAATTTCACTGCAGCGACAGATACGATGTTGTTCCTCGTTCCTGTGGCAGCACACATCGCTGTGTATGAAGCCGCAGGAGCGAGGAACTTCTCCTTACCTGCGTCCCGCCTGCAATGAGGAAGGAAGGAGGTGGGCGGGTTGTTTACGTCCCGCTCATCTCCGCCCCTCCACTTCTATTGGCCACCTGCCGTCTGACGTCGCTGTGACGCCGCACGACCCGCCCTCTTAGGAAGGAGGCGGGTCGCCGGCCAGAGCGACGTCGCAGGGCAGGTGAGTGCGTGTGAAGCTGCCATAGCGATAATATTCGCTCCGGCAGCTATCACAAGATATCGTATCTGCGACGGGGGCGGGGACTATCGCACTCGGCATCGCTACAATCGGCTAGCGATGTTGCAGCGTGCAAAGTACCCCTTAGACTCTTAGCTTTAGTTCCTTCCGAAAAGTTTCTGTTGGATTCAGGTCAGGTGATTAGCCGGGCCATTCTAGCAGCTTTATTTTCTTTCTCTGAAACCAATTGCGAGTTTCTAAGGCTGTGTATTTTGATCTGTCTAGCTGAAATATCCACCCTCATTTCATCTTCATCATCCTGGCAAATAGCTGCAGATTTTTACCAAGAAAGTTTCAGTACCATTTTTACCAAGTTTGTCAGTATCATATGCTGAAAAACAGCCCCACACCACGATATTCCCAACTCCAAACTTCACAGCTGTTATGGTGTTTTTGGTGTGATATTATGCAGTGATGCCGTTTGGCCTCGAAACCTGGTGTGTTTATTTTGTCATCCAAAGAGTTCAATTTTAGTCTAATCTGACCAGACTATATTCTTGCAGTATTTCAGAGGCTTGTCTATATGCCTGTCTACGATTTAAGAGGCACTGGGGATCCATCTTGGCAAACTGACCTTTGATATCATAAAGTTGGGCATAATATGTCCTATAATTTTCCAGCATTCCAGCTTCATTACTAGCATCAGTACCATCTTCTCTTTTAGTTTCTGCAATGTAAATGGTAGAGTTACGCAGATAGAGAAATCGGAAAAGTAGGTGCCCACATGTTCATAGAAGTATCTTTTTATACTAGTCTCTAAATTTCAGATAGTTTTGATCATGAAGTGTTCTTTAGTCTTCTCTAGCTCTAGTCAGATCAGCCAAGGAGGATTTAGGTAAAATTTGCTTATGCTGAGTCTCTAGTAAATGAATCTGTTGAAGGGATGCAACTGAGGACACTCATTCTTGCTTCAATCTGGTGCCACGTTTAATTAATATGCCCCATAAGACACACTATAGTGCTTCCTACTGAGTGGGGAGAAGAGTAGGGTCAGAAGAGTGAATAGAAATGAAAGAGACAATAATGTCCCTAACCCCAGCATTCCAGACCATATCCTTTAAAGGGGTTGTCAACTACTTGGACAACCTCTACTCATTGCCATTTGTTCGTCCCTTAGAAATATAATCATAAGAACTCCAGCTGTGACCTCAGGTGAATTCAGTGATGTCACTGCTCACAGCTACAGCTCCATCAGTGTTTCCCTGATGCCGTAGTGATCAGTCATGATTTCTAATGTGACCGTGTACTGCAACCTCAGGATGTAGAAGAGTCAGGATCATTGTGGGACCTTGTGTGGATTACGTTGGATCTGTAGCAGTGTATTGGGGGTTAGTAAATTGGAGACAATGGGTTTTGGGTTTATAAATAAAGGATTTTTTTCTGTGTTTTGTGTTTATTTCTTTTGACTTACTGGGTTATTGATAGGGGGGCCTTACAAACCTCTCCCCATTACTAACCTCAGCCTTGATGATAGCTGTGATTTCTTTGACAAATCCCATCCGCTATTAACTCCTAATATTACCCCAATTGTCATCGCACAGGACAATCGGGATGAGACGGGTAAAGCAATCTAATCTAATACATGCAAGAGTTCTGGGGCAGCTGCAGGCTGCTATTTTTAGGCTAGGTGTGCAGTTACCATGGGCCTCCCCAGCTTGAGAATACCAGCACCTCAGCTGTCAGCTTTATCTTGGCAGGGTATCAATGTTTTAGAGGGACTTCACCGTTTTAAAAAATGATTTATTTAAATAATTTTAAAAAAGTTGCATAGGGTCCCTCATATCTTGATACACAGTCAAGATATCGCACACAGCTGGGGACTGCAGCCTGTAGCTGTCTGATTTATCTGCACTGGGTATCAATATACAGGGGACCCTATGCCATTTTTTCCAATTATTTTTACACCCCACAATCAATCACAGATGCCAGCATGCTGCCAGTATGACTACAACTAATCACAGATTCTATCACAGAAGGTGGGCAGGGAAAGCAGTGCATATTCATGAAAGATAATGAGGGGATCTGGAAGCTGTGCGGGAGACTCATTAAGTATAACTGTCCTGCTCTAAACCCCCTTTTGCTTCATTTTAACTTTTTTTATTTTTTATTTTTACCATGACTTTGATTTGTTCAACTTTCTGTTTGTTCTGCTTCCTGTCTTTCAACCAACCTTATTGAGACAAAAACGCTTGCATCACAAATGTGGCAAAAACACATGCAAAAATGCATGTAAAAAAGAAGAAAAAATGCAACTAAACTGAGGTGCGGTAGTCAAGCCGAAATTCAGCTGTGTGAAAACCTGAACAAACATTGATCGTGGGAACATACCCCAAGTGTGTCCACTCTCTCACCGGCAGAGCAACAGATTTCCTGTGTAGACCGTGCAAGCAGCAGCTCCAAGAGTAACAGGAGAAGCAGGGCCATCACACCATCATTTGCACAGTGCAGCAGAGCGGCCCCTGTTTTTGCAAATGGCAAAAAACACCTGTCCACACCCCCCAATCACACTCCAACCTCTCCACCATGACCAAGGACACCAGTAACAAAATTGTAGACCTGCACAAGCTCGGATGAGCTACAGAACAGCAAGAAAGCAGCTTGGTGGGAAGGCAACAACTGTTGGCACTATTATTAGAAAATGGATGAAACACAAGATGACTGTGTGGCACCCTGGACTAGCCAGGTCATCACAGGTGCTACACACAACACCCCCACCCCGAGATAGGCACATCCAGGGCCGGATTATAGGCAGGGCAGGCGGGGCTGCCGCCCAGGGGCCCCCACCACAAGAGCCTCCAAGGGGGCCCCCACCACCATCTGTCTTCGGCTTCCTGTGTTGGCGGCCCCCATGATCATAGCTGGCTTTAGCATCTATATGTGAGTAGTGCAGTTGCACAGGGTGCCGTCCGCCAGGCTCCAGAGGGGGGCGGTGCAGGGAGACAGATGTCATTTTGATTTGCTGCTCGCTCACTGCGTGTTAACTCTCTGCCGCGTCTGTTATCTGCCCGAGAGGATTGTGGGGGCGGGAAATTCATCGTCTCTGATGTGTCACGGCCATCCTGCTGCTGTGGATGCAGCTAGAGCCTGCACCATCCATGAGAGATGCAGGCTGTGATAGAAGGACGATGTCAGCTGTGAGAGTAAGGTCACTCAGGAGGGCAGGGGGAGGGGGGTGTAGAGGGGGCTACAGTGCTCTCCAAGTAACTCCAAAACAGAGAAATCAGTAAGGGAGAATAACTGTATATAGCTGCACATGAAAGGTGGAGACAGGGACATTTTATTGCAAGGGGTGTATATTTTGTTCCTGGAGTTTTTTTACTGCAAGAGGTGAAGTGTGTATGAATGACCTACATAGGAGCTACATTGCAGTATAGTCCCTGACACCCATCATTGTTTAAACCTACCTACACCTCCTTAATTACACTATTCCCTTTTCATATAATCAGAATTTAAGCCCCTTCCCTAGATTATAATCATATAATAATACCCCCTCCCCCACTAGATTGTAATCTTATAATAATGCCCCCTCCCCCAATGGAGTATAATTATACAATAACACCCTCCCCACACTAATATATAATCATAGCATAACGCCCCCACAGAGATTATAATCATATAATAATGCCCCCCACGTAGATTATAATCATATAATAATGCCCCCTCCCCTACTGGAGTATAATCATACAATAACACCCTACCCACACTAATATATAATCATAGCATAACGCCCCCACAGAGATTATAATCATATAATAATGCCCCCCACGTAGATTATAATCATATAATAATGCCCCCCACGTAGATTATAATCATATAATAATGCCCCTTCCCCCACTGGAGTATAATCATACGATAACACTCCCCTCACCTGGAGAGCAATCATAAAATAATGCCCCCCCCTTCCCCTGGAATATAATAGAGTAAAACACCTCACTAATGGAGTATAATCATAAAATAATGCCCCCTCCCTAGAGTGGAGTATAATCATAGAATAATATCCCCCATCCCTTTGACTATAATCATTATCCCCTTTTTGAGTATATTCATACACTACCTTATTGTGATATAACCGCCTCCTGGAGTATAATTACATACACCCCTTGCAGTAAAATGATGCCACCCCGGAGTTTAATGTGTTCTTTCCATGTACATGTGCCAGACGTATTGCTGAGTGCCATTCACTGACAGCTATCAGTTTTGTTATTCATATTGACTTCATAAAATTTTGTCATAGTATTATAGTACTCAAAATTTAACTCCTTCACCCCGATTTTCCGGGTTTTTTTGTTTGTTTTTTTTCTCCCCTTCTTCTGAGAGCCGTAACTTTTTTATTTTTCCATCAATCTTGCCATATAAGGGCTTATTTTTTGAGTGACAAATTGTACTTTTGAGTGAAATCATCAGTTTTACCATATAATGTACTAGGAAACAGAGAAAAAATCCAAGTGCGATAAAATTGCAAAATAAGTGCAATTGCACGATTGTTTTTGGGTTATTTTATTCACCATGTTCACTATATTGTAAAACTACCATGTCAGTATGATGCCGAGTTCATAGATACCAAACAGGTATACTCTTACTTTTATCTAAGGGGTTAAAAAATATTCAGAAGTTTGTTAAAAAAAAGAATTGTGCTTTTGGTGCCATTTTTTTGAAACCCGTAGCGTTCTAATTTTTTGGGATGTGAGGCCCAGTGACTGCTAATATTTTTGCGGCTTGAGCTGGTGTTTTCAATTATACAATTTTTATGCAGCTGCTACTTTTTGATCGCCCGTTATTGGATCTTTTTAAAAATTGTGTGGCTACCCAAAAACATAATTTTGGCATTTGGATTTTTTTCTCGCTACACCATTTACCGATCTGATTAATTGATTTTATATTTTTATTGATCGGGCATTTCTGAACTCTGAGATATCAAATATGTGTATATTTTTTAACTGTTTTATTTTCAGTGGGGCGAATGAGGCATGATTTGAACTTTTTATTTATTTTTTACATTTTGTATTTATTTTACTAGTCCCCTTGAGACCTATAAGGATCAGCAGTCTGATCGCTTGTGCATCCCTGTTGATCAGAGCTGTACAGCTCTGATTAGCAGAAATACAGGATTCCTGTGTGAGTCGGCGCTCTATCGACTGTGACAGAAAATATGTCATGATAGCAACAGGGGTCATTACATGGCCCGACGCTACCATAGCAACCATCGACTTCCCGTGATCGTGTCAAGGGGCCACCGATGGCGGCAGGGAACAGTGCGATCCTCGATCTTTCTGTGTGTAAGTGGACAGCTGTGAGTTATCCTGGACTGTATCTGTATTGTAGTACTTGAAATCTGAATGTGGTAGAACAGGATAAGACACATGCTCATTGGATTTATATCTAAATGCTACAGTTCGCGCTCTACTGTTATGGCTAAAAATGTTAACGTTTATGGGGCCCCCACCAGATTTTCTGCCCAGGGGCCCCCACCAACCTTAATCCGGCCCTGGGCACATCAGCCAGACACAAAATCCTTGTTGCCTCCCTCCAGGGGCTGATGTCCACATCAGGTGGGGCAGAGCCAGGCGGTTGGCTCCGCCCATCGAGGAGTTCAGAGTCCTGGAGGCGGGAAAAGGAGCAGTGGAGTTTTAGACAGTGGTAGTGGAGGAACAGACTGACCGTGTCCGGGTACGTGGCCCGGGCACCGAGAGCAAGGTTGGCAGACGGTGGTGGCCGTCTACAGGAGAGGCAGACCAACGCAGAACCGTAGGACCGGGGACGGGCGGTGGCCCGCCGGTACCGAACCGGGGAGCGAAGTGAAGCCAGCACAAACCGGCAGGGCCTGCGGACCCCGACCAGGCTTGGAGTTGCCATTAAACAGGTCAAATCCATTAGTGACCGGAACCCCAGGGGTTCCCTTGCAGCCAAGACCCGACTGAAGGCAACCGTCCAAACAGCAAGAAGGGAAATAGAGCTACCGCCACATCTAGAGTTCCCAGGGCCAGAGCCTGTGGGCAAAAGGACTCCTCCGGCACATATCCACGCTGGGGAGCGGGTTACCGGTGGGAAGCTATCGGGACCGAACACACACTAAAGGTGCAGGGAAAGGCAGCCACCACCAACCGTCCAGGAGAAACCACAGCAGCCGGCTGCAGGACCCGTCCATCCAGCCGTTTGTTTTACCAGAGACTTTGCATCCATTCTTGGCTGAGTGAGTACCACCGTGCCATCAGGCACCGCGCTGCCCCCGCGACCCTGCACCTCGCCAACCCTGCCTCCCTGTCACCTCACCGGGCCCCGGGACCACCAACCCCGCTACCCACGGAGGGGAGAGAAACATCCCAGCTGCTCTCTGCCATCACTCCCGGGATCCCCGTCAAGAGCAGCGGTGGTGCCCCCAACTTCACCACAAACCGTGGGTGGCATCACGGACCAAATCCCCAAAACCAAACTACCCCCTTTTCACTGTCCGGGCGAGGAGCGCCGCTCGAGTTCCCGGATCCGGCCCATCGCTCGAGCCACCGAGCAGCAGCAGCGCCGAACCCGAGCGCTAGCGAGCGCAGCGGCGGCGGCGCACCCCCCGCCCGCGACAACTGTCAATTTTAGTTGTTCTAGGGCATAAGGATGTTTTTGAGAAAGGTCAGTAATCAGTCCAGAACTACATGGGAGGACCTGGTCAAGGACCTGAAGAGAGCTGGGACCACAGGCTCAAAGATTACCATTACCATCACACTACGCCGTCATGGATTAAAATCCTGCAGGGCACGCAAGGTCCCCGTGCTCACGACAGTACATGTCAATGCCAGTTTGAAGTTCATCAATGACCATCTGGATGATCCAGAGGAGGCATATGGTGAGATGAGACCAAAATAGAACTTTTTGGTATCAACTCCACTCTCCATATTTGAAGGAAGAAGATAGATGTGTACAACCCCAAGAACACTGTCCCAACTATAATAATGGGAGTGGAAAAATCATACTTTGGGGCTGCTTTTCTGCAAAGGTGACAGGATGACTGCACTGTATAGAAGGGAGGATGGATTGGGTCATGTATCACAAGATTTCTCCCTCTAAAAGAGCATTGAAGATAGATTGTGACTGGGTCTTCCGGCATGACGATGACCCGAAACACAGAGCCAGGGCACCTGAGCAGTGGCTCCTTAAGAAATATTTTAAGGTCCTGGAGTGGAGTCTCCAGACCAGAACCCAATAGAAAATCTTTGGAGGGAGCTGAAACTCAATGTTGCCTAGTGACAGCCCTGAAACCTTAAAGAAACTGTATGGAGGAGTGGGCTACAATCGTTGCTGCAGTGTGTGCAAACCTGGTCAAGAACTACAGGAAACATCTACAAAAGCAAACAAAGGTTTCTGTACCAAATATTGATTTGTTTTTCTATTGTATCAAATACTTATTTTAAGTAATAAAATTTAAATTAATTATTTATAAAATCATGCAATTCCCAATTCCCCCAAACATCTTTGAGGGAATTGTTTTTACAGTGTATACTTTGTGGTTTAAGTGACTGGACAATAAGATTCTCCTAATCAGTACGATTATGGCGATACCATACTGTATGTTCAGTTTATTTTAGTGGTAAAAAGAAAATCAAGTTTGGGAGGGTTGTGTCTCCATTTTCCAAGACCTGTAACATTTTCTTTTTTCAGTGGATGGAGCCATCTGATGGCTTATTTTTTGTGGGGTGAGACAAAGGTTTTATTGATACCATTTTGGGATAGATATGATGTATTTATCACTTCTTACAGCATTATTTGTGGTATTGCAGCAACCAAAACACTTAATTTTGGTGTTATTGAATTTTTTGTGTTTATTGATCGGGTTAAATATTTTTATATTTGATAGATTGGACTTTTCTGAATGTGGCAATTCCACAAATGTATTTTTTGTCATATTTTATTAACTTTATTTTTAATGGGGCAAAAGGGGGTTGATTTGAACTTTCTTTTCTTTACTTTTCACTATTTTTTATGCCCCCTTGAGGGGCTTAAAGCTGCAATTATCTGATCATTTGTGCTACATACAAAAATGCCATAGCAGCGCTGTTGTGACAAGCACGGAGGTCTTCTGCAGAACTCCTGCTTTCATAGCAACCCATCAGCAACTCGTGATCACGCCATGGGTTTGCTGATGGGAGATTAAAATGGCATGCCTCCATGGCAGCGTGGTTTAAATCCCGCTATCAGAGTTTGACAATGGGATTTAACAGGTTATAAATCATGGACAGAGCACCACTCCACCTGTGATTGTTAGCGGCAGGTCCTAGATGTAATACACAGCCATTACCTGCTGAGTATGGGGCATCTCACCTGGTGAGCCCACTCCATACACACACTTCCTATTTGCTCCGTACATGTAGGTCGCATGTCGTGAAAGGGTTAAATAAGGTGCAAAAAAATGAACCCATGCCAGAATGTGCTTGCATAAGTAACTGCAATGGCATCAGCCCCAACTCACGTTTCGCCACTGCCTTCTTCAGGGGGATGAAGAAGAAGGCAGCGCTGAATGTGTTGAAAACAATTATTTTAGAAAAACTACAGCAAGCAGACCAGTAAGTAATACAGCACTGGAATCAGGTTCTCTGTCCCAGCATCATGCTGCTCTCAGATTACATAGCAGAAACCTGTTGACATATTTACTTTAACATTTCATGTGACATCTGTAATAATTATAACCAAGCTAAGTCTATTCATAATTACATTGTATCCCTATATCTTTTTAACACCAGATTGTTTTTTGCTTTTTACTTCATTTTTATACTTCAGAGTAAATTAATCTTTATTTTTCAACCACCACCTCTTATCATAATGGTTCTGTAACAGTTTTACTTGTCATTTGTATATAACTATTTGGCTTTTTGTTAAGTACAGAGACAAGCTTTCTTTGTTATCCACAAATTACACAGACACTTCATCAGGAAAGAATTGATCATTCTCCTTTACATGATAGCCCTTCCAAAAAATCCACAGTGTTACTGCACAATAACTAAGATTACTTACAGGCTTCATAATTGTACAGCTATTTTTGTAAAAGGAATTATGATGTTAAGTATGTGTTCTCCTTGAAACTTAGGGTACCTTCACACTTTAGCGACGCAGCAGCGATCCCACCAGCGATCTGACCTGGTCAGGATTGCTGCTGCGTCGCTACATGGTCGCTGGTGAGCTGTCAAACAGGCAGATCTCACCAGCGACCAGTGACCAGCCCCCAGCCAGCAGCGACGTGCAAGCGACGCTGCGCTTGCACGGAGCCGACGTCTGGAAGCTGCGGACACTGGTAACTAAGGTAAACATCGGGTATGATTACCCGATGTTTACCTTAGTTACCAGCGCACACCGCTTTGCTTAGCGTGTGCAGGGAGCAGGAGCCGGCACTGGCAGCGTGAGAGCTGCGGAGTCTGGTAACGAAGGTAAATATCGGGTAACCACCTTGGTTACCCGATGTTTACCTTGGTTACAGCTTACCGCAGGCTGTCAGACGCCGGCTCCTGCTCCCTGGACATTCAGGATTGTTGCTCTCTCGCTGTCACACACAGCGATGTGTGCTTATCAGCGGGAGAGCAACAATAAAAAAACGAACCAGGGCTGTGTGTAACGAGCAGCGATCTCACAGCAGGGGCCAGATCGCTGCTCAGTGTCACACACAGCGAGATCGCTAATGAGGTCACAAAAAACGTGACTCAGCAGCGATCTCAGTAGCGATCTCGCTGTGTGTGAAGTACCCCTTAAAGAGGTGATTCACTAGTTAGTATACATAGGCACATTGATATTATGTTGATAAACAAGGCTTCTCTCAAATACCTTGTGTTGCTAATAGTGCCTGGGAGTGGTGCTATTGTGCTCTGCTCATCCCCTTTGCCTGACCCCCGGGCTCCATGACCTCTGATGTCCGGTGTTGTCACGTCAACTTCCTGTTGACCTCACATCACCGCGGCTAGCCCCAGTCTTCCTGAGTCACTGGGCTGTGGGCGACGTCTCACAGCTCGTCACAGCCCAGCATCGCTCCTGCTTGCGGCGCCCTCGGCGCTCTGCAATGAAGGAGGGAGCAGGGAGATGCCGGGCTGTGATTCTATAAATGTTTTATTATTTTTTGCCTGTTCACTGGACTTCCTTTTTTCCTTTGGTACTTACTTTTATAATATACTGTACATATTTAGAGAGAATTAGGGGAAGAAGATATTTGTTGGAATTGTATAGAATCTAACAGCAAAAAAAAACAAACAAGAAAACCCCATCTATTGGCCACAATAAGGTTGTTAACAAGTATTTGGCACCTGTGGCCTGCTGTATCCTGCAGTATATTATTGTGACCAGGTATTGGTAAGTATGGCATTTTTTTCTGTGAGGTTTTTCCTTTATGGGACCCTGATTACAGCTACATGCTAAAATGTAGTGCAATGTACCCTGAGCTCCAAGGGTACCGTCACACTCTAGTGACGCTCCAGCGATCCCACCAGTGATCTGACCTGGTCAGGATCGCTGGTGCGTCGCTACAAGGTCGCTGGTGAGCTGTCAATTAGGCACATCTCACCAGTGACCAGCAGCGATGCGTGGAAGCGATGCTGCGCTTGGTAACTAAGGTAAATATCGGGTAACCAAGCGCTTGGTTACCCGATATTTACCTTAGTTACCAAGCGCAGCAAGGTAAATATCGGGTAACCAAGCGCTTGGTTACCCGATATTTACCTTGGTTACCAGCTCACACCGCTCAGCGCTGACTCCCTGCACTCCTAGCCAGAGTACACATCGGGTTAATAAGCAAACCGCTTTGTTTATTTACCCAATGTGTACTCCGGCTACTTGTGCAGGGAGCAGGATGTCGGCACTGGCAGCCTGAGAGCGGCGGACGCTAGTAACCAAGGTAAATAACGGGTAACCAAGCAAAGGACTTCGCTTGGTTACCCGATATTTACCTTGGTTACAGCTTACCGCAGGCTGCCAGATGCTGGCTCCCTGCTCCTGCACATTCAGATCGTTGCTCTCTCGCTGTCAAAAACAGCGATGTGTGCTTCACAGCGGGAGAGCAACGTCCAAAAAATGAACCAGCTCTGTGTGTAACGAGCAGCGATCTCACAGCAGGGGCCAGATACCTGCTCAGTGTCACACACAGCGAGATCGCTAATGAGGTCACTGGTGCGTCACAAAAAACGTGACTCAGCAGCGATCTCGCTATGTGAGAAGTACCCCTAAAGCCTGCTTTACACGTTGCAATTAGTTGTACAATCGCATTTGCGATGTGACACGCCCAGGTTGCATACGGGATCTTATGAGATTGCACGTAGGTCGTTCATTTGCTGTCACACGTGCGTTAGTAGCCTAGGTTAAATTGATCAATTTTGTGTGCGTTCCTTTAGATCATGTGTTCTGTGACGTATGCATTGGGCACCTTTTTTTTTTTTTTTTTTATTTATTGACTTGCCAAGCGTGTGTAATGTATAGGGATGCGTTTTTACTATGTCATCTGCCATTCAGCTCTGCTACATGGCCGCTGACAGCAGACACAGACAGCCATGTAGCAGAGCTGAATGGCAGATAACAGCAGACATAAACAGAGCCGCACGATAAAAAAAGAATGAACTCGGGTGAACTTCACCCGACTTCATTGTCATGCTGCGGCTCTGTCTGTGTCGCGTCCTGATTAGCGGTCACCTGTGACAGACTCACCGGTGACCGCTAAACTCCTGAGTGACTGAAGTGAGCAGCCCTCTCTCATAAACTCACCGATCCCCGATCCCCGGCGTGGCGCTGCACGGCGTTCACACTGCTCCGGCGGCTTTTACTGTTTTGAAAAAGCCGGCCGCCCATTAAACAATCTCGTATTCCCTGCTTTCCCCGCCCACCGGCGCCTATGATTGGTTACAGTGAGACACGCCCCCACGCTGAGTGACAGGTGTCACACTGCACCCAATCACAGCAGCCGGTGGGCGTGTCTATACTGTGTAGTGAAATAAATAATTAAATAATTAAAAAAAACGGCGTGCGGTCCCCCCCAATTTTAAAACCAGCCAGAAAAGCCATACGGCTGAAGGCTGGTATTCTCAGGATGGGGAGCTCCATGTTATGGGGAGTCCCCCAGCCTAACAATATCAGCCAACAGCCGCCCAGAATTGCCGCATACCTTATATGCGACAGTTCTGGAACTGTGCCCTGGTGCGTTGGCAAATCGGGGTAATAAGGAGTTATTGGCAGCCCATAGCTGCCAATAAGTCCTAGATTAATCAAGTCAGGCGTCTATGAGACACCTTCCATGATTAATCTGTAAATTACAGTAAATAAACACACACACACCCGAAAAACCCTTTATTAGAAATAAAAAACACAAACATATACCCTGGTTCACCACTTTAATCAGCCCCAAAAAGCCCTCCATGTCCGGCGTAATCCAGGATGGTCCAGCGTCGCTTCCAGCTCTGCTGCATGGAGGTGACCGGAGCTGCAGCAGACATCACCGCTCCTGTCACCTCCACACAGCAACTGAAGACAGCCGCGCGATCGGCTGAGCTGTCAGTGAGGTTACCCGCTGTCACTGGATCCAGCGGTGGCCGCGGGTAACCTCAGTGACAGCTCAGCTGATCACGCTACTCACCGCCGCTCCTCTCACCTCCACGCAGCAACTGAGGTGAGTAGCGCGATCAGCTGAGCTGTCACTGAGGTTACCCGCGGCCACCGCTGGATCCAGTGACAGCGGGTAACCTCACTGACAGCTCAGCTGATCGCGCGGCTGTCTTCAGTTGCTGTGTGGAGGTGACAGGAGCGGCGATGTCTGCTGCAGCTCCGGTCACCTCCATGCAGCAGCGCTGGAAGCGACGCTGGACCATCCTGGAGTACGCCGGACATGGAGGGCTTTTTCGGGCTTATTAAAGTGGTGAACCAGGGTATATGTTTGTGTTTTTTATTTCTAATAAAGGATTTTTTCGGGTGTGTATGTGTTTATTTACTGTAATTTACAGATTAATCATGGAAGGAATCTCGGGGAGATGCCTGACATGATTAATCTAGGACTTATTGGCAGCTATGGGCTGCCAATAACTCCTTATTACCCCGATTTGCCAACGCACCAGGGCAAATTGGGAAGAGCCGGGTACAGTTCCAGAACTGTTGCATCTAATGTATGCGGCAATTCTGGGCGGCTGTTGGCTGATATTGTTAGGCTGGGGGGCTCCCCATAACGTGGAGCTCCCCATCCTGAGAATACCAGCCTTCAGCTGTATGGCTTTATCTGGCTGGTTTTAAAATTGGGGGGGACCGCACGTCGTTTTTTTTAATTATTTAATTATTTATTTCACTACACAGTATAGACACGCCCACCGGCTACTGTGATTGGGTGCAGCGTGATACCTGTCACTCAGCGTGGGGGCGTGTCTCACTGTAACCAATCATAGGCGTCGGTGGGCAAGGAAAGCAGGGAATACGAGATTGTTTAATGGGCGGCCGGCTTTTTCAAAACAGTAAAAGCCGCCGAAGCAGTGTGAATGCCGTGCAGCGCCGGAGATCGGGGATCGGTGAGTATGAGAGAGGGGGATAGACTGACATGGACAGAGAGTGAGGGACAGAGATAGTGACCGACTGACAGAGATTAGTGAATGAAAGACATTGTGAGGCGCTTCCGAACGCAGCTTTTCAGCTGCGCTCTGAAGCGGACCTTTTTTAAGCTGCGGTGCAGAGTGCACACCTGCGCACATAGCATCAGACACCAAAATCGTATGAGGGATGTCACACGTTACAATTGACTAGGTTCGTGCAACAAAACGCTCAATTCTAGACAAAGATACGATGTGTTTGCGATCAACGGTTTTGCGTTCAATCCTGATCGCACGTAGATGTCACACGCAGACACCTCACAAACGATGCCGGATGTGCGTCACTTACAACTTGACCCCAACGACGGATTGTGAGATATATTGAAGCGTGTGTTGGGGGCTTAAGACTGTGTTAACAGTAGACTGTATAAAGACAGATTTATGTTTTGTTGGTACAGCTACAGCAAGAACTGTGTAACATGAGATGTAACAATAATATACTCTTGTACAATATAATTAATACAAGCTACAGTAAGTGGACTGTAAGCAGAGATAAAGCTGTTTTGTGGAGACTTGTGTTGCTTTTTGTGTGGCAAAAAAAATCTATTTTGGCTTTTAGTCAATAGGCACTACAAAAGTATTTTTAGTGGTGCTCTTTCATAATTTTTGGGTTTTATTTGGACCCCTAACTTTTTTAATGCTTTTTTCCTATATGAAGAAAAAAAAGTATCGTATTTTTCGGATAAGACGCACTTTTCCTCCAAAAATTTGGGAGGAAAATAAGGTATGCGTCTTAGAATCTGAAAGTAGCTTACTGGGGGTGGTGGAGAGGGGTCACAAGAGGCCGGGGCGATTTGCTGTGGGCTTACTGCGAGTGGCAGGCTGTGCTGCGGGCTTACTGTGTGTGGCGGGCTGAGCTGGGCGCTGTGCTGCGAGCAGTGAGGCAGGAGCCACCATTCTGAAAATGTCAGTGGTGCAGGCTTCAAATAATGGCGCTCGGAGTTGGCGTGTGCGCACATGGAGCTCTTGGCTCAAGATCTCATCTGCGTACACTCTGCCTCCGGCCCATTGGTTACCTTCAGTGAACTTAAGGAAAATAGCAGCCAAAGGTTTCGCGTGCGCAGATGAGATCTTGGCTTGTCATTGAGCCGAGAGCTCCATGTGCACATGCGCCTGCAGCGCATCTGGGATACCCGCTGCACCGCCCGCAGCATCACACTACTCCACCACTGCACCTATCTGTGACCCTGCTCCACCACTGCTGATAACACCGCCCCACCGCTAAGACAGCACCAGATTATAAGACGGACCCCATTTTTTTCCCCTTTTTTTTCTCTAAGTTTGGAGTGCGCCTTAAAATTTGATGCGTCTTATAAAACAAAAAGTACGGTATGTCTATCTAATATATAAAGCTGAATGTGTATGTATGTATGTATGTATGTATGTGTGTATGTATGTCCGGCATTGGCATCTGCACCGTCACAACTACAGCCACAAAATTTTGCACACTCACACGTCTGGACCCCGAGAGCAACATAGGCTATGTTGTGAGGCGAAATTTTAACCCCGCGCGTTCCAATTTACCAATCAATTTTGCCCCTATCTACATAATGGGGAAAAAGTGAAATGAAAAGTGTTGGACGCAAATTGACAGCTGCCATATGTGAACAAGGGAGACTTAAAGAATAAGAGCTTTGGCGCCAAAGAGTATATACCGTACAGTTGCTAAGGTGGGGCTCCGACATGGAATACTCACCACACTCGGGAATATGAACACACACACACAAAATGCGCCACACACTACCACGTGTCAGGGCCGGGAGTACTGGTGGGCCCAGGAGGTGGATCCACTGGACCTTGCACCCCACCGGAGGGCAGGGCACACGGCAGCCGGAGCACTGGCGTGGCAGGGACAAGTATAAACAGGTCACCAGAGTCACAGAGTTCTTTAGGACAGTAATGTAAACAGGCAAGGTACCAGAGTGCAAGGACAAGAAGTCAGTAGGACACGGTACCAGGGGACCTGAGCACCTAGCTCATAAGACTAGCTACAAGACACGTTGATCAGGCCCCTCCCACATGGAAAGGCCAGTCTTATATACCCAGCACAGCCTCATGTCATTTCCTGCTGCAGGTGTGCTGGGCCTATAAGACCAGGAGAGTGGGCGCGGCCTGGTCCTATACAGAACCATGTGGCTAAGACTCAGAGTCAGACTCATAAGACCAGGAGCAGGACACAGGAGAGCACGAGCGGGAGCGGCAGCCATGACTGGTGAACACATGGACTGGATCAGTGGGTAAGGAGCGGTGCTGGGACACGGGGAGCGTGACAGTACCCCTCCCTCTATGCCCCCCCTCCGTGCACAGAACCCCAGGGGCACCCCGGATCGAGTCACCGGACCAGGATCCAACACAAAGGCGGGGAAGGACCGCTGATCCCGTACCGCCTTCCTGGCCGCACGACGCCTAGCCGATCTACCAGCAGTGGCAACGGGGACAACGGGAAGCGGGGGGAGACAGTCAGAAGCAGGACTGGAGTCCTGGACGACCGGATCGGGCGCCTCGGACCGGATACAGGACAATGTCACAAGCCGGTGGCATCACAGTCTCAGTTGTCAGGGATGGTGGAACGTCGCTGGAGTGCGTCGTCTCCTCTGGTTCCGGTGGCACCACAGGTACAAGTGACAGGAGTTGTGGTACGGCACTGGACTGCGTCGTCACCTCTTCCTCTTCCTGCGGCATAACAGGTTCAGGTGACAGGGGCCGAGGAACGGGCTGTAGGCAGTGGTCATGACACAAGGGCCCCCAGCGAGTAATAGCGCCAGAGCACCAACTAATGGCAGGGTCATGGAGTTGAAGCCAGGGCAGACCCAGCAGGAGCTCAGGAGCCATTCTTGGGATGACATAGAAGGCAATGGTCTCAGTATGCAAAGTGCCAACCTGGAGTCTCACGGGTTCAGTGGTATACCGGACAGGTTCGTATAGTGGTTTACCATCCACGGAGGCGAACCAGAGGGGCTTGGCAAGCGGGATCACAGGTACCTGGTATCGGTTCACTGCAGACTGGTGTATGAAATTACCCGCTGCCCCAGAATCAATGTGGACCTCTGCTGTGAACCTGATCTTCTCCGTCGTCACCTGGACAGTCTGCGTAACTGGAACGGAGGGGATTCCGGTGCCAAGGGTGGCGGTTCCCACCTCCCCTTGGACCTGGGGTCTACCAGGTTTCTCCGGGCAAGAACGTAGCATATGTGACCCGTCTCCGCAATAGAAGCATAGGCCCCGGGCGAGCCGTTCTGCACGGCGTTGCTTGGCCTGGGTCAGACGGTCCACCTGCATGGGTTCTGGCGATAAGTCACGGAAAGGCAGGGACGAGGGAACGGTAGGTCTCTGCGGGGGCAAGGCATGGCAAGGTGGTCGCTTCTCCCGGACTCTCTCTTTGGTACGCTCCTGAAAGCGAAGATCAATCCGGGTGGCCAGGGAAATCAAAGCATCCAGGGTGTGAGGGACATCACGGCCGGCTAGTTCGTCTTTAATACGACCAGAGAGACCCTCCCAAAAGGCCGCTGTTAAGGCCTCATTGTTCCAGCCCAGCTCCGAAGCGAGCATGCGGAACTGGATGGCGTATTGGCCGACTGTTTGGGTCCCTTGGCGTAGCCGGAGGAGCGTAGAGGTCACTGCGGTAGTTCGTCCGGGTTCGTCGAAGGTGCCTCTGAAGGCTCGCAGGAACTCCTGGATGTCGGTGATCATTGGATCCTCGTTTTCCCACAGGGGGTTAATCCAGGCCAGGGCTTCGCCTTCCAGGTGTGACATCAGGAACGCCACCTTGGCCTGGTCTGAGGCAAACAAGTGCGGGAGCAACTGGAAGTGCAGAGAGCACTGGTTCAGGAAACCGCGGCAGGACTTGGGATCCCCTGCATAGCGAGGCGGAGCAGCGAGGCGAAGTTGCGAGGCCGTGGAAGAAACTGGTTCGGACCTGGAGACTGGTTGCTGCGTGGACGAGACGGCAGTCTGCAGCGTATACAACCGGTGGTCCACGGACGTCATGAATTTCAGCATCCGGTTCAGGGTTTCACGCTGTTGTGCCAGCTCCTGGCGCAGCTCAGCCAGCTCCGATGTTTGTGCTCCAGCGGGATCCATGGCCTGATCAATCTTCAGGGCCGAGAGTACTGGTGGGCCCAGGAGGTGGATCCACTGGACCTTGCACCCCACCGGAGGGCAGGGCACACGGCAGCCGGAGCACTGGCGTGGCAGGGACAAGTATAAACAGGTCACCAGAGTCACAGAGTTCTTTAGGACAGTAATGTAAACAGGCAAGGTACCAGAGTGCAAGGACAAGAAGTCAGTAGGACACGGTACCAGGGGACCTGAGCACCTAGCTCATAAAACTAGCTACAAGACACGTTGATCAGGCCCCGCCCACATGGAAAGGCCAGTCTTATATACCCAGCACAGCCTCATGTCATTTCCTGCTGCAGGTGTGCTGGGCCTATAAGACCAGGAGAGTGGGCGCGGCCTGGTCCTATACAGAACCATGTGGCTAAGACTCAGAGTCAGACTCATAAGACCAGGAGCAGGACACAGGAGAGCACGAGCGGGAGCGGCAGCCATGACTGGTGAACACATGGACTGGATCAGTGGGTAAGGAGCGGTGCTGAGACACGGGGAGCGTGACACCACGTGCGTGAACACATATGCCACCCTCAGCACACATTTCACCACACATACACCAATCTCGCCACATAATCGCCCTAAAACACACACAAGTCTGGTATTATCCTTTAAAAATATAAATCTGATTAATAAGCAGCCAAACTACAAGAACAACAAATGTACCATATAGGAAATACGGCAGCTGTCAGTCACATGACCTGTCTATTATGTGTATGTGTGAGCTAATATATACTGTCAGAGGGGAGGGCTTTCTGTTGCCTGGGGATTTATCAGACTGCCAATAGCAACCAATCACAGCTCAGCTTCTATTTTGCTACAGTTAATTAATCTGAGCTCTGATTGGTTAATATAGGCAACAAAGGACATTCTCAGTATAACAAAGCTCGTGTGAGGTAACAGGATGGCAGTTAGGGTGTGTTGGTGGAAAGGCTGATGTCAGTCACATTACCTCTATTCTATTATATTACATTCTATTTTGTTAACAGCAGTTATTAACCCGGGCGAAGTTGGGTAGTACAGCTCGTAAATAAATAAAAAAAGAAAAATTTATACCAAATGGTGAGTGAGAAAGGCCCTAAACAACACCCTAAAGGCAAGGACAAAATAAATTTACTTTATTGGCCAACTCAGAATTTTTTAACAATTTGTGAAATCCATAAAAATGTCATGTACCTTTTTTACTGGCATATGGCCTCCACGGATCAAGATCTTTTTGTGGAAAATATTGTTCTAAGTCCTCAACACATTGGAACGGTGCTGGACTGTATTATACCAAAGGTTTCATGTATAGGAAGTCTAAATTAGAACATGCAATGAATCCTGTTGGCAGTATTTTAGATATATAGTATTTTAGATATATAGCATTTTTGCATACTCCTAATCATAGTCTTTCATCCCTTTGATAGGTTAATTAGTGTAAAAAGTATTTTTCTTCTGTGGTCTAGACACAGAAACATTCAGAACGGTTTCCTTTGAAAGGCAGCCATGTGCGAAAGTGTGCAGTACGTGATTGCTGTTTTCCATGTTTTGTTAAGTCTAGATGGATCAAAATATCTTATAACGTAAAGACGTCTCCCGTAAGTATGGCCATCTAAAATTTCACTGAGTTCGAAAAGTATTTACCAAAACTGAGTAGTTTTGAAAACTTTACTGCACATTAGAAATGAATAGGGGCACCTTCAAGTATATTCACATGAGTGTTTTATACCTTTTTTTGTCTATGCAGGGTATAGCCTAGATCTCATATATTGCCTGAATGTAAAGTGTGCGGCGCTAAGAATTATTTAGCTTGCGTGTGGTCTGTACCGGCACATGTATAGAAGTTCTATGCCAGTGATTAACGCATTTCCCACAAGTAGTGGGAACAGTCTGAAATACACTGCATGTACCCCAATACCAGGGCTGTAGTGCCTGAAAGGTCTCTCAGTCACTTGTACTGTTGCGTTTTCTTGAGTGGTTTACCTTTATAAAGAAAACAACCTCAGATCGATATAATTCAAACAGTTCTACTTTTACTGAGCTCTGATAGAGATAGGGTGGTGTAAACAGGTTACGAGAATACAACGGTGCAATAAAGGCAACTCAGCGGTGACTGGCAAAATTAATTTATTTTATGCAAATAAAAGGGTATTGGTCGTAATGTACTATCAGGGAACAGCACAAGTGACAATTATAAAACAGATTAATATATGGTAAAAGATGAACAAAATACAAATGCAATATGTTGATTACTAAATATCACATATCACAAACTTATCTTAGTCCAAGTCTTTCTGTCATTATCCCGGCTTCTGTCATTATCCCCCTTATCTAGATAACATAGTCTTACAATACACACGCCTTAATGGCTATGGCACAATCCACTAAGCCACTAGTCCAATTTTAGTGGGTAACTTTCCTTGCTTAGTACCATGCATCTGGACAGGAAGCAATGGCCCACCTCGCTCGGCTCTTCTTCTGGATATGGTGTTCGATATTCTGTCTTCAGGTTCCTTCTGCAGTTGTTGGTCTGTATTCTGCCTCCAGGTTCCTTCTGGAACCAGTCGTCAGTATTAGGTCTTCGGGTTCCTTCTGAAGTCAGTCTTCTGTGTTTGGATTCCTTCTGCTCAGTCATGTTTTGGAACTGATTGCTGTGTGGCTGGCTCTTCCTTAGCAATGGGGGCTGAAAGCCTGCTCCACTGCTTCCTGAGGCCTGCTCCACCTGTGGGGAGTGATACCATCTTCGGCTGCTATTACCATCCGCCCCGGAGGACAGCGACAGCAGCGGCGGCTAATCTCTGACCACATACCACAGGTGGCGTCACGACAATCTTCCTACTACAATCCCCATCCTCCTCCCTCCTTATTGGTGTACACCTCGAGGCACAAAGCTGGGCAGGCCACCACAACATCCCAGACCACCACACTGGCCCAGTGATGAGTAACTCAGGTATGAGACCCCGTGCCTGATTCCCCCCTGCCTCATTCCCCCCTGCCTCCTGGGTGCTACAGTATGAAAAAATACAGGAGTCCATGAACTGGCCTGTTTCAGCAGATTATGTCTTATTTATGAACCAATACTCTCCCAACTAATGCCAAACGTCTTCTTTCATGGGCTCTCTGCTCCACCTACTCGTGACAGCTTTGTAATACAACATGTCAGAATAACTATTAAACATACCTAGCTAATACTGGTCTCTTTCTTCGTGGCCTACCATGTCCTCCATAAATCTCTACCTGAACCATAAAGGGTCCTCAAAGGGATAAAAAAATAAAAAAGCCATATTTGACGCCCCATGGACTATCAGGTCGTCACAGGGTACTGCACAAGCTGCCCTTCTGTGTGGTATTCCACCTTCCTCTTGGTTGTGGGTCCCTATCTTAGTGGTGTTGCCTCCAACAGCAAATCAAATCCTAGATACACCCTGCACCACACCCACCAGGCACACCAGTGGACAGCTTGAGTGGAATAGAGTCACCCACCTGGGGAGTCAGGAAGGGGAGGTGAGGTGTGTAGTCAGTTGGGAGACTAGAGAGTTGAGAGGAGAGAGAGAGGTGGTCGGGAGCGGTGGCTCCTGGAGAAGTTATCTACGTTGCAGATGGTGGTCTGGGCCTAGAGGAGTCGGACCCACGGTCGAAGGGGACTGTGGCGAGGTGTCCGGACCTGTCGAGGAGGACAGCCGGCAGCCTAGCACTGTCACTGGTCCGGGACTGAAGGTACGACGGGGTACAAAGACCCTAGGTCGGGGAGTAGCTTCCAGCAACCCGACAATTCACCTGAGGAGAACGGAGCCCTTATGATCTGTTCCCAACTGCTCCAGAATTGGGGCACTAGTGCAACGAGGAGGGATAGGACTTTCCATTCCAATACAGTCCAGAAAATCCCAAGCGTGAGCCCCGAGAGTAAGTTCCCACACTTAGCCGCAGTGAGAGCGGGGCCCGGCAAGTTCCGTACTACCGGGCCAACAAGTTGAAGTTAAACTTAGTGCCAGGAGGCAGGTCATGGATCACCAGGCAACACCATAGGGGACAGGACCCGGACGAGGTCCCCTCAGCGGCAGCGGTGCTTAGAGAATTGGTTTACCCGGTTGTCAGCATCTGCTTATGAACTGAGTGAGTACGAGAGTGACCCCTGTATCCCACGACACCATCACCATCTGTCACGCTCCCCGGCTCCCCTGCTAGGCTCCCCGGCTCCCCTGCCATGCTCCCCGGCCCCTCTGCCTTGCTTACCGGCTCCCCTGCCACGCTTCCCCGCTCTCAGGTCGCGCTCCGCCGCTCCCGTGCCAGGCTTCCTGGTCCCCCGCTCCACAGCCTTCCTGCTCCATCGCCTGCGGTCCCCAGGCAGCCCGGTCCCCGCTCCCGGCGCCCGTCGGCAACTCTGCCTCAGCCCGGCTCTCCTGCTTCCTACTCACCGCTCCCTCCTCTGGCTTCTGGCACCCGGGCCTCGCGCATGCGCATTAGGGCGCGCGCGGTCATTGACCCTCTCTTAAAGGGCCAGCACCTAGAAACAGGAAATTGCATAGACAGGTACAGGGTATAGTAAGATTCACTTTCCTGGTGGGCGGGGCCTGTTCTACGTGTTTAGCAAGCTAGTGTTCAGGTCCCCTATTGCTTTGTCTTGTGCTTTGCCTGTATTAACTCTGTCCTGTCTCGTAGAGCCTGTCCTGCCACGCCAGCCGCTCCGAACCACGCTCTTTCCCGTACCCTGATGGTGACTTCGGCGGATGTGCCACCACCTCTGCAGCTCCGCCAGTCTCCAGTCCCTGGCTCCGTTTGGTGACCCGTCCCATCGCTCAGCAGGTTCCGGATCCCGCCTGACCTTACCACCTGGCCTCGGACTCTGAGCCTCGTCACCCGGACTACCGTCCAGAACTCCATCCACCTTTCCTGCTCCCCTACGGACTGTCTGACTACCACCAGTGCTTCGGCTACCGTGCACCCAGACCCTCTGGCGGGGTGACCTGCCTGGCTGCCTCCTCAAGGGAAACCGGTGTACGGCCCAGAGGTTCCACCACCCGGACGTAACACCATCCCACACTGAGTCCTGGGGCATTCCCCCTATCCATGGAGGGCTACGACACCTTGCTGCCCCACTTCATCACCCCGGGTACTCCCAACGGCAGCGGCGGTACTCCCAAATTACCGTACACCACGGGTGGCGTCACGAACTATACATCAAATCCCCTGTAAATACTCCCTTTCATTTGAGTGGCTGCACGACCCCGGGTCCGGAGACCCTCGAGCCACAGCGAACCCAAATCCGAGCAGCTCGGCTGCTCCCACGGGGGCGGCACACCCCAACTAACCTCACTGCTCAACTCTCGAGGTGTGACGAGGACCAGTCATTTGGTGGGGAATAGTGGAGGGAACGGATAGGCGAGCAGCGAGTATAAGAATTTTGATATTCATTTTACATATTACAGTTATTATGCTCTCGGGTTACATTGGAGGATTTTCCTCGCTTCAGGCTGCAGGGTAGCATTTACACAGGCACAAAAGTATGGCAATGGGAAGGTTTATTATCGTGCATAAACCTTCTGCAAATGAATAGAAAAAAGCCTTCCCTTGGCACAAAGGTAGAACATAAACCAAGCCGTCTGTATAGAAGAATCGAAGTTGACTCGCCCACCCCAGGGCTATGGGACACCCGGTGCCGGGCCGGACTAGTCCAGGGGTCGTCAGTGGTGGCGGGGCCCGGCTCCGTGGCCCTGGTGGGTGTCAATTAATATGGCTGGTGACTTGGGGTGAATAAAGTTTATATTTGTAGTGACGCCACCTGTGGTTTGCGGCTATTAAGCCACCGCTGCTGTATGAGGCCTCCGGGGTGATGGAATGGCAGCAATGGTGGTACTGCTCCCCACAGGTGGAGCGGTGCCCCGGGGACACTGTTGGTGCTTGTGAGAGTCTATGGTGTAAGGTGTAGTGCAGAGCCGACAGGCGGTGAAAGGACCGGACACAAACAACAGTCTCTTTACCTTCTCCTCTTTTACTTTGCAAACGGTTAGTCCTGGGAGACCGTTACAGGTGGTCGAGGCTCCGGCCGGCCTGGAAGTAACTGAGGAATCTTTTTGGCCAGATGAGTATGAGGCCTACTCCTGTTCTTTCCTTACTGTTATAGGACCCTGCTCTCTGGATTGGCAATGGCCCTCTTGCTGCTGGGACCGGTGGTTCGTCCCTTTTTCTGTGTGGTAGGCTGCGCAGGCCCTCTCTGGTGCTTCTCTGCTGAAGTCCACACCGGGCCCTTGGGATGCAGCTGTACCTTCAGATTGCTTCTGGGCCAGGGGGCTTGCAGGTCTCCTGCCCTCCGGATTCGGCTACCAGGGAAGGATTTTACACCCTGGCAACCACAGACTCCGATGTCTGAGTCTCTTCTGTGCCTCTCTGCAAATCTTGCTTCACTGGGCCAAGCTATTCCAGCTCCAGGCCCCAGTTTCACAAGACAGCACACTCTGCGTCTGCACTCTCTGCTCTCTCTCTACAGACTGACCACTAACTCCTCCCTCAGGTCAGACTTGAGGAATGCTCCCTGGAACTCCAGGTTCAGAGCTCCCCCTGCTGGCCTGAGAGAGGATGGTGTTGGGTGTTGGTACCTACTGGCCAATAGATCTCCCAATTACCTCCAGGCTCAGCATCACCCTTGGAGGGGCAATGATGTTGTGCCGACCAGGTCCTGGGGCGCCACAGATTCACAAAGTAGGTGCCTCGGATGTGTCACAGGTGACAGAAAGTCTTGTGTTTTCGGGTCATAGAAGGTCACTGCGATTTGCAGCACAGAATGCTTCCTGAGTTTCCTTTGTTTCTGTTTTCAGTATTCATGTGTATAGGTAACTTTCCCGCTGGATTCATTTCTCTCCCTTTTGGACCCAGCAAGAGCTCGCCTTCTACCCAGCTGCTGATCATCAGTATTCCATTGGTGTTTAAATACCCCTTCATTGTTATGGACTGTGTTGGTAATATTTTCAGTTCATTCAAGCTGAGGTTGAAATCAGGTAGTTTGTCCTCCTCTGGGGTATCATTGCTGGAAGCTCTGCTGAACTCCTACCTGATTCATCTAGTCATAAGTAGTTCATGCTTTTCCCCCTGTGTGTCCCCTTTGTGTTTTCTCTAGTTTTTAGTGGGGTTTGCAAAGAGCTCATGCCATCCATTCCCTATTTAGGGCCTAGCACTAGGGATACCTAGGGTCAGGTATCCAGCTCGGCACAAAGGTGCGAAACCTATCTAGGGTGGTGAGGCACCCCAGGGACCAGCAGAAGGATCGGTCAGGGGTCACCATCTTCCCTCTCACTAGACACAGGGTTTCCCTTCCCTTTCGCCATGTGCTTGGTACTTCCCCATACCTAGCGTGACAGTAGGTTCACCATTGCAAAGTTAGTACTCAACTTAGTCAGTCTCAGACAAAGCTGAGCAGTATACCACAAGTCTTTTCACCTCTGAGACAGCTGAGCTATCTTTAATAGGACCCGGACAGCCTGAAACACGTGGGCTGAATGTATTGAAGTGGTCAGTGCCACCCTGCACGTCCGGCCTCTCCTATTACCCGGATCATGCTGTTTTTTCCTCTGTCCTGATGAAGAAGGCGGACATGCCTTTGAAACGCGTTGACTTGGCCTAAATAAAGAAAATATAGCAAGGAATTCATCACATCGTTTGGCTTCATGGTTTTAGCGCAGTGTTAAACCCGACTTTCTTGTCCATTCATTATTCCCTATTACCCGGACCCAAAAATTTGGGCGCTTTTAAAAAAAAAAACTCTAAGCACTATACATTGTGGAGACTGCTTACCAGGTTTCACATCACCGAGGCTAGGCACCTCAGTGACACATAAGCTCCATCCACGACTTCTCCAGCTGCAACCTTCCCAAATGCAATATATACAACTATTTTTCAAGGCTTACATAGTTCACAGTTTCTGTCTGTGCTGTTCTTTGAAGGCAGTGCTCCCATGAATCACAATTCTTGTCTTTAGAACACAATTCTCCACAGGAATTTTACAACGCGAGCTGTGATAACCACATCACAACTCACAGAATCTGCAGCCAGTATCACCATCGAGTATCAGATGTATAAAAGTTCACTCACACAAGTGCCAAATACCGCTTTCCATTACATTTTGGGAAAGATGGACTATTCTTCAGAGTCGAAGGTCTATGTGTCAGTTAAGGATACAATGTTAACTGTTTTATTTAGTGAATGGGCATAGGTATATGTAGGAAATATCTGCTTAAATCGAAGGTAAGTAAAGCAATTTTTCTTGGACTTACAGTGACGTACAAAAGGAAATTTGTTCAGTAAGTCTCACTCACAGCCGTTCGTACTGTATGTGCAAACTCATTTGTAAAAATGCACCTACAGAATCCAAATGGAATGTCTGGGATTTCTGGATAAAGTCTTTGTGTTAACACTTATTCATTACTTTAAGTTACATTTAAAAAATACTTTCCTGCTCATTTTTTTTTTTTTTTGTTTCTGACTAAGGGCATAACACTCCATGCAATAGTTGTAATGATGGTACCTTCTTTAGCAGAGGTCCCCATTCTATGTCTTGGGAACCATATACGTCTCACGGGCCCATGATATGTGGCGCAACTGTCTGCCAACAGGTTGCATTAACACCAGGTCTAGCAAACAGCTATGACAGCAAGTGGTGGAGTTTCGTGTAAAGTTCGCCAACTGTCATGGCGGCATTGAACTCTGTTCAGATTCAGAGTACAGATTCTAACACTCCACCCAATGCTTTTTCTGGTGTCTTGGATCAACACAGGCAGAATCGGGTGTTGACCTGCTGTGTGCTGATTCATAGGCAGGCAAGCAAGAGTTAATCTGTGCTGGTCTGTTTGGTCCTTTAATCAAGTTGTGGGCAGACCTATTACATATGCTCCCCTCCTATTTATGCTGCTGAAATCTTTCTACCCATGCCAGCTATAGTTTATTCTATGTTGGTCTGTGAGGTGTAGTGTCCTAGACTCACTGGTTAAAATTGTGCTTTAGGCTATGTGCGCACTAGTGCGTTTTACCCGCGGATTTACCCGCGGATTTGCCGCGGAAATTTCTTGAGAAATGTCTGCAATCTTTGTGCAGACATTTCCCAGCAAATCCTATGGTAAAAAAAAATAGCTGTGCGCACTGGTGCGGATTTTTCTCAAGAAATTTCCTTGAGAAGAATTTCTCGAGAAACTTTCTTGAGAAAATGAACATGTCCATTATTTCCGCAGGTACCCTGCGGATTTCGGCAGTACAGCCTGCAAAAATCCGCAGGGAACCACCCGCGCGAAAATCGCGGCAATTCCGCGGCTAATCCGCGGCAAATCCGCGGCAAATCCGCATGCGGATTTGGTGCGGATTTTTTCCGGAGGTCCGGAAATCTTTCACTCCCAGAAGTTTCTCAAGAAATTTTCTTGAGAAACTTCTCATTTCTAGTGCGCACATAGCCTAAGGCTACTTTCACACATCAGTTTTCTGTATTCAGGCACAGTCCTTTTTTTTCCTGATCCAACGGATCCTGAAAAAAAAGTGAAAACCGTATCCACCGGATCCGTTTTTTTAACGGATCCGTTATGCCGGATCCGTTAAAAAACGGATCCGGTGGATACGGTTTGCATCCGTTTTTGCATCCTTTTCGTCCGTTTTTTGGCTGGATCCGTTTTGTTAATTACATTGGAGCATGCTCAGTTTAGAAAAACGGATCCGGCGGCCGCATCCGTTTTTTACCGCATTACGCCGGATCCGGCGTCCATAGGCTTCTATTGTAAAACACGCCGTATCGCGCCGGATCCGGCGCGATGCGGTTTTTTTGCCGGACAAAAAAACGTTGCAAGCTACGTTGCCTCCGGCCGCCGCTTTAACTAATTTTGCCGCATCCGGAAAAAAACGGATGCAACGCAAAGCCATCCGGTACAATCCGGTAACAATGCAAGTCTATGGGGGAAAAACGGATGCGGTACCGGATCCGTTTTACCCGTTTTTTTCCGGATTGAACCTGATG
The DNA here is from genome assembly GCF_048569485.1 of Anomaloglossus baeobatrachus. NCBI lineage: Eukaryota > Metazoa > Chordata > Amphibia > Anura > Aromobatidae > Anomaloglossus > Anomaloglossus baeobatrachus. The sequence goes on along the minus strand of NC_134354.1, from coordinate 87,118,573 downwards.
GCAAAAAACTGATGTGGGAAAGTAGCCTTAGGCTACTTTCCCACATCAGTTTTCTGCATTCAGGCACAATCCTTTTTTTTCCTGATCCAAAGGATCCGGCAAAAAAATGTAAAACTGTATCCACCAGATCCGGTTTTTAACGGATCCGTTATGCCGGATGCGTAAAAAAAACGGATCCGTTGGATCCGTTTTGCATCCGTTTTTGCATCCGTTTTGTCCGTTTTTTTGATGGATCAGTTTTTTTAATTAATTTGGTGCATGCGCAGTTTACAAAAACGGATCCGGCAGCCGCATCCATTTTTTACCGCATTGCGCCGGATCCAGCGTCCATGGGCTTCCATTGTAAAACACGCCGTATCGCGCCGGATCCGGCGCGATGCGTTTTTTTGCCGGACAAAAAGACGTTGCAAGACACGTTGCCTCCGGCCGCCGCTTTAATTAATTTTGCCGCATCCGGAAAAAAACGGATGCAACGCAAAGCCATCAGGTACAATCCGGTAACAATGCAAATCTATGGGGATAAAACGGATGCGGTACTGGATCCGTTTAACCCGTTTTTTTCCGGATTGTACCTGATGGAAATAAACTGATGTGTGAAAGTAGCCTTAGTTGTGCCTATTCCCTGTAGCGGTTGTGTAGTTTACCCCTGTTATTTTGTGCTTCCTTTCTCTTCTTGTTTTTCCACCTGAATCTCTTAATATCTTTACCTTTGTATCTGTGCGCTGTGTGACAAAATTTTAATTTTTCCCTTGCCTGCCTTTGTCTGAGGTTTCTACACACTCCTGTCACATCCTTGCCTAGGGGGAGGGAGAATCAGATCAGGACTCATCAGGAGCAGGGCCAGGAAAAAGACTCAGGTCTCTCTACCATCAGAAGTATCCCTGAGATTAGAGATAGCATAAAGTCCACTAGCTTGAGGGATAGCTTCGGAGCCCCAGTTCCCCGCTATCCAGAAGTTATCGTGACACCTTGCAAAGAAAAGATCTGGATTTCCATATATTGGCATATATAATGGCAGAGGGGCTAGATGTGATAGTGTGGTGAGTGTGCTTGATCTGAGAATAGCAAATTGGGTGAATCCCTGGATGTAAGTATACTGACTATAAGGCCAGGGTCAGGCGAGCGTATGGCATCGGATGCAATATGCTAATGACACTCGGCTTAATCTCTGCTGCGAGAGTGAACCTAGTGTCATTCACTGTGATCTGACTCTCTTGCATGCCAGAATCGGATCAAAGATGAGGAGAAGATGGAGAGATTAATCTTTCCCTCTTCTACATTGCCAGTCTCTGTGTATATCAGACTGCTCTCGGATGTCATCTGAGTGCACTTCAATGTCAATATTTCAAACTAATCCATAGATTTGTATTGGTGCGTGTGATCCGAGATACGCTGTTAATTGCAGCATGCCGATTCTGAATGAGAAAAAAAATCGCAGATGTGCTCTGCCTCATTGAATATCATTGGAAGTTTTCTTGCTTTGCACTTGTCCGACTCATACGCTCGTATAGAAGGGTGGTGGAGGGCGCGGGAGAGCCTTCTTGGTGGTAGTCGCGGATGAGGGGCGTATTCTGCTCTGGCTCAGTACTCCTCTCTCTTTGGGCCGAACCCCAGTCTTCTCCACTGAGCAAAGGGGAAGGGGTTGATGGTGGTGTCCTTGGTGAAGTGTATGGACTTTCTGTGTGCAAGCCATACCTCTGCTTAGGCCCTTGTTTAGACAAGGAGTTTCCCAATGGGGATTCACTAACACAGATTCGTGTTTTTTATTCAACAGTCTTTTACTAACGGTAGCGAACAGTACTTCAGTTACATCATTACTGTGGGCACAAGTCTTGAACTTTGTAGGTACAGTACACTTTACTACAAAGTGCACTTTTACTGTAGACTGTTCCACAGTTCCTGGTACTATCGCTGTTGTTATGTTGTTGATACGTCCTCCCCCTAACTGTGTGCCACCACGGTTCCACTCAATAAAGTCATGAGTCCCACACAGCTATGGTCGCATCCCACCCACAGGGACCCGATACTATTAACGGTCTTGATCACCAATGGCCAAGGCTTGGCTACCGGGGGATAAGTGTTGACCTGTTTGCCCAAGTTTATGCGAGACTTCTGCTCTAGGACTGGTACAGCTTGAGTCAGTCGCTACCCAGAGACACTCGAGTTCAGGTCTGGTACTCATTACAGTGGAATAGGGATGATCATTTGCCCTGTCTTATGCTGCAGTCCTCCCAAGTTCTACTGTTGACTTTTGCCACTGACACCCGCTTTCTTGGCCTCAAGTATCTAGCTGGCTTGCACACCTCACTTGTTGTCTACACCCTTAACTAACTTACGCTTGAATTGAGCGTGGCTGTCTCCTTTAGTCGGCTCCTCTCACTGTGAGCTTCCCGTAGCACTTAACTGTTTGCTGTCCTTGTCATTAGGCAACATTTAACCACCTGACTAGGGAGAAGTACCTAAAACCGGCCACTAGATGGCCACATTCTCAGATTAAGCATAACCATATTATGTACTGTACATCAAAGTTACTCACACTATTATTCTGCAATGACGATCAGTGTCAGGGTGGTGCACACGGGCCTATCAACATCTTACATTCTTGTGACCCTGGCCTAAGGGAGGTGTGCCGCGACCGTGCCAGCAGCCGGCACTGCTCATATCCGGATGTATGGTACGGCTCGAGGGATCCTCCGGACCCAGGGGTCGCGTGGATACGCCAAATGAAAAAAGGGGGACGTAGTTGTACGGCCTTGGCCGTATTTGGTTCATGACACCACCCACGGTGTGTGGTGAAGTGGGACACCACCGCTGCTGTTGTGGGATACCCGGGGAAGCTATAGTGGCAGCCGGATGTTAACCCCTCCGTGGGTAGGGATGGTTGCCCCAGGGCCCAGTGTCTCTGTGTAGGGTATGGTGATGGCAGGGGCTTGTGCGCCTGGACATACCAGTGAAATGGTTTGGTTACTCACTGTCAAATGAATCACATGAGTCTTTTGGTAAACCAAGGTGCTGGTGGCCGGCCGCCGCGGCCGGTTGTACTCTGGTCCTTCACCCAGGCTGGCGGTCGCCGTCTCTTCCTCTGCACTAGTTGTGGTTATGTGTTTAGACTTCCCGGTATGGAACACGGGAGTCCGCTCCTGGCTTTCTGTGTGCCTGAGGAGCCGTGCCCGCTGACGCTGACTCGTGGGATCTATGGGCCCTGGCGGTTGCCCTATCCCTCTCTGTGGGTGGTTGTCTGCTTTTGTGACATTGGTTGGGACAGGACCTATAACCCTGCCCTCAATCGGTTGATTAGCTAGGCCGTTGGTTCCGGTCATGGCTTCAGGGTCCGAGTACCCCCTCTGTGCATGGTTTCCGGTCGGGTCTCCGGTGTCGGTATCGGCGAGCTCCAACCCTGTCCCAGTCCACCTGAGATCTGCCGAGCCATCTTCCCATCTCCTGCTGACGGAGACCACCGTCTGCCACCTAGCCAAGGTACCAGGGCTCCGACCCTGGCACCGTCCAACTTGAACTTCTCCTCCGCTGGAGCTACACCTAGCTCCAGCCTCCACTCCTCTCAACTTGAACTACAACTTAATCTGTTTGTTTTCCCACCCCGGGCTGTCTAGACCCCTAGGTGAGCGTTTCCTAACTGCCTGGTTCCGCCCACTGGTGTGCCTGTCTTGCCCTGAGGGGGGTGACTAGGGTTTCAGGTCGGCTGTATGTAACCTAGGTGAGGGATGGTGTTATGCAGGGGGCCTAATGTGTGACTACCTGGTTTTGCCAGTGCGTCACAGAGGGAGGCACGAAATATTGGTGTGCTTTCTGTGAGGAAGCTTTGGCTGTGACTGTACCACTAATAGGTGCTCTGGGTGTCATTATTGGGAGGGGTGGCTGGACCATCTCTCAGAGCCAAATGTGCCTCTCAAGATAAGAAAATTTGAGGATTCCTGTTCTGTAGAATATAATAAATCAGGTAGATTATCCAATCCAATATTCTGCTAATATAACATGTGACAAGGCTATCTCATTTTCTGCAAGTCAGAAGAATCTTTCAAACACTTTGGACAGTGCTTTGGAATATCAGCCCTGGAAATGAATTGATCCCCAGAATATTTATTTTTATTTATTTTTTTTAAATCAAGTGAATAAAAGCCATATACAAAAGTCCATTTTAAAGAGTGATTAAATCACTGACCGCTGTTTACATAAGTTACCTGAGGAGAGTAGGGTCTCCCCTTTTCTCTGTGAGCAGTAAATGGGAGACATAGCAGTTCTCTATTAGCTGTGGAGCTAAGTCCAGGGAAAACTTAAAATTAAGAAAAAAATCAAGTTGAAGGTTAAAACTGCTAAAAAAGCGCAGGATACGACTCATACATGATAATATGTGCATGAAAAATAATGATGACCTCCGTGAATACCACAAATTAGATAATGGTCCTTCCTGGGAATGATGTACAAGCTCCAAAAAAGAAAAGTGCATTTGGTGGCTCATGCCCTGGTGTAACACATTTTACTATAAATGGAGGAAGCTGTCTGAAAATTGATTTGCTGATGTTCACGTTCTGCAACAAGATTAATACCCTCCTATTGGGTGACTGTACAAAAAGTTCTGCTTAACTAATTATATCATTTGGCTTCTTGTTGGGAGCTAGTATATGCCCGGTAGACACTACAGACAGTGCTGTGATGTCCAGTCCGCTTTACACACTCATGATCATCTTTCTATACCTCTATGTTATAAGCCATATCTGTAAAAAACAATTAGCATAAAATGCATTTGTGGTCTTTAAAAACTGGTAATAAGGGGGAATTCCCATGTAGAAAATTTATGACATAGTCTGGGACCTGCACCTATCTTGAGAGGCACTGTAAGGGTGGTGTCACACACAGCAACGACGACAACGATGTCGCTGCTAAGTCATGATTTTCTGTGACGTTGCAGCGACGTCCCGTCGCTGTCGCTGTGTGTGACATCCAGCAATGACCTGGCCCCTGCTGTGAGGTCGCCAGTCGTTGCTGAATGTCCAGCTTCATTTTTTGGTCGTCGCTCTCCCGCTGTGACGCACACATCGCTGTGTGTGACAGTGAGAGAGCGACGAAATGAAGCGAGCAGGGAGCAGGAGCAGGCGTCTGGCAGCTGCGGTAATCTGTAACCAGGGTAAACATCGGGTAACCAAGGGAAGACCTTTCCCTGGTTACCCGATATTTACCTTCGTTACCAGCATCCGCCGCTCTCGCTGCCAGTGCCGGCTCCCTACTCTCGGCACATGTAGCTGCAGTACACATCGGGTAAATAACCTGATGTGTATTGTAGCTAGGAGTGCAGGGGAGCCAGCGCTAAGCGGTGTGCGCGGCTCCCTGCACTCTGCACATGTAGCTGCAGTACACATCGGGTAATTAACCCGATGTGTACTGTAGCTAGGAGTGCAGGGAGCCAGCGCTAAGCAGTGTACGCGGCTCCCTGCTCTCTGTAGCACAGCGACGCATGTCGTTATGATCGCTGCTGCTTCTGCTGTGTTTGACAGCTAAGCAGCGATCATAACAGCGACTTACAAGGTTGCTGTTGCGTCACATAAAATGGTGACGTAACAGCGACGTCGTTGTCGCTGTCGCTATGTGTGAACCCAGCTTAACACACTTATGTGAATGGGGAGGTGATATGTTCTGCTTTATCTCGTTTGGGAGTTAAGAAAGTATCTAAGCAAGTATAAGTATCTGCATCAGTCTGGGAATATCCATTTAAGTGCCTTATTGTATGATGATGGCTGTATGCCAGTGAGTGTTGTCTCAGTATACTCTATCATCATGTGTATACAGTAGATCTGATACTGTGTTCTATCACTCTACAGCAAAAGTCCTCAACTTTCTTACCTTGAAAGCCACATTCAGCTCTGATAGATGGTCACGAACCACATTCAACAGTAACCTTCCCACTTACACCATGTTCTAGCAGTCCCCATATAATGACCGCTAGAACTCCCCAATCGAAACCTTTTGACCCCTCTCTTATAGGCAGTATACTTACATCCAGGGGTTCCCACTCCACTTTACTCCCTTTTGGTATTCTTGTATTAAGCACATTCACCACATTATCCCACCCGGCTTCACGAGTCCCTCTAACTGGCTGCTTCCTCCTCACCAGTATACAGAGAACCAGATCGGCACTTCTGTGCTGGGCTACTAACAAAAGTCACCTTATGAAGACCATCTCTTAATAGTTGTTTGCTATATCTGGTTCCAGTGCACCAAGCTGGTAGACAGTCCCGAGCCACACAGCATAGACCTGTGAGCCACTGGTTGGGGCACCTGCTCTACATGAAACATAATGCTTTTGCATTGGGCTACAGCTTTCAAGGGGCAAATATTGGCTTTTCTTGGCTTCCAGCACAACTCACATTTGTACTCTATTTTATTATATATAGAACAAGTAATTTTGTACAGAGTTCACTCATCTTTAATTAGCTTGTAGCTGTTATTAATTATAGTGTACTAGACATTCAGTCTTACTAAACAATTCTAAAAGTTTTCTGGAGAGACCGGGAGACAATTCACAGACTGTTTTCCTCTAGGAAAGTGTTATAATACACCAGGGTGCTGCAGAAATACATTTTCACGTCAAAGTAAAAAAGGTCAATGAAAAATGAGCTGCCCTTCTGGACGAATATTACAAATTATAAATTTTAACCGAGCACCACTGAGACAGTATCAAGAGCAAGTCCAAACAAGACATCAGAGGGTGTTATGTGATGTGTTTAGGCGTACCAAGCAGCACTACTGTAGTTTAGATTATGTGAGCATATTAATTTACAAAAAGATGAAAAAATGGAACCCGACACCAAAATACCATTCCAGCCTTATTTGGCTTTTCTTTAAATATCTTGGGCCAGACAGCTACACTCCGTTCCTTTCTTGTGTCACTGCTTTCTTTCATTAATTTTAAACAGTAATTTTACTTATGTGGAAAATATTAATCTACACATTGACCCTCGCGCTGGTCCCTGCTTCAATGTGTTGGACGAGAACAAGGGGGATTATAAATTCTATGAAATGATAGGAAAAATTACTAATATTGATGTCTTTTTGGGCAGCTGTTTTGCTCTTCTTATGAGGATGACGCTTTTTGCTGGACTGCTGAAAATTGAATATTTTTACCATTACTTAAAAACACAGATGAGAAGAAGAAGATTACAACACATTTAAAGAAAATCCAAAGTCTATAGCTAAAAAGAGGGTTTATATGATTTACAAATACGATTCTGGATTTCTAAAGGTTCTAAGAATTGAAGGTATGTCTGAAATGATAAATAAACATATTAAAGAGGATTTGTCACTTGACATGTATACCGTGTTTCCCCAAAAATAAGCCCTAGCAGGATTTTTCAGCCTGTTTAGCCGTACTCCAAAAATAAGTCCTAGTTGTATACTCAAACTAAAAGTATCCTGAAATATTGCTTGTGCAGCCCTATTTTAGGATATGTAACTTTTATTGTCCACTTGTGTTGCTCTAAGCCCCAGATAATTAAGTGAATGAATATTTACTCTCTTCCCCACCCAGAAAACTGCCCACCGCTCTGAACCCTGTACTCAACTCTATGCCTGTTGTACTGTATCACTGTACGAGGATCGCATCGCAATCCTCGGTGGCTCTCCTGAGGTGAGAGTGACAACTGCATAGACATAATGCTGTCAGTCTCAGATCAGGAGTGCCATTGGTTATTGTGGTGAGAAAATGCATTGCCAATTAAGTAAATGAATATTCAGCCTCCTCTTCTATAATCCAACCCTCCGCTCCGATTCCGGCAGGGCACCCACACTCTGCCTACTGTATTACCAATACTGCCAGCCCGAGGATCGCATTGCAATCATTAGCGACTCTCCTGAACTGAGTGTAACAGCTGCATAGACATACTCACCTGTCACTCTCAGCTCAAAAGAGTCACTAATGCTTGTGATACAATCCTCGAGCTGGCAATACTGGTAATACATGAGGCAGAGTGCGGGTGCCCATGCAGGACTCAGAGCAGTGGATGAGATTATGGGAGAAGAGTCTGAATATTCAATCACTTAATTAGCCATGCGCTTGATCACCTCAATCATCAGTGGCACTCGTGATCTGAGAGTGACAGCGTGTATGTTTATGCAGCTGTCATTCTCAGTTCCGGAGAGCCACCAAGGATTGCGATGGAATCCTAGTACAGTGATGCAGTACAGCATGCATAGAGTGTAGTGCAGGGTTCAGAGCGATAAGCGGGATTCTGGGTGGGGAAGAGTGAATATTTATTCACTTAATCAGCTAGCTCCTGCTCACTGCAATCATCGGCGGCAGCACTCCTGATCTGAGAGTGACAGTGTGTATTTCTTTAAAGCTGTCACTGTCAGCTCAGGAGAGATAACAAGGATTGTGGGGCAATCCTCGGGCACTAATACAGCATGCAAATATAAGACACCCCCTGAAATAAGCCCTAAAATATTTTTCAAAGCAAAAAATAATATAATCCCCTGTCTTATTTTCGTGGAGACACAGGTATAGTAAATATTTCTACTTCAAGGGAACCTGTTACCGGGTATTTTCCATATAAATTGTAGCCATCACCAGTAAGCCCCTATATACAGCATTCTAGAATGCTGTATATACAGTAAGGTGGGCTTTACACGCTGTGACATGTCGAGCGTGATAGTACCCGCCCCCGTCGCACATGCGATATGTGGTGATTGCTGCCGTAGAGAACATTATCGCTACGGCAGCTTCACACGCACATACCTGGTCGGCAACGTCGCTGTGACCACCAAACAATCTCTCCTACAAAGGGGAGGTGCATTCGGCATCACAGCAACGTCACCGCGATGTCACTAAGCGGCCGGCCAATAGAAGTGGAGGGGCGGAGATGAGCGGGACATAACATCCCGCCCACCTCCTTCCTTCCGCATAGCCGGTGGAGGCAGGTAAGGAGATGTTTGTCGTTCCTGCGGTGTCACACACAGCGATGAGTGGTGCTGCAGGAACGACAAACAGCATCATACCGGCAGCAGTAACGATATTATGAAAAAGAGAGACGTGTCACCGATCAACGTTTTTTGACATTTTTGCGATTGGTGATCGTCGTTGCTAGGGTTTACACGCTGCGATGACGGTAATGGCACCGGATGTGCGTCACTAAAGACGTGACCCCGACAATATATCGTTACCGATGTCGCAACGTGTAAAGCCCGCCTAAGTCTACAAGCCAATCTGCATACTATAAAAAGATTTCATAATATGCTCAACAGCCTAGTGGTTCAGTCCAATGGGTGTCTCAGGTCATGACCCAGTGCTTTTGATCACCATCCTCCTTCCCTGCTTGGTGTGGACGACTCATCCTAAATCATCCCCACAGTGTCCTCCATTGCGTTCCTGCACAAGTGCACTTCTCTCTGGCCTGCTGAGGGCAGAGCAAAGTATTGTAGTGCACATGTGCAGGAATTCTTTTACCTTTCACTACGCCTGCACATTATAGTACTTTGCTCTGTCCTCAGCAGAGCAGAGAGAAGTGCGCATGCACAGGGCCACAATGGAGGACACTGTGTGGATGACGTTGGATGTTTCATCTATACAAAGCAAGGAACGATGGTGATCGCAAGCAGAGAGGAGGCGCCAGATCAAGACCAGTGCCGCCCATTGGACCGGACCTCCCCACAAGTGAGTATAATAAAAGGTATTTTTTATGTTATACAGATCAGCTTTGGTACTTATATACAGTATTAATAAACAAGAGAACATGAGTAAAGTGCAAATATAAATATTTTTTATTGAGTACACAACAAGAAAAAATAGTAATTAAAATGGTACACTACCAAAAAATCTTAGGGATACATACATATTAGACCCAAGAAAATTCATAGTAGCCTATCCAATTGATCAAGAGTGTTATATGTAAACATCTATGTTAATAGCGGCTAACAAATGGGAGGGTCTGATATGGATAGTGTGGGTAATTCAAAGAGGGACTGCTTTAGAGTTATAGTACACAAATCAAATCAAACCATGATTCCCCACCATGTATTGGTAGGAAATCATGGTGATCATGCTGGAGGCACCGTGGGGAAATAAATATTAGTACTAGACCAGTAGGAATAGCACCAAATAACCATACAACACGAGTGTGCAGGGTAAAAGGATTCTCTTACCTAAAGTGCTGAAGTGCAGTATAAGTGCAAAAAAGTTACGATGTGACCAGCAAGGAATGAAGCAGTCCCAGTAGAAATAGAGTGGTATCCCTATAGATGGCCAAAGGTCTCCATCCGACGCGCGTTTCGCGAGGATTCTGTAGCTTTATCAAGGTGGGGAACCAAGGTAAGAGTCTCCAATTGATTTATTTTGTTTGCAAGACTTCTTGCATTTGCCAATAGACATTTAATACTATTAACAACTTTATTACTCCTAGCCTCCCTACGTTCCTTGCATGTCCCATCCCCCCTAATCCTTCATTGACCCCTACCGTCTCACTGTCTGTATCTGCTCTATCTATCCCCTTTTTTGCTCCACTACCCTCCCTTCACCCAGATCCTAGTTTAAAAGCTCCTCCATCCGTCTGACCATTTTCTCCTCCAGCCCAGCTGCACCTTCCCCATTGAGGTGCAGCTCGTCCCTACTGTAGAGCATGTAGCCGACTGAGAAGTCAGCCCAGTTCTCCATGAACCCGAACCCTTCCTTCCTGCACCAATTTTTAAGCTGCGTATTTATCTCCCTAAGATCCCGCTGTCTTTTAGTGACGCTTGTGGCACTGGTAGTATTTCTGAAAACACCACCTTGGAGGTCCTGGACTTCAGCTTCTCTCCTAGTTCCCTGTAATCATTTTTAAGGACCTTCCACCTGCCTCAAACTTTGTCATTAGTACCAATATGCACCATAACCGCTGGGTTTTCCCCAGCCCCACCCAGCAATCTGTCTATCCGATCCGCAATATGCCGAACCCGAGCACCCGGCAGACAACACACTGTTCGGCATTCATGGTCTTGGCGACAGATGACCCTGTCTGTCAGCCTAATTATAGAGTCCTCTACCACCAACATTTGTCTGGGCATGTGCACTCCTATTTCCCTCCTTCCCACAGCAGTCGTTTTCCTGGTTGCTAGGAGCAACGTCCTGCTGTAGTGACCCTAGTCCTGGCCCTTCATTCCTAATATTAGCCAAACAGGCATATTTACTAGGTTGTGCCAGGTCATGACTAGGCTCCCTGACACTTTTCCCCCTACCTCTTCTTCTCTTACCCAGCTACCTACCTCTGGGTCCTGATCTTCCCCACGTCCACCCTCTTCCATATCATTGGCCCCAGCCAGAGAAAACTCAGCGAGCTCTAAACTCCTCTCTAGGTTTGCAATGCCCCTGAGTGTTGCAAGCTGCTTATTTAGATAAGTTACCTTGGCTTCCAAATACTCAACATGCTTGCATTGAGTGCAGACATATTCACCCTCAAACGGCTGCTCAAGGCATGCATACATTTGACAAGATACACACGTTCCCTGAGGAAGAAGGTGAAATGCGCGTCGGGATGTTTGGGGCTATACTGACGGACAGTTCACTCTGGTTAGTCGTACAAGCATTGTTCAAATTAGAACTTTAATTTACTATCATATGGCTAGTATAGGAAGTGAGCGCTGATTCTGGAACTAGGTGTTACTATTGCTATATATGAATGCATACAAATAGTGACCAATATATATTCTTCCATCTAGTTTGCATACATAAGTATTGCATGTAACCAGATCACATTGAGTTCTGTCCTGTGGTTAACCCCTCTTGTGTACATCTTGCTTGAATCGATTTTAACTTATGTATGTGGTTTTATGTGTCTATATTATGCAAAATAAAAATTATATTTAAAATAAATATTGGAGTAGTACCACTAATTCGCTGAAGTTTATGTATAGATGGGTGGTTTCCATGTGTTATCTACAGGGGTCCTGTTAGTGACTTATAAATTCAAGATACACACCTGGTAGCATTGTCCATGGAGCACCTATTAAATGGGGATAAACAGTAAAGTAGAAAAACAAAGAAAGAAAAAAAAAACCAATGGGAAATGTATAAGGATAAATTCAAACTATGTTCTTGTGTTCTTGTGTCAAACTATGAAATTGTGTTTAAACTATGCCACACTTATCTGCAATCCCGGCACTTTGCTGCAGTTCCTCGCACGCTCTGAACCTCGCTTGTTCTGGCTGGTTTATATAGTTCCACAAGGACAACCAGAAGCTGCCAGAAGCTTCTAGAAACAGGTGTGGCTAATACTACTAATTAAATCACAAGACAACTTTTTATTTTTTTTATTTTTGCTTTTTCATAGTATCACAGACAAACACAGACACACAATTCCCTAATGAAATTAAACAATTACAGTTATCACCACTATGAAATTGTGTTTAAAATATGCCACACTTATCTGCAATCCCCGCACTTTGCTGCAGTTCCTCGCAGTTCCTCAGATTGAGTTTCTGGACACTTTCATTTAAAAATATCTAAACAGATTTTTGACCACTGATGTATAGTGTAAAGCAACCTCCCCAAATTTGTTGTTATATTTTTCATCATCTCACTATATACAGGTTATTAAATTTATCCCGATGGGACAATTTTTACGCATACGCAGAATATGCTCCAATGATTCTCCTTTTGAAATTCAGGTAAAGGATTTAATGGCCAGATTGCACAACAGTGGTTATAGTCAAAAATCTCTTAAAAGTGGTTATACAAGAGTGAAACTCCCCTGGGGCAATCCTTTTGATAAGTAAACTTATCCCCATCAATAAACATGATCACAAATATGATGGCCCTCCAAGAATGATTACCACATTCAATACCCAAAGGAAATTCAAAATATACCATCTATTCATTGGGGTATTCTTCTCACTGATAAAAACCTGGCCAAATGCCTTCCTAAATCACCAGCTATTTCTTTGCAGCAATGACGTAATCTGGATTTACTGACCAAAAGTGGCACCTTCGCCTGTCAATCCCTTAACTTCAAAAGGCCATCTTGTCCATGTCGGTATTGTTCTGCATGTAATTATGTGGTCAGAACATCCACATTTACAGATTCTCAAGGGTGCAAACAATATAATATTTACCATCCATCACCCAACATGCATCACAACTTCAATGATTTATTTTGTGACTTATCTTTTTTTTTTTCACCGTGCCATAGAACAAATTAAAAATATTCATGCTGCGATTAAAGAAAAAGAGATCAACAAATTGCACCTAATTCCACCATATTTTCACGAATTCCATCAGTGCAGTCCAAAGGGCTTTCAGATCAGAGGCATTGACAAAATCAAAGGGTCAACGTAGTGCTGATATAAAAAAGGATAACAAAATGGATCATACTCTTAAATACAGTATCTCCAACTGGATTAAATGAATCCATTAGCTACAAAACTTTTTTGGATTAGATGATCCTTCTTTGTCCTTCAGTTCCTTATTAATCACAATTGTTTGAATTTTAGCAAAAACAGGGTTATATTCTAACATTTTTTATTTTTTTTCTTATATTTTTCTAGTAATTATTAATTGTTTTACATATTTGCCGACACAACTCCATACCAACGGGTATCACCCATTTCCTTTTTCTATACCAGAATCTGGATTTTCAATCAATTGTGTTTATAGTTTACAATCAATTGTTTGTATAACTTTTGTATATTATTCCAGTGATATATGACCATATCATTTTAGTAATTTAATCCATAATACTGTAATGTGATGCATATATATAAATATTTTTCTAAGATTAAATACTTTTTGTGCATTGTTACTTTAAATATGTTCCCTGTCAAAATGCTAATATTTCTGTTTAGATGGATATTTTTTTATATATATATATATATATATATAGATATATATATATCTATATATATATATATAGATATATATATATATATATATATATATATATAAAATAAAGTCTGCACTTCATGAGCATTTTGATACTCTTTTTATTATTCCAGCGTTATACTATCATACACCGTGTGCAAAATTATTAGGCAAGTTGTATTTTAGAGGTTTTTTTATTATTGATCAACAACTATGTTCTCAATCAACCCAAAAGACTCATAAATATCAAAGCTTAATATTTTTTTAAGTTGGAGTGGGTTGTTTTTAGATTTGGCTATCTTAGGAGGATATCTGTTTTTGTAGGTAACTATTACTGTGCAAAATTTTTAGGCAACTTAATAAAAACCAAATATATTCCCATCTCACTTGTTTATTTTCACCAGGTAAACCAATATAACTGTACTAAATTTAGAAATAAACATTTCTGACATGCAAAAACAAAACCCAAAAAAATTAGTGACCAATATAGCCACCTTTCTTTCTGATGACACTCAACAGCCTACCATCCATAGATTCTGTCAGTTGAAGCAGCCACCTCAGCCTCCCAGACACTGCTCCGAGAGGTGTACTGTTTTCCCTCCTTGTAAATCTCACATTTTATGAGGGACCACAGGTTCTCTATGGGGTTCAGATCAGGTGAACAAGGGGGCCATGTCATTATTTTTTCATCTTTTAGACCTTTACTGGCCAGCCACGCTGTGGAGTAGTTGGATGCATGTGATGGAGCATTGTACTGCATGAAAATCATGTTTTTCTTGAATGATACCAACTTCTTCCTGTACCACTGCTTGAAGAAGTTGTCTTTCCGAAACTGGCAGAAGTTCTGAGAGTTGAGCTTCATTCCATCCTCAACCCGAAAAGGTTCCACAAGTTCATCTTTGATGATACCAGCCCATACCAGTACCCCACCTCCACCTTGCTGGCATCTGATTCGGAGTGGAGCTCTCTGCCCTTTACTGATCCAGCCTCTGGCCCATCCATCTGGCCCATCAAGAGTCACTCTCATTTAATCAGTCCATAAAACCTTTGAAAAATCAGTCTTAAGATATTTCTTGGCCCAGTCTTGACGTTTTATCTTATGTTTTTGTTGAAAGGTTGTCATTTTTCAGCCTTCCTCACCTTGGCCATGTCCCTGAGTATGGCACACTTTGTGCTTTTTGATACTCCAGTAACGTTGCAGCTCTGAAATATGGCCAAACTGATGGCAAATGGCATCTTGGCAGCTTCACGCTTGCTTTTTATCAATTCATGGGCAGTTATTTTGCGCCTTTTTTGCCCCACACGCTTCTTGCAACCCTGTTGGCTATTTGCTATAAAATGCTTGATTGTTTGGTGATCACACTTCAAAAGTTTGGCAATTTCAAGACTGCTGCATCCCTCTGCAAGACATATCACAATTTTGGACATTTCAGAGCCCGTCAAATCTCTCTTCTGACCCATTTTGCCAAAGTAAAGGAAGTTGCCTTATAATTAAGCACGTCTTATATAGGGTGTTGATGTCATTACACCCCACCCCACCTGATTACAGAGATGCACATCACCTGATTTACTTAATTGGTAGTTGGCTCTCAAGTTTTTTTGGTGGATTTCCTGATGAAGGAGAGGGGTTATCTCTGAAATGCGTAGAATAAACCACCCTGCATTGCTTTTATTTGGAATTACTCTTTATTGGCACATCAGCGCGGTTGTTTTTTCACTTTTTATCCTTGTTTTTTTCTAACATGTATAAAAAGTAGTGATGAGCAAGTACGCTTGTCACTACTCGGTACTCGCACGAGTATCACTGTACTCAGGCTACTCGGCGGGTACCGAGTAATCTCGCGATACTCGTGCTGTACTCGTGGTCTTCATCCCTGCATGTTGGCGCTCTTTTGAGAGCCAGCCCTCATGCAGGGATTAGCTGGCAGACCACTGCAATGCCACAGCCCTGTTAGTTGTGGAATTGCAGTGATTGGCTGGCCCGCACAGCGTGACCGAGCCTTTATACCGGCGGGCGCGCTGTGCTCTGCACACAGCCATCTAGACAGTCAGTGCAGGGAGAGTGTTGTTGCTTCAGGGAAAGGTTTGCGGCCCTTTATAGTTAGTTCCGGAGCAGGGCTGCAAACAGTGTGACCAGAAGTCCTTCTCAGGACTATTGTAGCTGTATACAGGCAGGCAGGGTATAACCAGGTCGGAGTACAGGAGAAGAGTGTGGCGCCCTGGACAAGCCAGGGGCCACCGAGAACAACACCCACACACCCCACACTCCCAGTCAGGCACACCGAAGTCAGACACAAAACCCTTGTTGCCTTCCTTCAGAGGCTGATGTCCACACCAGGGGGTGGGCCAGGCGGTTGGGCCCGCTCACCGAGGAGTTCACAGTCCTGGAGGCGGGAAAAGTAGAGAGATCAGCTAGGGAGGTGAAAGTAGAAGGAAGGAAAGTAGGAGTGGAGCAACTAACTGACAGCGTCCGAGTGTGTGGCCTGGGCGGTACAGCAAGGTTGGCAGACGGTGGTGACCGTCTGCAGGAGTGGCCTATCGGAGTCTACCGTAAGGACTGTGGATGGGCGGTGGCCCGGCGGTACCGGACCTGTACACAAAGAGAAGCCAGCACCATCTGGCAGGGGCTTACGGACCCTGGCAAGGCTAGGAGTCGCCGTGAATTTGCCGAATTCGTTAGTGAAGGGAACCCCCTGGGTTTCCTAGCAGCCAAGTCCCGACAGAAGGCAACAGTCCAACCAAGAGAGGGAGACACCGCCACCGCC
Source organism: Anomaloglossus baeobatrachus (assembly GCF_048569485.1). Taxonomy (NCBI): domain Eukaryota; kingdom Metazoa; phylum Chordata; class Amphibia; order Anura; family Aromobatidae; genus Anomaloglossus; species Anomaloglossus baeobatrachus. Next base: position 87,101,974 of record NC_134354.1, on the reverse strand, counting down.
AAGGCAACCGTTTCCCAGGGCCAGAGCCTGCGGGCAGAAGGGGCTCCTCCAGCCCATATCCAAGCTGGGGAGTGGGTTACCGGTGGGAACCCATTGGAACCATCTACCGTACATGGGTGCAGGGAAAGGCAGTCACCATCAACCTGCCGGGAAAAACAAAACTGCAGCCGTCTGTGGGACCCGTCCATCCAGCCGTGTGTTTTACCGAGAACTGTGTCCTCATCATTGGCTGAGTGAGTACCACCGTGCCGTGCGGCACAGCGCTGCCCTCGCGACCCTGCACCTCACCAGGCCCCGTAACCCGCCTGTCATCCACCCCTACCCCCATCACCGGGCCCCGGAACAACCAACCCCCTACCCACGGAGGGGAGATCTAACAACAAGGCTGCTCCCTGTCACCGCTCCCGGGATCCCCGTCTAGAGCAGCGGTGGTGTCACCAATATCACCACAACCGTGGGTGGCGTCACGGACAATACTCAAATCCCACACAATCAAATCCCCATCCTTTTCACTCACGGGCGAGGAGCGCCGCTCGAGTCCCCGGGATCCGGCCTACCGCTCGAGCCACCACAGAGCAGCGGCAGCAGCAGCCGGACCCGAGCAGTGGGAGAGCACAGTGTCCCCTCCTCCGCCCGCAACAACTTGGTGTCACGAACAGGATCCTACCGTTCTACCAACTGGTGGAAGTGCGCCTTGTGTGACTGCCGGAGGTGTCCGGCCGGAAAATTTGTGAAACTGCCATCTTGGGCGCGAAAAATCCCCGCTGGAGCGTCTTCCCGAGTAGTGGAGGCGCGAAAGCCGAAACCCCGCCCCTGTAGAGGAGGAGCCGGGAAAGAGACTAAGGGGGACGCGGATGGAAGAATGGCGGCGTCCTCGAATTGGAGCGCGGGAGTGCCCGCTACCGGAGCGTCCAAGCTCTGGGGGAACCGAGGAGGAGTAGCCTTTGAAGACTGCGTCCCGGGTGAGCCTCCCGCCGGGACCGCTGCATAGCTGGAACGGGAGCTGGGCCGGTTCTGCTTGAAGGTGAGGGCGCAGAGTCTGCAGCAGCTGCTGGATTGGAAGGCGGAGATGCGCAGGATGGTTGCCGTAGTGGGGGCCCGTGAGCAAGGGGCCGCTGCGGCCGTGCCGCGTCGCGACCAGTCCACCCAAACGCCAGAATCAGCCCTGATTGCATGGGAGCCGGGGGTCGGCACCGCAGCCGGAGGTCCAGAGAGAATGTCGCTGATGGAGGAGGGGGTCCGACCACGCTGCCCCCGCCACCGTTCTTAACGACCGTCAGTGGTTCTGGACTGAATTGTCTGTGGAAAGAGAACCCGATGTATCGACCGGTCCCCGAGTGGGCCGACCCCCTGCGGTGGTAGCCGCTTCAAAGTCAGCGGAGCCCCGCTGCAAGTTGTCCCCCGTTGGGACCACCAGTGTTAAAAGTACCGTTTAAAAGAATGATAAGTAAATGAATAACTGAAGATTCACCTGATTGACAAACCGTGATTGAACCCGGTCGTTGAATGCACCGTTCTCCCCGTGGGGACTGTCTACAAGTTTTGCATAAGGGACTCCTTATGGACAAGCCTGAGAACTAGCAGGGCAACCACAAACTTGTGGCATGTAAATAAAAATGTTTTGTGGCTTTCACCGTTACCGCCTCCGGAGAGGCAGATTGGAGGAAGGGCCCGCAGTGGAGCAGGCTGGGGCCCAGCCACCACCGGAACCGGTGGCGATCCTCTGGGGGTTTCAGGGGCTCCCCATGGACGTGGGTCCACTGAAAAGGACAGAACCCGCTCGGGCAACTTGTGCTGGACTGGGGTCAAGGGGTGCTGCCTATTTGCTTAGGGGCAGCATCAGGGCCAGGTTGCTTGGGTGGGAGAGAGCGGAAGCCGTACAGTTACGCAACGTTTAAGTAAGAGTACCTCCCGATGTGGGAAGATGTTATTTTAATTGTAATCCCTGTTTACCGTTTTTCTATTTTTCAGTTGTGAAAATAAAACCGGTGATGGACGGGCAGCCCGCGGACGGTCTGCATTTAACTAAGGGGGAATGTGGCGCCCTGGACAAGCCAGGGGCCACCGAGAACAACACCCACACACCCCACACTCTTGGTCAGGCACACCGAAGTCAGACACAAAACCCTTGTTGCCTTCCTCCAGGGGCTGATGTCCACACCAGGGGGTGGGCCAGGAGGTTGGTCCCGCCCACTGAGGAGTTCACAGTCCTGGAGGCGGGAAAAGTAGAGAGATCAGCTAGGGAGGTGAAAGTGGAAGGAAGGAAAGTAGGAGTGGAGCAACTAACTGACAGCGTCCGGGTGTGTGGCCCGGACGGTACAGCAAGGTTGGCAGACGGTGGTGACCGTCTGCAGGAGTGGCCTATCGGAGTCTACCGTAAGGACCGTGGACGGGCGGTGGCCCGGCGGTACCGGACCTGTACACAAAGAGAAGCCAGCACCATCTGGCAGGGGCTTACGGACCCCGGCAAGGCTAGGAGTCACCGTGAATTTGCCGAATTCGTTAGTGAAGGGAACCTCCTGGGTTTCCCAGCAGCCAAGTCCCGACAGAAGGCAACAGTCCAACCAAGAGAGGGAAACACCGCCACCGCCAAGGCAACCGTTTCCCAAGGCCAGAGCCTGCGGGCAGAAGGGGCTCCTCCAGCACATATCCAAGCTGGGGAGTGGGTTACCGGTGGGAACCCATTGGAACCATCTACCGTACATAGGTGCAGGGAAAGGCAGTCACCATCAACCTGCCGGGAGAAACAATACCGCAGCCGTCTGTGGGACCCGTCCATCCAGCCGTGTGTTTTACCGAGAACTGTGTCCTCATCATTGGCTGAGTGAGTACCACCGTGCCGTGCGGCACAGCGCTGCCCCCGCGACCCTGCACCTCACCATGCCCCGTAACGCGCCTGTCATCCACCCCTACCCCCATCACCGGGCCCCGGGACAACCAACCCCCTACCCACGGAGGGGAGAACTAACAACAAGGCTGCTCCCTGTCACCGCTCCCGGGATCCCCGTCTAGAGCAGCGGTGGTGTCACCAATATCACCACAACTGTGGATGGCGTCACGGACAATACTCAAATCCCCCACAATCAAATCCCCACCCTTTTCACTCACGTGCGAGGAGCGCCGCTCGAGCCACCACAGAGCAGCGGCAGCAGCAGCCGGACCCGAGCAGTGGGAGGGCGCAGCGTCCCCTTCTCCGCCCGCGACAAGAATCCTTCTCAGGACTATTGTTGCTGTATACAGGCAGGACAGGCAGGGTATAGCCAGGTCGCAATACAGGCTAGTGACCAGAAGAGTCCTTCTCAGGACTATTGTAGCTGTATACAGGCAGGCAGGCAGGGTATATAGCCATTCCTAGTGGTGACCGTATACCAGCCTTCATCATATCTGGGGCTGGTGTACACAGTCTAAAACAGTCCTGATAGTGTCAGACTTCTCAGTAATTGTCGCTCCTAAAAAGCTGTTAGGTTCTTAGTGCGTCCGTGCGTGCATTTAAAAACCGCACGTGTGTGCCTGTCGGTGGCAGCGTACAGGTGCACTTGTGTGCGTTTTGCACAAACTTGGATATAACGCACAAGTCTAGTGAATAATACACGTCAGCAGTGTCTGATAGTGTCAAACTTCTCAGTAATTGTCGCTCCTAAAAACCTGTAAGGTTCTTAGTGCGTCCGTGCTTGCATTTAAAAAACGCACGTGTGTGCCTGTTGGTGGCAGCGTACAGGTGCACTTGTGTGCATTTTGCACAAACTAGGATATAACGCACAAGTCTAGTGAATACACGTCAGCATAGCATTGCAAAATGCGCAAGGGCGTTGGCAACGAACAAGGAAGTGGACGTGATGGTGGTGCAGGCAGAGACCGAGGTCGTGTGCAAGCTCTAATTTCGCCACAACAAAGGGCCACATCTACTCGCTCGCACGTCCTGTCCCAAATTCTTGGGGACCGCAGCAGTACACTGCTCTTGAACCAAGACCAGTGTCAACAGGTTGTTAGTTGGATAGCAGATAATGCTTCCAGTCAGATTGGCACCACCACAAACACTCTGTCTTCCACACGGTCAAGTGTCAGTAGCCGTGATACTGCACCGCACATTTCAGAACCTGATCCTCCTTCCTACCACCATGCCGAGTACACGTCCACGGACATTACTGATCCCACACTTGGACACTCGGAAGAGCTGTTCACGTTTCCATTCGCACATTCTGGCCTCTCGCCAGCTCCTGTTGAAGTGGGTCATGACGAGATCGTATGTACAGATGCCCAAATATTTGAGCAGCCACGTTCTCACGAAGTTGTCAATGTGTCTCAACAAGGGGTGGACGATGATGAGACACAATTGTCAGGAAGTCAGGAGGAGGAGCAGGGTGCGGAAGAGGAAGACGACTTGGTGGATGATCCAGTAACTGACCCAACCTGGCAGGAGGATATGCAGAGCGAGGACAGCAGTGCACAGGGGGAGGGAGGCGTAGCATCCCAACAGGCAGTAAGAAGCAGGGTGGTGGCCCCAGGCAGAAGTCAGGCAACCGTTCCCCGGAACAACAACACAACACAAGGTGCCTGTACAAATGTTAGGTCTTCCCGAGTCTGGCAGTTTTTTAAGTTGGCTCCAGATGATTCTAAAAAGGCCATTTGCAACAGCTGCCATGCCAGCATCAGCAGGGGTACCAAAACTAGCAGCCTGACCACCACCAGCATGATCAGACACATGTCAGCCAATCACCCGACTTTGTGGAATGTACAACAGAGTCGAGGAGCAGTGCTTTCTGATGTCACTGCTACGTCTTCGCTTGTTGTGCATGCGAGCCAATCCCCTGTCCATGCTGCCCGCGAACAAGCCTCCTCCGGCCCTGCACCTGCAGTTGCCCACGCAGAAATAACACCATCATCAAGCACGTCCTTGTCCCAGCGCAGCGTTTAGTTATCCATTCAGCAAACCTTTGAACGCAGGCGCAAATACACTGCCAACGTCCCACATGCCACAGTTCTAAATGCTAACATTTTGCAACTGCTTGCGCTGGAAATGTTGCCTTTTAGGCTGGTGGAGACAGAAGCATTCCGGGACCTGATGGCGGCAGCTGTCCCACGTTACTCGGTCCCCAGCCGCCACTATTTCTCCCGGTGTGCCGTCTCCACATTGCATAACCACGTGTCACAAAACATCACACGTGCCCTGAAAAGCGCTGTTTCAGCCAAAGTCCACCTAACCACAGACACGTGGACAAGTGCTTGTGGGCAAGGCCGCTACATCTCGTTGACGGCACACTGGGTTAATATTGTGGAAGCTGGGACCCAGTCTGAGCGAGGGACGGAACACGTCCTTCCCACACCAAGGATTGCAGGCCCTACCTCAGTCAGTGTTTCACCCACACTCTACAGCTCTGGAATGTCATGCTCCTCAGCCTCCTTCTCCTGCGCATCCTCATCCACTTTACCCTCCACACCAGTCCCAAGCTGGAAGCACTGCAGCACTGCCTTGGCGAAGCGGCAACAGGCTGTGCTGAAGCTAATCTGCATAGGTGACAAACCCCACAATGCAGAAGAGGTGTGGACAGCTCTGAAACAGCAGGCAGATCACTTGCTCACACCTCTGAACCTAAAGCCAGGAAAGGTCGTGTGTGACAATGGCCGGAACCTGGTGGCGGCTTTTATGCGAGGCCAGCTGACACATGTTCCATGCGTGGCCCATGTGCTCAACCTCGTGGTTCAGCGGTTTCTAAAGTCATACCCAGAGCTGTCTGATCTGCTGGAAAAAGTTCGCCGCCTGTCTGCACATTTTCGAAAGTCACCTACTGCTTCAGCCGGCCTTGCCGGCTTTCAGCGCTGTTTGCATCTTCCGGCTCACAGACTGGTGTGTGATGTCCCCACGCGTTGGAATTCAACTCTGCACATGTTTGTCAGGATATGTGAGCAGAAGAGGGCAGTTGTTGAGTACCTGCATCACCTAAGCCGTCGGGAAATGGGTCAAACTCCACACATAACACCTCAGGAGTGGAGATGGATGTCCGACCTATGTACCATCCTCCGAAACTTTGAGGACTCCACCAAGATGGTGAGCGGCAATGACGCCATTATTAGCGTCACCATACTGCTTCTCTGCCTTCTAAAACGGTCTCTGCTCAAAAACAAACATGATGCATTGCAGGCGGAGTGTGATGAGTTGGAGCAAGAAACAGTAGTGGGTGTGGGTGATAACACACAGCCCAGCCTTGTCTCATCCCAACGTGCAGTGGAGGACTATGACGATGGAGGAGAATGAAGACATGGAGCAACTCTCCAGCCAAATTGAGAATATGACATGCACACCAGTCATATCCTCGGTTCAGCGTGGCTGGCCAGAGGACAGGGTAGATGAGGAGGAGGAGGAGGAGGACAGCATGTTCAGTCATCGTGTTTGTCAGGATAATGAAGTGATGGCTGTTAAGAGTCTGACACACATGGCTGACTTTATGGTAAGCTGCCTTTCTCGTGACCCTCGCGTTAAGAACATCTTGGCCGACAATCATTACTGGTTGGTAACACTGTTAGACCCACGCTACAAGGAGAACTTTATGTCTCTTATTCCTGAGGCGGAGAGGTCAGCCAAAATTCAGCAGTTCCAGAAGGCCATAGTCACAGAAGTAGGCAAAGCATTCCCCTCACAAAACGCTAGCGGCATAGGTCAGGAATCAGTGGACAACCAAGGTGTACAGCCGAGAGGGGCACAAGTCCAATCCGCCAGAGGTAGGGGAACAATCTTTAAGATGTGGGACAGTTTTCTGAGCCCCTCACGTACCACAGCCCCTGAGGTGCGGGGTAGTGCCACAAGAAATGCTAAGTTTGCCCAGATGCTCAAGGAGTACCTTGCAGTTCGAACAACTGTACTCCGACATTCCTCTGTGCCTTACAATTGGGTATCCAAGCTGGACACGTGGCATGAATTGGCTCTCTATGCCTTGGAAGTCCTGGCCTGCCCTGCCGCTTGCTAAGTTTGCCCAGATGCTCAAGGAGTACCTTGCAGATCGAACAACTGTACTCCGACATTCCTCTGTGCCTTACAATTGGGTATCCAAGCTGGACACGTGGCATGAATTGGCTCTCTACGCCTTGGAAGTCCTGGCCTGCCCTGCCGCTAGCGTTTTGTCAGAGCGTGTTTTTAGTGCCGCAGGTGGAATCATTGCAGATAAACGCACCCGCCTGTCAACTGAAAATGCTGACAGGCTGACTCTGATCAAGATGAACAAGGGTTGGATTGGGCCAGACTTCACCACACCACCAGCAAATGAGAGCGGAATTTAAATTTTGTAACGGGAATTTGCCATGTACCTCTACTCACCCATGGGTACACACTTCTGGATTTTGGCTAATCGCTGGACTGCTCCTCCTTTTCCTCATGCGCCACCATGATGACCGTTACAATTGTAAGTCCGTTGTTTCAGGTATACCCCCAGTGGTAAATTTTTTCGCCCATTCTTTCAGAATGGGCATTACAATGACAGGAGACGCGCTCCTTTGCAATGGGAACAATGTTTTGAGGCCCTCATGCACGTCTCTATCCATGGACAATGTGGAGCTTCCCAATTTTTGGCTGACCTGCCAAAGGGCTATACTACAATAGACCCACTTCCTTACAATGGGCACTTCAGGTTTACAGGCCCTCATGCACGTCTCTATCCAGGGACAATGTGGAGCCTCCCAATTTTTGGCTGCCCTGCCAAAGGGCTATACTACAATAGACCCACTTCCTTACAATGGGCACTTCAGGTTTACAGGCCCTCATGCACGTCTCTATCCAGGGACAATGTGAAGCTTCCCAATTTTTGGCTGCCCTGCCAAAGGGCTATACTACAATAGACCCACTTCCTTACAATGGGCACTTCAGGTTTACAGGCCCTCATGCACGTCTCTATCCAGGGACAATGTGGAGCCTCCCAATTTTTGGCTGCCCTGCCAAAGGGCTATACTACAATAGACCCACTTCCTTACAATGGGCACTTCAGGTTTACAGGTCCTCATGCACGTCTCTATCCAGGGACAATGTGGCGCCTCCCAATTTTTGGCTGCCCTGCCAAAGGAAAATACTACAAAGACTCACTTCCTCAAAATGGGCAGATTAGACTCAAGAGGCCTTCATGTATGTCTCTTCTCAGGCACATCGGAGTGCCACACAATGTTTTCACGTAAAATCTTTCATGTAATCTCAAAAAGTAACATACACCAGCTCTATCTCACTATTGGGTATGAGCCCTTAACATTTCCGTCATAAAAATTCATTTTGGTGTCATTTTGGAAGGTTTTCTGGTGAGTCCGTAAAAATGGCGTAAAACTCGGACAAAATTGTTCACAGCTGTGACTTTTGAGTGATAAATGCTTCAAGGGGTCTTCCCCATGCTGTTGCCATGTCATTTGAGCACTCTTCTGAGACTTTTGTGACATTTTTAGGGTTTCTCCATGCTGCCGGGGGGTCATTTCATAAAAATACTCGGGTCTCCCATAGGATAACATTGGGCTCGGTGCTCGGGCCGAGTACACGAGCACCCGAGCTTTTTGGTACTCGCTCATCACTAATAAAAAGTATTCTGTGATGAAAATACTCATTTGCCTAATAATTCTGCACACAGTGTATACTGTAGCCATATTAATGCCATCTGTAATACTGTGATATATTTTATGCATTATCTCTCTATTGATGTTGTCAATTTTTTTTCATACTGGACAATGAAAATACTCTGTGCACTGTCACTTTAAATATGGTCTCTGTCAGGATGCTAATATATCTCTTTAGATAGACATACAGTGGGGAAAATAAGTATTTGATACACTGCCGATTTTGCAAGTTTTACCACCTACAAAGAATGGAGAGGTCTGTAATTTTTATCATAGGTACACTTCAACTGTGACAGACATAATAATAAAAATCCAGAAAATCACATTGTATGAATTTAAATAATTATTTTGCATTTTATTGCATGAAATAAGTGTTTGATACAAAAGAAAAATAGAACTTAATATTTGGTACAGGAATTTTTGTTTGCAGTTACAGAGGTCAGATGTTTCCTGTAATTCTTGACCAGGTGTGCACACACTGCAGCAGGGATTTTGGCGACTCCTCCATAGAGATCTTCTACAGATCTTTCAGGTTTCGGGGCTGTCACTGGACAACATTGAGTTTCAACTCCCTCGAAAGATTTTCTATTGAGTTCATATCTGTAGACTAGCTAGGCCACTCCAGGACCTTAAAATGCTTCTTACGTAGCTACTCCTTAGTTACCCTGGCGAAGTCTTTGGGTCATTGTAATGCTACAACCCATCTTCAATGCTCTTACTGAGGGAAGAAGGTTGTTGGCCAAAATTTCATGGTACATGACCCCATCCAAACTCACTTCAATACAGTGCAGTCGTTCTCTCCCCTTTGCAGAATAGCACCCCCAAAGAATGATGTTTTCACCTCCATGCTTTACGGTTGGGACGATGTTCTTGGGGTTGTACTCATCCTTTTTCTTCCTCCAAACACGGCAACTGGAGTTGAAATCCCCGCCTCTGTGGCACCCCTGAGGCTTCAGTCACCACAGAGGTACTGCAACTCAGCCAGAGGTGTGGTATTCTATCCCTGGGTAAGGAAGAGGTCAACCACTGGTTCACGCAAAACACACAACACTCACACCCGGTCAGGGTTGGGGCATGGTGTCATCAATGCTATCTATAGCCACTACTGGTGATGGCACCTCCCTCCCCGTAATCTGACGGACGTGCGGTGGAGTCTAGTGAGTGAGAGAAGTCTGTAGTGACAGAGAGATGGGGAGTCGAGAAGGAGCAGCGGAGTGAAGACCTGCGGTCTGGAGCTGGTGCAGCTCGACCCAGGCACAAGACAGAAGTGGTCCTAGGGCCCACGGGGAGTGCGACAAACCCCCGTGGACTCGTTCCACATACAGGACATTAGAGTAGAAGGACTTGGCCACAAACGGGGACCCGGTCCCTAGACTAGAGAAGAAGAACCAACGTGCTCATCTAGTAAGACCGAAGGCTAAAGTCACTTCAAAGGCTGAAGCCAAATCCGCACACAAATCCTCTGGAAGGTGACCACATAGGACCAAAGGGACCAGGCCGACAGGCTCCCCTTTTGAAGGATCCGGCTCAGGGCACTGTATGTGTAGGCGCGGGATAGGAGGGCGAGTAGTCAGTGCAGGAAGGCAACCAGAGAAGGAACACATAAGGGGTGCACCGGTATTGGCCTCCGAACTATCGACTAGCGCCCATCACAGTGAACCCCAGCATTCCAAGGGCAGCATTTGATTGTCCAGATGTGATAATCTAGAACATGCCTCAATGAGTAAAAACCTTTGAGATTGCATCCCTGTGTCGCTCCGTTATTCACCTGCACCTCCGACCCTGCACCCCTGCCATCATAGGCTACTACTCCCATCCACCTTGGGGTCCAGCTCTACCTGTGGAGAGCTATACAAATCAAGCTGCTTCACCATCTGCCCCAGAGGTCCCATCCCGCAGCGTCGACTATCTCTGGCCGAGCACCAAAGGTGGCGTCACGACAAATTACCATCCCCATCATCTATCCCCTTTTTACTGACACCACCAGGGTCATGGAACCGGGCCCTGCCACCGCAGTATCCCAGAAGCAGAACCGCGGCCCGGTAACGAGTGCCCCATGGCCCCAGTGAGCGCGTCACCTCCATGCTGCATTATCCTTCCTGTCACCTCCTCTCAGCGTCACAGTCGCAGCATCACAGCTGCCAAACCCCGCTCGTGCACCATAGAGTGTTCTTCAGCCTGCGTTCATTCATCCCCCATTGAATCTACTGCACATGCACTGGGGAGTCAGCTTCACTTCCATTATCGGTGGTGCGCTCTTCGTGGGTGGGCAGGTAGATAGATATACACAAACATACCTGGGCAATTTTGCAGGCAGGAAGTCGGGAGGACAACTTAGAATAGTGCACCGATAATGGAAGTGGAGTTGACTTATCAGCTCATGCCCAGTAGATTCAATGGGAAGTGAATGAGCGCAGGCTGACAAACACTGTACTGCGCACATGCACAGGATTTGCCAGCTGTGACTGTGACGCTGAGAGGAGGTGACAGGAAATATAATGAAGCAGGAAGTAGGGAATTTCTTACGGGGAAGCAACCTCCCAGTAGCCGAAGCACAGTGCCCAGTAGCCCGGTAAGCTAATTTGCATATATCTATCTAAAGTAATGTTTGTGGAACAAGGCATCTACTAGGAGGCATTCAGGTAAGACTACTTTCAACATGCTATTACCTGTATGCCCATAATAAGAGCTTAAAATTGTCAAAGAGGGGTGACAGTTTCCTTTTAAAGAAAAAATAACAGGTTTGTGAGAGCCAGAATTCTTACTGGATGGTAGCTGAACAAATACTTATTTTATGCAATAAAATGAAAATTAAATATTTAAAAATCATACAATGTGATTTTCTGGATTTTTTTTTCTTCTGTCTGTCACAGTTAAAGTGTACCTACGATAAAAATTACAGATAGAGGCGAGGGTTACTCCAAGGCAGCGGACTCTGGGTACTGGGGAGAGCGTGGTATCATTTATTGTAATAGATTGAACAAGTAGGGGAGATAAGTGAAGTGGGGAAAGATGATTAATTTAGTTTTGTCCACATTGAGTTTTAGGAGGCAAGAGAAAAAGAAGGAGGATATGGCCAATAGAGACTCCGGATTCTAGACAGCAGGGAGGTGACGTCTGGGTGAGCGAGATAGATCTGAGTGTTATCATAATAAAGATGGTACTGGAAGCCAATCAATAAAGAATCAAATTTTATATCCAGCTTCTGTGACCCAGTTCTATCAATCCGCATGGAGTAGACTCTGGCTCTGTATGTAACTTACAATGGAAGAAAAAGCAAATGTGCCGCCCCGCAGTGGTCGAACCGCTCGTATCCGGGGGTGATTGCTCGAGGGTCTCCGGACTCGGGGGCTAGGGGCCACACTCAAATAAAGAAGGGGCTATTTACAGGGGAGATATAGTTTGTGACGCCATCTGTGGTGTGCGATAATGAGGAGTACCGCCGCTGCCGTTGGGAGTACCCGGGGTGATGGAGCGGGTCAGCTAGGTGACGTGACCCTTCACGGGTAGGGGATTACTCCGGGACTCTGGATGGTGCCTTGGGAATGCAGGGGCTCGCAAGCTCGCTGGTTGCAGGGGTTAATCAGGTACTCACTCAGAAGAATGCAGACACTGACAACATAGTAAACCAAATCTCTGACTGCCGCTGTCTCCTGAGGGGAGCTCATCCTAGTTCCGTCCCCTGCAGCACTGCCTAGTGGTCTGTGGCCTCTCTCCTGGTACCTGAATTTAGATTGTCCATTGTGACTCGTCAGCCTGTAGCTTTCAGGGCCCCGCTCCCTGCTGTGGCTAGCAAAAGAGCTTGCTCTCAGGAGCTCACGCTTGGGATTTCAGTGGGCTGCTTTTCTTGGAAAACCCTATCCCCCTCGTTGCAATAGTGCCCCCAATCTCTGAGCTGGTGGGAACAGTCCATAGAGGCCCTATCCTCCACAGGTTAATTGCCAGGTTGCTTGCAGCTTCTCCCAGACCAAGGGTCCGTGTACCCCATCGTGCCTTCAGTCCCAGCCCGGCTGTTGAACTGTGGCTGCTGGCTATCCTCCGAGATTAGCCAAGCACCCAGTCACAATCTCCCGCGACTGGGTCTCCGACTCCTCCGGGTCCAGACCACCGTCTGCAACCTAGGATACTTCTCCTCTGAGAGCTCCAACTCCCAGCTTCCTCGAGCTCCTCACTGCTTGAGGGCTACCACTGAACTCTGGGGAGCTGCTACTCCTAGCTGCTCACTCACTGGTAGCTACTTCTGCTCTGCAGGGAGCTGCTACTCCCAGCTCCTCACTCTTTGGGAGCTCTCGCTGTTCTGCCTGTCAGCTCTGCTCTGTTCTCCACTTCCTCCCTCGCTGACTTCCCCCCTCCTACCACTCTGTCAGACCCCTAGGTGGACTGCTCTATTCCAGCTTAAGCAGCCCACTGGTGTGCCTGACAGGTGTGGTGCAAGGTGTCACTAGGATTTGTAAATGCTGGTGGAGGCAGTACTGCAAGATAGGGACGCAGAACCATGGGGGGGTTCAGCCCTGCACAGGGAGAGAAAGAGTGTGCAGAACCCTGTGACGACCTGAGTCCTGACTAGTTCAGGGCGTCACACAAACATCCAGTAATAGAGAAGAACCTTCCAAGATGAGACGTGTAGAATAATAAAACTTCACATACATTTCTTCATTAAAGAAGTTTTTGACAGGCAATCAGACAAGTGAAAATATACACCATGTGGAACAGACAAAATACTAACGCATTTTGGCTATGCCTTATTCATGAATAAAGTGTTTTTTGTTTGTTCCACAAGTTGTACCATGCTGATTTGGGTACACCTTGTCGCGGTGGGATAGCTTTATGCTCTTTTAATCAAAAATAGTGTTTCCTAAGTACCCTATGTTTATTTATACGCACTATGCTTTTACTAACTTACAGCAGAGTGTATGTCTATATTCTTTTCATCTTGGGTTTTCTTGATCTTATGGCCAGAATGAACATGCGCTTACAAGTTGCATGTATACCAACTCAAGCTCCGGCACATTTATTTTTGTTATTACATTTACATTCATGTCAGGAAAATTAATAGCTTTTCATTAAAGAACTTAAATATTTTTTATGAATGGATATAATATCCTTGGAGTCTTTCAAAAATGTGACTTTCATCCAGTCCATTCGTACAAGAAAGGTGAAGGGTTTGATGCTCGAAACTAGCAAAACTACACTATCCAGGTGTAGTTTTGCTAGTTTCAGGCAAAAAACACATAAATTAGGTTATGCATGCAATTAAGGGATGTATTTGACCGATAGTACATAGTAAAGCTTGGTGTATGGAGGATACTACAGGTTGCATGAATACATTGAAACCAAAGTTTTCCAATACATGGAGGTGGGAACAAGATGATAAAAAATAGGACACCATTTCCTCATATCTAAAGTTATGTTATAATTATATTAATAAAAACTGCATTTAGGAGAAATATTACATAAACCTTTAAAAACTTTTTCCAGTATGAAATGTTGGGATGTATTTTATGGCCTTGGGACAAAGTATGGAGAAGTATTGTTTTAAACTTCTCAACCTTTCCCAACTAAGAATTTACCAGCTGGAAGGCTGCTGACCACACACATTAGATAGCTATTTGCCAAATGTGCATTCAGTTGATGGTTATTTCTTCCGACCCTCCCTCCCCCATACACTTGTATGCTCAACCAAGCATGTATTGTAGGTCTTCTATATAGGGAGATCATAGCAAGCCGCTCCTAGTGCCTTTAAACAAAAGGAAAGCCCAAGTACATGGTAGATTATTCCCTAAGTGGTCCTACTGAAATCAACAGACTTGGCCAACATTGATCTATTATCAAATTATAACTTTTGTTTGTCTCCAGAGCCAAATACCACAATAAGAAGACAACATAAGTAAAATAGTTGAAAAATGAGAAATAGGGACCAATTATGACCTGTTCAGCACAGGATCACTTTGCTTAAATCTCCCTTTCCAATTGGCCATACAAGTATTTGCCTCAAAATTTAGAAGTATTGGAAAAGACCATAATGAGAAAAAAAAAGCAAAGAAATGTAAGGAATCATTCAGATATCCTTTTTTCATCTATGTGTTCTATCCACATCTTTTTTACACATAGAACAGAAGAATTTTTGATGTTAGAATTTCTGCAGTAGTTTTACTCCTATTATGTAAATTAGGTTACTTTCTTTTTTGTGCATTTTTAACATGCGTTTTTATCATGTTTTTCCTCTCCAGTTTTTGTCTCTTGTTGATGTGTCCTGTTTTAATCAAAACTTCTTTATTTTTTATACTTCCTTGTATTTGGCTTTGACAAAACTTAATAGATATACTTATTGCGGATTATATTCAGTTTTGATGTATTTCCGCAACGGAAATGCACAAAATACAAGTGTGTTTTTTACCTGCAGATTTTACACATCTAATACAAGTCTATGAGCAAAATTTGTATATAAAACAGCGTATCCACAAGAAAAATTGACATGTTGTGGATTTCAAACACGCACTGCAGGTCATTTTACGTTGAGTAGAAAATAAGCTCAGCGGGTAGGAGATTTCTATAAATCCCATCTACTTTGCTGAAACTTGAAGTCTCCACATTTTTGATGCAGTGAAAATGTGCAGCATCAACAACTCATGAAAAACTCATTGTGTAAACGTAACATTAAAGTCTATAGTGCTATTCACATGTCTGTGTTTTGTGGCCATGTATGCGAAAAATTCACGGAGACATGTTTGCTTTGATTGGAGCCATATATCAAAACTATCCATACAAGTCTATGTGAGAAAACCTCCTTTTGACAGTGGGCCTGATCATTGCCATGGAAATTTGAGGTTGTGATGACAACCACCGAGTTAACCAGTTACAGCAAGCATGTTAGACCATGCCATGAGCATGATCTAATCGGCTTCTGTCAGTGTCACACTTTCAGGTATAATCCGTTGCAATGCTTAGGTATTGCAATGGATTATAACAGCAATCGGAGTAATAAAAGTTAATGCCCCTTATAGGGACTAATTAAGAAAAAGTTTTAAAAACTTTTAAAGCTATTTACAGCAATGCAAAAACATTTTTTTTTAAAAAACTGTTTTTATGGTGTAAAAGTGGCAAAACAAAAAAGCAATAAAAAATGTGACATTGCTGTATTCATACTAAAGGGTACTTTAAACGCTGCGATATCGGTACCGATATCGCAAGCGAGCGTACCCGCCCCCGTCGGTTGTGCGTCACGGGCAAATCGCTGCCCGTGGCGCACAACATCACTAACACCCATCACACGGACTTACCTTCCCTGCGAAGTCGCTCTGGCCGGCATCCGCCTCCTTTTCTAAGGGGGCGGTTCGTGCGGTATCACAGCGACGTCACACGGCAGCCGTCCAATAGCAGAGGAGGGGCGGAGATGAGCGGCCGGAACATACCGCCCACCTCCTTCCTTCCTCATTGCCAGTGGACGCAGGTAAGGAGATGTTCGTCGTTCCTGCAGTGTCACACATAGCGATGTGTGCTGCCGCAGGAACAAGGAACAACCAGCGGCATGCAGCAGCAACAATATTAAGGAAATGAACGACGTGTCAACGAGCAACGATTTTTGAGCTTGTTGATCATCGCTCTTTGGTGTCACACACTGCGATGTCGCGAACGGCGCTGATGTGCATCACTAACGATGTGACCCCGATGATATATCGTTAGCGATGTTGCAGAGTGTAAAGCACCCTTAAGCCGAAGAATGAAGCTGTGTTATCACTTTTATGACACGGTGACCAGCGTAATGCAATCAAAAAATATTATGCGGCCCAAAATGGTATCAATAAAAACTCCAACTCATCCCTCAAAAAAAACTGTCACATGACTGTCGGCAGAAAAATAAAAACTATAGTCTTCAAAATTCAGTGATGCAAAAATTTTATTTTGTAATAAAAAGTAATTTTTAGTGTGATAGTACCCAAACCGAAAAAAATGATACAGTATATTGCATAAGTGAGTACACCCCTCACATTTTTGTAAATATTTTATTATATCTTTTCATGGAACAACACTAAATAGCTGATACAATGTACAGTGTCAGTGTACAGCTTGTATAACAGTGTAAATTTAGTGTGCCCTCTAAATAACTCAACAAACAGCCACTAATGTCTAAACCACTGGCAACAAAAGTGAGTACATCCCTAAGTGAAAAGGGCCAAGTACAGTCACATGTGGGGTATTGACATGTTCAGGAGAAATTGTGTATTTTCCTGGTGGAAATTGGAAGTCTTTGGCTAAAACAACATTTAAGCGATAATAATATCATCATTTTTTCTTCACCGATCAATAGTATAAAATTTTGTGGCACACCTGTAGTGTTAGTATGCTCACTGTACCCCTACAAGATATCATTGAGGGGTGCAGTTTGTAAAATGAGGTCACTTGTGGGGGATTTCTGCTGTTCTCCTCCCTCAGGTGCAGGTAGAAAAGGAAAAGAATGGGCACAGCAACAACAAAATAAAAATGAAATGTTTATTGGATTACATAAAATGAAAAAAACAAAACCAAAAATTAAAAATTAAATTGTGTGCATTAGGGCACCCTCAGGGGCTCTGCCAATGTGACATGGCACTCAGAAACCATTCCAGCAAATTCTGAATTCTAATATGGCACTCCTGTCCATCTCAGCTTTGCACTAGAGTAGTTCCGGATTACATGGAGGGTATTAACGCTTTAACGCACTCAGAAAAAATGGCACAACAAACTATATGGTCCATTTTTTTCTTATTAGCATTTTTAAAAATTAAAAAATTGAGACTAAAACAACACTTTAGTGAAAAAAAATGCAATTATTCTTTCTTCACAGCCCAATGGTATAAAATTCCGTGTCATACCTGTGCCATCAATATGCTCACTGCACCCGTAGATGAATTAATTGAAGGGTTTAGTTTGTAAAATGGGGTCATTTATGGGACATCAGCTTTTCTGACATATCAGGGGCTCTGCCAATGTGACATGGCACCCCCAAACTATTTCAACTACACCTGAACACCAATATGGTGCTCCTTCCCTTATGAACCTGGGGTATTAGTGAACTAAGGAGAAATTGTGCAACAAATATTGTCCATTATCTACTATTATAATTGTTAAAAATAAAAAAATTGATTGTTCACTACACCCCTAGATGAATTCCTTGAGATGTGTAGTTTCCAGAGTGTGTTCATTTATTGGGGGTTTCTGCTATTTGTTATGTCAGGAGATCTTCAAATGTGACATGGCATCCGCAATCTATTCCAATGAGAATGGTGTTTCAAAATTCAAGTAGTGCTCGTTCCCTTCCGATCTCTGCCATAACCCAAACAGCAGTTTTCCCCCACTAATGTTGGTTCAAAGTGCTCACCATGAATCTAGATAAATTCCTTGAAGGGTCTAGTATCTAAAATGCAGAGACTTGTGCATGGTGTCCACTATTTAGGCACATCAGGGGATCTGCAAACGCGACATGGCATCTGCCAATTTGGTGATCCAAAATTCAAATAGTGCTCCTTCCCTTCCGAGCCCTGCTGTGCATCCAAACAGTAGTTTTCCCCCACATATGAGGTATCAGAGTGTTCAAGAAAAAATTTCGAAACAAATTCTATGGGCCATTTTTTCTTGTTACCCCGTGAAAAAATTAGGGCTATAGCAATATTTTCATGCCAAAAGTATAATTGTATTTTTTTCCTTCCCCATTGGTTTTCCTTGAAGAATTAAACGGTTAATGAACTTTTTTATGGTTTTACGCACAATGAGGAGTGCAGTGTTTAAAATAGTGTCACTTTTAGGTATTTCCTGTCACATAGGACCCTCAAGGTCACTTCAAATGTGATGTGGGCAAAAAAATCCTTAACAAAAATTAGTTTAGTACATTTTGTTGGAAAAATGAGAAATTGCTGATAAACTTTTAATCCTTCTAACTTCCTAACAAAAAAAAAAAAAAATCTTTTAAAAATGATACCGATGTAAAGTAGACATGCGGCAAATGTTATTTATTAATGATTTTGTGTGATATTACTTATCTGGTTTAAGGGCATAAAAATTGAAAATTCGAAAATTGGTACATTTTCAAATTTTTGCACAAATTTTCGATATTTTCATAAATTAATGCAAATTATATCAACCAAAATGAACCACAAACATGAAGTACAATGTGTCACGAAAAACAATTCTGAGAATCACTCAGAAATATTGAAGGGTTCCAGAGTTATTACCTTATACAGTAAAGTGACGCTGGTCAGAACTGTAAAATTTGACCTGATGAGGAAGGTGAAAACAGGCTGAATGGTGAAAGGTAAATGACTTACATATGCTTAAACTTTCCTGCCAACTTACAAACCTAGTAAGGTGGCAGCATACGAGAGACATTTAATATTTTTAGAAGCTGTGACAAGGGCTACTGGAAGACATACAACTCCTCAAACATTTTGTGAATGTTCCAATTTTTTCAGCTGCAAATTGAAAAGGACAAAGCCATAAAAATATATTTCCTACTCAGTCTTGTGAGTTTTTGAAAATAATATTGATATTTCCAAGAAAACCATAGTTTTATTCTTGTTTTAATTGTGGAAGACACCTCATCATTTTTCTGGGCTAGATTTCATTTTAAGGGCATCTAAGGTCGATATTTAGATATTCGTTTTATTATATTTTAGCTGAATGTTCATGTTCTTGGCGAATACTGACATTTCACATTGTTGCAGACATACTCGAAATAAAATACAGATACAGTTCACAAAGAGATTGCCCAAAATGGATTGTTTAGTAGTTTTCATTTCTGTGTTTTCCGGTATATATAATCTGCAGTTTTATACTATGTGCCAAAATATTCCAGGGGTTAAATATTAACCTTTATTATGTCTTTCATGAGTGTGTCCATGGAATATTTAGATATACATGTAGGAATTTAGGTGTCATGTGTAGGTGTCTCATGATAGTTTTCCATATAGTAAATGAAAAAAGAATTGGAACCCAGAACACAGGACCTTCTAAATTAATAGATATTTATGTGAAGACTGTCTCCCACATTGTAACTATAAAAGCTCCCACTTTTAGGACAAGTGTCACGTTCGTCTCCCTACATGTGGAGACCAGTGACAACCATTGGACTGAAGCCTCGCATCTGGCTCTCAACATTTAAATGGGTTTAGTTTCTCTTGGCACTGAAGAGGTTAAGTGTCAGTTTTTCTCTTGCAGCCTTTCCAAGCAGTTCCTTGCTGAGTGATCAGCTGCATTCACTTTGTAGTCACACCCTTCAGCTTTAAATAGTGGTGTATCTGTGGCGCCCCTGACCTGGTCAGGCGCCACTGAGTACTGCACTCAGGCTGAGTGAGTACAAAACAGGTAATTCCAAAGGTTGACTAGGGTGCGGACACAAAGACACTTAGTAACCAGGACACACACACACAGCTTAGAGGGGACCCCTGGGCAGACCCAGGGAGGGGGCGTAGCCCTTGCATCCCAGCTAGTGGTGGGTAGTGAGACTGGAAGCTGCAGAGTATGCAGTGGCAGCAAGAGGAGAGGAGGTGAGCAGCCGCGTCTGAGGTGTGGAGAACAAGACACGCTCAGACCCTACACCTGTAGTGGCTGCTGGCGGGGGAGAGCGGCTACCCAGTAGTGCTGCCTGAAATCCACCCAGTGCAGAGGTGGCTGAGTAAGGAGACTACCGGTAGACCAGACCCGCACGGGGAAACAGGTCCCGAGAGCAGGAACCCATCTACTCGGCCTGCCAAACCTGCTGGTGAGGGCGCTGAATGTGCCTCACCAACCTACGCAGAATCCGCAGCATCAGCAGCAATGAGGGGGCCCATAAGTGAGACAGGGCAAGAAGCCATCTCTACTTGGTCCACGCTGCCAGCAAACGGGCCAGAAAGGGGAGAACGGCAGTTGCGATATCCCTGGGTGATCCTGGAGCACTCCAAGTCGGAGTCACCTCAAAACAAGAAAGGCTAGTCAGCAGTCACCCATGGATCAGCCTGAGGAATACCTGGTTCCACCTGGTTCATCATAGCATCGCCCGGGTTGAATCACCCCTGCCATCTGAAAGTGAGTAAAAACCCTGAAAGACATTGCTGCTTGTGTGTGAGTTCTTCTGCGACCTGTGGTACTACACACTTACACCAGAGCCCCTGTGGCCAGTCTCGCTCTCGGGAGGCCATAACACCAAACTGCATTTACCATCAGCTTCAGACGCTCCCTAGACTGCAGTGGCGGTCGTCCCTGACCGCAATTACCAAGAGTGGCGTCACAAATCCTATTGAAGTTAACCTACCTGTGGTCAGAAGATCCCCAACACATGAAGACCCTGAGGCGACCTGAAGGTGAGCGATGGGCTTTACATATCCCAGCAATCCCTGCTGAAGATGCAAAGTCATTTGGTGTCTAGCCACCTTTGAGGAAGTTTCTGCAGTTGACGTTTACTCTGCTCAGGCTATATCCTTTTGGTTGTTTTTTCCCTCCTGTTTGTCTTTACTTACCTGGTGTGTTGTTAGTGCAGTGGTGAGGTCTAGTGAACCCCACCTGCCACTCACTAGTCAGAGTTAGTATAGGGTCTTCCAAAGGTCTAAGGTTCAGCGACAGTTGTGTAGACCGTATAGGGACTGTCTAGGAGAGGAGAGACAGCTTCAGGTGAGGTTAGGAGGTGTCCCACCAACCTCCCTCACTAGTTCCACGGCCTCCCATTGTTTTTGTGTCCCCGGTGCCCTCTTTCTTGTGTTTTTTTGTTGTGCATCAGACGCGCGTAGGTCTGAACGCACCCCGCCACACTTGTTACACCCAGCAAGCGTGACAACAAGGCTTTCTGCAAGTTTTTGTTTTTGTCTGTGTAGAATTTTTGCCCCTTCATGCAGAAGAGTTTTTGTCAGATCAGACAGAGTTGTTGGATGAGAGGGCCTGGCCAGAGGAAAATCTCCAATCTAGTTCATCCAACTCACAAAACAGAAAAGGGCCTTCCCCAAACTCTGACCTAGAACTGTTCAAAATCTCTTCGTATGCTAAAGCATTAATATTTCACTGGAAATAAATTTTATTTTAAGTGGCAGGGATTTACTGGGAGACATACTGCTTGGGGCTTAGGCGGCTGAACATTTAAGACCTGGCAACACCCCTGTTTAGGAGGGAAACAAAATTAATGATCTGACTTGTTACAACGGTGGCGTCTCATTACAGGACCACGCTGTTATCAGTAAACTCATTACAACGAGACAATCTTTCCCAAATGTTAGGACAGGCAGACTGCATGGGATGTATTACATGTGAAAATTTGGAAGGCTTAATTATTTTAATACTTCCAGTACTGGCACCAACAAATTTTTATTTCTGCCTTTAAAAATAGATTGTTTGCTCATGCAATATATTACTTAAGGCAAAAACTTTGAAAATCGCATTAAGTCTGCAAATGCTGGGTATTTTATAGAAATGAAACACAATATGTACCAACAGTAGTGTTGTTTTGGGGAGGCAGGGGGTGGGGTTACCCTGGGTACAGTGCTCAGAGGAGCACACCCAGGGCTACTCTACCCTTAAATATATCGGTGTGTGCAGAGTGTCATTATAGTTAAGCTGTGTGGTTGAGCATGAAGACATGATCTCCCTCTTTTTGCGGCTTTCAAACATACCAGTAGGAGCCCAGAAAAGGGACATATATACCAGGAGGAGGACAAAAATACCAGGAAGGGGACAGAAGCCAGGATTGGGACATATATACCAGAATGTGCACAGGAGAGGACTATATATACCAGGAGGGCCCCAGGATGGGACATATATACCAGGATGGAGACATACAGTCATATGAAAAAGTTTGGGCACCCCTATTAATGTTAACCTTTTTTCTTTATAACAATTTGGGTTTTTGCAACAGCTATTTCAGTTTCATATATCTAATAACTGATGGACTGAGTAATATTTCTGGATTGAAATGAGGTTTATTGTACTAACAGAAAATGTGCAATCCGCATTTAAACAAAATTTGACCGGTGCAAAAGTATGGGCACCCTTATCAATTTCTTGATTTGAACACTCCTAACTACTTTTTACTGACTTACTAAAGCACTAAATTGGTTTTGTAACCTCATTGAGCTTTGAACTTCATAGGCAGGTGTATCCAATCATGAGAAAAGGTATTTAAGGTGGCCACTTGCAAGTTGTTCTCCTATTTGAATCTCCTATGAAGAGTGGCATCATGGGCTCCTCAAAACAACTCTCAAATGATCTGAAAACAAAGATTATTCAACATAGTTGTTCAGGGGAAGGATACAAAAAGTTGTCTCAGAGATTTAAACTGTCAGTTTCCACTGTGAGGAACATAGTAAGGAAATGGAAGAACACAGGTACAGTTCTTGTTAAGCCCAGAAGTGGCAGGCCAAGAAAAATATCAGAAAGGCAGAGAAGAAGAATGGTGAGAACAGTCAAGGACAATCCACAGACCACCTCCAAAGACCTGCAGCATCATCTTGCTGTAGATGGTGTCAATGTGCATCGGTCAACAATACAGCGCATGTTGCACAAGGAGAAGCTGTATGGGAGAGTGATGCGAAAGAAGCCGTTTCTGCAAGCACGCCACAAACAGAGTCGCCTGAGGTATGCAAAAGCACATTTGGACAAGCCAGTTACATTTTGGAAGAAGGTCCTGTGGACTGATGAAACAAAGATTGAGTTGTTTGGTCATACATAAAGGCGTTATGCATGGAGGCAAAAAAACACGGCATTCCAAGAAAAGCACTTGCTACCCACAGTAAAATTTGGTGGAGGTTCCATCATGCTTTGGGGCTGTGTGGCCAATGCCGGCACCAGGAATCTTGTTAAAGTTGAGGGTCGCATGGATTCAACTCAGTATCAGCAGATTCTTGACAATAATGTGCAAGAATCAGTGACAAAGTTGAAGTTACACAGGGGATGGATATTTCAGCAAGACAATGATCCAAAACAGCGCTCCAAATCTACTCAGGCATTCATGCAGAGGAACAATTATAATGTTCTGGAATGGCCATCCCAGTCCCCAGACCTGAATATCATTGAACATCTGTGGGATGATTTGAAGCATGCAGTCCATTCTCGGCGACCATCAAACTTATCTGAACTGGAATTGTTTTGTAAACAGGACTGGTCAAATATACTTTCATCCAGGATCCAGGAACTCATTAAAAGCTACAGGAAGCGACTAGAGGCTGTGATTTTTGCAAAAGGAGGATCTACAAAATATTAATGTCACTTTTATGTTGAGGTGCCCATACTTTTGTACCGGTCAAATTTTGTTTAAATGCGGATTGCACATTTTTTATTAGTACAATAAACCTCATTTCAATCCAGAAATATTACTCAGTCCATCAGTTATTAGATATATGAAACTAAAATAGCTGTTGCAAAAACCCAAATTGTTATAAAGAAAAAAGGTTAACATTAATAGGGGTGCCCAAACTTTTTCATATGACTGTATATATCAAGAGGAGGACAAATATACCAGGAACGGGACAGAAACTAGGATGGGGACATATATACCAGATTGTGCCCAGGAGAGAGCTACAGTCATATGAAAAAGTTAGTCAAATTTTGTTTAAATGCGGATTGCACATTTTCTGTTAGTACAATAAACCTCATTTCAATCAAGAAATATTACTGAGTCCATCAGTTATAAGATATAGGAAACTGAAATAGCTGTTGCAAAAACCCAAATTGTTATAAAGAAAAAGGTTAACATTAATAGGGGTGCCCAAACTTTTTCATATGACTGTATATATACCAGAAGGAGCCCAGGAAGGGGACATATATACCAGGAGGAGAACAAATATGCCAGGAAGGGGACATAAACCAGGATGGGGCATATATACCAGAATGTTCCCAGGAAAGGGCTATATATACTAGGAGAATCCCATAAAGAGGACATACAGTATATACCAGTAGGATGATAAATATACCAGGTATTAGACAGAAACCAAGATGCGGACATATATACCAGAATGTGTCCAGGAGAGGGCTATATATACCAGGAGGAGCCCAGGAAGGGGACATATATACCAGGAGAGGACAAATACTAGGAAGGGGACAGAAAACAGGATGGCGACATATATATCAGAATGTGCCCAGGAGAGGGATATATATACCAGGATCGGGACAAATAAACGAGGATGGAGACTTATATACCAAGAGGGCTCCAGGATGAGGACATATACTGTACACCAAGAGGATAACATTTATGCTAGGAAGGGGACAAATAAATCAGGATGGGGACATATATAACAGGATGGGTTCAAGAGGGGGACATATATACCAGGAGGAGGACATATATACCAGGAGCATATTATACAGAGAGGCAGTGTGGCAGTGTGTGGGGGAAATAGTATACAGAGGGGTAGTATGTGTGGGGCAATAATATACAGAGGGGCAGCGTTTGTGAGGGCTTTAAACAGAGGGGCATTGTGTGGGGGGATATTATACAGAGGGGCAGTGTGTGGGAGATTACATAGGGGCAGAGTGGGAGATATATTATAGAGAGGGGCAGTACAGAGGGTGCATTATGGAGGGAGGCGGTGTAGAGGGTGTATTATGGAAAGGTTGGTGTTTGGGTGGTGTACTATTAATTTTCTGAGGGAAATACTTCATTTTCTGGAACAACTTCAAGGGTGATAATATTTTTGGCCATGACTGTGTGTGTGTGAATATATACACATTTTTTTCAAGAGTGGCAGTGACTGTGGAAGGTTTGAAGGGTGGAGGAAGACCTGGAGTAGAGCCTGGGTGTAGTCTCGAAGGGGCCCGGAATTTTGCCAGTATGGGGCCCTGAAATTCTTAGTGGCAGCCCTGATTATATTGTATGGCAGCTAATGTGGGAGTCATTATTTAGTGCTGCCGCTTATGTGGGGGCTATTAAACAGTGCTGTAGCTAATGCGGGGGACCATTATATAGTTCTGCAGCTAATGTGGGGGCCGTTATATAGTATGACAGCTAATGTGGGGGCCATTAAATAGTGCTGCAGCTAGTGTTATTATGTAATTATATAGTTTGGGGTCTACTTTGCAGGCCATTATATAGAGTGGCAGGTAAAATGTGGGCTATTATACAGTTTAGGGGCCTCATAAGGTGTGGAACTACTGTGGGAGCGATTATAATGTGTGGTGGGCTATTGTGAGAGGCCATCAAAGTGTGGGGACTACTTATGAGTTTATCATACAGTGTAAGGGGGATTTTACAGAGTGGGAGCTAATGTTGGGACCATTGTACAATTTAGGGGCTACTGAAGGGACCATTATAAAGTTTGGGAGCTACTGTGGGGAATATTATACAGAGTGCGGACTACTGAGAGGGTCAATATACTGTGTTTTGTGGGAGCAGTGAGGACAACGTACTGTGTATAGGTTAGCTGTAGGCCCGTTGTACTGTGTATAGGGAAGCTGTACATAGGGGACTCAGAGGACATTATTACTGTATATGGCAGGACTCAGGGGACATTATTAGATGTAAGGCTATGTGCCAACGCTGTGGAAAATGCGCGGATTTTGCTGCGGATTTCTCGTGGAAAAGCCGCGGATTTTCCAGAAATCTGCAGCTACTCCCCAGCCATTTCTATGGCATTTGGGAAATGCTGTGCCCACGCTGCAGATTTTTCCGCAGCGGAAATCATGCGGATTTTCGTGCTGTTATCAGTAAACTCATTACAACGAGACAATCTTTCCCAAATGTTAGGACAGGCAGACTGCATGGGATGTATTACATGTGAAAATTTGGAAGGCTTAATTATTTTAATACTTCCAGTACTGGCACCAACAAATTTTTATTTCTGCCTTTAAAAATTGATTGTTTGCTCATGCAATATATTACTTAAGGCAAAAACTTTGAAAATCGCATTAAGTCTGCAAATGCTGGGTATTTTATAGAAATGAAACACAATATGTACCAACAGTAGTGTTGTTTTGGGGAGGCAGGGGGTGGGGTTACCCTGGGTACAGTGCTCAGAGGAGCACACCCAGGGCTACTCTACCCTTAAATATATCGGTGTGTGCAGAGTGTCATTATAGTTAAGCTGTGTGGTTGAGCAGGAAGACATGATCTCCCTCTTTTTGCGGCTTTCAAACATACCAGTAGGAGCCCAGAAAAGGGACATATATACCAGGAGGAGGACAAAAATACCAGGAAGGGGACAGAAGCCAGGATTGGGACATATATACCAGAATGTGCACAGGAGAGGACTATATATACCAGGAGGGCCCCAGGATGGGACATATATACCAGGATGGAGACATACAGTCATATGAAAAAGTTTGGGCACCCCTATTAATGTTAACCTTTTTTCTTTATAACAATTTGGGTTTTTGCAACAGCTATTTCAGTTTCATATATCTAATAACTGATGGACTGAGTAATATTTCTGGATTGAAATGAGGTTTATTGTACAAACAGAAAATGTGCAATCCGCATTTAAACAAAATTTGACCGGTGCAAAAGTATGGGCACCCTTATCAATTTCTTGATTTGAACACTCCTAACTACTTTTTACTGACTTACTAAAGCACTAAATTGGTTTTGTAACCTCATTGAGCTTTGAACTTCATAGGCAGGTGTATCCAATCATGTGCAAGAATCAGTGACAAAGTTGAAGTTACACAGGGGATGGATATTTCAGCAAGACAATGATCCAAAACAGCGCTCCAAATCTACTCAGGCATTCATGCAGAGGAACAATTATAATGTTCTGGAATGGCCATCCCAGTCCCCAGACCTGAATATCATTGAACATCTGTGGGATGATTTGAAGCATGCAGTCCATTCTCGGCGACCATCAAACTTATCTGACCTGGAATTGTTTTGTAAACAGGACTGGTCAAATATACCTTCATCCAGGATCCAGGAACTCATTAAAAGCTACAGGAAGCGACTAGAGGCTGTGATTTTTGCAAAAGGAGGATCTACAAAATATTAATGTCACTTTTATGTTGAGGTGCCCATACTTTTGTACCGGTCAAATTTTGTTTAAATGCGGATTGCACATTTTCTATTAGTACAATAAACCTCATTTCAATCCAGAAATATTACTCAGTCCATCAGTTATTAGATATATGAAACTGAAATAGCTGTTGCAAAAACCCAAATTGTTATAAAGAAAAAAGGTTAACATTAATAGGGGTGCCCAAACTTTTTCATATGACTGTATATATCAAGAGGAGGACAAATATACCAGGAACGGGACAGAAACTAGGAGGGGGACATATATACCAGATTGTGCCCAGGAGAGAGCTACAGTCATATGAAAAAGTTAGTCAAATTTTGTTTAAATGCGGATTGCACATTTTCTGTTAGTACAATAAACCTCATTTCAATCAAGAAATATTACTGAGTCCATCAGTTATAAGATATATGAAACTGAAATAGCTGTTGCAAAAACCCAAATTGTTATAAAGAAAAAGGTTAACATTAATAGGGGTGCCCAAACTTTTTCATATGACTGTATATATACCAGAAGGAGCCCAGGAAGGGGACATATATACCAGGAGGAGAACAAATATGCCAGGAAGGGGACATAAACCAGGATGGGGCATATATACCAGAATGTTCCCAGGAAAGGGCTATATATACTAGGAGAATCCCATAAAGAGGACATACAGTATATACCAGTAGGATGATAAATATACCAGGTATTAGACAGAAACCAAGATGCGGACATATATACCAGAATGTGTCCAGGAGAGGGCTATATATACCAGGAGGAGCCCAGGAAGGGGACATATATACCAGGAGAGGACAAATACTAGGAAGGGGACAGAAAACAGGATGGCGACATATATATCAGAATGTGCCCAGGAGAGGGATATATATACCAGGATCGGGACAAATAAACGAGGATGGAGACTTATATACCAAGAGGGCTCCAGGATGAGGACATATACTGTACACCAGGAGGATAACATTTATGCTAGGAAGGGGACAAATAAATCAGGATGGGGACATATATAACAGGATGGGTTCAAGAGGGGGACATATATACCAGGAGGAGGACATATATACCAGGAGCATATTATACAGAGAGGCAGTGTGGCAGTGTGTGGGGGAAATAGTATACAGAGGGGTAGTATGTGTGGGGCAATAATATACAGAGGGGCAGCGTTTGTAAGGGCTTTAAACAGAGGGGCATTGTGTGGGGGGATATTATACAGAGGGGCAGTGTGTGGGAGATTACATAGGGGCAGAGTGGGAGATATATTATAGAGAGGGGCAGTACAGAGGGTGCATTATGGAGGGAGGCGGTGTAGAGGGTGTATTATGGAAAGGTTGGTGTTTGGGTGGTGTACTATTAATTTTCTGAGGGAAATACTTCATTTTCTGGAACAACTTCAAGGGTGATAATATTTTTGGCCATGACTGTGTGTGTGTGAATATATACACATTTTTTTCAAGAGTGGCAGTGACTGTGGAAGGTTTGAAGGGTGGAGGAAGACCTAGAGTAGAGCCTGGGTGTAGTCTCGAAGGGGCCCGGAATTTTGCCAGTGTGGGGCCCTGAAATTCTTAGTGGCAGCCCTGATTATATTGTATGGCAGCTAATGTGGGAGTCATTATTTAGTGCTGCCGCTTATGTGGGGGCTATTAAACAGTGCTGTAGCTAATGCGGGGGACCATTATATAGTTCTGCAGCTAATGTGGGGGCCGTTATATAGTATGACAGCTAATGTGGGGGCCATTAAATAGTGCTGCAGCTAGTGTTATTATGTAATTATATAGTTTGGGGTCTACTTTGCAGGCCATTGTATAGAGTGGCAGGTAAAATGTGGGCTATTATACAGTTTAGGGGCCTCATAAGGTGTGGAACTACTGTGGGAGCGATTATAATGTGTGGTGGGCTATTGTGAGAGGCCATCAAAGTGTGGGGACTACTTATGAGTTTATCATACAGTGTAAGGGGGATTTTACAGAGTGGGAGCTAATGTTGGGACCATTGTACAATTTAGGGGCTACTGAAGGGACCATTATAAAGTTTGGGAGCTACTGTGGGGAATATTATACAGAGTGCGGACTACTGAGAGGGTCAATATACTGTGTTTTGTGGGAGCAGTGAGGACAACGTACTGTGTATAGGTTAGCTGTAGGCCCGTTGTACTGTGTATAGGGAAGCTGTACATAGGGGACTCAGAGGACATTATTACTGTACATGGCAGGACTCAGGGGACATTATTAGATGTAAGGCTATGTGCCAACGCTGTGGAAAATGCGCGGATTTTGCCGCGGATTTCTCGTGGAAAAGCCGCGGATTTTCCAGAAATCTGCAGCTACTCCCCAGCCATTTCTATGGCATTTGGGAAATACTGTGCCCACGCTGCAGATTTTTCCGCAGCGGAAATCATGCGGATTTTCGTGCGGAAAAATCTGCAGCATGTCAATTATTGTTGCGGATTTTCGTGCGGATTTTGCCTATTCAATTGAATTAAAAAAAAAATCGCAAAATCCGAACAAAATCCGCGTCAAATCCGCATCAAATCCGCGTCAAATCCGCACTTATGAAAAGGTGCGGATTCCGGGGAAAAGCTGCGGATTTTGATGCAGAAAAATCCACAGATACAGAGCCCCGTGGGCACATAGCCAAGAAGCATTATTATTATAGAGGCACTCAGGGTATTATGACTCATAGAGGCACATAGAGACATTATTACTTTTTAGGTGCAAAATGTGGCCACTATTTTGTAGAGCACTAAAGCGGGCTTTACACGCTACGATATTGCTAGCAATTGCTAGCGATATCGAGCGCGAAAGCACCCGCCCCCGTCGTGCATGCGATTGTTTGTGATCGCTGTCGTAGCGAACATTATCGCTACGGCAGCGTCACACGTACTTACCTGGTCGGCGTCATCGCTGTGACTGCCGAACAATCCCTCCTTCAAGGGGGAGGGACGTTCGGCATCACAGCGATGTCACCGCAACGTCACTAAGCGGCCGGCCAATCAAAGCGGAGGGGCGGAGATGAGCAGGACGTAACATCCCGCCCACCTTCTACCTTCCGCATTGCGGCCGGCGGCAGGTAAGGAGATGTTCCTCGCTCCTGCGGTGTCACACACAGCGATGTGTGCTGCCGCAGGAGCGACGAACAACATCGAAAAACAACCATAACCGATTTTTGGTTTTGGGACGACCTCTCCATGGTGAACGATTTTCACCATTTTTGAGGTCGCTTAAGGTCGCTAGTCAGTGTCACTGTCACGCTTCCCGGTCCCCGTGCCCCGCTCTCCGGTCCCCGTGGTCCACCTCCCGGTTCCCGGCGGCGTTCCCTGCTCACCACCCCGGACCCGGTCTCTTCTTCCTCATCTGCGCCCCCAATGTGTCCTGCTTCCCACTCTCGGCGCCCCTCTGCGACATGGGACACTCACCCGGGCACTCCTGCTTCCTCTGCACCACTCCCTGGACTGGCTTCTGGCACACGGGCCTCGCGCATGCGCATTAGGGCGCACGCGCGGTCATTGACCCTCTCTTAAAGGGCCAGCACCTAGAAACAGGAAATTGCATAGACAGGTACAGGGTATATTAGGATTCTCTTTCCTGGTGGGCGGGGCCTGTTCTATGTGTTTCGTAAGCTAGGAGTTCAGGTCCCCGTATTGCTGTGTCCAGTATTAACCCCTGTCTGTCTCGCAGAGCCTGTCCTGCCACGCCAGCCGGTCCTGACCACGTCTGTTCCAGTCCTACTGACGGTGACTTCGGCGGAACTTCCACCACCTCTGCAGCTCCGCCAGTCTCCAGTCCCTGGCTCCGTTTGGTGACCCGTCCTCTCGCTCAGCAGGTTCCGGATTCCGTCTGACCCTTCAACCCAGCCTCGGACCCTGAGCCTCGTCACACGGACTGCCTTCTGGAACTCCGTGTTCTCAGCGACAGCTACTTTCCCGCTTCCTACGGACTGTCTTGCTACCAGTAGTGCTTCGGCTGCCGTGCATCAAGACCCTCTGGCAGGGTTACCGGCCTGGCTGCCTCACCAAGGGAACCCGGTGTACAGTCCAGTGTTTCCACCACCCGGACGTAACAGCTAGAACAGGCCATGGATCCCGCCGAAGCACTAGCGGCCCAGCTGGGCAACTTGCAGCAGGAACTCGGACGACAGCGCGAGACCCAGTCCCGCATGCTGGCCTTCATGTCCTCGGTGGATACCCGCCTGAACACGTTGCAAGCAACAGCCACGTCCCTGGCATCTCAGGCTTCTACAGCACAGTCCACGGCCGCTGTTCCCGTGGCGGCTTCCTCGGAATCTTCTAAACTCCGCTTGGCCTCTCCACCCCGATATGCCGGAGATCCTAAGACCTGCAGAGGATTCTTGAATCAGTGCTCCCTCCACTTTAAGCTGCTTCCGCACCTGTTTGCCTCCGACCAAGCCAAGGTGGTGTTTGTGATGTCCCATCTGGAAGAAGAAGCACTTGCCTGGATGAACCCTTTATGGGAGAAGGAGGATCCGGTAACCACCAACATCCAGGAATTCCTGCAGGCTTTTCGTATTACCTTTGACGAGCCCGGACGCGCCTCCGCTTCCGCCTCATCGCTCCTCAGGCTACGTCAGGGGACTTTGACGGTGGGCCAATATGCTATCCGCTTCCGCACCTTGGCCTCAGAATTGGGGTGGAACAATGAGGCCCTAACCGCCGCCTTCTGGGAGGGACTCTCGGGCCGTATTAAAGATGAGCTGGCTGGTCGTGACGTGCCTTCCACCCTGGATGCCTTGATCACTCTAGCGACCCGAGTGGATCTTCGCTTCCAGGAACGATCCAAAGAGGTGTCCCGGGAGAGGCGTCCGATACGGCACTCCTCCCCACCACTGTAGCCCATCGCTCCCCAGTCGGCGTCACCTGGCGCTTCTACCTACGAGCCCATGCAGATTGACCGCCTGAGGCAGTCTGAGCAACGCAGAGCGGAACGACTAGCAAAGGGTCTCTGCTTCTACTGCGGAGATGGCACACACCTACTACGTTCCTGTCCCGAGAAGCCGGGAAACTCCAAAGCATAGGCTTGGTAGGAGAGGCCACCCTAGGTGCTGGGACTCTCTCAGACTCCGTCACATGGACTGTTCAAGTGACAACAGAAGAGACCCGGTTCACGGCAGAGGCATATCTCGATTCCGGAGCAGCAGGCAACTTCATCCAGCAGGCCACGGTGGATAAGTACCAGGTGCCTGTCCTCCCACTAGAGAAACCGCTGGTGATCGCCTCTGTAGATGGGAGACCCCTCTGACACCGTCTCGATGATCACCAAGCCTGTGGAATTACGGATCGGTGCCCTGCACACCGAAAATATCACCTTCTACGTTCTCCCGCGCATGTCTCATCAGATCCTTCTGGGACTCCCATGGTTACGGGCACACGAACCGTCGGTCAGCTGGAGTACAGGTGAAATTACCCGATGGGGCTCCTCGTGTCACGAGAGATGCCTGAAATCCATACAGCCCATCCGACGACCTCCGGTTCCAGAGTCTCTACCAGGACTGCCTTCTGCTTACTGGTCCTTCACGGACGTGTTTGATAAAAAGGAGTCAGAGGTACTACCCCTTCATCGTCCCTACGACTGTGCCATCGACTTACTGCCGGGAACTACGCCTCCTAGAGGTAGGATATACCCCTTGTCCCCTGCTGAAACACGGGCCATGTCTGCCTATATCACCGAGAGCCTGGCAAAGGGGTTCATTCGGAGGTCCTCGTCCCCTGCCGGAGCAGGGTTTTTCTTTGTCAAGAAGAAGGAAGGTGATCTGCGCCCTTGCATTGACTACCGAGGATTAAACCAGATCACCGTAAAAAACAAATACCCTCTGCCACTCATCCCCGAACTCTTCGATCGGCTCCGAGGAGCTCGTGTATTCACCAAGTTGGACCTCCGTGGGGCCTATAACCTGGTTCGCATTCGCTCTGGAGACGAATGGAAGACCGCATTCAACACTCGGGATGGTCACTACGAGTATTGTGTCATGCCCTTTGGTCTGTGTAATGCTCCGGCAGTCTTCCAAGAATTGGTGAACGACGTGTTCAGAGACCTCCTCTATGTCTGTGTCGTGGTGTATCTGGACGACATCCTGGTCTTCTCTCCGGACCTACAGACCCACAGAGAGAACGTGCATCTAGTACTCCAAAGGCTTAGAGAGAACCGTCTGTACGCCAAGTACGAGAAGTGCGTCTTTGAAAAGTCGTCTCTTCCCTTCCTGGGTTATGTAATCTCGGACACTGGCCTGCAGATGGACCCAGAGAAAGTGTCTTCCATCCTCAACTGGCCTCCTCCTTCCGGACTGAAGGCCATCCAACGCTTTCTCGGCTTTGCAAACTATTATCGTCAATTCATCCCGCACTTCTCTGCCCTGACTGCGCCTCTCTCTGCCTTGACTAAGAAGGGAGCTAATCCTAAGGACTGGCCACCGGCGGCCGATGCCGCGTTCTGCTCTTTGAAACAGGCGTTTGCTTCTTCCCCGGTTCTCCATCGCTCTGAATTGAACCGACAGTTCACCTTGGAGGTGGATGCCTCCTCCTCAGGGGCCGGGGCAGTGTTGATGCAGAGATCCTCCACCGGGAAGATGGTCACGTGCGGATTCTTCTCCAAGAGCTTCTCGGCACCCGAACGCAACTACACCATCGGTGATCGGGAGTTACTGGCCGTCAAGCTGGCCTTGGAAGAATGGCGCTACCTCTTGGAGGGAGCAGTATACCCCGTGATCATCTACATAGACCACAAGAATCTGGAGTACCTACGGTCAGCCCAAAGACTGAACCCGCGACAAGCCCGCTGGTCCTTGTTTTTTGCTCGATTTGATTTCCAACTCCACTTTCGGTCCGCGGATAAGAACGTTCGGGCCGACGCCTTGTCTAGGTCCTTCGTGCCCGTGGAGCTGGAGGAGGAGACGTTCCAGCCCATCATCAGCCCCAGTAAAATTATTCCGGTGGCTCCTGTCGCTCTGACTCAGATACCCCCAGGGAAAACCTATGTCTCAGATACTGACAGACAGAGAGTCCTGCACTGGGGTCATGCCTCAAAGATCGCCGGCCATGCTGGTCAGAAGACGACTTGGAGCATGATTGTCCGCCACTATTGGTGACCGTCCCTCTGTAAAGACGTCGCAACCTTCGTCTCAGCCTGTCCATCCTGTGCCCGGAACAAGACACCCAAGCACCTACCATATGGACGTCTTCTGCCCCTGCCCATTCCTTCTGTTCCGTGGCAACATATTGCAATGGACTTCATTACAGACTTACCCTTGTCCTCTGGACACACGGTCATATGGGTTGTGGTGGACCGTTTCTCAAAGATGGCTCACTTCGTTCCCATGGCCGGGCTGCCCTCTGCCCAGGAGCTAGCTGACTACTTCATACAACACATATTCCGATTGCATGGCTTTCCTGCACACATTGTGTCCGACAGAGGAACTCAGTTTACCTCGCGCTTCTGGAGGGCTCTCTGCAAACATCTGGGAGTATCCTTGGATTTTTCTTCGGCCTACCACCCTCAGTCGAATGACCAAGTGGAACGGGTCAATCAGATCCTGACTTCCTTCCTGCGCCACTACGTCAACATCCATCACGACGATTGGTCCACGCTTCTTCCTTGGGCTGAAGTCTCCCACAACCAACACATCAGCGAGTCCACCTCCAGCTCTCCCTTCCAGGTCGTTTACGGACTTCAGCCTTCTGTCCCGTTGCCAGTATCCTCGGCTTCCGATGTCCCCGCGGCAGATGCTCTGGTTTGGGACTTCTCAGCTATATGGAGCTCTGTCAAGACTTCCCTAGAGCGTGCTTCTTTGCGAATGAAGAGATATGCGGACAAAAGGCGCCTGGATCCCCCGTGTTTCTCCCCAGGTGATCTGGTCTGGCTTGCATCCAGATATGTCCGATTGAAGTTGCCATCGTACAAGTTGGGTCCTCGTTACATCGGGCCGTTTAAAGTCATCAGCAAGATTAATGCTGTCTCCTACAAGCTGCAGCTTCCGGCCACGATGCGGATACCCAACTCCTTCCATGTCTCCTTGCTCAAGCCTGTTGTCCTTGGTCCCTTCTCCGCTGGTGCCGGTACTGCTCCTCCTCCCATCGCTGACGATGACATCTATGCGGTAAGGGATATCGTGGCCATGAAGACCGTGCGAGGTCGGCAATACTTCCTGGTGGACTGGGCGGGTTATGGTCCCGAGGATAGGTCCTGGGAGCCCCAGGAGAATGTTGGCACCCCTCTGATTCGTGCCTTTCTGTCCCGGTTGCGGGGAGGGGGGCGTGGGGGAGGGGGTACTGTCACGCTTCCCGGTCCCCATGCCCCGCTCTCCGGTCCCCGTGGTCCGCCTCCCGGTTCCCGGCGGCGTTCCCTGCTCACCACCCCGGTTCCGGTCTCTTCTTCCTCATCTGCGCCCCCCATGTGTCCTGCTTCCCGCTCCCGGCGCCCCTCTGCGACATGGGACACTCACCCGGGCACTCCTGCTTCCTCTGCACCGCTCCCTGGACTGGCTTCTGGCACACGGGCGCGCGGTCATTGACCCTCTCTTAAAGGGCCAGCACCTAGAAACAGGAAATTGCATAGACAGGTACAGGGTATATTAGGATTCTCTTTCCTGGTGGGCGGGGCCTGTTCTACGTGTTTAGTAAGCTAGGAGTTCAGGTCCCCGTATTGCTGTGTCCAGTATTAACCCCTGTCTGTCTCACAGAGCCTCTCCTGCCACGCCAGCCGGTCCTGACCACGTCTGTTCCAGTCCTACTGACAGTGACTTCGGCGGAACTTCCACCACCTCTGCAGCTCCGCCAGTCTCCAGTCCCTGGCTCCGTTTGGTGACCCGTCCCCTCGCTCAGCAGGTTCCGGATTCCGTCTGACCCTTCAACCCAGCCTCGGACCCTGAACCTTGTCACCCGGACTGCCTTCTGGAACTCCGTGTTCTCAGCGACAGCTACTTTCCCGCTTCCTACGGACTGTCTTGCTACCAGTAGTGCTTCGGCTGCCGTGCATCAAGACCCTCTGGCGGGGTTACCGGCCTGGCTGCCTCACCAAGGGAACCCGGTGTACGGTCCAGTGTTTCCACCACCCGGACGTAACAGTCACACGCTGCGATATCGTTAATGACGCCAGATGTGCGTCACTAACAACGTGACCACGACGATAAAGCCCCCTTTACTCGAGGTAAGTTTTCTAAGGGGGCAATTTTACCATCTTACTTTGTAAGGGGCACAGTGGGGGCAGTAAGAGGAGCAATGTTATTGTACCAAACAGCAGGTGCAGTAATAGGGCAACATATGGCAGGATGAGGGGTTTGTGCAGGTTGGGAATAGATGAGGACAGTGCTGGAAATGTGAGAAGTCAGTTGTGTCTTTGCTGCAATCCCTGTAGACCAGTCATGACTGGAGAAGTTGAACATGTCGCTCTGGGCATGATGGAAAAGATAGGAAAAGTGATCGACACCATTAGAAAGAACATCATCTGTAAGACATCTAATATATAACTGTACTGAATTCACTTGTATGGTCTGCAGGACTGGTATCCACCACTTTACTGTCACTGCATGTAATATCAGATCTTGACTGTGCATTGGATTGTATTTTCTGCCTGGTCATCTGCTGAGGTTCCCTTATACCCAAATTAGGGTCCATCACTGCAGTTGTAACCAAGGCCCACTCAGATGATTCACGAGATGAACCCCTATCTACGCCTCGCCTCTGTGTACCAAATTTCCACTTGGAAGGTGTTGCAGTGAATCACTTTAGAACTTAAAAAGGTTTTCCCACGAAACAACGTTCATTTTAAAGTTGATTTTAATCAATAGAACCAAGAATAATAATAATTTTTACAATTGGATGTGTAATGGCTGTGTCTGACCGTACAGGGACACGGTGTGATCATACCACACCTCCTGGGCAGGGGAGGAAGTAATAAAGTATATAGATATTACAGCTTGGGTTCACAAATTATTCTTTCTAGGAGGTAAAATATTTTTAAAAAACAGGTAGGATTAAAAGCTTTACCTTAAAATAAAAAAAAAGAATCGGATGTGATTTTGTGTTGTGTTATCTCTATACTCTCTTTTGCTTCCTCCCCTGCCCAGGAGATGTGGTATGTTCACACCGTGTCCCTGTACAGTCAGACACGGCCATTACACAGTACACAGCAGGGACACATATATAAGATTATCTCAGCACTAGAGATGAACGAACCAGCTGCGGTTCGGCTCGAGCTCGGTTCGCCGAACCGAGGTCCCGTTCGAGTTCGGTTCGGCGAACGTTCGACGAACCGAACTCGAACCAATAGGAAAGAATGGGAGGCAATCACAAACACATAAAAACGCATTATAAATGTACACATACAGTTAATAAACATTGCCATAACAGTTACTGGTGCCCGCGATGCGTCCTGCACTCTGTCTCCTGTCACTATTCCTTCCGATGATCGCTGCATCCTCCCGATAACCAGCACTGACAGGACCTTCCGTGACGTCGTCAAAATAGCCATGTGACCAGTCACGTGGCTATTATCTCATTGGCTACAGACTGTTCACATGGCTTTGACGTCATGTCCTGTCCTAGGTCCTGTCATTGCACTCTCCGGTACACGGTGCACATTTGTGTATCGCCGTGTACCGGCGACATGCTCTAGCACACGGTCGACTCCCCGTTCCGTTAGGGACCGGCTGACACAGCCGGTCATTAACGGAGATCACCGTTGCCATAGCAACGCAGTTAGCGGTGACGTCACCGCTAACCGCGGCTCCGGGAATCACATGACCGGAGCACCGTTGCTATGGTAACGCGTCTGTCACCGTTACCGCTGTTACCGCTAACAGCCAGCAGCACTGATCTCTCACGGAGTGAAGGCTGCACGGGAAGCAGCGTCTTCCCCCATGCAGCAGTGATGGAGCAGAGCTGCATTTGTTGAACGAGAAAGACAGAAGACCATGGATCGTGGAGGGCTGACAGTGAGTAATAAACATGGAGTCTCTAATGTGTCTGTGTATTTATTTCTATTAAAGTATTTTTTCTCTGTGTGATGTCTTTTTTTTAACCCTTTATTGGAGATTCTTAATGGCCGGGTCAAACGTGCCTGACATTAAGAATCTCTGGCTTAATACTAGCTAGTAAAACAAAGCTAGTATTAACTCATTATTACCCAGCAAGCCACCCGGCTTCAGGGCTGTTGGAAGAGTTGGATACAGCGCCAGATGATGGCGCTTCTATGAAAGCACCATTTTCTGGGGTGGCTGCGGACTGCAATTCGCAGCAGAGGCGCCCAGAAACTTCGGGCTAACCTGTGCTGTGGATTCCTATCCCCAGCTGCCTAGTTGTACCCGGCTGGACACAAAAATGGGGCGAAGCCCACGTCATTTGTTTTTTAATTATTTCATGAAATAAGTGAAATAATTAAAAAAAACGGGCTTCCCTATATTTTTGGTTCCCAGCCGGGTACAAATAGGCAACTGGGGTTTGGAGGCAGCCCGTGGCTTCCTGCTGTACCTGGCTAGCATACAAAAATATGGCGAAACCCACATCATTTTTTTGGTGGGCAAAAAACTTCTGCATACAGTCCTGGATGGAGTATGCTGAGCCTTGTAGTTCTGCAGCTGCTGTCTGCTCTTCTCCATACAGACAGACAGCAGCTGCAGAACTACAAGGCTCAGCATACTCTATCCAGGACTGTATGCAGGAGTTTTTTGCCCCCTGAAAAAATTATGTGGGCCTCGCCATATTTTTGTATGCTAGCCAGGTACAGCAGGCAGGTACGGCTGCCCCCAACCCCCAGTTGCCTATTTGTACCCGGCTGGGTACCAAAAATAAAGGGAAGCCCTTTTTTTATTATTTCATGAATTTCATGAAATAATTAGAAAAAAAATGACGTGTGTCCAGCAAGGTACAACTAGGCAGCTGGGGATTGGAATCCGCAGCACAGGTTGGCCTGAGCTTTCTGGGCCCCACTACTGCGAATTGCAGTCTGCAGCCACCTCAGAAAATGGCACTTTCATAGAAGCGCCATCTTCTGGCGCTGTATCCAACTCTTCCAGCACCTGCCTGCTATACCTGGCTAGCATACAAAAATATGGCGAAACTCAAGTTTTTTGGCAAAAAAAAATAAAAAATGCTTCCCTGGATTTTCCATTGCCAGTGAAGGTAACACCAAGCAGTGGGGGTTAGCAGCCAGTAGCTGCTTGGATTACCCTTAGCTAGCAATACAAAAAATGCAGAGGGAGCCCATATATATTTTTTTTAATTATTTTTTTAAATAACTAAAAACAAAATGGGCTTCCCTGTATTTTGATTTCTGGACATCACAGTGCTGTAAAAATAAATCTTTAAAAAAAATGACGTAGCGCTCCGCGGTATTTTTGATTCTCAGCGCAGATAAAGCAGACAGCTATGGGTTGCCACCCCCATCTGCCTGCCGTTACCTTGGTTGGCAATCAAAATACAGGGAAGCCCATTAATTTTTTCTATTTCAAAAATAGTTAAAAAAAAAATGACGTTGGGTCCCCCCATTTTTGATAGCCAGCTAGGGTAAAGCAGATGGCTGTAGCCTGAAAACCACAGCTGGCAGCTTTTCCGTGGTTGGGGATCCAATGTGGAGGTCCCCCCAGGCTCTTTTTTTATAATTATTTTATAAATATTAATAATTACACAAAAAAAGTAGGGTCCCCCCCAAATTGGATCACCAGCCAAGGTAAAGCGGACAGCTGTGGTCTGGTATTCTTAGGGTGGGAAGGTCCATAGTTATTGGGCCTTCACAGCCTCAAAATAGCAGGCCGCAGGCACCCCAGACGTGGCGCATCCACTAGATGCGCCAATCCTGGCGCTTCACCCCAGCTCATCCCGTGCCCTGTTGCAGTGGCAAACGGGGTAATAAATTGGGTTGATACTAGCTGTAAAGTCACCTAACATCAAGCCCAGCAGTTTGTGATGTCATGGCGTCTATTAGATACCCAGCATCATAAACTGTAAGTACTAACAAAAAAAATCGACAAAAGAAATTTATTTGAAAAAACAGTCCCCAAAACATTCCCTCTTTCACCAATTTATTGTAAGAAAAAAAATAAAGGGGTCCCACGACGACTCTGGACCGTCTAGAATATGGGGGGAGACTCTCAGGGAACGTATCCCCCATTTTCTAGGAGTGCGGACCCTTCATGTGAGGAGTGTGGGTGCAATGAATCTGCACTCACTCTCCCCGGGTCCACAGCAGCAGAGTCCATGTCGTAATGGTTGCTACCAAAGCTGCAATGCCCTGCTCATGAAGTAAGGGCATGCCTAATCAGGAAAACTATTCTACATTTCCAAATATTGGTATTTGCTGATATTATTGCTATTCCACCTACTATATATTGGGGATAGGATCTTGGAGATGGAATACCCCTTTAAGTCCAGTTAT
The DNA here is from genome assembly GCF_048569485.1 of Anomaloglossus baeobatrachus. NCBI lineage: Eukaryota > Metazoa > Chordata > Amphibia > Anura > Aromobatidae > Anomaloglossus > Anomaloglossus baeobatrachus. The sequence continues at coordinate 87,061,095 of NC_134354.1, read as the reverse complement.
CCAGCTGAATGAATACTTAACAACAGAGCTCGCTATTTAGATGTGTTTTCTTGCGGCGTATAATGGACTCTCGTGTTTGGTAGTCGTTCAGCAGGGAAACTATAAAAGCAAATCCCTCCATTTGGAAATGTAGTATATACAGTTAGGTCCAGAAATATTTGGACACTGACACAATTTTCGCGAGTTGGGCTCTGCATGCCACCACATTGGATTTGAAATTAAACCTCTACAACAGAATTCAAGTGCAGATTGTAACGTTTAATTTGAAGGTTTGAACAAAAATATCTGATAGAAATTGTAGGAATTGTACATATTTCTTTACAAACACTCCACATTTTAGGAGGTCAAAAGTAATTGGACAAATAAACCAAACCCAAACAAAATATTTTTATTTTCAATATTTTGTTGTGAATCCTTTGGAGGCAATCACTGCCTTAAGTCTGGAACCCATGGACATCACCAAACGCTGGGTTTCCTCCTTCTTAATGCTTTGCCAGGCCTTTACAGCCACAGCCTTCAGGTCTTGCTTGTTTGTGGGTCTTTCCGTCTTAAGTCTGGATTTGAGCAAGTGAAATGCATGCTCAATTGGGTTAAGATCTGGTGATTGACTTGGCCATTGCAGAATGTTCCACTTTTTTGCACTCATGAACTCCTGGGTAGCTTTGGCTGTATGCTTGGGGTCAATGTCCATCTGTACTATGAAGCGCCGTCCGATCAACTTTGCGGCATTTGGCTGAATCTGGGCTGAAAGTATATCCCTGTACACTTCAGAATTCATCCGGCTACTCTTGTCTGCTGTTATGTCATCAATAAACACAAGTGACCCAGTGCCATTGAAAGCCATGCATGCCCATGCCATCACGTTGCCTCCACCATGTTTTACAGAGGATGTGGTGTGCCTTGGATCATGTGCCGTTCCCTTTCTTCTCCAAACTTTTTTCTTCCCATCATTCTGGTACAGGTTGATCTTTGTCTCATCTGTCCATAGAATACTTTTCCAGAACTGAGCTGGCTTCATGAGGTGTTTTTCAGCAAATTTAACTCTGGCCTGTCTATTTTTGGAATTGATGAATGGTTTGCATCTAGATGTGAACCCTTTGTATTTACTTTCATGGAGTCTTCTCTTTACTGTTGACTTAGAGACAGATACACCTACTTCACTGAGAGCGTTCTGGACTTCAGTTGATGTTGTGAACGGGTTCTTCTTCACCAAAGAAAGTATGCGGCGATCATCCACCACTGTTGTCATCCGTGGACGCCCAGGCCTTTTTGACTTCCCAAGCTCACCAGTCAATTCCTTTTTTCTCAGAATGTACCCGACTGTTGATTTTGCTACTCCAAGCATGTCTGCTATCTCTCTGATGGATTTTTTCTTTTTTTTCAGCCTTAGGATGTTCTGCTTCACCTCAATTGAGAGTTCCTTAGACCGCATGTTGTCTGGTCACAGCAACAGCTTCCAAATGCAAAACCACACACCTGTAATCAACCCCAGACCTTTTAACTACTTCATTGATTACAGGTTAACGAGGGAGACACCTTCAGAGTTAATTGCAGCTCTTAGAGTCCCTTGTCTAATTACTTTTGGTCTCTTGAAAAAGAGTAGGCTATGCATTACAGAGCTATGATTCCTAAACCCTTTCTCCGATTTGGATGTGAAAACTCTCATATTGCAGCTGGGAGTGTGCACTTTCATCCCATATTATATATATAATTGTATTTCTGAACATGTTTTTGTAAACAGCTAAAATAACAAAACTTGTGTCACTGTCCAAATATTTCTGGCCATGACTGTAGCTCTCCTGATCAATTATGTTCCTTACCTCATGAGCAGGGCATTGCAGTAATAATAATAATTTATTCAATTATATAGCGTTGTTAATTCCATAGCGCTGTATGTCTTTGGAGTGTGGGAGGAAACCGGAGTACCCAGAGGAAACCCACGCAAACACGGGGAGAACATACAAACTCCTTGCAGATGATGTCCTTGGTGGGAATTGAACCCAGGACCTCAGCGCTGCAAGACTGCAGTGCTAACCACTGAGCCACCGTGCCGCCCATTTAGCTTACAGATGCATAACCACCACTCACTGTGTCTGAACACAGGAAGCTGAGCTGACAGCCGCTCTGTGCATGCGGCCGCGTCTATTGTGAAGGAGAGGGCCGTGAGGGGATCAACGCTGCACAGGTACCGTGGGACACCGGGGAACACCGGTGGGGTTATAGGGGGTGACCTGGCAGGGCCTGGGGAGGAGTTTTCTGTCTCATGTGTCATGGCACATACGACAGAAATCAGAGGAGTAGGGTGAATGCGGCCGGCGCGCTGCGGCCATCTTGGATTTCTGGGAGGGCATGAGGGGGGGCACTTTGGCGACACTGGGGGACCGGGGAGGAGATTTATCATGTTTGTTCATGCCAGATGGGAGATAAATAATTTTTTACCGACACTGTCATTTACTGTAACGTGATTATCGGTGTACGGTGTATACCGGTGATCACGTGAGTGGGGACCGGAAAAACCGTCCTGAATCATGATCTCCAGGGTCACAGCTAGCCCTGAAACCCCGGAGATTTTCTGACGCTGGGGGGGCGCTATTCACTTATTTCTGCCTGCTGTTTATAAACGGCAGATCAGAATAAGGCTACTGTTCTGCCTTCGTCCACGTGTGAGCTGTGTGGACTCCGGCATACAGCTAACCTTCATCCACTGTTTCAATAAACAGACTGTGTTGCCTTTAAGTCTTTATTTATTAAATGATGATGGATAGGTGGATGATCATAAGAAATGGATGATTGATTGGTAAAAACTATAACAAAAGATACAAATCCATATCAGTACAGGCATATCACAAATAACAGAATGACATACATAGTAGTACTGGTATTTACAGAATCTGCATAACATAGAGAGCAATGCATATGACTGAACACAACATTTACACTGCTGATGCCGCCCTACACCTGCTCTGCATGTATCACAGCCTATGCAATCTGAGTAGAGCCACTGCCACTTCACAGTGCCTACATAACAACTGTACACATATTCCAACACAAATATGTAGTCTAGTACAATGATTCCTACCAGGATCCATTAGTCAGGAGGAACGATTGAAGAAAAGGAACTGGAGCCGGCCATAGCACCTCTGAATCCTATGGAGACACCAAGACATCTGCGTCTCCAACTCAGTAAGGGAAGGGAAAAGGGGCAGTTCAAGGAAGTATCTTTTCCTTAAAGCAACAGGCTCCAAACCACAGAAATACAGAAATAGAGATGTATGAGGAAAACATAAGAAAGCCAACAGTGACCTCTTGTGGGCAACAAACGATATTACCCTTATCCTATTTAATGAATAGAAGACAGAACACTCCCCGCTTGGCGTTAACCAATGCCACTATTGGACTCCTGAGGGGATAACAACAACACAAGTTCAGTGACTGGTCTGGTGAACAGTTTGTTCTCTCCGAGCTTGCTCACTCTGACCTCTACCTTGCGTACTCTCCCATCCTTGCTGGGAAAGGGTTTGGTGACTAGGCCGAGTGGCCACTCATTTCGGTGTGATTGACTGTCCTTTACAAGTACCACATCGCCAAGTCTGATGTTTGGATGGTCTTTCTGCCATTTTGTTCTGGTTTGCAGAGTGGAGAGATATTGTTTCCTCCATCTGTCCCAAAAGGCATTGGACACGTTTTGTACTTGCCTCCATTGTCTTCTGTAGAGGTCTTTCTCGGTGAATTCTCCAGGTGGAGCTCCTGGGACACAGGTTTTCTGTGTAAGTAACATGGCAGGAGTAAGAACTGTTGAGTCTCCAGAATCTCCAGAAAGAGCTGTCAATGGCCTAGCATTCATGATAGCTGTAACTTCGGCCAAGAACGTAGTCAAGCTTTCGTGGGTAAGTCTGGTGTTTGCTTGCAAGAGGATAGAATCTAGAATCTTGCGTGCAATTCCTATCATTCTTTCCCAGGTGCCTCCCATGTGCGAAGAGTGTGGCGGGTTGAAGGTCCAGGTGCATCCTTGCTCACCTAGGTACCTCTCTACATTTGTAATGTCTAGATTGGAAGGGATTTGGAGTTCTCTTGCTGCTCCAATAAAGTTTGTGCCTCTATCAGAACGAATGTGCTTCACAGGGCCTCTGATAGCAATGAAGCGTCGAAGTGCATTTATGAAACTTGAAGTGTCCATAGATTCTATTACTTCGATATGAACAGCTCTGACAGACAAACAGGTGAATAGAACTGTTCAACACTTTGCTTCGGCATGGACCTTCCTAGTGCGTCTTGTAGCTACGGACCAGGGGCCGAACACATCCAGTCCAACGTTGGTGAAGGGGGGTTCAGTACTGAGCCTGTCAGGTGGAAGATTGGCCATCTTCTGGTTTTGAAACATGCCACGAAGTTTGCGACACGTAACGCAGTTGAAGATGAGTTTACTCGCGCTTCTCTTCGCTCCGACTATCCATAGTCCAGCCGCTCGTAGACTCCCTTCGGTAAACAAACGACCTTGATGTCTCACCAAGATGTGATGATGTTGAATGAGCAAGGTTGTGACGTGATGATGTCCGGGAATTATTACCGGGTGTTTCTCTGAGACTTCTACCTTAGCTTCTTGAATGCGGCCACCTATTCTCAGCAGCCCATCTTTGTCAATGAACGGGTCGAGTTTCCTCAACGCACTGTCTCTAGGAATGGGTAGTCCTTTGTCGAGATTGTCTATCTCCTTGTTGTAGGCTTCATTTTGTACAACATGGAGTATTGTAATCTTGGCTTTCTCTAGGTTGGGAGCAATAAACGCATGCTTGCAGTGATGCCAACCTTTACTGCATCTCTGATTTGTTGGTAGTTCGGACTTGTAAAACTGAGTCACGTGTAGTAAAAAAGCGATGGCTCTAACAAGTGAGTTCCAGGTTGAGAATCTACTGAACCGATGAGATCCGAGGTGACGTCCTGAAACCACTGTATGAAGAGCTGACACTTGAGGACGAAGGTCTTCATCGACATCTGGATCCACCAGTTCGAATGTATCGGGCCTGCTGATGTAGGATGTTGTTCGGTACAGGAAGGCAGGGCCTGTGAACCATGTAGTGTCCTTAAGGTGACTTGGTGCAACGGATCTAGTCGCATGGTCGGCGGGATTGTGATGAGTAGATACGTAATGCCACTGATCAGGGCGAGTTGATCTTCTTATTCTCAATACCCGGTTGCTGACGTAGACATAGAAGCGTCGTGTTTCGTTGCAGATGTATCCTAGTACCACCTTGCTGTCAGTGTAGAACTCTGCATCTTTGATCTCCTGATTCATTCCATCTGAGATAAGTTCAGCCAGCTCTACTGCAAGGACGGCAGCACAGAGTTCCAGTCTAGGTATCGTGTGTTCACGGAGTGGCGCCAGTTTTGTCCGACTCATGACGAACCCAATATGGATCTGTTCATTCACATCAGTGGTTTTAAGGTATACTACCGCTGCGATTGCTTTGACTGATGCATCGCAGAAGATACAAAGTCTTTGAGATTTGACTTCGGTGGATGGCACAGGAGCGTATGGTCGGTTCACATGAAGATCGGTCAAGGCCTCGAGAGACTTCCTCCACTCTGCCCACAGGTCTGCTTTTTCTGCCGGAAGTGGATCATCCCAATCAGATGTCTCTTGGGTGAAGTCTCTTAGCATCATTTTACCTTGGACGGTAACTGGAGCTACGAATCCCAGAGGATCGTACAAACTATTCACAAAGGAAAGGACACCTCTACGTGTGAAGGACTTTTCTTCTTTGTTGATCTGAAAGGTGAAGGCATCTGTCTTCAAGTCCCAAAGTAGTCCTAGGCTCCGTTGCATGGGAAGAGAGTCGATGCTCAGGTCTATGCCCTTCAGATCACTGGAATAGTCTTGAGAGGGAAAGGCTTCCATCAGTTCTCGGCTATTGGATGCAATCTTATGCAACCTTAAGTTGGACTGAGCGAGCATTTCTTGAGCTCTTTTTAGAAGACTGATTGCTGCCTCGTTTGTGGGTGTGGATTTTAAGCAGTCGTCTACGTAGAAATCCTTTTCCACAAAGGATCTAACATCCGACCCGTACTTCTCTTCACCTTCTTTTGCGGAATTCCTGAGACCGTAGATAGCCACGGCGGGGGAAGGACTGTTCCCGAAGATATGTACCCTCATCCGGTACTCTATGATGTCTTTATCTGGGTCGTTGTCACGGTACCAGAAGAACCTCAGGTAGTTTCTGTGTTCCTTTTTGACGAGAAAACAGTGGAACATCTGTTGGATGTCGGCCATAAATGCCACCGTATCTCTGCGGAAACAGAGTAGAACTTCTAAGAGTCTGTTGTTGAGGTCTGGGCCAGATAGTAGGACATCATTCAACGAGACGTCTTCGCACTTGGCACTTGAGTCGAACACCACTCTTATTTGGCCTGGCTTTTTAGGATGGTACACTCCGAAGATGGGTAAGTACCAGCGTTCCTCAGAGTCTCGTAGTGTAGGTGCGATCTCTGCATGGTTATTTCGGAATATCTTCTCCATGAAGGTAAAGAAATGTTCTCTCATCTCGGGAGACTTCTTGAGCTTGTGTCTGAGGGAGACAAATCGACTGTAGACCTGTTTCCTGTTGTTGGGTAGGCGTTGTCTCCGTGGTCGGAATGGTAAGAGTGCCACCCAGCTGTTCGACTTGTCTTTGGTTATTTCTTGGTCCATGATATCCAAGAACATCCTGTCTTCTATGGACATTGCTGTTTTGTTGTCCTCTTTGGTCCTGTGGAAGACTGTACAGCCTATGTGGTCTTGTTCGCCCTCACAAGCGTGGTCTTCGTTGGAAGGAACTGCGAAAGGACATGGCAGAGGAGTACTGCTTGGTAATTCCTTTACCAACAGACTGTTGTGACATGGTCGGAAGAAAGACGGACGTCCATTTTCTAGTGTGTTGGTGAGCATACTGTTGACTGAGGCTCCTCCTAGACAGACATCTCCTATTACGACCCATCCTAGGTCAAGTCTCTGCGCATATGGAGCGTTCTGGGAGCCGTTAATGGACTCTCTAGCCTTATGCACACGTAGCATGTCTCTTCCAAGGAGTAAGGCTATTGGAGCTTCTGAGTCCAGTTCTGGAATCAGGTGAGCTATACGCTTCAGATGGGGGTGATGAGCTGCTACCTCTGGTGAAGGTATCTCGGACCTGTTGTCAGGAATCTGGTTGCACTCCAGTATGGTAGGTAATGATAGGCAGGTCTGGCCATCTATGGATTCCACCTTGTACCCGCTTGCCTTCCTCCCCGCCGTCTCAACGGTACCTGAACATGTCTTCAAGGAGTAGGGAGAACCGGGGCCTGCAATGTTGAAACTGCTGAAGAAGATGGACTTGGCAAGAGAGTGTTGCTCTGATCGTCCAAGATCGCATAGATCTTAATTGCTTTGTCCCTGCGGCCTGCTGGGTAGACTCTGACAAGGCAGATTTTTGAACAGGACCTTCCTCCTGTGAGTCCTTTACAGATCTCCGTACATTGAGAGGTAACCACCGTGGTGTCTTCATCAGTGTTCTTCTGTTTTCCATCGTGTTCTTCTGCTTGCGGCAACGCTCGTGTAGGTGGTCCAGGGTGTAAGGCTGTATTGTGATCCGTGCTGTCACATTCTGCACATTTCACGCTAGCTTCGCAGTTCCTGGCCATGTGCGATGTTGCAGCACAGCATTTGAAGCAGATGTTGTGTTCCTTGAGGAAGCCTTTGCGATCCTCTAGAGACTTCTCCCTGAAGGCTCTGCATTTTAGTAGAGGATGTGGTTTCCGGTGTAGAGGACACTGTTTACTGATATCCTGGGGTTTGTTCTCTTCTGGAGGATGCTTACTCTCTTTGTGAGCAGGACCTGAGGAGACAATGTTAGTTTTGTGGACCGCCACGGGTGTCCTACTGGGTTTGACACCGGGGGCGGTGGTACATGACAGAGTAAAATCAAAACTAGGGTCATTTCTGATTTTAGCTTGCTGAGCTACAAAACCTACAAATACGGCAAAAGGAGGGAATGGCGCGTTATGTGTTTGCTTATACCGTGAACCGTGTGAGACCCACTTTTCTTGTAGATTGTAAGGAAGTTTTTGCACTATCGGATTGACACCCCTAGCGGTATCCAAGAATGCCAATCCGGGCAAATCTCCTTCCTCTTGGGCAACCTGTAACTCTACTAAGAGATCGCTTAGCTCTCTTAGCCTTTGAAAGCCTTTGGGTCCTATCTTAGGGAAGTCATCAATTCTTTTAAACAGAGAATTTTCAATAACTTCTATGGACCCATAGCATTCATCAAGTCTCTTCCACACCAAGTGTAGACCTTTGGGTGGGTTTTTAATGTTAATGTCTCTTAGTCTTTTGGCGTGTTCTACCGATTCACTACCAAGCCATTTTACCAGGAGGTCTAACTCCTCACTACAAGAAAGGTCCAAACCTCTTATGGTGTTCTGGAACGAGGCTCGCCACGACCTATAATTCTCGGCACGATCATTGAACTTTACAAGTCCTTTTGTGACCAGATCTCGACGAGCAAAGAACTTTGCAAAGTCCATGGTGGCTTGGTCAGTGCTGGTGCGAGCCGGTGTATGGTCGTGTCTATTGTGTGGTGTATCACCATACCTGTAGGGTGTTTCCGCCTTCGGAAAGTCAGCATAGTACCTCCCCGGAGAGAAAGGTGTCTCTTTGTGGTAAAATGGTGGTTGTACCTTCCGCCCTGTGGAATAGTAGTTTTGGTGAACCTCCTCGTGCTGTACACTCTCTTGCTTGAAGCGGTGTAATTCAAGGTTGGATGGCTGGCCGTCTGCGTAGTCTATTTGGTGAAGCACATCTGAGCTGTCATCTATCCTGGAGTATTGGTAGATGTATTCTGCGACGCGCTGTGCTGGATCCTGCTGGTTTAGGTCCGGCCCAAGAACATCGCTACGTCTTCCTTCGGGTTGCTCTGCCGCTTCCAGGAACTCTGCCTTGGCTATTGCGGCCGCTGTCTCCTTTTCTACGGCAAGTCTTTCTAAAGTCAGTTGCAGATGTGCATTCTCTGCTTCTTGTTCTGATTGCAGACGTGCACTCTCTGTCTGTTTTAGTTTGAGTTGCATTTCCTGTTCAGCGAAGGAGGACCTCACTTTAGCTGCTTCGGCCTCAGCGCGGGCGACGGCAGCAAGCTCCCTAATTGAGGATTTAGTAGAGCTTGCCCGTGACCTTGTCTTCAGGGAAGACGCTCGGCTGACAGACATTGTGCACTTGGCTGCAGACTATTTTAGCGGGAAACAGAGTCTATTTGCGGACGGCCTTCCGTGTGGTGGAGAGTGGAATGGTGGTTTCTGGCGTACTGCGGTCTAGTCACTGCGGCTGTATGGTGGCTGCTGCGACATCCATATGCGGTACAGCGTGGATGTTAGCGGTCCCGTACTACAGCCTGCGACCGGCTACCTTTACTGGAGCTGGACTGCGCTCTTGTTCTATGTAGCTGTATGGCGGCTGCTGTAATACCCGTGTGCCGTGTAGCGTGGGTGTTAGCTGTCCCGTACAGTTCGTACGATCGCTGCCTGCGACCAGCAGCCCGTTTTTACTGTTCTGCCTTCGTCCACGTGTGAGCTGTGTGGACTCCGGCATACAGCTAACCTTCATCCACTGTTTCAATAAACAGACTGTGTTGCCTTTAAGTCTTTATTTATTAAATGATGATGGATAGGTGGATGATCATAAGAAATGGATGATTGATTGGTAAAAACTATAACAAAAGATACAAATCCATATCAGTACAGGCATATCACAAATAACAGAATGACATACATAGTAGTACTGGTATTTACAGAATCTGCATAACATAGAGAGCAATGCATATGACTGAACACAACATTTACACTGCTGATGCCGCCCTACACCTGCTCTGCATGTATCACAGCCTATGCAATCTGAGTAGAGCCACTGCCACTTCACAGTGCCTACATAACAACTGTACACATATTCCAACACAAATATGTAGTCTAGTACAATGATTCCTACCGGGATCCATTAGTCAGGAGGAACGATTGAAGAAAAGGAACTGGAGCCGGCCATAGCACCTCTGAATCCTATGGAGACACCAAGACATCTGCGTCTCCAACTCAGTAAGGGAAGGGAAAAGGGGCAGTTCAAGGAAGTATCTTTTCCTTAAAGCAACAGGCTCCAAACCACAGAAATACTGTAGAGATGTATGAGGAAAACATAAGAAAGCCAACAGTGACCTCTTGTGGGCAACAAACGATATTACCCTTATCCTATTTAATGAATAGAAGACAGAACAGCTACATTAACACGACCGATCCATTTTTGTGGTCTGCAAAAAACAGTCCGTTTTTTTTCACAGGTGCATCCGTGTGGCATCCGTTTCCGTACCGTAGAAGGTCCGTATGTCATCTGTTTGTCATCCGTGTGCCTTCCGTTTTTTTTTGTGTACTGCAAAAAAACTGAAGGAGGGAAAATACATAAATTTACCCAGGATCCATAGCTTCAATGTTCACTCCAGTGCCATTTTCTACTGCTTTTCACAGCGTAGAGCGCTCTTGTGATTTTCTTGTGCTTATACACTTCATATCAGTCTTTTCTGTCATTATAATGGCAGAAAGACACATCATGTCCCACTCTCCTGCGTTTTGTAATTTTGCACCCTTTGGTGCCTTTCATGTGGCACTAAGGGGTGCTTAGCTTTGTATTTAGCCAAAAAAATGAAAAAAAAAATGACGTGGGGTTTCCCCTATTTTTGTATGGGGAGATAAGGTATGCACACCAGTGACTATGGAAGGGGAATACATGGAATAGCAGAAACTGCTGTGTGAATACTGACATGAAAAATTCAATAGCTGTTTGTAAGAATGAAATGTGAAAAATGGAACCTGCATTACTGCCATGAATATATGAATAAAGAGAAATTTAGCTACTGAATTGATCAATGCAGAAGAGCCCCAACACTACGCCAAAGTATTTCTCTACGTTGGGGTCCCTAGCTTGTGTGTGTCCTCTCATGCAGTTAAAAAACTTACCGTGTATGGGACGCTGAGACCCAGGCTATATATGCGTATAATGTGGATTGGCAATAGGTGTGTATGGGGAGGGTTCACAAACGAAAAACTACTAACATTAAGGAATAACGTTTGGAACTCCATTCTATGTCTGAACTGGGTGCAAAAAACCTAAAAAACATCACTATGGGGAGATAAGGTATGCACACCAGTGACTATGGAAGGGGAATACATGGAATAGCAGAAACTGCTGTGTGAATACTGACATGAAAAATTCAATAGCTGTTTGTAAGAATGAAATGTGAAAAATGGAACCTGCATTACTGCCATGAATATATGAATAAAGAGAAATTTAGCTACTGAATTGATCAATGCAGAAGAGCCCCAACACTACGCCAAAGTATTTCTCTACGTTGGGGTCCCTAGCTTGTGTGTGTCCTCTCATGCAGTTAAAAAACTTACCGTGTATGGGACGCTGAGACCCAGGCTATATATGCGTATAATGTGGATTGGCAATAGGTGTGTATGGGGAGGGTTCACAAACGAAAAACTACTAACATTAAGGAATAACGTTTGGAACTCCATTCTATGTCTGAACTGGGTGCAAAAAACCTAAAAAACATCACTATGGGGAGATAAGGTATGCACACCAGTGACTATGGAAGGGGAATACATGGAATAGCAGAAACTGCTGTGTGAATACTGACATGAAAAATTCAATAGCTGTTTGTAAGAATGAAATGTGAAAAATGGAACCTGCATTACTGCCATGAATATATGAATAAAGAGAAATTTAGCTACTGAATTGATCAATGCAGAAGAGCCCCAACACTACGCCAAAGTATTTCTCTACGTTGGGGTCCCTAGCTTGTGTGTGTCCTCTCATGCAGTTAAAAAACTTACCGTGTATGGGACGCTGAGACCCAGGCTATATATGCGTATAATGTGGATTGGCAATAGGTGTGTATGGGGAGGGTTCACAAACGAAAAACTACTAACATTAAGGAATAACGTTTGGAACTCCATTCTATGTCTGAACTGGGTGCAAAAAACCTAAAAAACATCACTATGGGGAGATAAGGTATGCACACCAGTGACTATGGAAGGGGAATACATGGAATAGCAGAAACTGCTGTGTGAATACTGACATGAAAAATTCAATAGCTGTTTGTAAGAATGAAATGTGAAAAATGGAACCTGCATTACTGCCATGAATATATGAATAAAGAGAAATTTAGCTACTGAATTGATCAATGCAGAAGAGCCCCAACACTACGCCAAAGTATTTCTCTACGTTGGGGTCCCTAGCTTGTGTGTGTCCTCTCATGCAGTTAAAAAACTTACCGTGTATGGGACGCTGAGACCCAGGCTATATATGCGTATAATGTGGATTGGCAATAGGTGTGTATGGGGAGGGTTCACAAACGAAAAACTACTAACATTAAGGAATAACGTTTGGAACTCCATTCTATGTCTGAACTGGGTGCAAAAAACCTAAAAAACATCACTATGGGGAGATAAGGTATGCACACCAGTGACTATGGAAGGGGAATACATGGAATAGCAGAAACTGCTGTGTGAATACTGACATGAAAAATTCAATAGCTGTTTGTAAGAATGAAATGTGAAAAATGGAACCTGCATTACTGCCATGAATATATGAATAAAGAGAAATTTAGCTACTGAATTGATCAATGCAGAAGAGCCCCAACACTACGCCAAAGTATTTCTCTACGTTGGGGTCCCTAGCTTGTGTGTGTCCTCTCATGCAGTTAAAAAACTTACCGTGTATGGGACGCTGAGACCCAGGCTATATATGCGTATAATGTGGATTGGCAATAGGTGTGTATGGGGAGGGTTCACAAACGAAAAACTACTAACATTAAGGAATAACGTTTGGAACTCCATTCTATGTCTGAACTGGGTGCAAAAAACCTAAAAAACATCACTATGGGGAGATAAGGTATGCACACCAGTGACTATGGAAGGGGAATACATGGAATAGCAGAAACTGCTGTGTGAATACTGACATGAAAAATTCAATAGCTGTTTGTAAGAATGAAATGTGAAAAATGGAACCTGCATTACTGCCATGAATATATGAATAAAGAGAAATTTAGCTACTGAATTGATCAATGCAGAAGAGCCCCAACACTACGCCAAAGTATTTCTCTACGTTGGGGTCCCTAGCTTGTGTGTGTCCTCTCATGCAGTTAAAAAACTTACCGTGTATGGGACGCTGAGACCCAGGCTATATATGCGTATAATGTGGATTGGCAATAGGTGTGTATGGGGAGGGTTCACAAACGAAAAACTACTAACATTAAGGAATAACGTTTGGAACTCCATTCTATGTCTGAACTGGGTGCAAAGAACCTAAAAAACATCACTATGGGGAGATAAGGTATGCACACCAGTGACTATGGAAGGGGAATACATGGAATAGCAGAAACTGCTGTGTGAATACTGACATGAAAAATTCAATAGCTGTTTGTAAGAATGAAATGTGAAAAATGGAACCTGCATTACTGCCATGAATATATGAATAAAGAGAAATTTAGCTACTGAATTGATCAATGCAGAAGAGCCCCAACACTACGCCAAAGTATTTCTCTACGTTGGGGTCCCTAGCTTGTGTGTGTCCTCTCATGCAGTTAAAAAACTTACCGTGTATGGGACGCTGAGACCCAGGCTATATATGCGTATAATGTGGATTGGCAATAGGTGTGTATGGGGAGGGTTCACAAACGAAAAACTACTAACATTAAGGAATAACGTTTGGAACTCCATTCTATGTCTGAACTGGGTGCAAAAAACCTAAAAAACATCACTGTGGGGAGATAAGGTATGCACACCAGTGACTATGGAAGGGGAATACATGGAATAGCAGAAACTGCTGTGTGAATACTGACATGAAAAATTCAATAGCTGTTTGTAAGAATGAAATGTGAAAAATGGAACCTGCATTACTGCCATGAATATATGAATAAAGAGAAATTTAGCTACTGAATTGATCAATGCAGAAGAGCCCCAACACTACGCCAAAGTATTTCTCTACGTTGGGGTCCCTAGCTTGTGTGTGTCCTCTCATGCAGTTAAAAAACTTACCGTGTATGGGACGCTGAGACCCAGGCTATATATGCGTATAATGTGGATTGGCAATAGGTGTGTATGGGGAGGGTTCACAAACGAAAAACTACTAACATTAAGGAATAACGTTTGGAACTCCATTCTATGTCTGAACTGGGTGCAAAAAACCTAAAAAACATCACTATGGGGAGATAAGGTATGCACACCAGTGACTATGGAAGGGGAATACATGGAATAGCAGAAACTGCTGTGTGAATACTGACATGAAAAATTCAATAGCTGTTTGTAAGAATGAAATGTGAAAAATGGAACCTGCATTACTGCCATGAATATATGAATAAAGAGAAATTTAGCTACTGAATTGATCAATGCAGAAGAGCCCCAACACTACGCCAAAGTATTTCTCTACGTTGGGGTCCCTAGCTTGTGTGTGTCCTCTCATGCAGTTAAAAAACTTACCGTGTATGGGACGCTGAGACCCAGGCTATATATGCGTATAATGTGGATTGGCAATAGGTGTGTATGGGGAGGGTTCACAAACGAAAAACTACTAACATTAAGGAATAACGTTTGGAACTCCATTCTATGTCTGAACTGGGTGCAAAAAACCTAAAAAACATCACAATGGGGAGATAAGGTATGCACACCAGTGACTATGGAAGGGGAATACATGGAATAGCAGAAACTGCTGTGTGAATACTGACATGAAAAATTCAATAGCTGTTTGTAAGAATGAAATGTGAAAAATGGAACCTGCATTACTGCCATGAATATATGAATAAAGAGAAATTTAGCTACTGAATTGATCAATGCAGAAGAGCCCCAACACTACGCCAAAGTATTTCTCTACGTTGGGGTCCCTAGCTTGTGTGTGTCCTCTCATGCAGTTAAAAAACTTACCGTGTATGGGACGCTGAGACCCAGGCTATATATGCGTATAATGTGGATTGGCAATAGGTGTGTATGGGGAGGGTTCACAAACGAAAAACTACTAACATTAAGGAATAACGTTTGGAACTCCATTCTATGTCTGAACTGGGTGCAAAAAAAAAGACCACAGCTGGCAGCTTCACCTTGGCTGGTAATCCAAAACTGAGGGCACCCCACGCTGTTATTTTAAATTAAATAAATAATTAAAAAAAAAAAACATGTAGGGGTCCCCCCAAAATTGGATCACCAGCCAAGGTAAAGCAGACAGCTGGGGTCTGATATTCTCAGACTAGGGAGGTCCATGGTTATTGGACTCCCCCCAGCCTAAAAATAGCAGGCCGCAGCCGCCCCAGAAGTGGCGCATCCATTAGATGTGCCAATCCTGGTGCTTCGCCCCAGCTCATCCCGTGCCCTGGTGCGGTGGCAAACGGGGTAATATATGGGGTTAATACCAGATGTGTAATGTCCCCTGGCATCAAGCCCCGGGGTTGGTGAGGTCAGGCGTCTATCAGATACCCAACATCACCAACCCAGTCAGTAATAAAAAAAAAATAGACGACAAACACATTTTTATTTGAAAAAACACTCCCCAATACATTCCCTCTTTAACCAATTTATTAGAAAGAAAACAAATCCAGGTCTGGTGTAATTCAAGGGACTCCCATGATGATCCACACTGTCCCAGTCAATGAAGAGCAGGATGTTCCCCATTGGCTGGGAGAGCAATGCAGTGACTTGAGCTAACATCAATGGGTCAGCCCAGGTCACTGCAAGGGATGACAAGTGCTGCTGTCAGCGAGGTACATTACCTGCGCTGATCTCCTGCACTGCTGACAGCACCTGTCACTGAGTTCAATGACCTTCACAGCCAAGTATCGCGAGAGGCCCGTGACGTCACCGCTAGTCAGTCTCGGGTCGGAAGCGAGAGAAGGTGATGTGTCAAGCGGCGGCCATGGAGGACAGTGACAGCGCTGAGGTCGGGACTTCATCACTGCAGGTAAGCCGAGCGGGACCATGTGTGCAGAGTGCCAGGTGGGCGGAGCCTAGCGGGGTAATGTGTGCAGAGTGCCAGGTGTGCAGAGTGCCAGGTAGGCGGAGCCTAGCAGGGTAATGTGTGCAGAGTGCCAGGTGGGCGGAGCCTAGTGGGGTAATGTGTGCAGAGTGCCAGGTGTGCAGAGTGCTAGGTGGGCGGAGCGTAGCGGGACCATGTGTGCAGAGTGCCAGGTGTGCAGAGTGCAAGGTGGGCGGAGCCTAGTGGGGAAATGTTTGCAGAGTGCAAGGTGGGCGGAGCCTAGTGGGACCATGTTTGCAGAGTGCCAGGTGGGCGGAGCCTAGTGGGACCATGTGTGCAGAGTGCCAGGTGTGCAGAGTGCCAGGTGGGCGGAGCCTAGCGGAGAAATGTGTGCAGAGTGCCATGTGGGCGGAGCCTAGCGAGGCCATGTGTGCAGAGTGCCAGGTGGGCGGAGCCTAGCGGGACCATGTGTGCAAGTGCCAGGTGTGCAGAGTGCCAGGTGGGCGGAGCCTAGCGGGGAAATGTGTGCAGAGTGCCAGGTGGGCGGAGCCTAGTGGGACCATGTGTGCAGAGTGCCAGGTGTGCGGAGCCTAGCGGGACCATGTGTGCAGAGTGCCAGGTGGGCGGAGCCTAGCGGGACCATGTGTGCAGAGTGCCAGGTGGGCGGAGCCTAGCGAGACCATGTGTGCAGAGTGCCAGGTGGGCGGAGCCTAGCGGGACCATGTGTGCAGAGTGCCAAGTGTGCAGAGTGCCAGGTGGGTGGAGCCTAGCAGGGATATTCGTGCAGAGTGCCAGGTGGGCGGAGCCTAGCGGGACCATGTGTGCAGAGTTCCAGGTGGGCGGAGCCTAGCGGGGTAATGTGTGCAGAGTGCCAGGTGGGCGGAGCCTAGCAGGACCATGTGTGCAGAGTGGGCGGAGCCTAGCGGGACCATGTGTGCAGAGTGCCAGGTGGGCGGAGCCTAGCGGGACCATGTGTGCAGAGTGCCAGGTGTGCAGAGTTCCAGGTGGGCGGAGCCTAGCAGGGAAATGTGTGCAGAGTGCCAGGTGGGCGGAGCCTAGCGGAACCATGTGTGCAGAGTGTCAGGTGGGCGGAGCCTAGCGGGACCATGTGTGCAGAGTGCCAGGTGGGAGGAGCCTAGCGGGACCATGTGTGCAGAGTGCTAGGTGGGCGGAGCCTAGTGGGACCATGTGTGCAGAGTGCCAGGTGGGCGGAGCCTAGCGGGACCATGTGTGCAGAGTGTCAGGTGGGGGGAGCCTAGCGGGACCATGTGTGCAGAGTGCCAGGTGGGCAGAGCCATGTGTGCTGGCGGCGGAGTGCGAAGTGGGTGGAGCCTAGCGGGGTCATGTGGCGCTGAGGACATCAGTGTCGTGGACTGCATGGCTGGGGACAGGTGAGTGTGAGTGTGTGTGTGTGTGTGTGTGTGTGTGTGTGTGTATGTATGTGTACATGCCACGTGCAGGAGGGGGCGGAGCGAGCTGAGCGGGGAAGTGTCGGCTTCCTGCACACGTAACTAGGATAAATATCGGGTTACTAACCAAAACGCTTTGCTTGGATACCCGATGTTTATCTTGGTTACCAGCTTCTGGCAGGCTGCCAGTGATGGCTCCTGCACACTGTAGCTGTAAAAAGCCCTGCTTTTTGCTGCTAGAACCATTCTTCTCGAACGTAACTAGAACTATCGAACTTTAGCAAAAAGCTCGAGTTCTAGTTTGATCTAGAACAGCCCAAAAATCACTCGAACCGCGAACTGGAGAACCGCGAACCACGCTCAACTCTACTCAGCACAGGAATATATTTTTAAACACATCCAATTGTGGAAATTATAATTATTGTAAGATCTATTGTTTAAAATAAACTTTGAAATTAACTTGACTCAGGAATGTCTGACTGACTGGCCTTACCTTGCCCAACCAACCACCACCCGCCATATAGCCCGAGTCCTTACCCATAATAAACACAAAAGACTGCGTGACTATTGGATATAAAAGGCCACAGCAGCCTCGTTTATTAAATAACAAATATATAAACAAATACCATCAATGATAAATAACATTTCAATAACATTTCAACATTTTATTATACCCGTAACCATGAATAGAAATACCCGAAAGGAGGAGGGGTAGATAAAGGTTACCAACCAAACGCTCAAATCAACATCAGCTCCCCACTGGCCCTCAGCCACACTACACCGGTTTGAGGACACCCAGCTAAATGTTGCCCAACCAATGTCCCGCTGAGACTTCAACCCAGCAAGGACCCATAATAATAATAATAATCTTTATTTCTATAGCGCCAACATATTCCGCAGCGCTTTACAATTCAGGAGGATCATATCCAAACAACAGTTATAGAAGATACAATAATTAAAGGGAAAAAAAGGCAACCCTGCTTGTGAGAGCTTACAATCTACAATGAGATGGGGGGGGCACCCATAGTAACCAAACCATTGCACCACCAGGGGGTATCCCGCTCCTGCACTGGGTTCCCCCCATCTCTGTTTTATGCAAACCCCACCTTCAAATACCCCCCTCCTTTCCACCCACTGCTGCAACAGAAATTGCTCTTCATCCCTCGTCATTGTCGGATAACCAAAAATGTACCAGGGCGGGTGGGCGGGGATGATTTCAGCCGACGTTCAGGTGAGAATGACCAGTCCCCCCAATGCCCTGACCTAAATACTGCCCCACAAAACGCCACGCCTTGACCAATCAGGCGACCCCAAAGTCCCAACTGTCCCTATAGCTCCACCCTACACTTTCCCGCACAAAAGATGCCACAAAATTAACCCCTAAAGTGCCCCCCTTTTAGGCCTCGCATCCTTCCCAAGTCATGCTGCCCTCTCTTGAGCCCTTTCAGGGCCGCAGTCCGGACTGTCCCTTTGTTCATGGTAAAATCCCTTTAAGCAAAACCACAATTGCTTTATAATCATCTAAAAAATATTTAATCAAATACAAAATGCAGTCTCAAAATCACTACCATGTATGAAATGTGTAGTGCAGTTCCCAATGGACATTTTTTAATCAAGGAATGTTTAAAGAAATGTTTCGTAGAAATGGAAACGATCGATGTGATGTGTAATTATAAAGTGATCTAACACAACGTGCCTCCATTTCACACTCACTAAATTACAAACATGTGTATGTTAGACAGCAATATCTATTGTCATATATGTTAAATTTTTAACCTATGCACCAACTTATAAAATTACAAATAAGTAGTAGAGATGGGTAAATAGTGAAATATTTGGGTTCGGATTATACTACCCGAATACCAAGTACTATTCCAGTATTCTTCATGAATATAATGCAAGTTAATGGAGAACTTGAGCATTTCTCTTGAAGATTTCCCAGAAAAATGCTTAGGTTCCCCATTAACTTTCATTAGATTCATTATTTGTGATGAGTGCTGGAATTGTACTCATTATTTGGATACCATAATCCAAACCCGAATATTTCACTATTTGCACATCTCTACAAATAACGTATAAAAAAATGAATGAATTCACAACTTAAAAGACACCTTGTTTGGTGAACGGTTTATCAAAGGATGACACTTAAGAATGTGAACATGTACTGTTAATGTTCCAAACTAAGGCTGCATGGCATGCGAGGAACATCGGAACCCAGATCAAGTTCCTTTAAGCTTTGTGGCATGGTCCATAGATGGAAATGCTTTCATTACCTCCTGCCTGTTGAAGATAATTTTATGAAGTTTGGGGTTTGATGAAGAGAGCATTTCCTGTGTTCGAGAGAGTAGATCAATTGCCTCTTCACTTGTGGACAAAGGCTTGAGCCCATCATCTAAATTGAATCTTCTCCACAAATTCATCAGATCCGTACACTCTCTTATGTTCCTGGCCTGTTCATTTCAGTCCATATATTGCCACAGCATGTGAAGGGTTGTTGTCGAAGACATGTACCATCATCCGGTAATCTATGACTTCTTCGTGGACATCATTATCCTTGTGCTATAGAAACCTGAGATAGTTTCTACTGTCTTTCCTCAGGATAAAACTATGAAACATTTGCTGCATGTCAGCCATTGCTGCAACAGGTTCTTGTCATAAGCAAATTAACACTCCATTAAGGTTGTTTTTTAGGTTAGGCCCAGTGGGGAGCAAGTTATTGAGAGAGATGCCTTTATACTGAGCACTGGAGTCAAACAAACCTCTAATTTTGTTAGCTTTGCGAGAGTTATAGATGCCGAAGGATGGAAGGTATCAGCATTATTCTTCTTCTCAAAGCATTGGGCAAACTGCGCATCGAGTTACGTTGTGCTGGATGGAAAGCCTGTATGTGGTCCTCACTGTCACACTCTAAATAGTAATTTTACAGTCTTTAGCAAAGTGTTCAGTAGAAGCACAATATCTGTAACATGCTCCAAATTTATTAAGAAGCTCCTTGCATTCTTTCTGAAGTCTTTAAGGCATGTGGCTTCTTTTGAATGGTACATAGCAGATTAGAGTTTTCAACCTTTGCACGTTTGTTGTTCTTGTTTGGAGCTGATGTGGGTTTTTGGAAGAATATCAGTCTTGTTCACTGGACTTCTGTGGTTTCTGTTGTTCGAACGTGGACTCTCATATTTAGGAGGAAATAAACCAGAGCTGCTAGGTTTTTCTTAGGAAAAGCTTGGGTCAGCCATATGTACTGCAAAATTTTTGATAAATTCATAGAAGAAGGAAAATGGAGGAAAGGATACTTGATATGCTCTTTTGTATCTTGTCCCAAGAGTTGGCCACCTTTTTTGAATATTATACGGCAAACTATTTGGTTTACCCCACAAGCAGTATCCAGGTAGCTGAGCCCGGGTAGATGCGTGCCTGCTTTGGCCACCTGAAACTCTAACAGCAGGTCACTGAGCTCTTGTAATTTTTCACTGTCCTTACTGAATATTTTTTGAAACTCCTGTGGAACAGTGCATTCTCTATGCCTTTCAGACTGCCAAAGCTTTGTTTTCATCTCTCCCATGGAGCCATGAGACCAGCCGTTGGATTACTAATGTGTACAGATCTGAGTCTATTGACTGGCTCTGTGGATTGTGGACATAGCCACTGAATCAGCAGGTCCAGCTCTTCAGAAGCAGTGATGCTGAGGTCACTAATTATGATTCTAAAGGCATATTTGTATCCTCTATAATTCTCAGGTTGATTGTCTAACCTTGTGAGTACGGCCTTGGTAATTTGACAGCAAACCATGTACCTTTCAAAGTCAGACGTGTCATTTTTTTTCTAATTTTGGAAAGACAATTGCTGGCTAAATCGTGCTATTTGTACGGTCATAAGCATTTAGTCCAGTAACTGGTTTGATGTGCACAGTTCGGCCACATTTGAAGCCAGTACTTTGTGGCTGTCAGGAGTATGTGACACATTGGATTACATGTAGGCGGTCTCTCGTAATATTAAGTTGATGGAAACTTCGCAGTTCATCTAGAACCTCCTGCGTACTAAGTTTTTTCAGCTTTCTAATGTAGTGTCCCTCTTCTCTGTATAGACATCATAACCTGCACACATGTCCTAGAGCTCCCTCTAGTAGAAGCTCATGTGAAGCAGGCTAAGAGATGGTGGTGATGTGACTCAGCATTTTTTGCTATAAGTCTGATTCATTGCAGGAAAGTTCATGTGTTGCAGTTTTTAGATTTTCATTGATTTTTCATGTGCGCTTTGTAAGCCATATGTAGCCTTCTCACTAGACTGTGGATCAAGATCTCAATTTTGTTCATCTCACTGCTGCTCTTGCAAAGACCATGCAGTCTTCTCTTCAGAAATAATACATCACAGGCAAAATTGATCTGTATAATGATGTGCACTGCCGGATTCCTAGCAGAGTCTATGCTGATGGAGATTGGGCTGTGATTACTTCACACATGCACTGATAATTTATGTGTGCTGTGAGAAAATATTGTTTTCCTTTTTCTGTATGGAAGCTGTAATCTGGTGTGACGCCCCAGGAGCGCTGATCCTGTTCGGGGATGCCACAGTGCAGGGAATCTTCTGGCCACAGGTAGGTCAGATTAACTTCTATGGGGATCGTGACGCCACTCTCGGTATTTGCGGTCAGGGGGTGACCGCCACTGCAGTTTAGGGAGCGCCTGGGGCTGATGGTAGATGCAGTCAGTTGTTGTGGCCACCCGAGAGTGAGGCTGGCCCCAGGGCTCAGTGTAAGTGTGTAGTACCACAGGTCGCAGAAGAACTCACACACAGGCAGCAATGTCTTTCAGGGTTTTTACTCACTCTCAGATGGTAGCTGTGAGCCAACCCGGGCGATGCTATGATGAACCAGGAGGAACCAGATATCCCTTCGACTGATGTAGGGGTGACTGCTGACTCGCCTTCCTAGCCCTTCTTGTTTTGGGGTGACTCATACTTGTAGTATTGCTGGAATCACCCAGGGAAGTCGCAACTGCCGTTCTCCCCTTTCTGGCCCATTGGAGGTCAGCGTGGACCAAGTAATTCTGGCTGCTTTCCTTCTGTCACTTATGGGCCCCCTCGTTGCTGCTGTAGCGGCGGACTCTGTGTAGGTTTGTGAGGCACATACAGTACCCTCATCAGCAGGTTTGGCAGACCAACTGAATGGGCCCCTGCTCTGGGCACCTGTTTCCCCGTGCGGGCTTGGACTACTGGCAGTCCCCTTACTTAGCCACCTCTTGCTACTGCCCTAGGTGTTTTTCAGGCGGCACTGCTGGGTAGCCTTTCTCTCCTGCCAGCAGCCATTGACTGGTGCAGTGTCTGGCAAGGCCCTGCTCCTCTGCTCTGCCCTCCAGATGCGGCTCCTCCACTCCTACTCCTTCGGCTGCCTCTGCACAACTCCCTGTCTCCAGTCCCACACCCACCACTAGCTGGGATGCGAGGGCCATGCCCCCTCCCTGGGTCCACCCAGGGGTCCCCTCTAAGCTGTGTGTGTTCCTGGTTCTAAGTGTCTGTGTGTCCGCACAATAGTCAGCCTCTGGGATTACCTGTATTGTACTGACCCAGGCGGGGGTGCAATACTCAGTGTCACCTGACCAGGTCAGGGGCGCCACACTGGCTTTACAGATGTATCTGGCAGATGTTTTTTTTTTAATATTGTGAGTTAACACTAGAAGTCCCAGATAGGGGTCATTTAACATTTCTACCTTTGGAACCCAGAGACGGGTCGAATGACCTGAAGGATTTTAGCTAACATCCTATAATCATCGTCTTTTGTTCTGTAATTAAGGCCATTACTGTCGCACCACAGGAGGTTGTTGTTTTCCATTGAGTTTAGCCATTTAGTTTCTAGTTAGTTCTATTCAGTTTATTGTATTCATTTGACCCTCTTTCGGGACTTCAAGGGGGAGCTCGACATTTCTGAGACTTCTAGTGTTAATAACTAGGTTGCGAGTGTAGGGTGCTTGAGACACCATTTCTGTGGATCTTTCTATTTACCATTACTCACATAAGAGATTTTATCAGATACTGTAGATTGACTTGTGACACCCTGACAAAATCAGGGTGTCACAGATGACTGCACCCCTCTTCCAGGTGCAGGATTCCCTCCTCCTTGATCCTCCAACACCAACCCCTCAGCTAGATACACAACACCAGCCAGCAAAGCCTAGTCACCCCCCATGACAATAGGGACACACCAGTGGGCGGGGCCAAGTGGATAGTGACGCCCACCTAGGGGTCCTGCGATGTAATGGGAGGGAACAAGACAGTTCTGAGGAGAGAGAGAAAGTGAGAGGAGTGTGAAGAGACCGGGTTGTCATGGGTTGGAGCTCCTTGACTACTGGACTACTGACTAGGTGGCAGTCGGCAGACAGGGCCACAGGCGACGGAGACCTTAAGTGGACCGGGGCAGGGTTGTAGCCCACCGGTACCGACAGCGGGAATCCGGTCCGGAGGCCGTGCACGACAGGGTACCTGGACCCTAGAGCAAGGACAGCTTTACACACCTTACTAATTGACCAGCCAGGGGCAAGATTTCGGGTCTTGTCCCACAGGAGGCCCAACGAGGGGGATAGAGCTCCGCAATTGCCTGCTAAGATCCCATGGGTCAGTTCTCGCGGGCCACAGCTCCCAACACACAGTATCACCGGGAGTGGACTTCCCCGTTTCAAGCGGAGTAGTCAAAATTAAGGACACAAACACTAAGTGCAGGAGGAAGGGACCCCTGTTTGCTGTACCAGGGTGTGGAACCCGAATACACCCGCCAGAGGTCTCTGGTCTCTGGCAATTTGGTTTACCATCTCGACTCTGTGTGCATTTATTCAGGAACTGTGAGTACACCAATACCACCCGGTCCAACCCTGCAGATTGCGCTCTGCAGCACCATCCCACCTGTATGCAGGCCCCGGGACAACACCTCCCCTTCAGGTGGAGGGGATAACATACAGCTGCCCCACTCCATCTGTCCCGGGCATCACCCCAGCGGCAGCGGCGGTGTCACCAACCATCACCGCACACCACGGGTGGCGTCACTGACAACACTTCCCCTATACAAATTCCCCTTTTCACTTGCGGGCGATGGACGGGTGCTCAGGCCTGGGTCCGGCTTCCCCTCGAGCCACCGCCACGATCCCGGATGCGAGCGTCTCGAGCAGCCCCCCTGCCGTGGTCTGTCCCCCGCCCGCAACAGACTTAACTGCAAAGGCAGCAATGGTTTATTTTCCAGCCAAATTCTGGTAGTTCTGCACAATTACAGTGGGTAAATAAGACAATTCTGAACCAGAGCTATGTTTAGGTGATGCTAAAAAGATGGATGACAAACTATAACTGAGGAAGAAGGAAGGGGTCCATGACTTCAGAGCAGCTACAGGGAGAGAGGGAGGACAAACTTCTGAAAGGCAAACCTTATTGCATACCAATGTAACAGAAACAATACAATGACTATACAATACCATATGATTCCCAAGTTTTGGGGCATGTCAAGTGCTTATTAAGATGTCCGTGCCCATTGGTCAAATCTCGGACCATAATGCACGGACTGGTCACAGGTCTACTGACTGTGTGTCACAGACTCAAAGAAGTATATGAAGCTGTCATGCTCCAGTTGGGAAACCTGCGGCTAGTATGTGCATTGTGGTGTGAGATTAGACCATGTGCATGGATGTCTGAATGAGCCGTAACAATTAATAAATAGCATTGTGGATACCATGTGGGTATAATAATGAAGGGGACACCTGAACAGACATGCAAAAACACGTTTCACTTCTTTTTCAGGAGGTCTATGTGGAGATATATGTTTCATTTGTTGCTGCGGATGAAAAGAATAAATTGTTAAAGGTTAAAGGATAGAACACAAGACTTTCCCTTCTCTTTTTGACTTGTTCATTTTGAAGGTACAAAATAATTACAAAATGAGGAACTTTTTCTTTCTAGAATTTAAGATGGAACTGACATTTTATTTTTAAGGTAATATATGCCATTCGCTGAAAGAAGGACAAGAATTTAAAAAAAATCACAGGAAAAAAAGAAATCCTGGAATCTCATACATTTCACTCTCTTCCATAGATGTTATTGCATCAGATTTCATTTCTTTCTTTCTATGGTCCATATAGCTGATGTAAAACATTTATGAAATGCAATATGGCTGATCCCATAATTCTTCTCAGAAAATAGCATGAAAATACATTGACACACAGCTCTGTGTTATTATTTATATGGATGTATTGGATTTTTTTTTCTGTTTTGTGAGCTTACGATTATCCACCTTTGTGTGTTAAGGGAAACATATTATTATTATTATTATTATTCAAACCTGTATTTAATTATTTAAAGCGTTATATAAATTGATTCCAGTAAATAACCAACACAGCCCTGAAGGAGCTGCAGAAGTTGGGGAAACATGTAGGGCTCTCACATTCTCCCTATTCTCTTATTCTTTTTGGGTAGCACCTTAAGTCACACACCTATGTTTGATCTGTTATTGTATTATTTTCCATTTATGTTATACTATATCCCTGTGATATATTGGTATATTAGAGCCATCATATACTGCTATTTTGCTTTTGCTTTTTTAGCTGCTTATCTCTTTACCCATGTATATGTATATACTAGCTGTAGTACCCGGGCGTTGCCCGGAATAGTAACTGTCTCTCTATCTCTCTCCCAGTCTCTGTCTGTCACTGTCTGTCTTTCTCTGTGTGTCTGTCTTTCTGTCTCTGTCTGTCTGTATCAGTCTTTCTGTCTGTCTCTGTATCAGTCTCTCTGTCTGTCTCTCTCTATCTCTGTGTCTGTGTGTGTTTGTCTGTCTCTCTCTCTATCTGTCTGTCAGTTTCTTTCCCCGTCTGTCTCTTTCCCTGTCTGTTTCTTTCCCAGTCTCTTTCCCCGTCTGTCTCTATCCCCATCTGTCTCATTCCAGGTCTGTTTCATTCCAGATCTGTCTCTTTCTCCATCTGTCTCTTTCCCAGTCTGTCTCTTTTCTTGTCTGTCTTGTTCCCCGTCTATCTCGTTCTAGGTCTGTCTCATTCCAGGTCTGTCTTGTTCTAGGTCTGTCTCATTCTAAATCTGTCTCGTTCAAAGTCTGTCTCGTTCCAGGTCTGTCTCGTTCCAGGTCTGTCTCTTTCCCCGTCTGTCTCTTTCCCCATCTGTCCCTTTCCCCGTCTGTCCCTTTCCCCGTATGTCTCTTTCCCCGTCTGTCTCTTTCCCCGCCTGTCTCTTTCCAGGTCTGTTTCATTCCAGGTGTCTGTCTCTTTCCCCGTCTGTCTCTTTCCCCGTCTGTCTCTTTCCCCATCTGTCTCGTTCCCCATCTGTCTCGTTCCAGGTCTGTCTCTTTGCCCGTCTGTCTCTTTCCCCGTCTGTCTCTTTCCCCATCTGTATCTTTCCCTGCCTGTCTCTTTTCCTGCCTGTCTCTTTTCTGGTCTTTCTCTTTCCCCGTCTGTCTCTTTCCCCTTCTGTCTCTTTCCTCATCTGTTTCATTCCCCGTCTGTCTCATTCCCCGTCTGTCTCATTCCAGGTCTGTCTCGTTCTAGGTCTGTCTCGTTCCAGGTCTGTCTCGTTCCAGGTCTGTCTCGTTCCAGGTCTGTCTCTTTCCTTGTCTGTCTCTTTCCCCGTCTGTCTCATTCCAGGTCTGTCTCATTCCAGGTCTGTCTAATTCCAGGTCTGTCTCATTCCAGGTCTGTCTCATTCCCGGTCTGTCTCGTTCAAGGTCTTCCTCGTTCCAGATCTGTCTCATTCCAGGTCTGTCTGGTTCCAGGTCTGTCTCTTTTCCCATCTGTTTCTTTCCCCATCTGTCTCTTTCCCCGTCTATCTTGTTCCCTGTCTGTCTCATTCCCCAGTTGTCTCGTTCCCCGTCTGTCTCTGTCTCTTTTCCTGTCTCTTTACTTGTCTCTGTCTCTTTCCCTGTCTCTTTACTTGTCGCTGTCTCTTTCCCTGTCTCTTTACTTGTCTCTGTCTCTTTCCCTGTCTCTTTACTTGTCTCTGTCTCTTTACTTGTCGCTGTCTCTTTCCCTGTCTCTTTACTTGTCGCTGTCTCTTTCCCTGTCTCTTTACTTGTCGCTGTCTCTTTCCCTGTCTCTTTACTTGTCACTGTCTCTTCCCTGTCTATTTAATTGTCTTTGTTTCTTTCCCTGTCTCTTTGCTTGTCTCTGTCTCTTTCCCTGTCTGTCTCTTTCCCTGTCTGTCTCTTTCCTCATCTGTCTTGTTCCCCGTCTGTCTCGTTCCAGGTCTGTCTCATTCCAGGTCTGTCTCCTTCCAGGTCTGTCTCATTCAAGGTCTGTCTCGTTCCAGGTCTGTCTCGTTCCAGGTCTGTCTCTTTCCCCATCTGTCTCTTTCCCCGTCTGTCTCTTTCCCCGTCTGTCCCTTTCCCCGTCTGTCTCTTTCCCCGTCTGTCTCTTTCCCTGCCTGTCTCTTTCCAGGTCTGTCTCATTCCAGGTGTCTGTCTCTTTCCCCGTCTGTCTCTTTCCCCGTCTGTCTCTTTCCCCATCTGTCTCATTCCCCATCTATTTAATTGTCTTTGTTTCTTTCCCTGTCTCTTTGCTTGTCTCTGTCTCTTTCCCTGTCTGTCTCTTTCCCTGTCTGTCTCTTTCCTCATCTGTCTTGTACCCCGTCTGTCTCGTTCCAGGTCTGTCTCATTCCAGGTCTGTCTCCTTCCAGGTCTGTCTCATTCAAGGTCTGTCTCGTTCCAGGTCTGTCTCGTCCAGGTCTGTCTCTTTCCCCGTCTGTCTCTTTCCCCGTCTGTCCCTTTCCCCGTCTGTCTCTTTCCCCTTCTGTCTCTTTCCCTGCCTGTCTCTTTCCAGGTCTGTCTCATTCCAGGTGTCTGTCTCTTTCCCCGTCTGTCTCTTTCCCCGTCTGTCTCTTTCCCCATCTGTCTCTTTCCCCATCTGTCTCGTTCCCCATCTGTCTCGTTCCAGGTCTGTCTCTTTCCCCGTCTGTCTCTTTCCCCATCTGTATCTTTCCCTGCCTGTCTCTTTCCCTGCCTGTCTCTTTTCTGGTCTATTTCCCCGTCTGTCTCTTTCCCCATCTGTTTCATTCCCCGTCTGTCTCATTCCCCGTCTGTCTCATTCTAGGTCTGTCTCGTTCTAGGTCTGTCTCATTCCAGGTCTGTCTCGTTCCAGGTCTGTCTCGTTCCAGGTCTGTCTCTTTCCCTGTCTGTCTCTTTCCCCGTCTGTCTCATTCCAGGTCTGTCTCATTCCAAGTCTGTCTCATTCCCGGTCTGTCTCATTGCAGGTCTTCCTTGTTCCAGATCTGTCTCGTTCCAGGTCTGTCTCGTTCCAGGTCTGTCTCTTTTCCCGTCTGTCTCATTCCCCAGTTGTCTCGTTCCCCGTCTGTCTCTGTCTCTTTTCATGTCTCTTTACTTGTCTCTGTCTCTTTCCCTGTCTCTTTACTTGTCGCTGTCTCTTTCCCTGTCTCTTTCCCTGTCTCTTTACTTGTCTCTGTCTCTTTCCCTGTCTCTTTACTTGTCTCTGTCTCTTTACTTGTCGCTGTCTCTTGCCCTGTCTCTTTACTTGTCGCTGTCTCTTCCCTGTCTATTTAATTGTCTTTGTTTCTTTCCCTGTCTCTTTGCTTGTCTCTGTCTCTTTCCCTGTCTGTCTCTTTCCCTGTCTGTCTCTTTCCCCATCTGTCTTGTTCCCCGTCTTTCTCGTTCCAGGTCTGTCTCATTCCAGGTCTGTCTCCTTCCAGGTCTGTTTTGTTCCAGGTCTGTCTCGTTCCAGGTCTGCCTCATTCCCCGTCTGTCTCTTTCCCCGTCTGTCTCTTTCCAGGTCTTCCTCATTCCAGATCTGTCTCATTCCAGGTCTGTCTCTTTTCCCGTCTGTTTCTTTCCCTGGTCTGTTTCTTTCCCTGTCTGTCTCTTTCCCCATCTGCCTCTTTCCCCATCTGTCTCTATCCCCATCTGTCTCTTTCCAGGTCTTCCTCATTCCAGATCTGTCTCATTCCAGGTCTGTCTCTTTTCCCGTCTGTTTCTTTCCCTGGTCTGTTTCTTTCCCTGTCTGTCTCTTTCCCCATCTGCCTCTTTCCCCATCTGTCTCTATCCCCATCTGTCTCTTTCCAGGTCTGTTTCATTCCAGATCTGTCTCTTTCCCCGTCTGTCTCTTTCCCAGTCTGTCTCTTTTCTTGTCTGTCTCATTCCCCGTCTGTCTCGTTCTAGGTCTGTCTCGTTCCAGGTCTGTTTTGTTCTAGGTCTGTCTCATTCTAGATCTGTCTCGTTCAAGGTCTGTCTCGTTCAAGGTCTGTCTCATTCCAGGTCTGTCTCATTCCAGGTCTCTCTCTTTCCCCGTCTGTCTCTTTCCCTGTCTGTCTCTTTCCCCGTCTGTCTCTTTCCCCGTCTGTCTCTTTCCCTGCCTGTCTCTTTCCAGGTCTGTCTCATTCCAGGTGTCTGTCTCTTTCCCCGTCTGTCTCGTTCCCCGTCTGTCTCGTTCCCTGTCTGTCTCGTTCCAGGTCTGTCTCTTTCCCCATCTGTCTCTTTCCCCATCTGTATCTTTCCCTGCCTGTCTCTTTTCTGGTCTTTCTCTTTCCCCGTCTGTCTCTTTCCCCATTTGTTTCATTCCCCGTCTGTCTCATTCCCCGTCTGTCTCATTCCAGGTCTGTCTCATTCTAGGTCTGTCTCATTCCAGGTCTGTCTCGTTCCAGGTCTGTCTCGTTCCAGGTCTGTCTCTTTCCCCATCTGTCTCTTTCCCTGTCTGTCTCTTTCCCCGTCTGTCTCTTTCCCTGCCTGTCTCTTTCCAGGTCTGTCTCGTTCCAGGTGTCTGTCTCTTTCCCCGTCTGTCTCGTTCCCCGTCTGTCTCATTCCAGGTCTATCTCTTTCCCCATCTGTCTCTTTCCCCATCTGTATCTTTCCCTGCCTGTCTCTTTTCTGGTCTTTCTCTTTCCCCGTCTGTCTCTTTCCCTATCTGTTTCATTCCCCGTCTGTCTCATTCCCCGTCTGTCTCATTCCAGGTCTGTCTCGTTCTAGGTCTGTCTCGTTCCAGGTCTGTCTCGTTCCAGGTCTGTCTCTTTCCCTGTCTGTCTCTTTCCCCATCTGTCTTGTTCCCCGTCTGTCTCATTCCAGGTCTGTCTCATTCCAGGTCTGTCTAATTCCAGGTCTGTCTCATTCCCGGTCTGTCTCATTCCCGGTCTGTCTCGTTCCAGGTCTTCCTCATTCCAGATCTGTCTCGTTCCAGGTCTGTCTCTTTTCCCGTCTGTCTCTTTCCCCGTCTGTCTCTTTCCCCGTCTATCTTGTTCCCCGTCTGTCTCATTCCCCAGTTGTCTCGTTCCCCGTCTGTCTCTGTTTCTTTTCCTGTCTCTTTACTTGTCTCTGTCTCTTTCCCTGTCTCTTTACTTGTCGCTGTCTCTTTCCCTGTCTCTTTACTTGTCTCTGTCTCTTTCCCTGTCTCTTTACTTGTCTCTGTCTCTTTACTTGTCGCTGTCTCTTTCCCTGTCTCTTTACTTGTCGCTTTCTCTTTCCCTGTCTCTTTACTTGTCGTTGTCTCTTCCCTGTCTATTTAATTGTCTTTGTTTCTTTCCCTGTCTCTTTGCTTGTCTCTGTCTCTTTCCCTGTCTGTCTCTTTCCCTGTCTGTCTCTTTCCTCATCTGTCTTGCTCCCCGTCTGTCTCGTTCCAGGTCTGTCTCATTCCAGGTCTGTCTCCTTCCAGGTCTGTCTCATTCAAGGTCTGTCTCGTTCCAGGTCTGTCTCGTTCCAGGTCTGTCTCTTTCCCCATCTGTCTCTTTCCCCGTCTGTCTCTTTCCCCGTCTGTCCCTTTCCCCGTCTGTCTCTTTCCCCGTCTGTCTCTTTCCCTGCCTGTCTCTTTCCAGGTCTGTCTCATTCCAGGTGTCTGTCTCTTTCCCCGTCTGTCTCTTTCCCCGTCTGTCTCTTTCCCCGTCTGTCTCTTTCCCCATCTGTCTCATTCCCCATCTATTTAATTGTCTTTGTTTCTTTCCCTGTCTCTTTGCTTGTCTCTGTCTCTTTCCCTGTCTGTCTCTTTCCCTGTCTGTCTCTTTCCTCATCTGTCTTGTACCCCGTCTGTCTCGTTCCAGGTCTGTCTCATTCCAGGTCTGTCTCCTTCCAGGTCTGTCTCATTCAAGGTCTGTCTCGTTCCAGGTCTGTCTCGTCCAGGTCTGTCTCTTTCCCCGTCTGTCTCTTTCCCCGTCTGTCCCTTTCCCCGTCTGTCTCTTTCCCCGTCTGTCTCTTTCCCTGCCTGTCTCTTTCCAGGTCTGTCTCATTCCAGGTGTCTGTCTCTTTCCCCGTCTGTCTCTTTCCCCGTCTGTCTCTTTCCCCGTCTGTCTCTTTCCCCATCTGTCTCGTTCCCCATCTGTCTCGTTCCAGGTCTGTCTCTTTCCCCGTCTGTCTCTTTCCCCATCTGTATCTTTCCCTGCCTGTCTCTTTCCCTGCCTGTCTATTTTCTGGTCTATTTCCCCGTCTGTCTCTTTCCCCATCTGTTTCATTCCCCGTCTGTCTCATTCCCCGTCTGTCTCGTTCTAGGTCTGTCTCGTTCTAGGTCTGTCTCATTCCAGGTCTGTCTCGTTCCAGGTCTGTCTCGTTCCAGGTCTGTCTCTTTCCCTGTCTGTCTCTTTCCCCGTCTGTCTCATTCCAGGTCTGTCTCATTCCAAGTCTGTCTCATTCCCGGTCTGTCTCATTCCAGGTCTTCCTCGTTCCAGATCTGTCTCGTTCCAGGTCTGTCTCGTTCCAGGTCTGTCTCTTTTCCCGTCTGTCTCATTCCCCAGTTGTCTCGTTCCCCGTCTGTCTCTGTCTCTTTTCATGTCTCTTTACTTGTCGCTGTCTCTTGCCCTGTCTCTTTACTTGTCGCTGTCTCTTCCCTGTCTATTTAATTGTCTTTGTTTCTTTCCCTGTCTCTTTGCTTGTCTCTGTCTCTTTCCCTGTCTGTCTCTTTCCCTGTCTGTCTCTTTCCCCATCTGTCTTGTTCCCCGTCTTTCTCGTTCCAGGTCTGTCTCATTCCAGGTCTGTCTCCTTCCTGGTCTGTTTCGTTCCAGGTCTGTCTCGTTCCAGGTCTGCCTCATTCCCCGTCTGTCTCTTTCCCCGTCTGTCTCTTTCCAGGTCTTCCTCATTCCAGATCTGTCTCATTCCAGGTCTGTCTCTTTTCCCGTCTGTTTCTTTCCCTGGTCTGTTTCTTTCCCTGTCTGTCTCTTTCCCCATCTGCCTCTTTCCCCATCTGTCTCTATCCCCATCTGTCTCTTTCCAGGTCTTCCTCATTCCAGATCTGTCTCATTCCAGGTCTGTCTCTTTTCCCGTCTGTTTCTTTCCCTGGTCTGTTTCTTTCCCTGTCTGTCTCTTTCCCCATCTGCCTCTTTCCCCATCTGTCTCTATCCCCATCTGTCTCTTTCCAGGTCTGTTTCATTCCAGATCTGTCTCTTTCCCCGTCTGTCTCTTTCCCAGTCTGTCTCTTTTCTTGTCTGTCTCATTCCCCGTCTGTCTCGTTCTAGGTCTGTCTCGTTCCAGGTCTGTTTTGTTCTAGGTCTGTCTCATTCTAGATCAGTCTCGTTCAAGGTCTGTCTCGTTCAAGGTCTGTCTCATTCCAGGTCTGTCTCATTCCAGGTCTCTCTCTTTCCCCGTCTGTCTCTTTCCCTGTCTGTCTCTTTCCCCGTCTGTCTCTTTCCCCGTCTGTCTCTTTCCCTGCCTGTCTCTTTCCAGGTCTGTCTCATTCCAGGTGTCTGTCTCTTTCCCCGTCTGTCTCGTTCCCCGTCTGTCTCGTTCCCTGTCTGTCTCGTTCCAGGTCTGTCTCTTTCCCCATCTGTCTCTTTCCCCATCTGTATCTTTCCCTGCCTGTCTCTTTTCTGGTCTTTCTCTTTCCCCGTCTGTCTCTTTCCCCATTTGTTTCATTCCCCGTCTGTCTCATTCCCCGTCTGTCTCATTCCAGGTCTGTCTCATTCTAGGTCTGTCTCATTCCAGGTCTGTCTCGTTCCAGGTCTGTCTCGTTCCAGGTCTGTCTCTTTCCCCGTCTGTCTCTTTCCCTGTCTGTCTCTTTCCCCGTCTGTCTCTTTCCCTGCCTGTCTCTTTCCAGGTCTGTCTCGTTCCAGGTGTCTGTCTCTTTCCCCGTCTGTCTCGTTCCCCGTCTGTCTCATTCCAGGTCTATCTCTTTCCCCATCTGTCTCTTTCCCCATCTGTATCTTTCCCTGCCTGTCTCTTTTCTGGTCTTTCTCTTTCCCCGTCTGTCTCTTTCCCCATCTGTTTCATTCCCCGTCTGTCTCATTCCCCGTCTGTCTCATTCCAGGTCTGTCTCATTCTAGGTCTGTCTCGTTCCAGGTCTGTCTCGTTCCAGGTCTGTCTCTTTCCCTGTCTGTCTCTTTCCCCATCTGTCTTGTTCCCCGTCTGTCTCATTCCAGGTCTGTCTCATTCCAGGTCTGTCTAATTCCAGGTCTGTCTCATTCCCGGTCTGTCTCATTCCCGGTCTGTCTCGTTCCAGGTCTTCCTCATTCCAGATCTGTCTCGTTCCAGGTCTGTCTCTTTTCCCGTCTGTCTCTTTCCCCGTCTGTCTCTTTCCCCGTCTATCTTGTTCCCCGTCTGTCTCATTCCCCAGTTGTCTCGTTCCCCGTCTGTCTCTGTTTCTTTTCCTGTATCTTTACTTGTCTCTGTCTCTTTCCCTGTCTCTTTACTTGTCGCTGTCTCTTTCCCTGTCTCTTTACTTGTCGCTGTCTCTTTACCTGTCTCTTTCCCTGTCTCTTTACTTGTCTCTGTCTCTTTCCATGTCTCTTAACTTGTCTCTGTCTCTTTACTTGTCGCTGTCTCTTTCCCTGTCTCTTTACTTGTCGCTGTCTCTTTCCCTGTCTCTTTACTTGTCGTTGTCTCTTCCCTGTCTCTTTAATTGTCTTTGTTACTTTCCCTGTCTCTTTGCTTGTCTCTGTCTCTTTCCCTGTCTGTCTATTTCCCCATCTGTCTGGTTCCCCGTCTGTCTCGTTCCAGGTCTGTCTCATTCCAGGTCTGTCTCCTTCCAGGTCTGTTCCGTTCCAGGCCTGTCTCATTCCAGGTCTGTCTCGTTCCAGGTCTGTCTCGTTCCAGGTCTGTCTCTTTCCCCGTCTGTCTCTTTCCCTGTCTGTCTCTTTCCCTGTCTGTCTCTTTCCCCGTCTGTCTCTTTCCCTGCCTGTCTCTTTCCTTGTCTGTCTCATTCCAGGTGTCTGTCTCTTTCCCCGTCTGTCTCGTTCCCCGTCTGTCTCGTTCCCTGTCTGTCTCATTCCAGGTCTGTCTCTTTCCCCATCTGTATCTTTCCCTGCCTGTCTCTTTTCTGGTCTTTCTCTTTCCCCGTCTGTCTCTTTCCCCATCTGTTTCATTCCCCGTCTGTCTCATTCCCCGTCTGTCTCATTCCAGGTCTGTCTCGTTCCAGGTCTGTCTCTTTCCCTGTCTGTCTCTTTCCCCATCTGTCTTGTTCCCCGTCTGTCTCATTCCAGGTCTGTCTCATTCCAGGTCTGTCTAATTCCAGGTCTGTCTAATTCCAGGTCTGTCTCATTCCCGGTCTGTCTCATTCCCGGTCTGTCTCGTTCCAGGTCTTCCTCGTTCCAGATCTGTCTCTTTCCAGGTCTGTCTCTTTTCCCGTCTGTCTCTTTCCCCGTCTGTCTCTTTCCCCGTCTATCTTGTTTCCCGTCTGTCTCATTCCCCAGTTGTCTCGTTCCCCGTCTGTCTCTGTCTCTTTTCCTGTATCTTTACTTGTCTCTGTCTCTTTCCCTGTCTCTTTACTTGTCGCTGTCTCTTTCCCTGTCTCTTTACTTGTCGCTGTCTCTTTACCTGTCTCTTTACCTGTCTCTTTACTTGTCTCTGTCTCTTTCCCTGTCTCTTAACTTGTCTCTGTCTCTTTACTTGTCGCTGTCTCTTTCCCTGTCTCTTTACTTGTCGCTGTCTCTTTCCCTGTCTCTTTACTTGTCGTTGTCTCTTCCCTGTCTCTTTAATTGTCTTTGTTACTTTCCCTGTCTCTTTGCTTGTCTCTGTCTCTTTCCCTGTCTGTCTCTTTCCCTGTTTGTCTCTTTCCCCATCTGTCTTGTTCCCTGTCTGTCTCGTTCCAGGTCTGTCTCATTCCAGGTCTGTCTCATTCCAGGTCTGTCTCCTTCCAGGTCTGTTCCGTTCCAGGTCTGTCTCGTTCCAGGTCTGTCTCATTCCCCGTCTGTCTCTTTCCCCGTCTGTCTCTTTCCAGGTCTTCCTCGTTCCAGATCTGTCTCATTCCAGGTCTGTCTCATTCCAGGTCTGTCTCTTTTCCTGCCTGTTTCTTTCCCTGGTCTGTTTCTTTCCCCGTCTGTCTCTTTCCCCATCTGTCTCTTTCCCCGTCTGTCTTGTTCCCCGTCTGTCTTGTTCCCCGTCTGTCTCATTCCCCATCTCTCTCGTTCCCCGTCTGTCTCTGTCTCTTTTCCTGTCTCTTTACTTGTCTCTCTCTCTTTACTTGTCGCTGTCTCTTTCCCTGTCTCTTTACTGGTCTCTGTCTCTTTCCCTGTCTCTTTACTTGTCTCTGTCTCTTTCCCTGTCTCTTTACTTGTCTCTGTCTCTTTCCCTGTCTCTTTATTTGTCTTTGTTTCTTTCCCTGTCTCTTTACTTGTCTCTGTCTTTTTCCTTGTCTCTTTCCTTGTCTCTGTCTCTTTCCCTGTCTGTCTCTTTCCCCATCTGTCTCTTTCCCCATCTGTCTCTTTCCCCATCTGTCTCTTTCTCTGTCTCTTTACTTGTCTCTGTCTCTTTCCCTGTCTCTTTCACTGTCTGTCTCTTTCCCTGTCTGTCTCTCTGTCTCTTTCCCTGTCTCTGTCTGTCTATCTGTGTCTGTCTGCCTCTGTCTGTCTCTTTCCCTGTCTGTCTGTTTATGTCTGCCTCTATCTGGCTCTTTCACTGTCTGTCTCTCTCTCTCTCTCTCTCTGTCTGTCTCTGTCTGTTTCTCTCTATCCGTCTCCCCACCAACATCATATTACCTCACGCATAAGCTTCTTATACTAACAATTTATGTTGTTCCTATGGCAACCAATCACAGCTACTATTAATAACTTAATGAACTGGGGAGAAGAATGAAGGATCGCACTCCATTCACTGTGCAGGAAAACGATTTATTTAGCGGTGCAGGGTAAAAAGCCGGAGACGCACTGTGAGCTGGCTCCCAGGTAAAGGACGACGGCCGTTTCGCCTAATCAGGCTTCCACGGCTAAATAAATCG
Organism: Anomaloglossus baeobatrachus; assembly: GCF_048569485.1. Taxonomy (NCBI): domain Eukaryota; kingdom Metazoa; phylum Chordata; class Amphibia; order Anura; family Aromobatidae; genus Anomaloglossus; species Anomaloglossus baeobatrachus. Next base: position 87,024,574 of record NC_134354.1, on the reverse strand, counting down.
TTTTCCTGCACAGTGGACGGAGTGCGGTCCTTCATTCTTCTCCCCAGTTCATCTGTACTTGGACTTTTTCTTTGGACGAGCACCCCTACTCAGGACATGGTAATTTACAGCCCTCCACGAGCACACGTGCGTTATCGCAGAGTGATACGCGGTGGTGCGGGACCACTTCTATTTTGTCGCTATTAATAACCTAATAGCTCACACTTCCATTGACTTTAATGGAGGCAGGATTTTTGGTGACTAACTGTAAAGCGCGGGGTTAACTTTTCTTGTCAAAATATAGTCTATGACGTTCTCTGGGTCACATGGGGTGTCTGTGCAAAATATAAAATATCATGATTGTAAATGTGACGGTGCGGATTCCTGTAGCGGACATGCATACACACACACATACACACACACACACACACACACACACACACACACTCAGCTTTATATATTAGATATAATGTATATTGTTATATTTTGCCTTATATTGGCCTGTAAGGAGATTATTTTGACTTCTACATATTATTATTTCTTGTACAGAGCTAGTTTGTTTGAAAAAAAAAAAAAAAAAGAAAACTTTTTTTTTTTTGCTCCTTTTTAAACTGCTTTATTATTCATTATGATTATACAATAAAATGTTTGTTCTTGTATACAGATTATTTGTTACTTTATAGGGTTACTGGTGCTTTTTCACTTTCTTAAAAACAGGTGTCACAGGCATGTTACGAGTGACAGACAGTCATGTGGTTTCTGGCCATAGAAGGTCACAGCATCTGGCTGCGCAGAATGCTCCCTGACTTTCCATTGTTCCTGCTGTTTCATTAATATTCATTAGAATAGGTAGCCTTCCTGCTGGATTCATCTCTCTCCCTTTTAGCTGTTTATCATCAGTATTCCCTTGGTGTTTAAATACTCCTTTCTTCTTTTGGACTGTGCTGGTGATATTCTTCAGTTAACAGAAGCCCTGGCTGCAAGCAGGTGGCTTGTACTCTTCTGTGGTATCGTTGTAGAAAACTTTGCTGAACTTCTACTTGATTTCATCTGTAGATATGTAGTTCATACTTTTCCCCCTGTGTGTCCTCCTTCTGTCTTCTACACTGTGTGCAGAATTATTAGGCAAATGAGTATTTTGATCACATGATACTTTTTATACATATTATCCTACTCCAAGCTGTATAGGCTTGAGAGCCAACTACCAATTAAGTAAATCAGGTGATGTGCATCTCTGTAATAAAGATAATGAATAATGAATATAAGGTGTGCTTAATTATTAGGCAACTTCCTTTCCTTTTTGCAAAATGGGTCAGAAGAGAGATTTGATGGGCTCTGAAAAGTCCAAAATTGTGAGATGTCCTGCAGAGGGATGCAGCAGTCCTGAAAAGAAGCGTGTTGGGCAAAAAAGGCGCAAAATAACTGCCCATGAATTGAGGAAAATCAAGCGTGAAGCTGCCAAGATGCCATTTGCCACCAGTTTGGCCATATTTCAGAGCTGCAATATTACTGGAGTATCAAAATGCACAAGTTGTGCCATACTCAGAGAAATGGCCAAGGTAAGGAAGGCTGAAAAACGACCCCCTTTGAACACGAAACATAAGATAAAACATCAAGACTGGGCCAAGAAATATCTTAAGACTGATTTTTCAAAGGTTTTATGGACTGATGAAATGAGAGTGACTCTTGATGGGCCAGATGGATGAGCCAGAGGCTGGATCAGTAAAGGGCAGAGAGCTCCACTCCGACTCAGACGCCAGCAAGGTGGAGGTGGGGTACTGGTATGGGCTGGTATCATCAAAGATGAACTTGTGGGACCTTTTCGGGTTGAGGATGGAGTGAAGCTCAACTCCCAGACCTACTGCCAGTTTCTGGAAGACAACTTTTTCAAGCAGTGGTACGGGAAGAGGTCGGTATCGTTCAAGAAAAACATGATTTTCATGCAGGACAATGCTCCATCACATGCATCTAACTACTCCACAGCGTGGCTGGCCAGTAAAGGTCTAATAGATGAAAAAATAATGACATGGCCCCTTTGTTCACCTGATCTGAACCCCATAGAGAATCTGTGGTCCCTCATAAAATGTAAGATGTATAGGGAGGGAAAACAGTACACCTCTCGGAAGAGTGTCTAGGAGGCTATGGTGGCTGCTGCACACAATGTTGATCATAAACAGATCAAGCAACTGACAGAATCTATGGATGGTAGACTGTTGAGTGTCATCATAAAGAAAGGTGGCTATATTGGTCACTATTGTTTGGGAGTTTTGTTTTTGCATGTCAGAAATGTTTATTTCTAAATTTTGGTTTACCTGGTGAAAATGAACAAGTGTGACGGGAATATATTTGGTTTTTATTAAGTTGCCTAATAATTATGCACGGTAATAGTTACCTGCACAAACAGATATCGTCCTAAGATAGCCAAATCTAAAAAAATGCACTCCAACTTCCAAAAATATTAAGCTTTGATATTTAGGAGTCTTTTGGGTTAATTGGGAACATAGCTGTTGATCAATAATAAAAAAAAAATCCTCTAAAATACAACTTGCCTAATAATTCTGCACTCGATTTGTAGTTGGTTAGTGGGGTTGACAAAGAGCCCTTCCCATCCGGTCCCTATTTAGGGCCCAGCACTAGGGATACCTAGAGTCAGGTATCCGGCTCGGCGCTTAGATGCAGAACCTATCTAGGGTCGTGAGGGTCCCCAGCAGTAGACTTGGTCACTGGTCACCATCTCCCCTTTCCCTAGACACAGGGTTTTCCTTTCCTTCTCTTTCGCAGTCCGCTTTGTACTTTCCCGTACCAAGCATGACAAAAGGCCTCTCTTTATACACAGGCCTTACATGAGAAAGGAGAGGCGCAGAAAAATACACAATGCCATATTGAGGAGAACAGCAGCACATAGACTAGGAGCATTTATAGGTTAAATCTGTCTTCTGTGCATTCAGACTTTTCAACTATCAGATAGGATCGGAGATGACAGTTGGTGCTCATAAAGTTCTATGTAGAGAAGAGGACAAAGGAGGAAGGAGGAATTTGAGGAACACGCAGATATTCTCCTGTAAGTTCTCCTAAAACAACAGTTAAACTTTGAATATTTTATTTCTATATAAAATTACATAAAACAATTTTTTTTTTCATTTCCAAAGTTCCTCCTGTGTTTAGATACTGCTGTTAGATACTTGCAATTGTGCTCCAAAAAATTCATAGAATGGTAATGTTGGAAGGGACCTCAAGGGCCATCGGGTCCAACCTCCTGTGAGGGCAGGTTTTCCTAAATCATCCCAGCTATATGTTTATCCATCTTGAAGATTTCCATTGATTGAGAGCTCACTACCTCCCGTGGTCGCCTGTTCCATTCTCTGACTGCCCTCACTGTCAGAACGTTTTTCCTAATGTCTAATCTGAATATCCTTCCTTTAAGTTTTCTCCCATTGCTTCTTGTACTTCCTTGTGCTAATGAGAATAGGGTAGATCCCTCTGCACTGTGACTACCTTTCAGATATTTGTAGACCGCTATTAAGTCTCTTCTCAGCCTTCTCTTTTTCAAACTAAACATCCCTAGTTCTTTTAGCTGTTCTTCATATGACATGGTTTGCAGACCTTCTACCATCTTGGTTGCTCTTCTCTGGACTTGCTCCAATATATCGATGTCTTTCTTGAATTGGGGCGCCCTGAACTGTACATAGTATTCCAGGTGAGGTCTGACCAGGGCAGAGTATAGGGGAATAATACCTCTCTTGATCTAGATTCAATGCTTGTCTTGATACATCCCAGAATTGTGTTGGCTTTTTTAGCTGCAGCACCATATTGTTGGCTCATGTTGAATCTGGGGTCTACTATTATGCCCAAGTCCCTTTCCCCGGTGCTATCACCTAGTTCTATTCCTCCCATACTATATATGCTTTTTACATTTCTTGTACTTCCTTGTGCTAATGAGAATAATTATTTTGATTCTCTCCCAGAACATTAATCTAATGTGTCTTGTGCCAATGGTTAAACATGCTCAGTAGCTCAGTTCAATTTCAATACCCGGCAGCAGACTGATTCCTTCTGCCACTTTTGCCAGTCAGTAAAAGAATCAATGTAGTAGATGGCACATTTCCACAGCACTGAACTTATTCCTGGATATTCTATGCAGAGATGAGCAGATTCGTGGAAGTTCAGTTCCGCGGGTGCAGCCGGACTTTAGACAAAGTTTAGTTTGGCACCCGGATTTGACCTGAACCCCAATAGAAGTCACTAATTGGGCAGTATAATGAAAAAGCAGCATCCAGCGAGCCAGTAGATATAAAAGATAAAATGTGGTATTTTATTTTGAAAAATGATTCTTAAAAATCTATAAATTCCATTCTCTTACAGGTAATAAATGGCAGAAGGGAAAATGTATAGTCCTCTAGGGATAAACAGGAGACGTGTTTCGGCTACGCCTTCTTCACAGTCTCCTGTAATATCTATACATTGTGGAATTTTCTAAAAATGTATTTCAATTTAAAGTGCATGTTATGGTCTGAGAAATGTAACATTATATAATTGCTCATTTTAATAAATATAGAGTATTATTTATTATGCCTTGTACCTTCATATTCCACAGCACTTTACAGAGATTATCATCTCTGTCCCCATCGGGGCTCACTATCTAAAGTCCCTATCAGTATGTCTTTGGAGTGTGGGAGGAAACCGGAGGAAACCCACACAAATACGGGAAGAACAAATGCCCTACAGATGTTGTCCTTGGTGGGATTTGAATCAAGGACCCCAGTGTAAACCACTGAGCCATCGTGCTATCTTGAGAAATTTTTCTTATCTTATTATGCCACCTTTTTCCACATCCATACATCTGCCTTATTTACCATAGCCCCAAATTACGTAGATGGCAAATAGCACTACAATACAACCAAAAATGGAATGGGATAGCGAACTGATATCCAACACCAGATAATCCATTGCATAATGCTACCGGGGTCAGCAGCCTGCAGACAATACTCAGCTGCTCTCGCCTTTCACTGCTATTTGTTTTTTTGGATTATCAAACACAGCTGTGTACGGGGAGGACATTTAATTACTCAAAAAGAGATGAAAAGGGTCACAAGAATGTTACAAGCTGTTACATCATGGCCCTGATAGGTCAAAATGAAACATACATGTCTGCTCCATCTAATCTGACGGCAAGGTGAGAACATTCGGCTTATTTGACAGCTTACTTTAAAACTCGGGCACAAGATTCATTTCTTGAAGTAAATTGTGAAAAGTAAATAAAATTACGTGTACCAAGAAAGTTTAGTTTTCCATCATACATGCTGTATGTCTTCCAGGGCAAGACTGGGACTGAGATTCAGTTCTAGTATTTGAAAGCACACAGACATACGGTAATATGTCCCATTACATCCAGTTGCCCAGATAAAGGTCTATATTTTGAATAGCACTGAAGCAGTGAAAATTTGTGATTTGTGGCGTAGTCTGTGAATAATACTGACTTTAGCTTGATAAGGGAGCGAGAGATAGAAGATGTGCCAGCAACATAATCAGACTCAGTGTGATTAATCAGTCATACCTGGAATTAGTCCTCCTGCTGCAATTGAATTACAATTACACATGTTTCTTCATACTTAATGCACTAGAGAGCGGAAGCATTGCAGAATGTTTTTTACAGAAAAAAAATAAATCACTTTCAGTCATAGATAGTGTGGTTGCTAGTCATAAGTGGCTATACTTAGGTTTTGTTTACCTTTTGCAATACTTTACTTTTTGTGAAAGGGGAATAAATGTTTTTCGTTTTTTTTGTTTGTTTTTTTTTATATTATAAAAAAATCCCCCAAATCCAAATATTTATCTGCATATGTTTGCCTTGCAACAAGTGTGGGTTGCAAACAATATTTTTACTAATCAAATTTTACATCCATACTCCCTACACTAATGCAGCATCCTGTTGCAGGTGCTGACCTTTTGGACGTGAGCATACCTAGCATTTCTTATGTCATTTTTAAGAAAAGCGTTGCATTTTGTTAGAAATTAGATTAGAAAAAGGTTAAAAATGTAGACATTCAACTGTGAGAGGAGCAGACCAGTGGAGGTTCAATTTGGCGGGTGCAGCCGAACTTTAAATTAAGATCAGTGTGGGACCCAAACATGACCTGAGCCCCAGTTGAAGTCACTAATTGGGCAATTCTGATCTCTGCCCACATGCAGCCAGCCATAAACAGATCACTTCCAAGGGCAAGTGATATGCGTTTTTCCTTTTTTTGGGGGGGGGGGGGAGGGTGTGCACATTACGTCTGATTATGCTGTTGTTAGCCCCAGAGCGAGCCGATCAAACACTGCAAGCAGCTTGCACTGGGCTGAGCACCAAGTGTACCCGAGCACAGTGATGCTCACATGAGTGGTTTTCATATATAAAGCACCCAAACTACGAATTTGAACTCTGGTTTTTGTAAAGTCTGTGTTTGGTACAAACACCAAACCTTGGGCTCGCTCATCTCCGCTATGGATGTATTTTTTGCACATCTGTTTTTCTAATCCAAACTGACAACCATACATGCCACACCTATAATGTGGCCTGCTGTTGCTTTCTGTACATTTACCTACCTTCCTACCAATACTTTTTTGGTAAAGCACATCATTCTACTGTTTACCGAAAGTGGAATGAGACCTAGAAAGAAAAGAAGACAATACCTACAGTCAAACATGGTGGAAGCTCAAAGATGTTTTGGGGTTGTTTTGCTGCCTCTGGCATTGGGGGACTTGACTTTGTGCAAGGCATCATGAAATCTGAAGATTACCGAAGGATTTTTGGTCTCAATGTAGTGGCCAATGCCACAAAGGTGGACTTGTGTTCTAGGTCATAGGTCTTCCTTCAGAACAATGACCCCAAACATACAACAAGAAGTCCCCAGATATGGATGGAAGCAAGGTTCTGGAGAGTTCTGAACTGTCAGTAATGAGTTTGGATCCAAATATCATTGAACACCTGTGGAGAGATCTTGAAATTGCTGTTGGGAGAAGACGCCTTCAAATATGAGAGACCTGGAGCAGTTTGCAAAAGAACAGTCCAAAATTCCAGTTAAGAGGTATAAGAAGCTTGCTGATGGTTAGAGGAAGCAATTGATTACAGTTATTTATTTTAAAGGGTGTGCTACCAAATATTAAGTTGAGGTTGAGGGTGCCAACAATGTTTGTCGTTTTGTGTGGAATTATGGGCAATTTACCTTCTTTTCTCTAATATTGACCCGAATATGTCTCCTTATTGTTGTAATATTGCCCCATAATTGTGGCAAAGAAAAAAACTAATACTCACCTCACCCCACTCCCACACTGAGTGGTAATGCGCTCCTCTTCCAGTCTTCGGCCTAGCGCCAGCATTAATAGTGAGATTAAGTTATGTAATCGCTCTACCTGATATTCCCTGCATGATACCGACCTCTTGCAGGCCACATTCTGCTAGTTGCCAATGGCTTGAATAACTGGAAGACTACAGAGCCAATGGATTTCTATGCTCTGCTACCATTTGTCACGCTCCCCGGGTCCCCTGCCTTGCTTCCCGGCTCCCCTGCCTCGCTCCCCGGCTCACCTGCCACGCTCCTCGGCTTCCCTGCCTCGCTCCCCGGCTCCTCTGTCAGGCGTCCCCCGCTCCACAGCCTCCAGCCCCCATCACCTGCGGTCCCCAGGCGGCTCGGTCCCCGCTCCCGGCGCCCGTCGGCAGCTCTGCTCCAGGCCGGCTCCCCTGCCTCCTGTTAACCGCTCCCTGCCCTGGCTTCTGGCACCCGGGCCTCGCGCACGCGCATTAGGGCGCGCGCGCGGTCATTGACCCTTTCTTAAAGGGCCAGTGTCCTCCAACAGGATATTGAAGGATCAGGTACTGGGTATATAGGCGGATCCTTTCCAAGTGGGCGGGGCCTGTTCTTCGTGTTTTCTAAGCTAGGTGTCAGGTCTCCTTGTGTCTGTGATATACTCACCTATCTCTCTCGTAGAGCCGCTCCTGCCTCGCCATCCGGTCCTGACGATACCCGAACCCCGAACGGTGAAGGCCTGCCATCCCGTCAGTTCCTGCCATCTCCGATCCCTGTGGTGACCCGTCTTCTCGCTCCATTGGTTCCGGACTCTGCCTGACGACATCTCGGCCTCCGAACCTGAGCTCCGTCACCCGGACTACCATCAGAGACCCCGTGGTCCCAGGGACTTCTTTACTCCACTCCTCTAAACGGACTGTCCTGCTAGTGCTCCGGCTACCGGGCACCTTGCCCTCGGTGAGGTGTTCAGCCCAGTGGATCCACCTCCTGGGTCTGCCCGTCCACCTGGCCCTAACAGTAAGAACAGGCCATGGATCCCGCCGAAGCACTAGCGGCCTTGCAGCAGGAACTCACACGCCAGCGCGAGACCCAGACCCGCATGCTGAACTTCATGTCTTCTGTGGATACCCGCCTGAACACGCTACAAGCGACGGCCACATCCTTGGCATCTCAGGTTTCCACTGTACAATCCACGGCCACAGCTCCCGTGGCAGCCTCCTCGGATGCTTCCAGACTTCGTTTGGCCTCACCACCCCGGTACGCCGGAGATCCCAAGACCTGCAGGGGATTCCTAAACCAGTGCTCCCTTCATTTCAAGCTGCTTCCGCACTTGTTTGCCTCCGACCAAGCCAAGGTGGCGTTTGTGATGTCCCATCTAGAGGGTGAGGCACTGGCCTGGATGAACCCCTTGTGGGAAAAGGAGGACCCTGTGACTACCAACATCCAGGACTTCCTGCAGGCAATCAGAAACACCTTTGACGAACCTGGACGTGCCGCTGCATCCGCCTCATCACTCCTCAGGCTACGTCAGGGGACTACGATGGTAGGGCAGTATGCCATCCGCTTCCGCACTTTGGCCTCAGAATTGGGGTGGAACAATGAAGCCCTCAAAGCCGCCTTCTGGGAAGGACTCTCCAGCCGTATTAAGGACGAGTTGGCAGGCCGCGATGTTCCTTCCACCCTGGATGCCCTGATCGCACTAGCCACCCGCGTGGACCTCAGATTCCAGGAACGATCCAAAGAGGTGTCCCGTGAGAGACGTCCGATACGGCATTCCTCTCCTCCGCAGAAGCCCGCCGTACTTCAGTCAGCGTCGTCTGGTGTCTCTGTCCACGAGCCCATGCAGATTGACCGTTTGCGGCAGTCCGAATAACGCCGAGCAGAACGGCTCGCCAAGGGCCTCTGCTTCTACTGCGGAGAGGGCACACACCTTCTACGCTCCTGTCCAGAGAGGTCGGGAAACTCCAAAGCCTAGGGATGGTAGGAGAGGCCACCCTAGGTGCTGGGACTCTCTCAGACCCGGTTACGTGGACTGTTCAAGTGACAACGGGAGAGACGCGGTTCACGGCCGAGGCGTACCTCGATTCCGGGGCAGCAGGCAATTTCATCCAGCAGGCCACGGTGGACAAGTACCAGGTACCTGTTACTCCACTCGACAAACCCCTCGTGATTGCCTCTGTAGATGGGAGACCCCTCTCTGACACCATCTCGTGGATCACCAAGCTGGTGGAACTACGTATCGGTGCCCTGCACACCGAGAACATCGCTCTCTACGTCCTCCCACACATGTCCCATCAAATCCTGCTGGGACTCCCCTGGTTACGGACACACGAACCGTCAGTCAGCTGGGGTACTGGTGAAATCACCCGATGGGGCTCCTCTTGCCACGAGAATTGTCTGAAGACTATACAGCCCATCCGACGACCTCCTGCCCTCGGCCTATTGGTCCTTCGCGGACGTCTTTGATAAAAAGGAATCAGAGGTACTTCCGCCACATCGTCCTTATGACTGTGCCATCGACCTACTCCCGGGAACTACACCACCTCGAGGACGGATATATCCGCTGTCTCCTGCTGAAACAAGGGCCATGTCTGCCTACATCACGGAGAACCTGGCAAGGGGATTCATTCGGAAGTCCTCCTCTCCTGCAGGAGCAGGCTTCTTCTTCGTTAAGAAGAAAGAGGGCGATCTACGCCCATGCATTGACTACCGGGGATTGAACCAAATCACTGTGAAAAATAAATACCCCCTGCCGCTCATCCCCGAATTGTTTGATCGGCTTAGAGGAGCTCGTGTGTTTACCAAGTTGGATCTTCGGGGTGCCTACAACCTGGTCCGCATCCGCTCTGGGGACGAATGGAAGACCGCATTCAATACTCGCTATGGGCACTATGAATACTGTGTGATGCCCTTCGGCCTCTGTAACGCACCATCAGTGTTTCAGGAATTGGTGAACAACGTGTTCCGGGACCTTCTCTACGTCTGTGTGGTGGTGTATCTTGACGATATCCTGGTCTTCTCTCCGGACCTCCAGACCCACATAGAGAACGTGCAGCTGGTACTACAAAGACTGAGAGAGAATCGCCTGTACGCCAAGTACGAGAAGTGTGTCTTCGAGCAGTCTTCTCTTCCCTTCCTGGGTTACGTAATCTCCGATACCGGTCTGCAGATGGACCCGGAGAAGGTCTCTTCCATTCTCAACTGGCCCCCTCCTTCCGGACTGAAGGCAATCCAACGCTTTCTGGGATTCGCAAACTATTATCGTCAGTTCATCCCTCACTTCTCTGCTCTGACTGCACCTCTCTCCGCCTTGACCAAGAAGGGGGCTAATCCAAAGAACTGGTCACCTGCGGCCGACGCCGCGTTTGGCTGCCTGAAACAGGCATTTGCTTCTTCCCCTGTGCTCCACCGTCCTGAGGTAAACCGATAGTTTACCTTGGAGGTGGATGCCTCCTCCTCGGGAGCCGGAGCAGTGCTCATGCAGAAGTCCTCCTCCGGGAAGATGGTTACTTGCGGTTTCTTCTCCAAGAGCTTCTCAGCGCCTGAACGCAACTACACCATCGGTGACCGAGAGCTATTGGCAGTCAAACTGGCTCTGGAGGAATGGCGCTACCTTCTGGAGGGAGCAGTGTACCCCGTGATCATTTACACGGACCACAAGAACCTGGAATACCTGCGGTCCGCTCAGCGACTGAACCCACGGCAGGCCAGGTAGTCCTTGTTCTTTGCCAGGTTCGATTTTCAGCTCCATTTTCGACCCGCGGACAAGAATGTACAAGCAGATGCTTTGTCCAGGTCATTCATGCCCATGGAGCAGGAGGAGGAGACATCCCAGCCCATCATCTGTCCTAGTAAGATCATTCCGGTGGCTCCTGTCACCCTGGCCCAGACACCGCCTGGGAAGACCTATGTCTCTGAGACTGACAGGCAAAAAGTGTTGCACTGGGGCCATGCCTCAAAAATAGCCGGCCATGCTGGTCAGAAGAAAACATGGAGTACAATTGTACGTCACTACTGGTGGCCATCCCTTCGCACGGACGTCGCTTCTTTTGTCTCAGCCTGCTCCTCTTGTGCCAGGAACAAGACGCCCAAACACCTGCCATATGGTCGTCTTCTGCCTCTGCCTATACCCTCCGTTCCGTGGCAACACATTGCGATGGACTTTATTACGGACTTGCCCCTGTCCTCCGGACACACAGTCATATGGGTCGTGGTGGATCGGTTCTCCAAAATGGCTCATTTCGTCCCTATGGCTGGACTGCCCTCTGCCCAGGAACTCGCTGACGCTTACATACAGCACATCTTCCGGTTGCATGGCTTTCCATCACACATTGTGTCCAACAGAGGAACTCAATTTACCTCCTGCTTCTGGAGGGCTCTCTGCAAACATCTGGGAGTGACTCTGGACTTTTCTTCAGCCTACCATCCTCAGTCGAATGGCCAAGTGGAACGAGTCAATCAGATCTTGACCTCCTTCTTACGTCACTACGTTAACGCCCATCACGACGACTGGTCCACGCTTCTTCCTTGGGCTGAATTCTCCCATAACCACCACGTCAGTGAGTCCTCCTCCAGCTCTCCCTTCCATGTCGTTTACGGTCTTCAGCCTTCCGTCCCATTACCTGTATCCTCTTCCTCGGATGTCCCTGCTGCTGATGCTGTAGTCCGTGACTTTTCTACAATTTGGGACTCTGTCAAGACGTCCATTGGACGTGCTTCCCTGCGGATGAAGAGACACGCAGACAAGAGGCGTCTGGATCCCCCGTGTTTCTCTCCAGGAGATCTGGTCTGGCTTGCTTCCAAGTACGTCCGATTGAAGCTACCATCATACAAGCTGGGTCCTCGCTACATCGGGCCGTTTAAAGTCCTCAGCAAAATAAATGAGGTCTCCTACAAGCTGCAGCTCCCGGCCACGATGAGGATACCCAACTCCTTCCACGTCTCCCTGCTCAAGCCGGTTGTCCTTGGTCCCTTCTCCGCTGCTGCCAGTTCTGCTCCTCCTCCTATTGCTGATGATGACATCTATGCGGTAAGGGATATCGTGGCCATGAAAACCGTACGAGGCCGACAGTTCTTCCTGGTGGACTGGGCAGGGTATGGTCCTGAGGATAGGTCCTGGGAACCCCGGGAGAATGTGGGTACTCCTCTGATACGTGCCTTCCTGTCCCGGTTGCGGGGAGGGGGGCGTGGGGGGTACTGTCACGCTCCCCGGGTCCCCTGCCTTGCTTCCCGGCTCCCCTGCCTCGCTCCCCGGCTCACCTGCCATGCTCCCCGGCTTCCCTGCCTCGCTCCCCGGCTCCTCTGTCAGGCGTCCCCCGCTCCACAGCCTCCAGCCCCCATCACCTGCGGTCCCCAGGCGGCTCGGTCCCCGCTCCCGGCGCCCGTCGGCAGCTCTGCTCCAGGCCGGCTCCCCTGCCTCCTGTTCACCGCTCCCTGCCCTGGCTTCTGGCACCCGGGCCTCGCGCATGCGCATTAGGGCGCGCGCGCGGTCATTGACCCTTTCTTAAAGGGCCAATGTCCTCCAACAGGATATTGAAGGATCAGGTACTGGGTATATAGGGGGATCCTTTCCAAGTGGGCGGGGCCTGTTCTTCGTGTTTTCTAAGCTAGGAGTCAGGTCTCCTTGTGTCTGTGATATACTCACCTATCTCTCTCGTAGAGCCGCTCCTGCCTCGCCATCCGGTCCTGACGATACCCGAACCCCGAACGGTGACGGCCTGCCATCCCGTCAGTTCCTGCCATCTCCGATCCCTGTGGTGACCCGTCTTCTCGCTCCATTGGTTCCGGACTCTGCCTGACGACATCTCGGCCTCCGAACCTGAGCTCCGTCACCCGGACTACCATCAGAGACCCCGTGGTCCCAGGGACTTCTTTACTCCACTCCTCTAAACGGACTGTCCTGCTAGTGCTCCGGCTACCGGGCACCTTGCCCTCGGTGAGGTGTTCAGCCCAGTGGATCCACCTCCTGGGTCTGCCCGTCCACCTGGCCCTAACACCATTGTTAACAATATCTGTGTCCTGAAGGATTGGTCTATCTGCCATGGGCCAGAATTGTCAGATAGTCGGTCCATCTCTGATATTTCCTGGTGGTCTTTTCACTCATATAACTCCTGAATATATTACAAGAATTCTGTAATATCAGGCATAGATTTGCTTTTTTAGTGCATAAACCGGCAAAATTATTAACATGCTTATGCTTCCTAAGCTTGAATCAATCATTTTCTTTCAGTCCACTCTGGACTTAGACCAATGGGCGAAAGTCTAGTCTGAAATTCCCTCTATGGCTCTAGAGAATGTCTCATCAGGATTATCCATAAGGCCCCAAGGAACATCTCCTCAGGATGATTCCTGTCCATATGGCCCTAGAGAACATCTCCTCAGGATGATTCCTGTCCATATGGCACAAGAGGGCATCCCCTCGGGATGATTCCTGTCCGTAATGCCATAAAGAACATCTCCTCGCGATGATTCCTGTCCATATGGCCATAGACAACATCTCCTTGAGATGATTCCTGTCCATATGGCTCTAGACAACATCTCTTCAAGATGGTTCTTGTCCATATGGCCTTAGAGAACATCACCTCAGGATGATTCCTGTCCATATGCCTTATTAGAGTATGTTCACTCAGAGGTTTTACTACTGAGATTTTATGCTGTAAAAATTCAGTTGTGAAAATGTCCCTTGTGGTTTCACCTTAAATCTTTTTTTATGTTGCTGTTTAGCAGAAGACCAGTGGGGCGTAAAAATTTTTTTATTTTTTTTTTTAAACTAATTAGAACCTTTTAGGTCTTCGCTAATATGTTCCTAACACATTTTCTTATATATGTGATTAATACTAGTGAGTGCTTGATGTAATAAAAACTTTTTACTCTCCCAAAGTAAAACACCAGTCATCTTCTCGGGATGATTCCTGTCCATATGGCCCTAGAGAACATCTCCTCTGGATGATTCCTCTCCATAACATCTCCTCTGGTTGATTCCTGTCCATATTGCCCTAGAGAACATCTCAGGATGATTCCTATCCATATGGCCCTAGAGAACATCTCATCGGAATGATTTCTCTCCATAACATCTCCTCTGGTTGATTTCTGTCCATATGGCCCCAGAGAACATCTCCTGAGGATGATTACTGTCTATATGGCCCTAGAGAACATCTCCTCAGGATGATTCCTGTCCATATGGCCCTATAGAACATATTCTTAGGATGATTTCTGTCCATATTGCCCTGGAGAACATCTTCTTAGAATGATTCCTGTCCACATGCCCCTAGAGAACATCTTCTTAGCATGATTCCTGTCCATATAGCCCTGGAGAACATCTTCTTAGGATGATTCCTGTCCATATGGCTGTAGAGAACATCTCCTTAGGATGATTCATGTCTATATGGCCCTAGAGAATATCTCCTCAGGATGATTCCTGCACACATGCCTTATTAGAATTTGATCAATCACAGCTTTTTGTGCTGAGATTTTTTGCTATAAAAATTCAGTTGTGGAAATGTCCCATGTGGATTCACCTTAAATCTTTTTTTTTTTAGGTTGTGTTTTAGCAGAAGATCAGTGAGGCCTAAGATTTTTTTAAAAAACTTAATTAGAACCCTTTTAGGTCTTGGCTCTAACATGTTCCTGACACATTTTCTTATAGATGTGATTATTACTAGTGTTTGATGTGTTAAAAACATTTTACTCTTCCAAAGTAAAACACTAGTCTGAGCGTTTTTTTTTCTTCTCTGGACCATATATCTGCTTCCATGGTCCTTTGCATGCCTCTTTAAAGTATTCTAAGGTCACAGCAAAGATCTCTCAAGCATTCCAAGGAACTCACAGGTAGGTAAAGAAAACACAGCTTGTTTCACATATTATATTTTGGTCTGATATGACCTCAATTCTGCTTCTGTTTCCCGAGCCTCTGAGAGACGACAAGTTCTCTGCGCTCTGTTTGCACAGTGCATCGGATTGTAAATTCCACAAGTAAATAATACATATGGTATATTGTTACTGGGTGAAATACATGTATTGATCTTCTTCTCCCTCCTCCTCCTTCAGACTATGTTAGATCAGAAGTTACAAAATTCCATTGTACAGAGAAGCTTTTCAGAGCACATATTTGGAATTCTTGATTCCCTGGCATGGTTCTTGCTGAATTTAGTGGACAGTGATAGTGATTGCAATGTTAGGAACTTCCGGTGCTAGATCTCTGAGTTTGTCATTTCCATATTAGTTCTTTCAATAAAAGAAGAAAACCACTGAATCATCTTGCAGTTTGAATTCTTTCAGGCGACTGTCTATATGAACTGAGCCAAAAAATGAATATTTCATTTGATTTGCTTTTTATAATTTGCAGAAAATTTACCCAGCAACTGGTGCAATGTACATTTTCTATAAATTGCTGTGGAGGGGTCCATTGACTGATGGACAAACCCTTCTCCGTCTTTTTTGATAGTTTTATATTGCAGAACAGAAGATTAATGACTTTTCATCTACCAGGGTGAAAGGATCAAGAGCTCATACACAGGCATTAAACTGATAATCCTATACATCATTACGAAAACAATTAAAGCATAGTTTAAAGGGAACCTGTCACATCAGAAACACAATTTACCTACTGGCATAACGCTAATATACAGGTAAATAGCATTACAATGGTGCCTGGCCATCTTAAAAGGAACCTGTCACCAGGATTTTTAGTTATAAGCTGCGGCCACCACCAGTGAGCCCTTATATACAGGTTTCTAAAATACTGTACATAAGTGTCCAGGCCGATATTTATAACATAAAAAAGAACTTTTATTATACTCTCCTATGGGGCAGTCCAGTCCGATGGGTGTCATAGGTCTTGATCCAGCTCCTCCTCTCTGTTTGCAGTTGCCATCCTCCTTCCCGGCTTTGTGTGAATCACACATCCTATATCACCTACACAGAGTCCTCCATTGTGCGCCTGCGCATGCGCACTTCTCTCTGCCCTGCTGCTGGCAGAGCAAAGTACTGTAATGCGCAAGTGCAGGGAAAGCTTGCGAATGTGTACTACAATACTTTGATCTGTCTTCAGCAGGGCAGAGAGAAGTGTGCATGTGCAGGAGTACTATGGCGGACTCTGTGTGGATGATATAGAATGCGCCATCCTCATGAAGAAGGGAAGGAGCACGTCGATCGCAAGCCGAGATGAGGTATTGGACTGGACGGCCCCGCTGGTGAATATAATAAAAGCCCTTGTTTACATTATACACAGTGGTTTGGGCACTTTATGTACAGCATTCTAGAATGCTGTATATAAGGGTTCACTGGTGGTGGCCGCAGCTTATAAGGGAAAATCCTGGTGACAGGTTCCCTTTAAGGAAGGGGTTAGCTTGCTAACAGACTCTTGCTATATGGCCACATGCACACGTTGAGTATTTGGTGAGTTTTATACCTCCAGTATTTGTAAGCCAAAACCAGGAGTGGTTAAAAAATACGGAAATGGTGCCCGTGTTTCTACTATGCTTTTTCTCTGATTGTGCCACTCCTGGTTTTGACTACAAATTCTGAGGTAAAAACTCACCAAATACTCAACATGTGCACATGGCCTTACTGAAATTGCGGCTACCAGGAAAAAAGGAACTTATTTCCTCCCAAGAGCCTCTAGCTTTCAGTCATGAGGACAAGCACAGAACACCTACAGTTAATGCTCATAGCACTGCTCACTATGCTGTGAGTGGTGGCTGTAAGCACACCCCAGAACATTGATTGACAGCTGGCTCTAAACAGATACACTACACCATGAGCTGTCAATCAAACTACTGAAATGTACTTAGAGCCGTAACAGTTCAGTGAGCTGTGCTGTGATCGGAGACACTAAAACCTCCGTGCATGCCCCCATGACAGAAAGCCGTCGGCTCCAGGGGAAAAGCAGTTTATTTTCCCCCAATAACCACACTTTCAGTAAACCAATTGGACAGCATTATAACACTGGTTATTTTTATTGTTAATTATTGAAATCCATCTCTAAAATATAACAAGACACTAGATGAAAAATGTAGGCAAGAATAGAGAACATTAATAGTGCATATATGCTACGTTATTCCTAGAATTGCCTAACCAAATTCTTTAGGTAGCCGTGCAGTTTGGCATCTAAATGAGATGAACGCGATATGGTGCCCCTGTGTCGCCCTGGGCTATGGAATACTCGGTCCCGGGCCACATATGTATGGGGATGCTGTGTCATGGTTATAGAATGCCCGATGCACTGGTTCCGTGACCCTGGGGAGGCTTTTTAAAAGGGGTTATATACAGGGGAATGAAAGAGTTTTTAATGTGATGTCACTTGTGGGTTGCGTTTATGATGATGGAACCGCTGCTGCACAGTCTTACCTCTGGGTCCGATGGTGGTGGCAGCCTGGATGGTAGGCCCTCTGCAAGTAGGGCTGAGCCCCAGAAAGTGAATGTAGGGGTCCGTTGCAGAAAGAAGGGAGACCACACAATGGGTATGCAGTGCAACTTCTGTTTACTCACAGTGATGTTCAGCTGTGGCCCTGAGGACGGCTTGTTCAGACCCATGGTCCCTTTTGTCCCAGTGCCGATGTGGTGACCTGTAGTCTCTTTCCCCGACACTTCTCACTTGTTGGTGGGACCCCGTAGCTTGGAGCGTTTGTGGGTTCCTTACTGTCTGTTGGCAGTCTCTCGTCCGTACAGCGGGTAGTGCGAACCCTGTAGGGTCGGTGTTACCCGACCCCGTCTGGAGACACGTCCATCCCCTTCAACTGTTACTACCGGACTCCCTGTCTGATTGCATGTTTGTCTCTGTCTGTCCCCTCCCACTGGGTTGCTTTCTAGTGGACTGGACTGGCTCCAACTCTGGGCGGCCATCCATTAGGTCCCGGACTAGTCAGTCATCCCTAATGGGGAGTGGGAAATTGGGGACGTTATGCATTTTGGTTCTACAAGCACTGGTCTTCCAGGTCCCTGGGCATGGGCCCTGCATCTTTGTCAGGATGCAGTACCTAGTAGTGCCCTGAGGGGTTCAGGGGCGCTACACCCATGTTTCTCCTCATCTTTCCCTAATGACTATAGATTTCCTTAGTGGTCAAAAAATGAGAGTTTTCACATTAAAACATGAAGTATAACATCTGCACATTTGTTATCCACTGTAACACATGGTACTCGATTTATAGAACTTGTAGCAAGCAAGCAGTTATATTAATTTATAGAATACTCACATAGCCTTTATTTTGCAACCTTTAGAGCAGGGGTGGGGAACCATTTTTCTGCCAAGGCCATTTTATATCATTTATCAACTTGAAAATTGCCCTGCTATATTTGGTCAAATAATTAATTACCGTATTTTTTGTTTAAAAAAACACAATAGATTATAAGACGCATCCCAAATTTAGAGGAGGAAAATAGGAAAAAAAAATAATGTTAGTGTTGAAATGGAGGTGCATCTTATAATCCTAGTGCGTCTTATAATAGCTCACAGGGGAGAGCAGTGGTGATGGAGAGGTTCAGGAGGGTTACAGGAGGCAGGGTCAATGATGCTGCAGGCTCGGAGGAGGGGATGTTGTGGCTCAGGAGGGTCACAAGAGGCAGGCTCAGCGATGCTGTGGTCTCGAATGAGGGGGTGTCACAGATCAGGAGGGTCAGTGATACTGCAGGCTTGGGGGTATCACGGCAGCGGTGATGGGCGGCATTGATCTACCAGCGTGCTGCTGAACTGTTGGCGATTGACACGATGGACTTCAGGAAAATGGCGGTACAGCCGGCGCATGCACAGATTGGCCTCCGTGGCCATTTTCTTGAAGTCCATCGCATATAGCATCGGCAGTTCAATGGAGCCCGTAGCGTGTCGGCAGATCAATGCCGCCCAACGCTGCCGTGATACCCCTGAGCCCGCAGTTATCACCAACCCTCTGTCCGATGACCCTCCTTAGCTGCTCCACTGCCTTATAATTCGGAAAATATGGTAACACACTCCTAATGTAATGGTAGGAGCGGCTTCTCATTTATGCGACTGTGATGTTAGGTGTTATTGGTCATGTTGCTACTCACAACTGGTTTTCCAGGTTTGTGTGGATCTGGAGTGCAGTCAACTGTGGTGATAGATTTTGTAAAGAACTCACAGCAGTAAGTTGTTAAGAACATAGATGTGTATTACACTGCATGTCTCCTCACAGTGGAAAATTCATCACTGCTCATGTTGTCTTTATAGAAGTCAAGCTAAGGGAGGTCTGCTGTATACATAAATTAGGAGACGCCAAGACTGTTGTATACACATCCCATATGAGACACTGGGGCAGTAACATATTGTCATGCTAGGTACGGGGAAGTACCAAGTTAATGGGGAAAGGGAAGGGAAACCCTGTGTCTAGGGAAGGGGGAGATGGTGACCCCTGACCAAACCTATCTCTGGCCCCTTGTCTTCCCTCACCACCCTAGATAGGTTACGCACCTATCTGCCAAGTCAGATACCTGACCCCAGCTGACCCCGAAATAGGCCCCAGTTAGGAAACGGATGTGATGAATGCTTAATCAACCACACTAAGCTCTAAAGAAAACACAGGGAAAGTAAACAAATAACTCTCCAGATGACTCAGGGAGAGGAACTGCAACAACAAACTTTCTTCAGATGAATACAAGTTGACTGCTTGCACTGAAGACTTGTTAAGGATTTTAGACCTATCACCAGCAAACAGTAAGGGGGAATGAAGGTATTTTAAGACTCAAAGGGAAGTGCTGAAGATTTAGGGTACCTTCACACTTTAGCGATGCAGCAGCGATCCGACCAGCGATCTGACCTGGTCAGGATCGCTGCTGCATCGCTACATGGTCGCTGGTGAGCTGTCAAACAGGCAGAGCTCACCAGCGACCAGTGACCAGCCCCCAGCCAGCAGCGACGTGCAAGCGACGCTGCGCTTGCACGGAGCCAGCGTCTGGAAGCTGCGGACACTGGTAATTAAGGTAAACATCGGGTATGGTTACCCGATGTTTACCTTAGTTACCAGCGCACACCGCTTAGCTTAGCGTGTGCAGGAAGCAGGAGCCGGCACTGGCAGCGTGAGAGCTGCGAAGACTGGTAACGAAGGTAAATATCGGGTAACCACCTTGGTTACCCGATGTTTACCTTGGTTACAGCTTACCGCAGGCTGTCAGACGCCGGCTCCTGCTCCCTTCACATTCAGGATTGTTGCTCTCTCGCTGTCCACACAGCGATGTGTGCTTATCAGCGGGAGAGCAACAATAAAAAAACGAACCAGCACTGAGTGTAACGAGCAGCGATCTCACAGCAGGGGCCAGATTGCTGCTCAGTGTCACACACAGCGAGATCGCTAATGAGGTCACAAAAAACGTGACTCAGCAGCGATCTCAGTAGCGATCTCGCTGTGTGTGAAGTACCCCTAACAACTGAAAAGATGAGGAACTCCACAGGTTCTAAAGAGAAAGAGATAAACCCCAAGCAGGGAAAAAGGGAAAGTCAAAGAGCAGCTTGTGTAGCCAAACAACCAAAAACTACAGGACTGTCTGTGATGTGTGACACATATACATAAAATAGAAGATACTGGGGCTGGAGCAAATATATTACATAGAATAGACTGTGGCTGCAGTATATACATCACATAGGAGACACTGAGGATATACATGCCATATGAGATGCTGGGACTCGCACATATGCATCAAATAGGATACACTGGGACTGGAGTATATATATATCACATAGTAGACACTGAGACTGCTGTATATAACCGCCAACACTTATATGAGACAGTGGGGCTAGAGCATATAAAACACATGGGAGACCTGGGGCTGGGGCATATACATCACATAGGAGACACTGGGACTGCACATATACAGTACAGACCAAATGTTTGGACACACCTTTTCATTCAAAGAGTTTTCTTTATTTTCATGACTCTAAAAATTGTAGATTCACATTGAAGCCAACAAAACTATGAATTAACACATGTGGAATGACATACTTAACAAAAAGTGTGAAACAACTGAAAATATGTCTTATATTCTAGGTTCTTCAAAGTAGCCACCTTTTGTTTTGATTACTGCTTTGCACATTCTTGGCATTCTCTTGATGAGCTTCTAGAGGTAGTCACCGGAATTGGTCTTCCAACAGTCTTGAAGGAGTTCCCAGAGATGCTTAGCACTTGTTGGCCCTTTTGACTTCACTCTTTGGTCCACCTTACCCCAAACCATCTCGATTGGGTTCAGGTCTAGCACAGATTTCCACTGGTCTAATGTCCATTCCTTGTGTTCTTTAGCCCAAACAAGTATCTTATGCTTGTTACCTGTCCTTAGCAGTGGTTTCCTAGCAGCTATTTTACCATGAAGGCCTGCTGCACAAAGTCTTCTCTTAACAGTTGTTCTTGAGATGTGTCGGCTGCTAAAACTCTGTGTGGCAGTGACCTGGTCTCTAATCTGAGCTGCTGTTAACCTGCAATTTCTGAGGCTGGTGACTTGGATAAACTTACCCTCCGCAGCAGAGGTGACTCTTGGTCTTCCTTTCCTGGGGAGATCCTCATGTGAGCCAGTTTCTTTGTAGCGTTTGATGGTTTTTGCAACTGCACTTGGGGACACTTTCAGAGTTTTCCCAATTTTTCGGACTGACTGACCTTCATTTCTTAAAGTAATGATGGCCGCTCGTTTTTCTTTACTTAGCTACTTTTTTCTTGCCATAATACAAATTCTAACAGTCTATCCAATAGGACTATCAGCTGTGTATCCACCAGACTTCTACACAACACAACTGATGGTCCCAACCCCATTTATAAGGCAAGAAATCCCACTTATTAAACCTGACAGGGCACACCTGTGAAGTGAAAACCATTTCCGGTGACTATCTCTTGAAGCTCATCAAGAGAATGCCAATAGTGTGCAAAGCAGTAATTAAAGCAAAAGGTGGCTACTATGAAACACCTAGAATATAAGACATATTTTCAGTTGTTTCACACTTTTTTGTTAAGTATTTCATTCCCCGTGTGTTAATTCATAGTTTTGATGCCTTCAGTGTGAATCTACAATTTTCAGAGTCATGAAAATAAAGAAAACTCTTTGAATGAGAAGATGTGTCCAAACTTTTGGTCTGTACTGTACATTACATAGGATATGCTGGGACTGGAACATAAACATCACATTGGAGACTGGAAACACTGCCCCTGCAGCATGAATGTAAGAATATACACATGCATTAGTGCTCAAGGAAATCTAAGAAAAAATTGACATACTCAGCATACAAAAATGGCCATTTCTATATCTGCCCAGTAGCTATATTCTTACATTCATGGTTTGCATGCTTTAGCATTTCAGAGTGCAGCTATCTTTTTTTGTCATTTTATGTCATCTTCAGTTATGCACCTGATCACACTGCAAATTTAGGAGTCCGTCTATTTTGTTTATTTAATTTTTGTATCATTATACATGTAAGTTACCTGCAGATTAACCCTATATCTGTGGGTAAATTGTGTTTACCTACATGATAGGTTCCCATTAATTAGCTTAGAGTGGAGCTACATGGTGACTTTATCAGCAACATTGCTCTATGCTGCTGCTACATTGCAGTGTAATGCAGGTGAAGTGGATTGCATTGCGACTTGCAGGTGTCAGGTTCCAGCGGGCGGTAGTCGGGGGCGAGCTGCTGCTGCTGCATTGTGACCTTGCACACTACAAAGAAATTGTGTCCCTGATTACCGTAAATGTGGTGTCTTGTGTGGAGTACATTGTACTCAGTAGTGGGCCACAGGTCTCCACTGACTCAAAGCCTTCTGTTTCAGTAGCCGCCACACATGAACCAAAGGACATTCAGTTTTTTTCAAATTCAAGAAGCTTACTCAACAGTCAATTCTCTTCCACTTGTAACACATAATAATTGGATACATAACACAGTACACTTCAAGGCTCACATTTCGTTTCTCATGGACAATCTATGCTCTTACCGGTCCTGTCAGTCCCAGGGATTCCCAGTCCAGATCTGCAGAACCTCCAAACTACATACCGTATCTTTCCCACCCTTGACTCCAAATCAAACCTTCCTTCGTCAGGAAGGGGTTCAGGTAGCCACCAGTGTACCAGCAATCAGCATTAGGCTACACATTTGTTTACAGAGTATATTCACCCAGGGAGTTCCAGTAAGGCGTTGTACTGCCCAAAAAACCCATGCACTCTAACCCGCCCTATCTGTCTCTTTACCCAGAAACCCATTCCTGTCCCTACACACTAAGCCCTCCCATATTGCGCTAGTCCCACACTTAACTATTTCTGTCCCTGTACTCTGTTGCTGACAGAACTGTCTTAACAAACATTTATATACATCATAACACAATTCTACATTAAATTTTCCATTTCAATGTATAAAAGACACACACAATTGGTGTCTTCAGGGGCAGGGACACGACCCCCTCCTTGCACATGGTACCGCGATCATGATAAGCAAATTGAAAAAATTTGGAACCACTTTGAATTTTTTGTAACTTGCTTGTTCCAATCACAATAACTTTACGGGTCGAGATAGGAACGATACTTGGATTTTCTGTTCCATCAAAAAGATAGACAATATAATTACTTCATTAATGTTCTTTAATGGTCACCCATGCGTAACATTTTGGCGATATATGCAGAAAAGAATTTTGGCATTGCTGAAACTTCACACTTGTGTGACCAATAAAATAAATTATATTTAAGGACTTGGCTGTTGTACTTGTTTTTCATGCACACAATGCCCTTATAATATTGTAACAGCATGCCTTCTCTATAGTGGTGGGGAATCTTTTAAATTGTTCATGAATTTAATCCAAAACTAGGAAGATTTTTACATCTGGGAAATTGGGAAATTCTAGCAAAAACCTACAAAAACATGATTTGTGCCAAAAGTTGTCACTTTCAAAATATTATTATAGAAAACCCTAGTTGTTAGTTGAAAATATCTTCAATAACAAAACAGATGGGGGCATTTCTTCAAAAGAGATCTCCTGTGGAAAAATACTTATTATGGTTATAAAAGTAGTTTTCTCAAAGTGCCAATAAAGAATAGTTTGAACGCTGAGTTTCTAATCAAATATGGTGGAAATGTCTGATTAAAATACAGTATATTTATATACGACTACCAAAATACGCAGAGAACTTTAAAGGGATTACCCGGTCTTAAAGGGAACCTGTCACCAGTTTTATGGCCTATAAGCTGCGGCCACCACCAGTGGGCTCTTATGTACAGCATTCTAACATTCTGTATATAAGAGCCCAGGCCGCTGTGAGAACATAAAAAACACTATAATACTCACCTAATCCGGTGGGGACCTCAGGGCCGGCGAGTGTGTATGACATGGATGTGTCATGCACACAGGCTTCAGAAGACTGAGGAGAAAGATGGCCGAGAGAGAAGGCGCTGGTCCCGGAGAACAGCGCCGCCCATCGGGCCAACCAGCACCGCAGTGACCGGTTTAGGTGAGTATTATAAAGTCTTTTTTATGTTCTGACAGTGGCTTGCACTCTTAAATATAGCATGCTAGAATGCTGTACATAAGAGCCCACTGGTGGTGGCCGCAGCTTATAGGCCATAAAACTGGTGACAGGTTCCCTTTAAAAGAAAGATCTGCAGTCACTGTCACATTTCCTCTGCGTGGGTAGGTAATTTTACCTGCAGTCACTAATTAGTCTGGCAAATGCTCCTATACTCTCTATCAGGGTGCCGTTACCAGAAATCTATGGCTTATCTCAGGGAGAAAAAAAGGCTAGGCTGTCTGAAATCAGACATGCTGTATCCATATCTCCCTCGAGAATTATTTGTTCAGGGTCCCCATTAGAGATGAGTGAACCATCCACGGTTTGGCTCGAGCTCGGTTCGCCGAACCGAGGTCCCGTTCGAGTTCGGTTCGGCGAACCAGTTCGGCGAACCACTCAAACCAATAGGAAACAATGGGAGGCAATCACAAACACATAAAAACGCATTATAAATGTACACATACAGTTAATAAACATTGCCATAACACTTACCGGTGCCCGCGATGCGTCCTGCATTCTGTCTCCTGTCACTATTCCTTCCGATGATCGCTGCGTCCTCCCGATAACCAGCACTGACAGGACCTTCCGTGACGTCGTCAAAATAGCCATGTGACCAGTCACGTGGCTATTATCTCATTGGCTACAGACTGGTCACATGGCTTTGCCGTCATGTCCTGTCCTAGGTCTTTTCATTGCACTCTCCGGCACACGGTGCACGTTTGTGTATCGCCGTGTACCGGCGACATGCTCTAGCACACGGTCGACTCCCCGTTCTGATTCCCCGTTCCGTTAGGGACCGGCTGACACAGCCGGTCATTAACGGAGATCACCGTTGCCATAGCAACGCAGTTAGCGGTGACGTCACCGCTAACCGCGGCTCCGGGAATCACATGATCGGAGCACCGTTGCTATGGTAACGCGTCTGTAAGCGTTACCGCTGTTACCGCTAACAGCCAGCAGCACTAATCACTCACGGAGTGAAGGCTGCATGGGAAGCAGCGTCTTCCCCCATGCAGCAGTGATGGAGCAGAGCTGCATTTCTTGAACGAGAAAGACAGAAGACCATAGATCGTGGAGGGCTGACAGTGACTAATAAACATGGAGTCTCTAATGTGTCTGTGTATTTATTTCTATTAAAGTATTTTTTCTCTGTGTGGTGTCTTTTTTTTAACCTTTTATTGGAGATTCTTAATGGCCGGGTCAAACGTGCCTGACATTAAGAATCTCTGGCTTAATACTAGCTAGTAAAACAAAACCAGTATTAACTCATTATTACCCAGCAAAGCCACCATCACCAGGGCTGTTGGAAGAGTTGGATACAGCGCCAGATGATGGCGCTTCTATGAAAGCGCCATTTTCTGGGGCGGCTGCGGACTGCAATTCGCAGCAGAGGCGCCCAGAAACCTCGGGCTAACCTGTGCTGCAGATTCCAATCCCCAGCTGCCTAGTTGTACCTGGCTGGACACAAAAATGGGGCGAAGCCCACGTCATTTGTTTTTTAATTATTTCATGAAATAAGTGAAATAATTAAAAAAAACGGGCTTCCCTATATTTTTGGTTCCCAGCCGGGTACAAATAGGCAGCAGGGGGTTGGGGGCAGCCCGTACCTGCCTGCTGTACCTGGCTAGCATACAAAAATATGGCGAAGCTCACGTCATTTTTTTTGTAGTTTTTTGGCAAAAAAAATAAAAAATGCTTCCCTGGATTTTCCATTGCCAGTGAAGGTAACACCAAGCAGTGGGGGTTAGCAGCCAGTAGCTGCTTGGATTACCCTTAGCTAGGAATACAAAAAATACAGCGGGAGCCCATATATATTTTTTTTAATTATTTATTTAAATAACTAAAAACAAAATGGACTTCCCTGTATTTTGATTGCTGGACATCACAGTGCTGTAAAAATAAATCTTTAAAAAAAATGACGTAGCGCTCCGCGGTATTTTTGAGTCTCAGCGCAGATAAAGCAGACAGCTATGGGTTGACACCCCCATCTGCCTGCCGTTACCTTGGCTGGCAATCAAAATACAGGGAAGCCCATTAATTTTTTCTATTTAAAAAATAGTTAAAAAAAAATGACGTTGGGTCCCCCCATTTTTGATAGCCAGCTAGGGTAAAGCAGAAGGCTGTAACCTGAAAACCACAGCTGGCAGCTTTACCGTGGTTGGGGATCCAATGTGGAGGTCACCCTAGGCTCTTTTTTTATAATTATTTTATAAATATTAATAATTACAAAAAAAAAGTAGGGTCCCCCCCAAATTGGATCACCAGCCAAGGTAAAGCGGACAGCTGTGGTCTGGTATTCTCAGGGTGGGAAGGTCCATAGTTATTGGGCCTTTACAGCCTAAAAATAGCAGGCCGCAGGCACCACAGACGTGGCGCATCCACTAGATGCGCCAATCCTGGCGCTTCACCCCAGCTCATCCCGTGCCCTGGTGCAGTGGCAAACGGGGTAATAAATCGGATTGATACTAGCTGTAAAGTCACCTGACATCAAGCCCAGCAGTTTGTGATGTCTTGGCGTCTATTAGATACCCAACATCATAAACTGTCAGTACTAACAAAAACAAAATCGACAAAAAAAATTTATTTGAAAAAACAGTCCCCAAAACATTTCCTCTTTCACCAATTTATTGTAAGAAAAAAAATAAAGGGGTCCCACGACGACTCTGGACCGTCTAGAATATGGGGGGGAGACACTCAGGGAACGTATCCCCCATTTTCTAGGAGTGCAGACCCTTCATGTGAGGAGTGTGGGTGCAATGAATCTGCACTCACTCTCCCCGGGTCCAGAGCAGCAGAGTCCATGTCGTAACGGTTGCTACCAAAGCTGCAATGCCCTGCTCATGAGGTAAGGGCATGCCTAATCAGGAGAACTATTCTACATTTCCAAATATTGGTATTTGCTGATATTATTGCTATTCCACCTACTATATATTGGGGATAGGATCTTGGAGATGGAATACCCCTTTAAGTCCAGTTATCCAGCTGAATGAATACTTAACAACAGAGCTCGCTATTTAGATGTGTTTTCTTGTGTCGTATAACAGACTCTCATGTTTGGTAGTCGTTCACCAGGGCAACTATAAAATCAAATACCTCCATTTGGAAATGTAGTATATAGCTCTCCTGATCAACTATGTTCCTTACCTCATGAGAAGGGCATTGCAGTAATAATAATAATTTATTCATTTATATAGCGTTATTAATTCCATAGCGCTTTGCATACATTGGGAACAGTGTCCCCATTGGGGCTCACAATCTAAATTCCCTATCTGTATGACTTTGGAGTGTGGGAGGAAACCGGAGTATCCGGAGGACACCCACACAAACACAGGGAGAACATACAAACTCCTTGCAGATGGTGTCCTTGGTGGGAATTGAACCCATGACCTCAGCGCTGCAAGATTGCAGTGCTAACCACTGAGTCACCGTGACGCCCATTTAGCTTACAGATGCATAACCACCCCTCACTGTGTCTGAACACAGGAAGCTGAGCTGACAGCCGCTCTGTGCATGCGGCAACGTCTATTGTGAAGGAGAGGGCCGCGGGGGATCAACGCTGCACAGGTACCGTGGGACACCGGGGAACACCGGTGGTGTTATAAGGGGTGACATGGCAGGGCCTGGGGAGGAGTTTTCTGTCGCATGTGTCATTGCACATGCTACAGAAATCAGAGGAGTAGGGTGAATGCGGCCGGCGTGCTGCTGTGCGCGCGGCCATCTTGGATTTCTGGGAGGAGGTCAGGGGGGGGAATTTGGCGACACCGGGGGACCGGAGGGGACCGGGGAGGAGATTTATCATGTTTGTTCATGCCAGATAGGAGATAAATAATTTTTTACCGGCGCTGTCATTTACTGTAACGTGATCATCGGTGTACGGTGTATACCTGTGATCACGTGAGCGGAGACCGGAAAAACCGTCCTGAATCATGATCTCCAGGGTCTCAGCTAGCCCTGAAACCCCGGAGATTTTCTGACGCTGGGGGGCGTTATTCACTTATTTCTGCCTGCTGTTTATAAACGGCAGATCAGAATAAGGCTACATTAACAGGACCGATCCATTTTTGTGGTCTGCAAAAAAACAGTCCGTGTTTTTTCATGGGTGCATCCGTGTGGCATCCGTTTCCGTTCCGTAGACGGTCCGTATGTCATCTGTTTGTCATCCATGTGCCTTCCGTTTTTTTTGCGTACTGCAAAAAAACTGAAGGAGGGAAAATACATAAATTTACCCAGGATCCAAAGCTTCAACCTACATGAGGCGGTCACATGTTCACTCCAGTGCCATTTTCTACTGCTTATCACAGCGTAGAGCGCTCTGATGATTTTCCTGTGCTTGTACACTTCATATAAGTCTTTTCTGTCATTATAAGGGCAGAAAGACACATCATGTCCCACTCTCCTGCATTTTGTAATTTTGCACCCTTTGGTGCCTTTCATGTGGCACTAACGGGTGCTTAGCCTTGTATTTAGCCAAAAAAAAAAAAAAAATTAAAAAAAAAAATGACGTAGGGTTCCCCCTATTTTTGATAGCCAGTTAGGGTAAAGCAGACGGCTGCAGCCTGCAGACCACAGCTGGCAGCTTCACCTTGGCTGGTAATCCAAAACTGAGGGCACCCACGCTGTTATTTTAAATTAAATAAATAATAATAAAAAAAAAAACCACGTGGGGTTCCCCCCAAAATTGGATCACCAGCCAAGGAAAAGCAGACAGCTGGGGTCTGATATTCTCAGACTAGGGAGGTCCATGGTTATTGGACACTCCCCAGCCTAAAAATAGCAGGCCGCCGCCGCCCCAGAAGTGGCGCATCCATTAGATGCGCCAATCCTGGTGCTTCGCCCCAGCTCATCCCGTGCCCTGGTGCGGTGGCAAACGGGGTAATATATGGGGTTAATACCACATGTGTAATAATGTCACCTGGCATCAAGCCCTGGGGTTGGTGAGGTCAGGCGTCTATCAGATACCCGACATCACCAACCCAGTCAGTAATAAAAAAAAATAGATGACAAACACATTTTTATTTGAGAAAACACTCCCCAAAACATTCCCTCTTTAACCAATTTATTAGAAAGAAAAACAAATCCAGGTCTGCTGTAATCCAAGGGGTTCCCATGACGATCCACACTGTCCCAGTCAATGAAGAGCAGGATGTTCCCCATTGGCTGGGAGAGCAATACAGTGACCTGAGCTAACATCAATAGCCCACTGCAAGGGATGACAAGTGCTGCTGTCAGCGAGGTACATTACCTGCGCTGATCTCCTGCACACTGACTTCAATCACCTTCACAGCCAAGTATCGCGAGCGGCCCGTGACTTCACCCGTGACTTCACCGCGGCGGCCATGGAGGACAGTGACAGCGCTGAGGTGGGGAGGACGGGACTTCATCACCGCAGGTAAGCCAAGCGGGGTAATGCGTGCGGAGTGCCAGGTGGGCGGAGCCTAGCGGGGTAATGTGTGCAGAGTGCCAGGTTGGCGGAGCCTAGCGGGGTAATGTGTGCAGAGTCCAGGTGGGTGGAGCCTAGCGGGGTAATGTGTGCAGAGTGCCAGGTGGGCGGAGCCTAGCGGGACCATGTGTGCAGAGTGCCAGGTGGGCGGAGCCTAGCGGGGTAATGTGTGCAGAGTGCCAGGTGGGCGGAGCCTAGCAGTGCCATGTGTGCAGAGTGCCAGGTGGGCGGAGCCTAGCGGGGTAATGTGTGCAGAGTGCCAGGTGGGCGGAGCCTAGCGGGACCATGTGTGCAGAGTGGCAGGTGGGCAGAGGCTAGCGGGACCATGTGTGCAGAGTGCCAGGTGGGCGGAGCCTAGTGGGGCCATGTGTGCGGGCGGCGGAGTGTGAAGTGGGTGGAGCCTAGCGGGGTCATGTGGCGCTGAGGACGTCAGTGCCGGTGACTGCATCGCTGGGGACAGGTGAGTGTGAGTGTGTGTGTGTGTGTCTGTCTGTGTGAGTGTGTGTATGTGTACATGCCGCGTGCAAGAGGGGGCGGAGCGAGCTGAGTGGGGAAGTGTCGGCTTCCTGCACAAGTAACTAGGATAAATATCGGGTTACTAACCAAAGCGCTTTGCTTGGATACCCGATGTTTATCTTGGTTACCAGCTTCTGGCAGGCTGCCAGCGATGGCTCCCTGCACACTGTAGCTGTAAAAAGCCCTGCTTTTTGCAGCTAGAACCGTTCTCGAACTTAACTAGAACTATCAAACTTTAGCAAAAAGCTCGAGTTCTAGTTCGATCTAGAACACCCCCCAAAAATCACTCGAACCGCGAACTGGAGAACCGCGAACCGTGCTCAACTCTAGTCCCCATACACATTAGACTGTCAGCCAAACTTCTCGATTTTGCTGACTTTGGTCAATTTCATTCTCATGTGTATAGGGGCTTTAGAGTGGATCTGCCAACAGATTTCACAATACAAGCTGCGTACATTTTTAAATTGAACTCTTAAGGTGGCTTTACACGCGGACGATATTGCTAGCAATTGCTAGCGATATCGAGCGTGTAAGTACCCGCCCTGGGAGCAGCATAATGTAGGGGCAGAGATCCTGATTCCAGCGAAATTTCACTTACTGAGCTGTTTAGTGTAGTTTTGATAAAATCACTGTCTAATCATCAGTAGATTATTACTAGAGTAGCATGCTTTCAGGTTGTCCAGCATATTAATGAGCTTTGTGTAACTGCTAGATCTGCAGCAGAGAAAACATTGATTTTATCAGAATGACAGCAAACCGCTCAGTAAGTGACACATCGCTGGAATCAGGGTCTTTGTCTCTACATTATGCTGCTCTCAGATGGGGGAGCAAAAACCTAGTGATGGATTCCCTTTAACAATAGTAAGGAGATACTTGGGAGTTATCAGTCATTATTAGACTCTGGACTATACAGGAACCACAGTAAAGCTTCGGTTCCACTTGTGTTTAGCACGGACGAGTGCAATCTGATAAAACTCGCACCAGTGTAAAACTAAAGGGCAATGTCCGTCTGAGATTGATTTCTCATGACATATTGGCATGAGAAAAGAATCGCCACTAGAGTTGAGCGCGGTTCGCGGTTCTCCAGTTCGCGGTTCGAGTGATTTTGGGGCTGTTCTAGATCGAACTAGAACTCGAGCTTTTTTGCTAAAATTCGATAGTTCTAGACACGTTCGAGAATGGTTCTAGCAGCAAAAAGCAGGGCTTTTTACAGCTACAGTGTGCAGGAGCCATCGCTGGCAGCCTGCCACAAACTGGTAACCAAGATAAACATCAGGCATCCAACCAAAGCGCTTTGGTTAGTAACCCGATGTTTATCCTAGTTACGTGCAGGAAGCCCACACTTCCCCGCTCAGCTCGCTCCGCCCCCTCCTGCCCGCGACATGTACACACGTACACACGTACACACACACTCTGCACACATGGTCCCGCTCGGCTTACCTGCGGTGATGAAGTCCCGCCATCCCGACCTCAGCGCTGTCACTGTCCTCCATGGCCGCTGCTTGTCACATCACCTTCTCTCGCTTGCGACCCGAGACTGACTAGCGGTGACGTCACGGGCCTCTCACGATACTTGGCTGTGAAGGCGGCGGTCATTGAACTCAGTGACAGGTGCTGTCAGTGTGCTGGAGATCAGCGCAGGTAATGTACCTCGCTGACAGCAGCACTTGTCATGCCCTGCAGTGACCTGGGCTGACCCATTGATGTTAGCTCAGGTCACTGCATTGCTCTCCCAGCCAATGGGGAACATTCTGCTCTTCATTGACTGGGACAGTGTGGATCGTCATGGCAACCCCTTGGATTACACCAGACCTGGATTTGTTTTTCTTTCTAATAAATTTGTTCAAGAGGGAATGTTTTGGGGAGTGTTTTTTCAAATAAAAATGTGTTTGTCGTCTATTTTTTTTTATTACTGACTGGGTTGGTGATGTCGGGTATCTGATAGACGCCTGACCTCACCAACCCCACGGCTTGATGCCAGGTGACATTACACATCTGGTATTAACCCCATATATTACCCCGTTTGCCACCGCACCAGGGCGCGGGATGAGCTGGGGCGAAGCACCAGGATTGGCGCATCTAATGGATGCGCCACTTCTGGGGCGGCTGCAGCCTGCTATTTTTAGGCTGGGGAGAGTCCAATAACCATGGACCTCCCTAGTCTGAGAATATCAGACCCCAGCTGTCTGCTGTACCTTGGCTGGTGATCCAATTTTGGGGGGACCCCTACATGTTTTTTTTTTTTAATTATTTATTTAATTTAAAATAACAGCGTGGGGTGCCCTCAGTTTTGGATTACCAGCCAAGGTGAGGTTGCCAGCTGTGGTCTGCAGGCTGCAGCCGTCTGCTTTACCCTAGCTGGCTACAAAACTAGGGGGAACCCTACGTCATTTTTTTTTCATTTTTTTGGCTAAATACAAAGCTAAGCACCCCTTAGTGCCACATGAAAGGCACCAAAGGGTGCAAAATTACAAAATGCAGGAGAGTGGGACATTATGTGTCTTTCTGCCATTATAATGACAGAAAAGACTGATATGAAGTGCACAAGCACAAGAAAATCACTAGAGCGCTCTACGCTGTGAAAAGCAGTAGAAAATGGCACTGGAGTATGGAATATGTGACCGCCTCATGTAGGATGAAGCTATGGATCCTGGGTAAATTTATGCATTTACCCTCCTTCAGATTTTTTGCAGTACACAAAAAAAACGGAAGGCACACGGATGACAAACAGATGACATACAGACCGTCTACGGAACGGAAACGGATGCCACACGGATGCACCCGTGAAAAAAAACGGACTGTTTTTTGCAGACCGCAAAAATGGATCGGTCATGTTAATGTAGCCTTATTCTGATCTGCCGTTTATAAACAGCAGGTAGAAATAAGTGAATAACGCCCCCCGTCATCAGAAAATCTCCGGGGTTTCAGGGCTAGCTGAGACCCTGGAGATCATGATTCAGGACGGTTTTTCCGGTCCCCGCTCACGTGATCACAGGTATACACCGTACACCGATGATCACGTTACAGTAAATGACAGCGCCGGTAAAAAATTATTTATCTCCCATCTGGCATGAACAAACACTTCTTCTCCACTTCTTCTCCACTTCTCCATTTTTTCTCCACTTTTTCTCCACTTTTTCTCCACTTTTTCTCCACTTTTTCTCCACTTTTTCTCCACTTTTTCTCCACTTTTTCTCCACTTCTTCTCCACTTTTTCTCCACTTTTTCTTTACTTTTTCTCCATTTTTTCTCCCCTTTTTCTCCATTTTTTCTCCACTTTTTCTCCACTTTTTTTCAACTTTTTCTCCATTTTTTCTCCACTTTTTCTCCACTTTTTCTCCACTTTTTCTCCACTTTTTCTCCACTTTTTCTCCACTTCTTCTCCATTTTTTCTCCACTTTTTCTCCACTTTTTCTCCACTTTTTCTCCATTTTTTTTCTCCATTTTTTCTCCACTTTTTCTCCACTTTTTCTCCACTTTTTCTCCGTTCTTTTTCTATGGTCGGTCTACCCATTAGCTCTGCCATGCATAGTGTAGCTCTACACCTACTGCACATGTTACTTTATGATTGACATCTCTTTCGTACCAGAGCTGTCTAAGCCTACTCTGACCCCATATTTGTCATTACTATATTGTCCTTATACTGTATTATGACATTTATATCATGTGTTTCATTTCTTGCTGTGTTGCAATTTTTTTGCTGCATCCCAATTGTACCTCTACATTGTTCGAGTTTATGTTATTGTTCTCTCACTCTTATGTGATACTGATTATTGTCATTTTTCATGATTACATGCAGATAAGTCCAATCTGACGAAGGCTCAGGCCGAAACGTCATTTGTAACTTGTTTTGGACAAAAACATATATGCTTATGAAAAAAAAAATTTTCTTAATACGGACCAATAAAGAGTGATTTTGCATTACTATCCGTTGTGACTTACTGACTTAGTCTGGGAGATTTAGAGTTCCGAGGTTACTCACTAATTTT
This sequence comes from Anomaloglossus baeobatrachus, assembly GCF_048569485.1. NCBI lineage: Eukaryota > Metazoa > Chordata > Amphibia > Anura > Aromobatidae > Anomaloglossus > Anomaloglossus baeobatrachus. Next base: position 86,989,892 of record NC_134354.1, on the reverse strand, counting down.
ATCTATTATTACCTCTGAGCACCTATATACCAGTGAGCAGAGCTTCCTCTACAGTAGTCCTCCTGATTAGGCATGCCCTTACCTCATGAGCAGGGCATTGCAGCTTTGGTAGCAACCGTTACGACATGGACTCTGCTGCTGTGGACCCTGGGAGAGTGAGTGCAGATTCATTGCACCCACACTCCTCACATGAATGGTCCGCACTCCTAGAAAATGGGGGATACGTTCCCTGAGTGTCTCCCCCCCCATATTCTAGACGGTCCAGAGTCGTCGTGGGACCCCTTTATTTTTTTTCTTACAATAAATTGGTGAAAGAGGAAATGTTTTGGGGACTGTTTTTTCAAATAAATTTCTTTTGTTGATTTTATTTTTTTGTTAGTACTGACAGTTTATGGTGTTGGGTATCTAATAGACGCCATGACATCACAAACTGCTGGGCTTGATCTAAGGTGACTTTACAGCTAGTATCAACCCGATTTATTACCCCGTTTGCCACTGCACCAGGGCACGGGATGAGCTGGGGTGAAGCGCCAGGATTGGCGCATCTAGTGGATGCGCCACGTCTGTGGTGCCTGCGGCCTGCTATTTTTAGGCTGTGAAGGCCCAATAACTATGGACCTTCCCACCCTGAGAATACCAGACCACAGCTGTCCGCTTTACCTTGGCTGGTGATCCAATTTGGGGGTGACCCTACTTTTATTGTGTAATTATTAATATTTATAAAATAATTATAAAAAAGAGCCTGAGGGGACCTCCACATTGGATCCCCAACCACGGTAAAGCTGCCAGCTGTGGTTTTCAGGCTACAGCCGTCTGCTTTACCCTAGCTGGCTATCAAAAATGGGGGGACCCAACGTAATTTTTTTTTTAACTATTTTTTAAATAGAAAAAATTAATGGGCTTCCCTGTATTTTGATTGCCAACCAAGGTAACGGCAGGCAGACGGGGGTGGCAACCCATAGCTATCTGCTTTATCTGCGCTGAGAATGAAAAATACCGCGGAGCGCTACGTCATTTTTTTAAAGATTTATTTTTACAGCACTGTGATGTCCAGCAATCTAAATACAGGGAAGCCCATTTTGTTTTTAGTTATTTAAATAAATAATTAAAAAAAATATATATGGGCTCCCGCTGCATTTTTTGTATTGCTAGCTAAGGGTAATCCAAGCAGCTACTGGCTGCTAACCCCCACTGCTTGGTGTTACCTTCACTGGCAATGGAAAATCCAGGGAAGCATTTTTTATTTTTTTTGCCAAAAAACTACAAAAAAAGGACGTGAGCTTCGCCATATTTTTGTATGCTAGCCAGGTATAGCAGGCAGGTGCTGGAAGAGTTGGATACAGCGCCAGAAGATGGCGCTTCTATGAAAATGCCATTTTCTGAGGCGGCTGCAGACTGCAATTCGCAGCAGTGGGGCCCAGAACGCTCAGGCCAACCTGTGCTGCGGATTCCAATCCCCAGCTGCCTAGTTGTACCTGGCTGGACACAAAAATGGGGCGAAGCCTACGTCATTTGTTTTCTAATTATTTCATGAAATTCATGAAATGATAAAAAAAAGGCTTCCCTTTATTTTTGGTTCCCAGCCGGGTATAAATAGGCAACTGGGGGTTGGGGCAGCCGTACCTGCCTGCTGTACCTGGCTAGCATACAAAAATATGGCGAAGCCCACATAATTTTTTCAGGGGGCAAAAAACGTCTGCATACAGTCCTGGATGGAGTATGCTGAGCCTTGTAGTTCTGCAGCTGCTGTCTGTCTGTATGGAGAAGAGCAGACAGCAGCTGCAGAACTACAAGGCTCAGCATACTCCATCCAGGACTTGGTTGAAGGGTTTCACCAGCACAAAACTCCAGGCATTTTGTTCTTTAAAATAAAAATTCCTTTATTTTCATATCATTAAAAAGTCCATGCTATGGTGGTCGAGCCCATGTCAGAGAGGACGCGTTTCGAACATCCAGTTCTTATTCAGTCTCTGAGAACCCTTCAACCAATTTCAATGCACATGGACTGGCTCTCCAAACTTCTTCTCCGTGCACAGCCCAGGATTACTGGCTTCCATTACACAGGTGAGCTGGGCAAAAAACCTCTTTCTACATCCATCCAGGACTGTATGCAGAAGTTTTTTGCCCACCAAAAAAATGACGTGGGCTTCGCCATATTTTTGTATGCTAGCCAGGTACAGCAGGCAGCCACGGGCTGCCTCCAACCCCCAGTTGCCTATTTGTACCCGGCTGGGAACCAAAAATATAGGGAAGCCCTTTTTTTTTAATTATTTCACTTATTTCATGAAATAATTAAAAAACTTCGCCCCATTTTTGTGTCCAGCCAGGTAAAACTAGGCAGCTGGGGATTGGAATCCGCAGCACAGGTTAGCCCGAGGTTTCTGGGCGCCTCTGTTGTGAATTTCAGTCCGCAGCCGTCCCAGAAAATGGTGCTCTCATAGAAGCGCCATCATCTGGCGCTGTATCCAACTCTTCAACAGCCCTGGAGCCGGGTGGCTTGTTGGGTAATCATGAGTTAATACTGGCTTTGTTTTACTAGCCAGTATTAAGCCAGAGATTCTTAATGTCAGGCACGTTTGACCCGGCCATTAAGAATCTCCAATAAAGGGTTAAAAAAAAGACACCACACAGAGAAAAAATACTTTAATAGAAATAAATACACAAACACATTAGAGACTCCATCTTTATTACCCCCTGTCAGCCCTCCACGATCCATGGTCTTCTGTCTTTCTCGTTCAACAAATGCAGCTCTGCTACATCACTGCTGCATGGGGAAAGACGCTGCTTCCCGTGGAGCATTCACTCCGTGAAAGCTGCACGAGAAGCAGCGTGCAGCCTTCACTCCGTGAGTGATCAGTGCTGCTAGCGGTAACAGCGGTAACGCTGACAGACGCGTTACCATAGCAACGGTGCTCCCGGAGCCGCGGTTAGCGGTGACGTCACCGCTAACTGCGTTGCTATGGCAACGGTGATCTCCGTTAATGACTGGCTGTGTCAGCCGGTCCCTAACGGAACGGGGAGTCGACCATGTGCTAGAGCATGTCGCCGGTACACGGCAATACACAAATGTGCACCGTGTACCGGAGAGATGCACTCGCAGGTCCTACATGACGCGTCATAGTCATGTGACCAGTCTGTAGCCAATGAGATAATAGCCACGTGACTGGTCACATGGCTATTTTGACGTCACGATAGGTCCTGCATCTCTGCTGGCAGCGCCGGTCACCGGGAGGATTCAGCGATCATCGGATGGAATAGCGGCAGGAGACAGAGTGCAGGAGGGATCGCGGGGACCGGTAAGTGTTATGGCAATGTTTATTAACTGTATGTGTACATTTATAATGCATTTTTATGTGTTTGTGATTGCCTCCCATTATAGCCTATTGGTTCGAGTTCGGTTCGTCGAACGTTCGACGAACCGAACTTGAACGGGAGCTCCGTTCGGCGAACCGACCTCGAGCCGAACCGCGACCGGTTCGCTCATCTCTAATCGCCACATGCTGCATTTGGTAGCGAGTCTTGGCTCACATGCAACCATACAAGTCTAAGGAAGAGTGTGAAACATCGCACTGCAGTCGGATGTCATCAGAGTGCACAGCAATGTATGCAGAGACAGGCCGCGAAGTGACTCGATTGCAAGTCGTATGACATTCGGCTCACGCTAGCAGCAGGTCTAATGATGACAATTAGTCAGTATCACAAATACATTTACATTCAGGTACCTTATAGATGATATTGTCTCTGATTGGAGTCGTTTCTTTCTTTTGTTCATCTTGTTCAGGCACCATGATTACTTTTCACATCCACAGGTCATCTCTGCGGACTTCCATCCCCTCCACTCTTCTGCAACACATTCTGGCACGATACCCTTAAAAATAGCAGAATAATAAGAATACGCCTATATAAAATGATCTTCCCTACACTGTGCCCCACAAAAAATAATGGCCCCTCACTGAGTTCTCTGCACAAAATATGATGCACACACTGTCCCTCTTATGGTACATGTCATCCACACTGCCCTCTCCTTTCCATACTGAGCCCACTCTTCACACTGTCCTCTACACTGTGTCCTCTTATACTGCTCAGCATTGATACTGTTCATCACACTCCCCCGCCTCGCTATGTCCTCATATTGTACCCACAAATTAACCCCTCTCCATACCACCCCACCCGCCACTACCCATTCTCAATTCTGTACCACCTCACATTGTTATTATCCCATACTGTCTTCTCACACTACCTCTGTACTCAGTCCCCCTCACTCCGCATACTGTGTCCGTATACATTTCCCCCCAGTACCCATAATGTGTCCGTACCCATTCTCCCCACTTGTTCCTCAGACCGTGTCTTCAAATTTACACCCTCGCTATTTATTCTGAGTCCTCAAAATTTATTTCCCCTGTTTGATCCACATACTATGTCAGTAAACATTCCCCAAATTTCTCCCCATACTATGTCTATATAATCACCCCTCACCCTGTCTCTCAATACTGTGTCCATAGATACTACCACCTCCCCATCCTCTCTACCCACACTGTGATCATAGATACTTCCCTCTCCCCACCCTCTCTCCCACCATACTGTGTCAATAGATACTTCCCCCCCCCACCCTCTCTCCCACCATACTGTGTCAAAAGATACTTCTCCCTACAGTGTGTCCATAGATACTTCCCGCTAACCTCATACTGTTCCTCTTCAGTGTCTTCAGCTCTACTGGAGTACACATCACCAGTGGTGTCTGCCGCATTTTTGGCACTGAAGAGTGACGTCAGTAGTGTGATCAGCTGACCTAATCACACTACAGACGTCGCTCTGACACAGAAGGCAGGGACAGCGGTCACCACTTCAATTGTCCTCGCATACGTGATACAAGAACAATTGATCAGTGGAACCTGGCGTGCCGCACTTTCTCTGACTCAGAATAGCTGGCTCCCTCTATGGGTGGCAAAACACAGTGGCCGGGGATACTCTAAGGCCGCCGTACCAGGCGGCACGACGACGCCCCCTGACAGTTGAGTCTGGGGCACATGCCCTGTCGGCCCCACCTAGATACGCCTCTGCTGTATGATCAGACACTGCCATTACACAGTATATAGCAGGGACACATATATAAGATTATCTCAGCACAGGAACATTTTTTTTAAACTCAACCAATTATTGAACTTATTTTTATTCCTAAATTGATTGATTAAAATTAACTTTTGTTCACGGGAAAACTCCTTTAAGCACCAGGCCCAGTTGGATAAATAGACTAGATTTATATAAAGAGAAAAGGGAGCCAGACGTCAGTAAGGCAGAAAAAAAACTTGTCAGATTCAGGAGAACAGCGTCATTTACACCTGGAAAATACAACACATTTCTTGAAACTTATGAGACTTCTTTAATTCTAAGAATCTCTGCTAATCTATTTAAGAGTCTTAACACATCGTAAGATTCAAACTATGAGGATTAAATACAAAGTTTACTACATCCATCCCAACATAAATCTTATAAAGTAATCTACGTGAGGAAGTGAGAATTTTAACAATTTTTATCTGTTATTCTATGGATTTACCTTTGTAGCCTATAAAGCATATTAGAGCCTAATATTAATGTGTTAGTGAGCACAGCTAATCCGACACTGCGACAATTCCAACTCGGTGAAGAAAAAGTGTTCCTTATGTTGGCCAACGGACCAGAGGAGTTGTTTCACTGATATAACAATGACCCATACCAGCCTTAAAACATTCGATCAGTTTGTTTCCCTTCATGGATGTCTAGAAGATGACTGAAATAGTGAGAAAATGTTCTAGGTTATTATTATAGAGGATGAAGATATAAGATATTCTGCCCAGCGTGTTTTATTTATATTATTTCGGAATATTGGCATAGTCTAAGGACACTTAATAGACTAAGGAACTGTAGCGAGATAACTCTTCTCTTTCCCAGGATTTCTGCTTCTGCATTCTTCACATCCTTTCACCAGTGTTATGTAATTCAGACATGTTTCGTGGAAATATACAAAGATCGGAACATGTCATTCACTGAATTCTGTAGCCTTCATTCACTAATGGGAAACGTGGGCTTAACTAACTATAAAAGGGCAAAGTCAGAAAACATCAGAAAAAATAGTAAAAAAATAGTATAGTTACTATGGTAGTGATCTACAGTGAACTGACATATCAAAGGGTTATTCCAACAATGGATATTGTTGGATAGGGCTTGTATAAACAAGCAATTTTGCAATATACCACTTATTAATATTTTCAGGAGTTTTTGAAATATTAACTTTTGTTTTGTTTACAGCCATTGCTTTGAAGATCGACTACCAGTGCTAGATAGTGGAACATGTGCAGGGCTTGCAAGCTTTTTTCTGGTAATCATTGTTTTGAAGTTGGCTGGAATCAGTGGAGTGCTGTCATGCATGTGGTCGTGGACCCATTACACTAATGAGCAATACACCCCCTTCGTGTGACCTCCGGGCTCCGTAACCTTTGATGTCCAGTGATGTCACGTCAACTGAGGCGGAAGGTGGGCGGAGTTTCACCACTTGTCACAACCCAGCATTACAGCCCAGCATGTCCCTGCTCTCTCCTTCACTGCAGAGTGCCGCAAGCAGTAGTGACGCTGGGCTGTGATAAGCAGTGAAACGCCGCCAACAACACAATCACTCACGGAGACTGCAGCTGACTGCGGTGATGTCAGGTCAACAGGAAGTTAACGTGACATCACATCACCAGAGCCCAGAGGTCACGGAGACCGGAGGACCGTAATAGCACCACTCACAGGCACTATTGCAACACAAGGTATTTGAGAGAAACCTTGCTTCTCAGCATAATATCGATGTGACCAGTAATGAGAAAGGGTGAACCACCTCTTTAATGGATCACTTTTTAATTTCAAAGTATAAGGAAGAATCTACAGCCCTCACCAAGATGACCTCTTTCAATGATCAAGTTTTCCATGACTATGCTCATTTTGACCTCACCTCTCAATATTTAGGAACAGTAAGTGCTTTGGATGAGAGACTGCAGAGTCTAGACATATGTGTACCTGGTGTGTTAACTGAGCAGGATGATTCATCCGAACAGTCATCACTGCCTATCAGTATAATCCTCTTGTGAAGCCCAAGAGACCAATAAAATGATGTTATTGAAGATGGTATTCCTAAAAAGTATGTGATAACTGTATTAGATTTTTATTTAACACAGTAAAATTATGTGAAAATGAATAAACAAATCATACAGAATGCAGACTATAATAATACTCCCATTACTTTCAGCTTTATCAATAGTCAGAGACATATAGTTTACAATCTGTCTCCGTACATCTCAACACCAGTACCATTAGAAATACAAACTCTTGCAATTGTGGATAAAGATTAAAGGGATTATCGACTATTATGACCACCCATTTTTATTCCACGTCTTTCCCCCAGGTAAAATAATAAAGCCTATACTCACCTCCCGCACCTTTCCAATAATAGAGAACAATAGAGAAGGAGTTTATGCCGCGCTATTCATCAGGAAGGAGAACAGAGAGATGATCAATGTTCCTTTATTGTAACTTGTGTCTACGCGTTTCAGAAGCTCTGCTCCCTTCATCAGGACATACAGCACAAAAACAACATAACCTTTCCAATAATGTCAGGGAATGTGATGGAGAACCTCATGTTGGGCTGGGATGTCTCAATTGCCCCACATCCAATCAGCACTAGTTTCCTTCACCCCGCCTTTGGACCAAATGAACAATCAACCGGAAGTGAGCACTGTTGCAGCGCCCACTTCCTGTTGATTAACTGGTTTGCTACTAAGGCTGGGAAAAGGAAGCCAGTGCTGATCCTCAGTTTTTGAAGACTTTTTGTCTGAAGTGTTCAGCCTTTTGGATTGCACGATGTCTAGATGGGAGCAAATGCCATCAGCAGCCGCTTTACAGAAGTGCTCCCTATCTCTAATGTACAGCATAAGCTCTTATGGTCAGAAGGTCCTCTCTCTACTGTATAGTGTAAGCTCTTATGGTCAGTGATGTCCTCTCTCCTGTAGAATGTATGCTCTTATAGTCAGCAGGGTTCTCTCTTTCTCCTGTAGAGTATATGTTCTTATGGTCAGCAGGGTCCATTCTCCCTCCTGTATAGTATAGCTCTTATTAATTGAGTCATCTCTCTCTCTCCTGTACAGTGTAAGTGCTTATGGTCAGCAGTGTCCTCTCTAAATTTATCTCCACTGTGTAATCAAGTATAACCGCTCTCTTTCTCTATTTCTCTCTCTCCTATATCGCTCTCTCTCTCCTGTACTGTGTAAGCGCTTATGGTTAGCAGGGTTCTTTCTTTTGCTCTTTCCTAAAGAGTGTATTTCTTATGATCAGTGGAGTCAACTCCTTCTCTCCTGTAGAGTGTAAGCTTTTAGGGTCATTGAGATACTACTGGAAATGGGGGGGGGGAGAGAGAGAGAGAGAGCGTGAGATTTATTGGCCACAAATTAAATCTTCCTGGAACATTCATTGAAGCCGCTAAATTTGATTTTCAAAAGATCTGCAGGTCTCTTCTAAAAACCTGGTCAGTGTGAAAAAACCTTGTCAACTGACGGTAGAGTGTGAAACATTATCGTGCAAATATTTGTCCATCAGAGTTGTATGAGACAAACTAAAATCTGAAAGGTTACAAAATGTGTAAGTTTGTAAATAACCTAATATTATTAAGGGAGGAAATAGCTAGACTCTCTTCCAACATGGGTTTTAATAAGGTTTAATATTGCTGGCAGTTTCAAACATAAATGCATTACGGTAAGCGGTGAACCATAGTAATCACAGGCAGATTGTTATGCTTACTATTAGTTTGGACTCATTAAGATGAAGAAGCAAAAGATTAGAGAGAATTATCAGCAGCTGTGGCCATGTGACCCATCTGAAGAGGTGATTAGAGGCAGAAAATAGAATGATGCAAAAGTATAAACTTTTTCTAAAATGGTGAAACACAAAATTTCAAAAGGTCAAAGACAAGATACACTGAAATAGGAGGGAGATGTACGGATCAGATCTGTGATGTCCTTGACAGTAAGTGATGGAACCTCTCTACATGGAGGTCTGAGAAGTATGTCGGGACATTTCTTTCTTTCTAAGAAATTCCACAAGTAGCAGTAGTTTCTTCCTTGTGTTTCCTTCACAGACTAAAGCAATGATGCTTTTAGAAATTTTAAAAAAAATGGATGACTTTTCCTTGAGACAAGCCATCAATATTAGGCTTTGTTCACATGTGCTGAAATCATCTGTTAGAACAGATCCGTTGGGAAATTGATTTCTGATGGATCCGTTTTATAACATGTGAGTCTATGGACAACAGAGCCATTAACGGATTGCTTTTAGCCATCCGTTGTACTTGTATTTGTAACGGATCTTTTGATTTCTTAACAGATCCGTTACAAATATGCTTGATATTTAGCAATCCATTAACGAATCCATTGTTCATAGACTCCAGAAGTTAAAAACTGATCTGTCCAGTATCGGTTTTTTAACAATGGATCCGGATCCGTCCTAACGAATGACTACAGGACTTGTGAACCTAGCCTTACATGACACAGTGTCCCTATATTGGCAATGCTCTCCAATCAGCTGTTTAAAAAAAATTTGCAGCACTCTGCATTTAGTGTTCACATTGGCAGCAGGATGATACGTACATTCAATGTACAATGCTGTTCCATTTGCAATATCTTAAAGGCTGCTATTAAGATATCAGTACGTGCAAGTCAGATGTAATCATTGAATACTCCCGCAGTCTCTTCAAAGAGATGATCGGAGGAGTTGATGATGGTGAAACCTCCACTGATATAATATTGATGGTGTATCATACAGATATCAAATGGTTGTTTAGTAAAATACTATTTTTATATAACTTGTGTTCTCCCACCCTGAGTTGTATAACATTTGATCCTGGCCAGCCGGAATCATCGGCATTGGCAAAGGTCTATCACCTTCCTAGCACAAGGCCACACACCCAGCCAGGAACCCCACTTTCATGTAACATGGCAGGGCGCAACAGACGACTACCTTGCCCACGGTTACCATCCCACTCCACGTTACACATGCACAACTCATCAGACCGTACATGGAGCCAAGGGAGATAGCTGTTGACCAAAAGTGCTTTAGGCTGACAACTGTCTAATATCTATGGGCAGCACTACCTTAGATAACAATGGTTTTCTTTGTGCTATATAGTACATAATTGTTTCTTTTTCATTGTAGTTTCCTGAACATTGACCACAGAAGAGGTTAGTGAGACCTGTTCTGCTTCAGCATTTTGTAAATTCTTAGATGTCTAAAAGCAATGTCCTTGAAAAACATTTTTCAGGAAACGTCCTTTTTGGAAACATTTACCATTGCTTCAAAATCTTAGCCCTTTTTCAATTTTAATAATGGTCGTAAACCCCCATTTATAATGACTTATGTTAACACCATTTTTTACATATCTAACCTTAATTTTCCTTTGATTATGCTAAAGTGTGTAGAATGAATAATATGGTTAAAGGGAATCTGTCAGCAGGTTTTTGCTACTTCATCTGAGATTAGCATGTGTAGGCAAAGAGATCCTAAATCCAATAATGTATCACTTAGATTAGTGGCTGCAAACGGTCTGACACCTTATGAACTTTTAACTTTTGCCATGTAGTAGGGCTGAGAGAGCTGCACCTGCCCACACCAGGCTCTCTATAGAGATTGATACCTTACTGTCAATGTACAGTCACAGAAGGTGAAATGTTGGACTGGCCTGTGCGTGGCTATGTAGTCGAGCAATGATAAGGGTCCTGCTGCTTAAACAAACATAGCAAGTGAACAACAAATTGGACTACGACAAGACAGACAGCCCTAAATTGTTTTTGTTAACCCTTGCAGCATGCTGGCTTCAGCTTATGTACCAAAAACCTGATGACAGATTCCCTTTAAGATGCAACAGGATTGTAAAAGATGCAACAGAAGTAATAAGTAGCATTTAATTGAAATTACTGCTCCTATAAGCAATGCAACTAGTTTTTAAAGTGGTTGCTCTGTGAAGGCAAATTATCACTGATCCACAGGATCGTTGATAACTTGTTGATCTGTGGGGTCTGACCACTAGGAACACTTTTATCCCTGTTAGAATAACTTTGCATTGCACATGCTCGACCTGTGCTCCATCTATTCTCTGTAAAGCTACCGAGCACTATACTTGGCTTTTTCTGACAGCCCTATAGAAAAAAAATGGGGTGGCGGTGAAGTGTCTAACCTACCATGCCATTGAGTAATGGGAATAAAAGTTTTCCATCAAGGATAAAAGTTCCCTGTTCTGCTCAGTTGTGGGACGCCTACCAGACATCATCATCACAAACAGGTGATAACTTATTTTAATTGAAAATCCCCTATAAGTGTAAAGGACAGCAAGTTTTATCTATTTGCATCGGAGTAGAATAGCTAGTTATTTAATTGGATTGACCCATGGAGACATCATCCTTTCATATTTAAGTTGGAATTGTGGTCAACTGATCAACGCTGGTCTAGTTTCTAAATTTCCAAATATCCACAGTCATTAGAGTAAACTGTTCCCAGTCATTAATTTTCCATGGAATAATAAATACATGGTACGGCCAGGTCCACCAGAACAAGAGTAACACTTCCTTAGGGTCTTTCTCTACTAAATGGGCATTTATAAAGTCGTTTTCGTGAAGAGAACATTTTTTAAATATAAAAAAATATATATATATAGTTTAACACCTAAGTAAAATTTGGGGATAACCTCAAGGAGAAAGATATTATGCCCCTGTACTTTTATCAATCTTTGGCTAAAAAAACGCACCAAAATGCAAAGTACAAACAGCATTGTATGGTACAAAGTTCCAAATGTGTAATATGTCCTTTGATTTATTTTTGGCCTTTTAGATCCAGACTGCTGAAATTCCAATGTAAGTACTAAGCGGCTGAACATGAGACATACAGACGCTCTGTTCCATTGATAAGCTGCATGGTTACCATCCTCTGCTTATTTATATACAGTCTGAGATCACAACTGCAACCCAGAAGCCAATGTAAAAGTTTCACCACCCAAGAAAATGAATGGGGTAAAGAGTGAAACTACGGTGCAGCAAATGCTAAGCTTAACACGTAGCCCTTCTCCGGTCATGAAGAATTTCCGCTTGATTGCTGTTTACTAAAGTAGATGATGTTTCTTAGAAAAGTCCTGTATATTGTAAGATGGTAGAGACCACCCCCAACACACGTCAGTCCAAAAATGGTGTAATGTACAATGTCACTGACATGGAAATACACGACTGACAACTCTTCCTGCTTGAGTAATTATATGGGGTGTGAAATGACTAGTGTTACTTATAACCATACAGAAAAACTTCAAAAGGGCACATTACTTTGTAACATCAGGAACATGTCAAGTAGAACATTTTATTTTACTATTTATTTCATTAAAACTTTGCAGAGAAACATAAATGTAGCTAGAAATTAAAAATTATTTATTTGCGTTCATAGACTATCCACCATTTTATATTTACTGGAAGTAATACATTTAATTTATAGAAAAACTAACATATTCTCAACAACTATATAATAATATTATTATGACTAAATACTTTGATCTAAACATAGCAGCTTAGTGAATAGTTATGCATGGTGGTAACAATGCCATTATCATACTGCAAAGTGTGATGTTTGAACACTAGATGTCGCTAGATACACTAGTGGTGGAGTAGTCAAACAAGCCAAAGGTCAGGAGCCGGGAATTCTCATCAGTTACAAAGGGAGAGAGAGGAGCCGAGGTTAGGATACAAGCCGGAGATCTGGAAGCCAGGAGAGCACATCATGTACAAAGGGAGAGAGAGGAGCCGAGGTCAGGATATAAGCTAGAGGTCAGGGAGTCAAGCAGCGTCGGACTGGCTACCGAAGGAATCTCCAGTAATGCCAGGCCTGGATTTAGTTACCTGCATTGCACTCCGGAGCTCTCACCTGAGCTCCGGAGTGCAGCCTAGACTGTACCGCAAGCGCTGAGTGATTGATTGCCCGGCGATTGCGGTTCAGTTCATGACAGCTGCAGACAGGCTGGTCTGAACTCTGGTGCTCTCACCTGAACTCCGGAGTTCATCCCAACATGTTCGCAGCTGTCATGAACTGAACCACAATCGCCAGGGAATCAATCACTCGTCGCTCACGGTTCAATCCTGCAAACTCTAAGATCAGTCTGACGCTGGAGTCAAGTCAAGGTTGGAGAAACTGGCAGAGGAGGGTACTAGGAACTAGGTAGTGGGAGAGTATCAAGACAGTCACTTACAGGAGCCAGCAATAACTGCTGCAACACAGGAACTATCACTGGCGGCATTCTGCGTGAAATAGCTCCAAAATAAAGCAGAGCAATCACCCGGAATGAGGCTTCAGTGAACAGGCCCCTCCCAGAGGGCACGAGACTGGGAACAACCAAACCACCGGGAAAAATGCAAAACCAAGCATTGGCTTTGCAGGAGAGCAGAGCACCACCAATCTGAATTGTGACAGCTACATTTTCTAACATTTACAAAAATGATGTAGATAGAATTACTTCACTAACATTGTTGTGAATTGAATAAGTTTCTAGAATGCCACTAAAAAAATCTTTTACATTGACTAATTGAATTGAACTTAAAGGGAGGTTTCATTGAAAATAAGACCCATCACGAAAATAAGCACTAGCAGGATGTTACAGGATTTTTGGAGTATGCTTGAAATATAAGCCCTACTCCAAAAATAAGTGCTAGTTACAGTCAGGGCTGGCGAGAGTGGGAGTTAGTGGGAGTTGAGCTGCACAATTTCTCAGGTCCCCCACTCTGTTAGGGACCCCAACATTTGTATTCTGAGGTTAAGATTGCTTAAGTGCCTTTAAAAACTTCACACTCATGTGACCAAAGGTTTCTTAATTGCGGGAGTCTAAAGGCTGCTTTACACCAGACAATCTATCGTGCGATAGATCGTCGGGGTCACGGTTTTTGTGACGCACATCCGGCATCGCTGGTGATGCCGGCCTGTGTGACACCTCCTAGCGACGCAGTATCACTCACAAATCGTGAGTCGTGTACTGCTCGCTAGGTTCCATAATATCGTTTAATTTAGTTGTTCATCGTTTCCGGGGTAGCACACGCCGCTCCGTGTGACACCCCGGGAACGATGAACAGCAGCTCACCTGCATCACGCGGCCGCCGCCAGCTATGTGAAGGAAGGAGGTGGGCGGGATGTTTACGTCCCGCTCATCTCCGCCCCTCCACTTCCATTGGCCGGCGGCCGTGTGACGTCGCTGTGACGCCGAACGTCCCTCCCACTCCAGGAAGTGGACGTTCGCCGCCCACAGCGAGGTCGCACGAGAGGTAAGTATGTGTGACGGGGGTTACTGACTTTGTGCGACACGGGCAGTGATTTGCCCGTGACGCAAAAAGGACGGGGGCGGGTACGATCGATTGTGATATTGCACAATCGATCGTACCGTGTAAAGCCCCCTTAACAGAACTGAACAGGAGACAGACTGGTATGCAGGACTTGAATTAGGGGGAGGAGAAAGCAAACTGGGCAATTTCACAGGGTACCCATTCTCCTAGGGCCACGGTGTTTATATCTTGATAATAAGACTGCTTAAGGATCATGTGACATCATGTAACCAAAGGTCTCTGAATTTCAGGAGACAAGCTGGTATGTATGTGCAGTGTGTGTGTGTGTGTGTGTGTGTGTGTGTGTGTGTGTATAGATGTATAGCTAAATAGTTACATAGATAAGAGATAGTTAGATAGATAATAGGTGGATAGATAGATAGATCGATAAATAGATAGATAGATAGATAGATACACAGGGGTTGGAGACTTATGTTGATGTTTCAGAATGAGATGTGACTATATTTGAATAAATGTTGATTGCTATTCAAGGAAAGAAAAAAGACATCACATGAAAATAAACCTATTCAGAATGTTAAACTAAAGGCTACTTTACACCTTACAATTTCGCATACGATATCGTATGCGATGTGACCCGCCCCCATCGTATGTGCGGCACGTTCAATTTGTTGACCGTGTCGCACAAACGATTATTTCCCGTCACACGTACTTAAATTCCATATGACCTCGATGTGGGTGGTGAACATCCACTTCCTGGAGTCGGAGGGACGTTCGGCGTCACAGCGACATCACGCGGCAGCCAGCCAATCGAAGCGGAGGGGCAGAGATGAGCGGGACGTAAACATCCCGCTCACCTTCTTCCTCCCACATTGCCGGCGGGAGCCACGGGATGCAGGTAAGGAGATGTTCATCAATCCCGGGGTGTCACACACAGCGATGTGTGCTGCCTCGGGAACATTGAACAACCTGACATTCAATTTTGTGCATGCGATCAACGTTTTAACGTTCAATCGCAATCGCATGAAGGTATCACACAATGTAACTAACGATGCCGATGTGCGTCACTTACGACATGACCCAGCCCGACACATCGTTAGATAAATTGTAGCGTGTAAAGCCAGCTTAAGAACCTCATGATCAATTGTATCAAACATATGATTTTTGGATGTGCGCTCCATGTCTTTTTCTACAGTTCCAGAAAACTACAATTACACTTAAAAGCAGGAGTGACTAAAATCTGTCTAAGGTTCCCTGACACCAGTCTTCTTCGTTAAATTGAATGCACATGCTCAAGCATGGGTAGAGTCAGAATCCCGAGAAGTCTGGAAAGGTTGAATACTTGGGCAAGTGAATTTATTTTGTAATATAAATATTTGTGATGTAGGTTTTCTTTCGCATTAATGCAATAATTCTATCATAACACAAAACCTATTAAGGAAAAACATTTTTCCCACCTTCAAGTTCCCTTAAAGATAACCTATCAAAACAATCAACCGCTCAAAACTGTGTATATGGTCATGTTGCTCTATTAAATATAATGTCATCCACACCTTTACCTCTGTAATTTGTTGTTCCCTGACTAGAAAATTATCTTAATTCATATGCAAATACTACTTAAGTGCACCAGGATTGTCAAAGCACCCGAGTCTCCACCTCCCTGTCACGAGTGTATCATGGCCTGATGTGATCTCAAGACGATTTGGGATCAGAAGGTCACATCGTATTGTGGATTGCAAATCATTTACCTTGACTTAGGAAAGTCTGACTGCCGGCCTTATCTTGCCGTACTGACCCAAGCTGTAACCCACCTTTTCTCGCTTCCGGACGTCTGCCAGGTAGTGAATGAACCTCCCACCCCGTAACCCAGCCCTATATACTCCCCTACAACTGACATCCCCCTGACCAATTACATGGCCCCACAGGCCCTATAACTCAACCTACAACTTTCCCGCACAAAAAACCCTACACCTTTACCCCTTGCTGTCCGTCAGGCCTAGCATCGCTCCTCAGTCATGTTGCCCTCCCTTGAGCCATTTCAGGGCAGGCGTCCTGGCTTTCTTTAGTTGCAGCATAATTAATTACAACCAGTGCTGAAGAGGTAAAGGGTCATTTCTATCCTGTAGTGATCTAACAGGTTGTTGTAACATCGGCTGCAGTCACTGTGGAGACACAAGGTCAGTGGGTGCTCTCGTCCGCTGGTCCAGCCGCCTTTAGAAAGACAGCATGGCCCAGGGCTCATCCCAACTGAACGCCGACCTCCTTAACGGGGGCGGAACACTACTCAGACAACACAGGGTGAGGGAGTCACAATATTAAGACTTTATTGGATCCCCAAACAATTAACGGCACATAACACATGACCAGCAAAACACACAAATGTAACAAGCAACCCTCACCCTTCCACTGGCTCACCAGGGATTTAGAATGTCCATGCTTCAGAGCTTCCAGGGCTACTTACTCCAATCCAGCAGCACCCCGCTTTTGGTGGGTACCCACCGGGACTGGAATAATGCCAGATTTAGGAAGCTGGCAGAGGTCCGCAAAGTCTGTAGCCAGGTGACCAAATTGTCCCAACCTGGGTTTCTTCCTTAAGTAGTCCTTGATATCAAAGCCGAATCCTTGCATTCAGTGCTGAAGTCCATATAGTGTTATAATCCAGGCTTGCCAATCGGATCCGCAGGTCCTAGATTGGTAGCATGTAGCAAGAGTCTCTCTGGGCAATGGACAGTCCTTCTTATACCCCTGAGCTCGGCATTCAGACCATTGGGGTCTTCGTGATTGGTTGTACAAGGTTGCTTCTCTTATTGGATGAATTTCAAGCTGCATGGATAATGTTCATTTAAATGATGTGGATAGAAAGACTGAGGATATTTACATGTAGTCTGAAATGCACAGACTAGACAATGGCCACTGAGGTAATTTATATTAGATTAGCAATACACAACTACATTACAATGATTGCTCGGAAAGGTCTGGCAGAAACAATAGTTTAGCAAACATGAGTTAACACACAGAAGAACAATACGTCTGGCTAATGTAAGAAATTTAACCCACGACACACATTGAAAAAGTCCGTGTCGTCACAGTCACTCCCTTCTACTATAAATATTTGCTCCTTACTCCTCCCTATGTGCCGGCTGTAGCTCAGCCCTATGCTGACCATGTTGAAGGACTTGTCTCTGCAGTGCTGTGTTATTGTTACTATTGCAGCTCCGAAGTTCCCATTGAAGAAACCTTGGAATGCTGTTTGTTGTGTCCTCACCTGTTTACCTAACTCATGTTGTCTTATTTGCAGTGACAAGACTAGTGTCTCACTGATCTTCTCTAGTAAGGATGAGTTCAGGGCCAGCGAGGGCCTAGGCACGTGATTGGTGCAGAGGGCGGGACCCATTTAGAGACATTGAAAGGTGTCCCTGCTCCCCTTTCCCTAGCACTAGGGTCCACCATGGTATCATTTTGTTAGTGTTCTCTGTGTGTTGCTGTGGTTGCCTGGAGTCCACTAACACCTGGTGGGATCCTGGTATCCACTGCGTGACACTCACTAGCTCTGTTCCCTGTCTAACTCCTTCCTCTGCAGAGAAACATGAAGCTGAGTAGAGAATAAAGAGGCAGAGACTTGGAAAGTGCTTTGACATTCCCAGAGCGCTTGAGGTGCATTTTCATATCATTTAAAACATTTATCACTCAGTACAAAACAGTAAAGGATTGGATGACATTATCTTTTCGAGAACAACATGACCATATATACAGCTTCGGTGGGGGGAGGGGATTCTGCTGACAGATTTTCTCCAACACTTCAAATTACTAATGTGCCGCCCCCATGCCCGCAGCAGCCGGAATGCTCATATACGGATGGGCTGTGTGGCTCGAGGGGTCCTCCGGACCCAGGAGTCACGCGGACACGCCGAATGAAAAGGAGACGTAGTTGTACGGCCTTGGCCGTATTCGGTTCCTGACGCAACCCATGGTGTGTGGTGAAGTGGGACACCTCTGCTGCTGTTGTGGGATACCCGGGGGAGATGTAGTGGCAGCCGGATATTAACCCCTCCGTGGGTAGGGATGGTTGCCCCGGGGCCCAGTGTCTCTGTGCAGGGTATGGCGATGGCAGGGGCTTGCGCGCCCGGGTGGAGCAGGGGATCTTTGGTTACTCACAATTAAATGAATCACATGAGTCTTTTGGTAAACCAAGATGCTGGTGGCCGGCCGCCACGACCGGTTGTACTCTGGTCCCCCACCCGTCGCTGTCTTTTCCTCTGCACCAGTTGTGGTTGTGTGTTTAGACTTCCCGATATGGAACACAGGAGTCCGCTCCCAGCTTTCTGTGTGCCTGAGGAGCCGTGCCCGCTGACTCTGACCTGTGGGATCTATGGGCCCTTGTGGTTGCCCTATCCCTCTCTGTGGGTGGTTGTCTGCTTTTGGGACTTTGGTTGGGACAGGACCTGTAATCCTGCCCTCAATTGGTTGATTAGCTAGGCCGTTGGTTCCGGTCCTGGCTTCAGGGTCCGAGTACCCCCTCTATGCACGGTTTCCGGTCGGGTCTCCGGTGTCGGTACCGGCAGGCTCCAACCCTGTCTTGGTCCTCCTCGGATCTGCCGAGCCGTCTTCCCGTCTCCTGCTGACGGAGACCACCGTCTGCCACCTAGCCAAGGTACCAGGGTTCCACCCGGGCACCGTCCAACTTGAACTTCTCCTCCGCTGGAGCTACACCTAGCTCCAGCCTCCACTCCTCTCAACTTGAACTACAACTTAATCTGTTTGTTTTCCCGCCCCGGGCTGTCTAGACCCCTAGGTGGGCGTTTCCTAACTGCCTGGTCCCGCCCACTGGTGTGCCTGTCTTGTCCTGAGGGGGGTGACTAGGGTTTCAGGTCGGCTGTATGTGACCTAGGTGAGGGAAGGTGTTATGCGGGGGCCTATTGTGTAACTACCTGGTTTTGCCAGGGCGTCACACTAATGTCACACTTGTAAGCTAATTACCCATACATTTCTTATACAGTGGTGTCTGGTTATAAATGCCCTTTAAATATGTCTAACAAATGAAAGATGATTTTAGATATAATACACAATTAGGAAAACAAGATTGTAATATGCATCTGGTTGTCATCAACATATTTCTACCCTGGATATACTGGGAAGCTGGTTTACAACCTGGCAGAGCCTCTATTGTGTGCCGACTGTCTACATGCAAACATCAGACTATTTTAAGACTGTGATAAAAAGAAGAGTACAGTAATATCCTTTGTATCTTTATAGTTTGCAGACCAACCCTCCGGGACACATAGCAGTGAATTTTGGCGATCTAGTGGCATGGTTTTCCTAAATGGTCTATGTCTAGGTTGCTTTGTAACCTCCTCTGAATCTATCATCTGTATCATCCATGCCAATGCTGTGGCAAGCCAGTCCGGTTGCTGGTGCACCAAGTAGAATAGATGTGAGTTGTTAGAGCTTTTAACAACAAACATTGCAAGGTTGAAATATTTCATAGATCTGCTAACTCCTGCCTGAAGAAAACTGGCATGTTTAATTGAATCGCCTTTATTGTCTAACCCTTCAGATCTTGGTGCCAACGACAGCTGTTTAAGATTGCCTCTTCATAGGCACAACCCTGGCTCTGGCATTTATTTCTGGGCTGTTCTTCATTCTTCTAGGTTTGTTTAATATTCCTAGCAAGTATTAGTTTGTACAATTATTTATTCTTTTTCTTTTAACATATTTTAAAGGATTTCTTCCTAATACTTATCCTCTACTTTTAAGTGTTGCGAGAGAACTTAAAAAAATATTAGTCTAATACCTGGTCCTGCTGCTCTGCACATTCAAATTATGATGGGTGATTCATGGCTTTATTCTTCAAATTTTCCATTCATATTTTTTTTTCTGAAAAATCCTTTTAATTCTTCCAAAAAAAAATCCATATTCTTTTCCATCTTAAGTTAAATTTTACGGTTATGGATATGTTTATATGAAGATACCCAATATACAGGACAAGATGGACCTTACACCCATATTTATATCCAGAGACATTCACAGACACTTAAAAGACGCTTAAAGACAGTCTGGATCTTTTCCCGTCAATTCAGATTGGAAATCATCAAATGAAGAAACATGTATCGTTAAGTATATTAGAAAAAGTACAGTGTTAAGAAGTGTTGGGAAATATGGCTTTCTTTTTTCCTTGCTTCCTTTGTCTGATGCTTAGAATTGCTTGAGATTTATGATATGATAAAGAATTGCGCTGTTAGAAGGATTTCAAATGTTTCCCAAGAGACTATTATAGGCATCTAATTTCCATAAAATAAAGTCTTTTGCCTGCTTTGATCAGATCTCTTTTGATTATTGATCACTGCATGGTTACTGTATGCATATGTATATTGGACTCATAATTCAGACTACAGACAAGTAAGACAGTTTGTGCACCATTCGATGTGCACCCCCAAATCTTTACAGGTACTTGAACATGTTGTTGTTGTGATGTCGCTCCTCCACATTGTTTTGAGTTCCTCTTAGCCCTCAGGTGAAGAGGACCAGTGAGCACCATTTTTTAAAAAATTTCCATCAACATAGCCATATGAGTAGAGATGAGCTGATCCTTGGATGTTTGGGTTTGTTGTGTTGAACCTGACTTCAGTTAAAAGTTTGGTTCGGGAGCCATACTTGACCCGAATTTGAATTTGACTCCGAACCCCATGTAAGTTACGTGAGGCATAATTAAGTCAAAATCAAAATACTGTGCAAACAAGGAAGCGCAATAGGACCCGGTAGAGAAATCAGATCCCACAAGGGTTAAGATACACTCATGTATTCAGGTTGTGAAAGTCACAACCCCTATGAAGCACATGTAATGACGGTATCTGCTGCAGCCCCAAGGTGTAGACCGTATAATACGGTAGATGGGGAAATCAGATATATACCGCGCTAATACTCCAATGCGATGTCGACGCGTTTCAGAAACATCCGTCTCCTTCATCAAAACTTGAAAGGAACAGCATCAATGATGCTATTCCTTTCATGTCCTGATGAAGGAGACGGATGTCTCTGAAACGCATCAACCTGTACAACAATAAAGGAATATTTTACTATCATCGCATTGGAATATTAGCGCGGCATATACCTGATTTTAACTTCTACTGTATTATACGGTGAGACATAATTAATTAGTTAAAGGGGTGGTTCACCCATTTTTTTTTTTTCCCCAATGATTCTCACTTACCATTGTCTGCATCTTCTGCATTGGCTTCTGTTTCCATTTCTGGCACTGAGCGGCGCTATCCTGCACGCTCAGTGCCAGTCACATGACCCCCTGGAGCTGTGGCCGCCGGCATCCTCTGACGTTCCGGCATTTCCGGGCTCTCAAACTGGACGGGTACGTCACAGGATGCCGGCGCCACTCACAGTGATTGACTGGGCTGTGGGCGGTGACTACCTGACGTCACAGCCCAGCATCGAGGGGAGGATCCGGAGGACGCCAGTGTGTGGAGCGGTGAACGCAGAGCGCGCGCTACCAGCATTCAGCTGTGGGAGGTACGGGGCGCCAGTGTGGAGTACAGGGGGGGTTTCCTCCACTGAAATCCCCCCTGTCACGCAAGTATGTGATCACACTGTCCACCCGCCCGCTGTGCTCAGCTGTCAGGAGAGCGGGCGGTGTCGGCAGTGTGATCATATACTCCCACCAGCAGCACAGGTGACCGGACGCGGAGTGAGTGTGTATGTGTGCGTATATACAGTGTGTGTGTGAATATACAGTGTGTGTGTGTATATATACAGTGTGTATGTGTGTGTGTATGTCATACTCACCTGTCTGCAGGGTCCGGGTGCCATGCTTGCTTCCAGCCCCTGTCTCGGTCCCGCCGCTTCGGCTGTGTGCAGTCTCCCCGGGCACGCACGAAGCTTGCAGGACCTGGCCGTGGATCACCTGATGCAGTCACCTGACGCATCAGCTGATCGTAGTCTCGCCGGCTTTTTCGCGCCCGGCCGGCTATCAGCTGATCCTGCTGTCAGGGGACTTCATCAGCTGATTACCGGCAGCATGGGATCATACTCCTGTCCAATCGATCGCTGCCGGTGCTGCCGGTAATCAGCACATAAGTGAGTAGGTATTTTTTTTTTTTTTGCACTGATGCATCAGCTGATTGTATAATCGGCTTTTATACAATCAGCTGCTGTGTCATGTGATTCAGGCACTTGATCCTGACACATCATCTGATCGCTTTGCCTTCCAGCAAACCGATCAGATGATATTGCATCCGGATTGGACGGCGCGGGACCCTAACCCAGGATTACTGCGGAGGGGGGTTTATTTCAATAAAGATGGAGTCACTAATTGTGTTGTGTTTTATTTCTAATAAAAATAATTTTGTGTGTTGTGTTTTTTTTGTTTTTTTTTTATCATTACTAGAAATTCATGGTGGCCATGTCTAATATTGGCGTGACACCATGAATTTCGGGCTTAGGGCTAGCTGATAATATACAGCTAGCCCTAACTCCATTATTACCCGGCTAGCCACCCGGCATCAGGGCAGCTGGAAGAGTTGGATACAGCGCCAGAAGATGGCGCTTCTATGAAAGCGCCATTTTCTGGGGTGGCTGCGGACTGCAATTCGCAGTGGGGGTGCCCAGAAAGCTTGGGCACCCTTCACTGTGGATTCCAATCCCCAGTTGCCTAGTTGTACCCGGCTGGACACCAAAATTAGGCGAAGCTCACGTCATTTTTTTTTAAAATTATTTCATGAAATTCATGAAATAATTAAAAAAAAAAGGGCTTCTCTATATTTTTGGTTCCCAGCCGGGTACAAATAGGCAGCTGGGGGTTGGGGGCAGCCCGTACCTGCCTGCTGTACCCGGCTAGCATACAAAATATGGCGAAGCCCACGTCATTTTTTTTTTCTTTTTTGGCAAAAAACTGCATACAGTCCGGGATGGAGGATGCTGAGCCTTGTAGTTCTGCAGCTTCTGTCTGCTCTCCTGCATACACTAGTGAATGGAGGATGCTGAGCCTTGTAGTCCTGCACCTGCTGTCTGCTCTCCTGCATACACTAGTGAATGGAGGATGCTGAGCCTTGTAGTCCTGCAGCTGCTGTCTGCTCTCCTGCATACACTAGTGTATGCAGGAGAGCAGATAGCAGCTGCAGGACTACAAGGCTCAGCATCCTCCATTCACTAGTGTATGCAGGAGAGCAGACAGCAGCTGCAGGACTACAAGGCTCAGCATCCTCCATTCACTAGTGTATGCAGGAGAGCAGACAGCAGGTGCAGGACTACAAGGCTCAGCATCCTCCATTCACTAGTGTATGCAGGAGAGCAGACAGAAGCTGCAGAACTACAAGGCTCAGCATCCTCCATCCCGGACTGTATGCAGTTTTTTGCCAAAAAAGAAAAAAAAAAATGACGTGGGCTTCGCCATATTTTGTATGCTAGCCGGGTACAGCAGGCAGGTACGGGCTGCCCCCAACCCCCAGCTGCCTATTTGTACCCGGCTGGGAACCAAAAATATAGAGAAGCCCTTTTTTTTTTTAATTATTTCATGAATTTCATGAAATAATTAAAAAAAAAAATGACGTGAGCTTCGCCTAATTTTGGTGTCCAGCCGGGTACAACTAGGCAGCTGGGGATTGGAATCCACAGTGAAGGGTGCCCAAGCTTTCTGGGCACCCCCACTGCGAATTGCAGTCCGCAGCCACCCCAGAAAATGGCGCTTTCATAGAAGCGCCATCTTCTGGCGCTGTATCCAACTCTTCCAGCTGCCCTGATGCCGGGTGGCTAGCCGGGTAATAATGGAGTTAGGGCTAGCTGTATATTATCAGCTAGCCCTAAGCCCGAAATTCATGGTGTCACGCCAATATTAGACATGGCCACCATGAATTTCTAGTAATGATAAAAAAAAAACAAAAAAAACACAACACACAAAATTATTTTTATTAGAAATAAAACACAACACAATTAGTGACTCCATCTTTATTGAAATAAACCCCCCTCCGCAGTAATCCTGGGTTAGGGTCCCGCGCTGTCCAATCCGGATGCAATATCATCTGATCGGTTTGCTGGAAGGCAAAGCGATCAGATGATGTGTCAGGATCAAGTGCCTGAATCACATCACACATCAGCTGATTGTATAAAAGCCGATTATACAATCAGCTGATGCATCAGTGCAAAAAAAAAAAAATACATACTCACTTATGTGCTGATTACCGGCAGCACCGGCAGCGATCGATTGGACAGGAGTATGATCCCATGCTGCCGGTAATCAGCTGATGAAGTCCCCTGACAGCAGGATCAGCTGATAGCCGGGCGCCAAAAAGCCGGCGAGACTACGATCAGCTGATGCGTCAGGTGACTGCATCAGAAGATCCACGGCCAGGTCCTGCAAGCTTCGTGCGTGCCCGGGGAGACTGCACACAGCCGAAGCAGCGGGACCGGGACAGGGGCTGGAAGCAAGCATGGCACCCGGACCCTGCAGACAGGTGAGTATGACATACACACACACATACACACTCACACACACACTGTGTATACGCACACACACTGTATATTCACACACACACTGTATATTCACACACACACTGTATATACGCATACACATACATTGTATATACGCATACACATACACTGTATATACGCATACACATACACTGTATATACGCATACACATACACTGTATATACGCGCGCGCACACTTTCTTCCCCTGGCTGTGTAGAGCTGCTGCTGTCTCTGTGTGATTGCTCTGTGCACATCCACTGGGCAGAGGCAGGGAGGAGGGTTTGGGTGGGAGCAGAGTGGGTGTATTAGACACAATGGGTGTGTTAGATAAGCCAGACACCGCCCTAGAGCCACAAAGAATTCTGGGACTTGTAGGAACTGAACACAGGAAGTCAGAGGAGAGATTAACCCCATCAGAGCTGGAGCCAGCAATGAGCATGTGCTGCTAGTGCACAATGAAAGGTAATTTTGCTGAAAAAACATAATAGATGTGTTGAGGGGCACATATTAGCAAGATTTATAAGAAAAAAAAAAATCAGTTTTGGTAACTGGACAACTTCTTTAACTACTGCTTGATTACACATTTTCCTGAACTTACTTGTTTTATATAGTGTTCACTACATGTTTTGAATGCCTATTAGTGATGAGCGAGCATGCTTGTTACTACTCGGTACTCGCACGAGTATCACTGTACTCGGGCTACTCGGCGGGGACCGAGTAATCTCGCGATACTCGTGCTGTACTCGTGGTCTTCATCCCTGCATGTTGGCGCTCTTTTGAGAGCCAGCCCTCATGCAGGGATTGGCTGGCAGACCACTGCAATGCCACAGCCCTGTTAGTTGTGGAATTGCAGTGATTGGCCGGCCCGCACAGCGTGACCGAGCCTTTATACCGGCGGGCGCGCTGTGCTCTGCTCACAGCCATCCAGACAGTGAGTGCAGGGAGAGTGTTGCTGCTTCAGGGAAAGGTTTGTGGCCCTTTATAGCTATTTCCGTAGCAGGGCTGCAAACAGTGTGACCAAAAGTCCTTCTCAGGACTATTCTAGTTGTATACAGGCAGGCAGGGTATAGCCAGGTCGGAGTACAGTAGCAGAGTCCTTCTCAGGACTATTGTTGCTATATACAGGCAGGGTATAGCCAGGTCGGAATACAGGCTAGTGACCAGAAGAGTCCTTGTCAGGACTATTGTAGCAGTATACAGGCAGGCAGGCAGGCAGGGTATATAGCCATTCCTAGTGGTGACCGTATACCAGCCTTCATCATATCTGGGGCTGGTGTACACAGTCTAAAACAGTCCAGATAGTGTCAGACTTCTCAGTAATTTTTGCTCCTAAAAACCTGTTAGGTTCTTAGTGCGTCCGTGCTTGCATTTAAAAACCGCACGTGTGTGCCTGTCGGTGGCAGCGTACAGGTGCACGATTTGCACAAACTTGGATATAACGCACAAGTCTAGTGAATACACGTCAGCACAGCATTGCAAAATGCGCAAGGGCGTTGGCAAGGAACAAGGAAGTGGACGTGATGGTGGTGCAGGCAGAGGCCGAGGTCGTGGGCAAGCTCTAATTTCGCCACAATAAAGGGCCACATCTAGTCGCTCGCACGTCCTGTCCCAAATTCTTGGGGACCGCAGCAGTACATCGCTCTTGAACCAAGACCAGTGTCAACAGGTTGTTAGTTGGATAGCGGATAATGCTTCCAGTCAGATTGGCACCACCACAAACACTCTGTCTTCCACACGGTCAAGTGTCAGTAGCCGTGATACTGCACCGCACATTTCAGAACCTGATCCTCCTTCCTACCACAAGGCTGAGTACACGTCCTCGGACATTAATGATCCCACACTTGGACACTCGGAAGAGCTGTTCACGTTTCAATTCGCACATTCTGGCCTCTCGCCAGCTCATGTTGAAGTGGGTCATGAGGAGATCGTATGTACAGATGCCCAAATATTTGAGCAGCCACGTTCTCACGAAGTTGGCAACGTGTCTCAACAAGGGGTGGACGATGATGAGACACAATTGTCAGGAAGTCAGGAGGAGGAGCAGGGTGCGGAAGAGGAAGACGACGTGGTGGATGATCCAGTAACTGACCCAACCTGGCAGGAGGATATGCAGAGCGAGGACAGCAGTGCACAGGGGGAGGGAGTCGTAGCATCCCAACAGGCAGTAAGAAGCAGGGTGGTGGCTCCAGGCAGAAGTCAGGCAACCGTTCCCCGGAACAACAACACGACACAAGGTGCCTGTACAAATGTTAGGTCTTCCCGAGTCTGGCAGTTTTTTAAGTTGGCTCCAGATGATTCTAAAAAGGCCATTTGCAACACCTGCCGTGCCAGCATCAGCAGGGGTACCAAAACTAGCAGCCTGACCACCACCAGCATGATCAGGCACATGTCAGCCAAGCACCCGACTTTGTGGGAAGTACAACAGAGTCGAGGAGCAGTGCTTGCTGATGTCACTGCTACGTCTTCGCTGGTTGTGCATGCGAGCCAATCCCCTGTCCATGCTGCCTGCGAACAAGCCTCCTCCGGTCCTGCACCTGCAGTTGCCTACGCAGAAATAACACCATCATCAAGCACGTCCTTGTCCCAGCGCAGCGTTCAGTTATCCATTCAGCAAACCTTTGAACGCAGGCGCAAATACACTGCCAACGCCCCACATGCCACAGTTCTAAATGCTAACATTTCGCGACTGCTTGCGCTGGAAATGTTGCCTTTTAGGCTGGTGGAGACAGAAGCATTCCGCGACCTGATGGCGGCAGCTGTCCCACGTTACTCGGTCCCCAGCCGCCACTATTTCTCCTGGTGTGCCGTCCCCGCGTTGCATAACCACGTGTCACAAAACATCACACGTGCCCTGAACAACGCTGTTTCACCCAAAGTCCACCTAACCACAGACACGTGGACAAGTGCTTGTGGGCAAGGCCGCTACATCTCGTTGACGGCACACTGGGTTAATATTGTGGAAGCTGGGACCCAGTCTGAGCGAGGGACGGAACACGTCCTTCCCACACCAAGGTTTGCAGGCCCTACCTCAGTCAGGGTTTCACCCACACTCTACAGCTCCGGAATGTCATGCTCTTCAGCCTCCTCCTCCTCCTGCACATCCTCATCCACTGTACCCTCCACACCAGTCCCAAGCTGGAAGCACTGCAGCACTGCCTCGGCGAAGCGGCAACAGGCTGTGCTGAAGCTAATCTGCATAGGTGACAAACCCCACAATGCAGAAGAGGTGTGGACAGCTCTGAAACAGCAGGCAGATCACTGGCTCACACCTCTGAACCTAAAGCCAGCAAAGGTCGTGTGTGACAATGGCCGGAACCTCGTGGCGGCTTTGAGGCGAGGCCAGCTGACACATGTTCCATGCGTGGCCCATGTGCTCAACCTCGTGGTTCAGCGGTTTCTAAAGTCATACCCAGAGCTGTCTGATCTGCTGGTAAAAGTTCGCCGCCTGTCTGCACATTTTCGAAAGTCACCTACTGCTTCAGCCGGCCTTGCCGGCTTTCAGCGCCGTTTGCATCTTCCGGCTCACAGACTGGTGTGTGATGTCCCCACGCGTTGGAATTCAACTCTGCACATGTTGGTCAGGATATGTGAGCAGAAGAGGGCAGTTGTTGAGTACCTGCATCACCTAAGCCGTCGGGAAATGGGTCAAACTCCACACATAACACCTGAGGAGTGGAGATGGATGTCCGACCTATGTACCATCCTCCAAAACTTTGAGGACTCCACCAAGATGGTGAGTGGTGATGACGCCATTATTAGCGTCACCATACCGCTACTCTGCCTTCTAAAACAGTCTCTGCTCAAAAACAAACATGATGCATTGCAGGCGGAGCGCGATGAGTTGCAGCAAGAAACAGTAGTGGGTGTGGGTGATAACACACAGCCCAGCCTCGTCTCATCACAACGTGCAGTGGAGGACTATGAGGAGGAGGAGGATGAAGACATGGAGCAACTCTCCGGCCAAATTGAGGATATGACATGCACACCAGTCATATCCTCGGTTCAGCGTGGCTCGCCAGAGGACAGGGTAGATGAGGAGGAGGAGGAGGAGGAGGAGGACAGCATGTTCAGTCATCGTGTTGGTCAGGCTACTGAAGTCCTGGCTGTTAAGAGTCTGGCGCACATGGCTGACTTTATGGTAAGCTGCCTGTCTCGTGACCCTCGCGTTAAGAACATCTTGGCCGACAATCATTACTGGTTGGTAACACTGTTAGACCCACGCTACAAGGAGAACTTTATGTCTCTTATTCCCGAGGCAGAGAGGTCAACCAAAATGCAGCAGTTCCGGAAGGCCATAGTCACGGAAGTAGGCAAAGCATTCCCCTCACAAAACGCTAGCGGCATAGGTCAGGAATCAGTGGACAACCAAGGCGTACAGCCGAGAGAGGCACAAGTCCAATCCGCCAGAGGTAGGGGAACAGTCTTTAAGATGTGGGACAGTTTTCTCAGCCCCTCACGTACCACAGCCCCTGAGGTGCGGGGTAGTGCCACAAGAAATCCTAAGTTTGCCCAGATGCTCAAGGAGTACCTTGCAGATCGAACAACTGTACTCCGACATTCCTCTGTGCCTTACAATTATTGGGTATCCAAGGTGGACACGTGGCATGAATTGGCTCTCTACACCTTGGAAGTCCTGGCCTGCCCTGCCGCTAGCGTTTTGTCAGAGCGTGTTTTTAGTGCCGCAGGTGGAATCATTACAGATAAACGCACCCGCCTGTCAACTGAAAATGCTGACAGGCTGACTCTGATCAAGATGAACAAGGGTTGGATTGGGCCAGACTTCACCACACCACCAGCAAATGAGAGCGGAATTTAAAGTTTGTAACGGGAATTTGCCATGTACCTCCACTCACCCATGGGTACACACTTCTGGACTTTGGATAATCGCTGGACTGCTCCTCCTTCTCCTCATGCGCCACCATGATGACCGTTACAATAGTTAGGCCTTTGTTTCAGGTATACCCCCAGTGGTAAATTTTTTCGCCCATTCTTTGCAGAATGGACATTACAACGACAGGAGACCCGCTCCTTTGCAATGGGAACAATGTTTTGAGGCCCTCATGCACGTCTCTATCCAGGGACAACGTGGAGCCTCCCAATTTTTGGCTGCCCTGCCTAAGAGCTATACTATAATACACCCACTTCCTGACAATGGACACCTAATGTTTTGAGGCCCTCATGCACGTCTCTATCCAGGGACAACGTGGAGCCTCCCAATTTTTGGCTGCCCTGCCTAAGGGCTATACTATAATACACCCACTTCCTGACAATGGACACTTAATGTTTTGAGGCCCTCATGCACGTCTCTATCCAGGGACAACGTGGAGCCTCCCAATTTTTGGCTGCCCTGCCTAAGGGCTATACTATAATACACCCACTTCCTGACAATGGACACTTAATGTTTTGAGGCCCTCATGCACGTCTCTATCCAGGGACAACGTGGAGCCTCCCAATTTTTGGCTGCCCTGCCAAAGGGCTATACTACAATAGACCCACTTCCTTACAATGGGCACTTCAGGTTTACAGGCCATCGTGCACGTCTCTATCCAGGGACAACGTGGAGCCTCCCCATTTTTGGCTGCCCTGCCTAAGGGCTATACTACAATAGACCCACTTCCTTACAATGGGCACTTCAGGTTTACAGGCCCTCATGCACGTCTGTATGCAGGGACAACGTGGAGCCTCCCAATTTTTGGCTGCCCTGCCTAAGGGCTATACTATAATACACCCACTTCCTGACAATGGACACTTAATGTTTTGAGGCCCTCATGCACGTCTCTATCCAGGGACAACGTTGAGCCTCCCAATTTTTGGCTGCCCTGCCAAAGGGCTATACTACAATAGACCCACTTCCTTACAATGGGTACTTCAGGTTTACAGGCCATCATGCACGTCTCTATCCAGGGACAACGTGGAGCCTCCCAATTTTTGGCTGCCCTGCCTAAGGGCTATACTACAATAGACCCACTTCCTTACAATGGGCACTTCAGGTTTACAGGCCCTCATGCACGTCTGTATGCAGGGGCATTGGTGAACCTCACAATTTTGGACTGCCCTGGCAAAGGAAAATACTACAAAGACTCACTTCCTCAAAATGGGCACATTAGACTCAGAGGCCTTTATGTACGTCTCTTCTCAGGGACATCGGAGTGCCACACAATGTTTTACGTAAAATCTTTCATGTATTAATCTCAAAAAGTAACATACATTAGCTCTATCTCACTATTGGTTATGTGCCCTTAACATTTCCGCCATGAAAATTCATTTTGGTGTCATTTTGGAAGGTTTTCTGGTGAGTCCGTAAAAATGGCGTAAAACGCGGACAAAATTGTTCACAGCTGTGACTTTTGAGTGATAAATGCTTCAAGGGGTCTTCCCCATGCTGTTGCCATGTCATTTGAGCACTCTTCTGAGACTTTTGTGCCATTTTTAGAGTTTCTACATGCTGCCGGGGGTCATTTCACAAAAATACTCGGGTCTCCCATAGGATAACATTGGGCTCGGTGCTCGGGCCGAGTACACGAGTATCTTGGGATGCTCGGCCCGAGCCTCGAGCACCCGAGCTTTTTAGTACTCGCTCATCACTAATGCCTATAAGTAAGGACATGGTGCAAAATGCGTAAGCCAGGGCTGTGCCAGCACAAGAACATACGTTTTTATCATCTATTTTTCTGAAGTTTGAATAACGATGCATTTTTATATGGAAGAATGGAGAGCTGAAATCATCATTCTAACTTTGCAAATTATCAGCTCAGAGCAGCTAGAGCCTTATATTAGACAAGAATGTGACACTATTCTTCTCCTAGAACTCCAGTGATTAGTCTCCTCACTTCCCAGACACTCCGGCTATGTGCCCACGGAAGATTAAACCTACGGATTTATCTGCGGAAAATTCGCGGATTTTCTGGATTTTCCAGATAAATCCGCAGGTTTCAGCATTTACAGGAACTCCCCATGTTATCCTATGGGACATGGGGAGTGCTGTGTCCATGCTGCGGATACGTGCGGCTGCGGAACATGCTGCGTATATCCCGCAGCCGCACGTAATTGAATGTCAATTCATTTTGCGGAATTACCTGCGGAAATCCCGGCCCTCCACTATGGAGATAGGGCCGGGACTCCCGCAGGTAATCCGCATGAATGTCCGCAGGTTTACCGCAGCTATTTGGCTGTACTACCGCAGCTAAAAATAGCTGCGGATTCCGGCGAGCAGCTGTGGGAAACCGGAGGCGGTACCTGCAGATATATCCGCAGGTACAAACTCCAGTGGGCACATAGCCTTACACTCTGTGACATCGCTACCGGTATATCGTCGGGGTCACGTTGTTAGTGACCCACATCCAGCGCCGGTAGTGACATCGCAGCGTGTGACACAAATGAGCGACGATCAACGAGCACAAAAACGTGAAAAATCATTGCTCGTTGATACGTCGTTCATTTCCTTAATATCATTGCTGCTGCAGGTACGATGTTGTTCGTCGTTCCTGCGGTAGCACACATCGCTATGTGTGACACTGCAGGAACGACGAACATCTCCTTACCTGCGTCCACCGGCAATGAGGAAGGAAGGAGGTGGGCGGAATCTTCCGGCCACTCATCTCCGCCCCTCGTCTTCTATTGGCTGGCCGCTTAGTGACGCGGCAGTGACGTCGCTATGATGCCAAACGCACCTCCCCTTGAAGGAAGCATTGTTCAGTGGTCACAGACACGTCGCTGATAAGGTATGTGCGTGTGACGCTGCCGTAGCGATAATGTTCGCTATGGCAGCGATCACCAAATGTCGCACGAGCGACGGGGGCGGGTGCTATTGCGCACGACATCGCTAGCTGTAGCTAGCAATGTCGCAGCATGTAAAGCACCCTTAAGGGTATGCGCACACATAAAATATTTGGTGCAGAAATTTCTGCACCATTTCTGCACCATTTGGCAAGAAAAACTCAGCTGAAAAAGCAAGGGTTTTACCACATTTTTTTATGCGTTTTTGGTGCAGATTTTTAACATTCATTAGTACGGGTGGAAATCTGCAATAAAAACACTGAAATAATCGACATGCTGCAGATTTAAATCTGCACCTAATCTGCAATGGAAAAAAAATACTCAATGTGTGCATGAGACTTCAGGATTCTCATTCACTTTGCTGGTAGTAGGAGATCTTTCAGGTTTTGAGGAAAATCTGTGTTGAAAGACACATCAAAAACACAACAAATCTGCAATGCATGTGTGGCGCCCTGGACAAGCCAGGTCGTCACAGGTACTGCAACAACACACACCACACCCCGAGATAGACACACCAGTCAAACACAAATCCTTGTTGCCTCCCTCCAGGGGCTGATGTCCACACCAGGTGGGGTGGAGCTAGGCGGTTGGCCCCACCCACTGAGGAGTTCACAGTCATGGAGGCGGGAAAAGGAAGTTAGTTGAAGTTATGGAAGCAGTAGTAGAGGAGCAGGACTGACCGTGTCCGGGTACGTGGCCCGGGCAGCAAGAGCAATGGTGGCCGTCTGCAGGAGAGGCCAATCGACGCTGAAACGTAGAACCGGAGATGGGCGGTGGCCCGCTGGTACCGAACCGGGGAGCAAAGAGAAGCCAGCCCAAACCGGCAGGGCCTACGGACCCCGACCAGGCTTGGAGTCGCCGTTAAACAGGTCAAATCCGTTAGCGACCGGAACCTCCCTGGTTTCCTAGCAGCAAAGACCCGATTGAAGACAACCGTCCAGACAGAGAAAGGGAAATACAGCTACCGCCACAGCTAGAGTTCCCAGGGCCAGAGCCTGCGGGCAAAAGGGGCTCCTCCGGCACATATCCAAGCTGTGGAGTGGGTTACTGGTGGGAAGCCATCGGGACCGAAGATACACAACAGGTGCAGGGAAAGGCAGCCACCACCAACCTTCCGGGAGTAACCACAGCAGCCGGCTGCGGGACCCGTCCATCCAGCCGTTTGTTTTACCGGAGACTCTGTATCCATTCTTGGCTGAGTGAGTACCACCGTGCCATCTGGCACCGCGCTGCCCCCGCGACCCTGCACCTCACCAACCGTACCTCCCCGTCACACCTTACCGGGCCCCGGGACAACCAACCCCTACCCACGGAGGGGGAAACAACATCCCAGCTGCTCCCTGTCATCGCTCCCGGGATCCCCGTCACCAGAGCAGCGGTGGTGTCCCAACCTCACTACAAACCGTGGGTGGCGTCACGGACTAACTCCCCAAACCCAAATCACCCCCTTTCACTCACGGGCGAGGAGCGCCGCTCGAGTCCCCGGATCCGGCCCACCTCTCGAGACACCGAGCAGCAGCAGCAGCGCCGGACCCGAGCGTGGTGAGCGCAGCGCCCTCCCTGCCCGCGACAACTTGGTGTCACGAACAGGATCTTACCGTTCTACTGACTGGTAGAAGTGCGCCTTGTGTCCCGCCGGCGGTATCCGGACGAAAAATTTCAGAAGCCGCCATCTTGGGCGCGAAGATTTTCCCGCTCGAGCGTCTTCTCGAGCAGTGGAGGCGCGAAAGCCGAAGCTCCGCCCCTGAAGAGGAGGTGATGAGAAAAGACCAAGGGGGGCGGAAACAAGATGTCCGCGCCCGACGAGACTGCTGGAGAAGCGGCGGTCGCAGCCGTAGCGGCGGCCGCGAATGAGAATGGGCCAGCCCGTGCTCCGGCCGCACGAGCAGGGGAGGCCGCGGCCCCCGCCATTGCCCAGGTGATGCCGTTCTCCTTGCCCTATGTGCCCGGAGCTACCTGGCTGCCGCAGTACGACGGGAAACCTGACGCTTTGCAGGTCTTCCGGAAGAAGCTTAACCCGGTCCCAGAACTGTATCCCCTGACCGATAAGCAACGTGCAGCAGTAGTGCTGGGGCAGCTAACCGGCGCGGCTGAGCAGGAGACGGAGACCTGGACTGGTCCTCCGTGGCCACCATCTTTGAAAAGCTACAGATTGCCTTCGAGACCCGCACCGAAGCCGAGCTGCGGATGCAGTTTTACCAATGCCGACAGCGACCTGCAAATAGTATTAGAGACTATGCCTTGCGCCTGGAAACTTCCCTCCGCACACTGAAGCAGGTGGATGCCATTAATGATGCAGACAGCAACAAAATGTTGGTCGAGCAGTTCGTGCAGGGCATGGGATCCCCGGAGGACCGCAAGCAGCTCCGGCTGTGGGCCCTAGAACACCCTAATGTGGACTTTGCCGTGTTGAAAGAACGGGCCATCAAAGCTCTGCAACCCCCAGCATCCGACGTCCCAGAGGCGGCCCCATGGCCAGCTGAGACGGCCCCCATCATGGTAGCCCCTTCTCTCCCAGCTCCCTCGGCGCCTGCAGCCCCTGGAGGAATGATGGAGGAGCTGGCTACCCAGGTCCGTCGCATGGATGGAGACCTCGCCAAGATCCTCGCCGCACTCCAGCCTCCGACGAGACCCAAGCCCCCAGGGAGGATGCAGCTCACCGACAGCCCGGAGGACGTCCCGTGGATGCAGCGGAGAAGGCCCAATGACTCACGGTATGGACCTCCAATTTGTTACAGGTGCAGCAAGCCTGGCCACTACTCCCGACGGTGTCAGTTAAACGAACAACCCCTGGGGCCAAGGGCCAATCCTCAGGAGTAGAACCCCGTGGCCCCCCCGACTGGCGGGACCGGTACATTGGAGCCCGGCCCATCATCCCTCTAGCAGTGGACGGCATCCCGCTGATGGCACTCCTGGACACTTGATCCCAGGTAACCACGATACCTTACACACTGTATCAGCGGTATTGGGGAAATGATGAACTTGCCCCTCCAGACGGTAGCATGACCCTGGTCGCAGCCGATGGACTCCCCTTGACCCAAGTGGGGTACAAACAAGTAGCCATGACCGTGGGACGGGCTGAACTGCAACATCAGGGAATGATTGTGATAATGAATGAACCCAGTGACCATAATCCTAAGGTAGTGCTAGGGACTAATGTGATGGAGCACTGCATGAGTGAGGTGTTGACCCTACTGCGGCAGTTAGCCGCCACCGCAGCAGGAGGCCCACATAGGGCTGTGCAGCGTGAGATCCGGGCCTTGATGTATCGGGAACAAGTGAACTCAACAGGAGGAGAGATTGGGGGAGTGAGAGTGATGGCTGCGGCCCCATTGATTGTACCTCCCAGAAGTGAGATGATGATCTGGTGCAGGGCAGCGGTAGGTCCTCAGGGACAGGATTACCCAGCCATGGTGGAGCCCATGCCCTCCGAGCACTGGCCCATAGTAATGGCCGCCCGAGGGGTGGTAGACGTCAAGAAGGGTAGAGTGCCCGTAAGGGTGTTAAACTGCAGGGAGGAGGAGGTTAGGCTTCCCCGGTATGCTACCCTCACCAAGCTGCTTACTCTAGACCCCCACACTATCCAAGAGGCTGTTCCCCCGACCGCACCGCCTCCTGCCAGTCACCACCCTTCCCCGGGGCGGTTAGATGAGTGGTGTCACGAGTTACACGTGGGCACTGATGATACCCCCACACATCACAAAGAAGGGGTATACAGGGTGGTACAGGAGTAGGAACAGGTTTTCAGCAAGTATTCATTAGATTTCGGGCGGATTAAAGGGGTCCAACACCATATCCCCACCGGTGAACATCCTCCCATTAAAGAGAGGTACAGACCTATTCCCCCTGCACACTACCAATGCGCCAAAGACATGTTGAGGAACATGAAGGAGGCGGAGGTTATTCGGGATAGCTGCAGTCCCTGGTGCTGGTAAGGAAGAAGGATGGCACCATGAGGATGTGTGTGGATTACCGGAAATTAACCAGATAACGCATAAAGATGCCTATCCTCTGCCCCGTATAGAGGAGTCCCTGGCTGCACTGAGAACCGCAAACTACTTCTCTACCCTTGACCTCACCAGTGGGTACTGGCAGGTGGCCGTTGCGCCCTAAGACCGTGAGAAGACCGCCTTTGCTACCCCCATGGGACTCTGTGAGTTCAACAGCATATCGTTCAGGCTGTGCAACGCCCCTTGAACCTTCCAACGGCTAATGGAATGCTGTCTAGGGCATCTGAATTTTGAGACCGTCTTGTTGTACCTGGACGATGTAATTGTATACTCACAGACGTACGAAGCCCACCTGGAGCACCTAGCCGAGGTGTTTGCGTCCCTTGCCAAGTATGGGATGAAATTGAAGCCCTCCAAGTGTCATCTGTTGAAGCCCAGGGTGCAGTACCTCGGACACGTGGTGGGCGCGGAAGGCGTCGCCCCGGACCCCGAGAAGATCACTGCCATTCAAGACTGGCCGAGGCCGACCACGGTGAGAGAGGTGAGACAGTTCCTGGCTCTGGTGGGCTACTATCGCCGCTTCATTAAGGGGTACACGAAAATGGCTGCCCCCATGCAAGACCTCCTCGTGGGACACCAAGGGTGGTAGGCCCCTTGGAACCCCGTTGGCGTGGGAAGAAAAGCATGAAGAATCCTTCCACCAGCTTAAGGCGGCCTTGACCGGGGAAGAAATCCTGGCGTACCCCGAATACAGCCTCCCATTCATCCTCTACACCGATACCAGCAATGTAGGCTTGGGGGCAGTCTTATCCCAGGTCCAAGACGGATGGGAGAAGGTGATCGCTTACACTAGCCGAAAACTCCGACCTACGGAGAGGAACCCTGAGAACTACAGCTCTTTCAAGCTTCAGCTCTTAGCACTGGTGTGGGCTATCACCGAGCGATTCCGCCATTACCTAGCGGCAGCCAAGTTCACCGCTTATACGGACAATAACCCGCTAACCCATCTGGATACAGCTAAGCTGGGTGCATTGGAGCAGCGGTGGGTGGCCAGGCTAGCCAATTACGACTTCACCATCAAATACCGGGCCGGCCGTACAAATGCTAATGCCGATGAGCTCTCCCGGATGTCCCACCTGTCGGAAGAGGGGCCGGTTGATGATGACCTCGAAGAAATCGAGTTGCCTGCGTTGTGCTGGCTGAGAAGTTGCATGTCCATCAACAACAGTTGAACTTAGATCCGCTGCCCAGTCAGGGGTGGCAAGAAGCCCAGGACCAGGCACCTGCTGTTCGCTTGGTCAAGACCCTGGTGGAACAAGGCTCTGCTGGGATAGACCCTGCCGCCCCTACCGAGGCCCAACACCTGTGGCGGGAACGAACCCGGCTGTACCTGCATCAAGGGAAGCTGTATCTGGAATTGATCAACCCGAAGACCCACGAGAAGGTTCGTCAGCTGGTGATTCCCCAGGCTAATGTGCCCACTGTCCTACAGGCATACCATGACGGGGCCGGACACTTTGGGTGGAAGAAGCTGGAGATGCTGTTGAGGGAGCGGTTCTATTGGAGTGGGATGCGGGAGTCTGTGGAGGCCTGGTGCCGAGAATGTGGTCCCTGTGCACTGAGAAGAAGGTTTGAGGCCAGCCAAAAGGCCCCTCTACGCCCAATTATCACGCATCAGCCGCTGGAGCCGGTCGCCCTCGACCACGTGAAGCTCACCCCTAGCCGAAGTGGGTATACCTACGCTCTGACCATTGTAGACCACTATTCAAGAGTCATGGTGGTTGTCCCAGTCAAGGACCTGACCGGCCGTACCACCGCTAGAGCATTCCAGGCCTATTTCTGTCGACCGCACGGGTACCCGGAGAGGGTGCTTACCGACCGGGGCCCGGCCTTTGAAGCGGAGGTGTTCCAAGAATTCTGCCAGTTGTACGGCTGCAAGAAAATTCGGACCACGCCTTACCATGCCCAGACCAATGGCATGTGTGAAAAGATGAACCACCTGGTCCTGGGCCTCCTCAAGACGTTACTGCTGGAAGAGCGGAACCTGTGGCCGGAGAAGCTACCTGACCTGGTCGATATGTACAACAACATCCCTTCCAGCTCTACGAAATGCACACCGGTGTACCTGATGAGAGCTCGGCCCGGTCGGCTGCCAGTGGAGCTTGAAATGGGTCTGGAAGCCCCAGAAGCACTCCCTTCGACTGCTGGATGGGACACTCGGCGAAGGGCACAGTACCAACAGGTCCAAGAATACGTAGAAAAGAACTTGTGCCGAAGTCGGGGACAGCAGGAGCAGTGCTTAAACAGGAAGGCGCCTGCAGGTCTCTTCCAGCCTGGGGATGTAGTACTGAAGCAAAAAAGAAGAACCCATAAGCTGGATGATCAATGGGAGAAGACCCCGTATGTTATACAACCCACCAAGTGGGAGAATGGGAAGGCCTACCAGGTCAGTCGTGACCAGGGGAAGACTTTGGCCACGGTTTCCAGGGACCACCTGAAGAGGTGTCCACCACCATTGCGGGTGGCAACTGAAGCTCCGGTCCCCAGATCGGTTGGGGAGAAGGAAAAGGGGGTAATCCACACCATGATGGGCGATTTCCCGGCAGATTGGCCTACGCAGAACGGCGCAGTGATTCTTCCAGTGATACTGTTCCCACAACCCATGGAGGAGAAAGTGATGGAAGTGGTCGACGATGAGCCAGTGCCCAGGGATGCACCTGTACCCAGTTCCCCTATGCCTCCGCCTGCCTCACACGATAGACGGGAAGAGGAACCAGTTGTTCCCTCTGTCCCACTGCCTGTCACCACTGACATTGGGCCCCGAAGGTTCACACGTCCCAACCTAGGTCGACCCCCGCTTAGGTACAGGGAAACTACCATTTAGGGGTGTGATACGTTGAGTGTGTGTGAATAAGCGAATAAAAATAATCAACCGAGATGTTAACCTGATTGTCAACCGTGATTGAACCGGCCGTTGCCGGCAAGTTTGTCCCCGTAGGGACCCTTTGCACCGTGCGTAAGGAACTACTTACAGACATGCCCGAGAATTCGCAGGGCAACCACAAACTTGTGGAATTCAAATATACTGGCATGTTTCTGTAGCCACCTCCGGAGAGGCAGATTGGAGGAAGGGCCCACAGCAGAGTAGGCTGAGGCCCGGCCACCACCTGGACCGGTGGCCATCCTCCAGGGGTGAGGGGTTCCCCATGGATGTGGGTCCCCTGAAATGGCCGTAGGGTGCGAAACTTCATACCCGTACCCGCTCGGGCAGCCTGGATATGGGCTGGGGTCAAGGGGTGCTGCCCACTTCTTAGGGGCAGCATCAGGGTCAGGTTGTTTGGGCGGGAGAGAGCAGAAGCCGACTGTTACTGCTAATAAAATGTGTTTGTAACGTTAAAAGAACCATGCCTCCCGTTAGGGGAAGTTTCATAAAAATACTTGTATTTACTGTTAACATGTTTTCTACCTCTTTTACAGTTTTACAAAAATAAAACCGGTGGTGGACGGGCAGCCCGCGGACGGTCTGCATTTAACCAAGGGGAAATGTGGCGCCCTGGACAAGCCAGGTAGTCACAGGTACTGCAACAACACACACCACACCCCGAGATAGACACACCAGTCACACACAAATCCTTGTTGCCTCCCTCCAGGGGCTGATGTCCACACCAGGTGGGGTGGAGCTAGGCGGTTGGCCCCACCCACTGAGGAGTTCACAGTCCTGGAGGCGGGAAAAGGAAGTTAGTTGAAGTTAGGGAAGCAGTAGTAGAGGAGCAGGACTGACCGTGTCCGGGTACGTGGCCCGGGCACCGAGAGCAAGGTTGGCAGACGGTGGTGGCCGTCTGCAAGAGAGGCCGATCGACGCGGAACCGTAGGACCGGGGACGGGCAGTGGCCCGCTGGTACCGAACCGGGGAGCGAAGAGAAGCCAGCACAAACCGGCAGGGCCTGCGGACCCCGACCAGGCTTGGAGTCGCCGTTAAACAGGTCAAATCCATTAGCGACCGGAACCTCCGGGGTTTCCTAGCAAAGACCCGATTGAAGGCAACTGTCCAGACAGAGGAAGGGAAATACAGCTACCGCCACAGCTAGAGTTCCCAGGGCCAGAGCCTGCGGGCAAAAGGGGCTCCTCCGGCACATATCCAAGCTGGGGAGCGGGTTACCGGTGGGAAGCCATCGGGACTGAAGATACACAACAGGTGCAGGTAAAGGCAGCCACCACCAACCTTCCGGGAGTAACCACAGCAGCTGGCTGCGGGACCTGTCCATCCAGCCGTTTGTTTTACCGGAGACTCTGTATCCATTCTTGGCTGAGTGAGTACCACCGTGCCATCTGGCACCGCGCTGCCCCCGCGACCCTGCACCTCACCAACCGTACCTCCCCGTCACACCTTACCAGGCCCCGGGACAACCAACCCCTACCCACGGCGGGGGTAAACAACATCCCAGCTGCTCCCTGTCATCGCTCCTGGGATCCCCGTCACCAGAGCAGCGGTGGTGTCCCAACCTCACTACAAACCGTGGGTGGCGTCACGGACCAACTCCCCAAACCCAAATCACCCCCTTTCACTCACGGGCGAGGAGCGCCGCTCGAGTCCCCGGATCCGGCCCACCGCTCGAGCCACCGAGCAGCAGCAGCAGCGCCAGACCAGAGCGTGGTGAGCGCAGCGCCCTCCCCGCCCGTGACACATACACACAACCTTGCTGACTGTTGCAAAAGAAGAGTAGATGCTGCACAACAGTGAACATTGTCTTGTTCTAAATTCTCGAGATTTGGTTTCAACAATTTCTAAATAAGTGAGTTGAAATGGAAAAATGTCTAATTTTCAACTTCTGATCTGTGTTCTATGTTCTGTTGTGAATAAAAGGTGGCTCTACGAGATTTCTAAATCATTGCATTCTTATTGCCTTTATATTTTATAATGTCCCAACATTTTTTGTAATTGAGGTTGTAAATAATTGAAAAGGCCAATTTGAATATGAGCAGAATATAAAACTAGGTCTCTATATGAGAAAATTGAATAGACGAATAATGACAGCATCTTTTGCACTGATTGCCTGAGGAATCAGAATGTGACATTACAGCCAGTACTGTTTGATTGGTATTAACAGGCGACAACTAATAAAGGGACCATTTCTGCATTTACTGCTATCTTACTTCATGGATAGGTGGCATCCAGAGTGATGGACCCTAAGTACACTACAGTTCAAATGTTAGGGTCACTTAGATATTTCCTTATTTTTGAAAGAAAAGCACATTTTTTTTCAATGAAGCTAACATTAAATTAAACAGAAATATGCTCTATACATTGTTAATGTGGTAAATGACTATTCCAGCTGTAAATGTCTAGTTTTGAAAGCAATATCTACATGGGTGTATAGAGGCCCATTTCCAAAAACCACCACTCCAGTGTTCTAATGGTACATTGTGTTTGCTAATTGTGTTAGAAGGCTAATGAATGGATGTTTAGAAATCCCTTGAAAACCCTTGTGCAAGTATATTAGCATAGCTGAAAACAGTTTTGCTGATTAGAGAACCTATAAAACTGACCTTCCTTTGAGCTAGTTGAGAATCTGGAGCATTACATTTGTTGGTAACATTAAACTCTCAAAATGGCCAGAAAAAGAGAACTTTAATGTCAAACTCGACAATGTATTCTTGTTCTTAGAAATGAAGGATTTTCCATGCAAGAAATTGCCAAGAAACTGAAGTTTTCCTACAACAGTGTGTACTACTCCCTTCAGAGGAGAGCACAAACAGGCTCTAACAAGAGCAGAAACAGAAGTGGGAGGCCCCACTGCACAACTGAGCAACAAGACAAGTACATCAGAGTCTCTAGTTTGAGAAATCGATGCCTCACAGGTCCTCAACTGGCAGCTTCTTTAAATAGTACCCACAAAATGCCAGGGTCAACATCTACAGTGAAGAGGCGACTCCGGGATGCTGGCCTTCAGGGCAGAGTGACAAAGAAAAAGCCATATCTGGCTACTAAACAGAAAATATTAATATGGGCAAAAGAACAGACATTGGACAGAAGAAGATTGGGAAAAGTGTTATGAACAGACAAATCGAAGTTTGGGGTATTTGGATCACACAGAAGAACATTTGTGAGACACAGAACTACTGAAAAGATGCTGGAAGAGTGCCTGACACCATCTGTCAAGCATGGTGGAGGTAATGTGATGGTCTGGGGTTGCTTTGGTGCCGGTAAAGTGGGACACGTACAATGTAAAAGGGATTTAGAATAAGGAAGGCTATCATTCCATTTTGAAATGCCATGCCATACCCTGTGGACCGCGCTTGATTGGAGCCAATTTCATCCTACAACAGGACAATGACCCAAAGCACACCTCCAAATTATGCATGAACTATTTAGGGATGAAGCAGGCAGCTGGTATTCTATCTGCAAT
Organism: Anomaloglossus baeobatrachus; assembly: GCF_048569485.1. Lineage (NCBI taxonomy): Eukaryota > Metazoa > Chordata > Amphibia > Anura > Aromobatidae > Anomaloglossus > Anomaloglossus baeobatrachus. The sequence continues at coordinate 86,946,931 of NC_134354.1, read as the reverse complement.
GGAGTGGCCAGCCAAGTCACCCGATCTCAACCCTTTTGAGCTTTTGTGGGAGTAACTTGACCGTATGGTACGCAAAAAGTGCCCATCAAGCCAATCCAACTTATGGAAGGGGCTTCTGGAAGCATGGCTTGATATATCTGCAGATCACCTCAGCAAATTAACAGCTAGAATGCCAAAGGTCTGCAAAGCTATAATTGCTGCAAAGGAGCATTCTGCGCCGAAAGCAAAATTTGAAGGAGAAAATTATTATTTCTAATAAAAATCATTATTTTTAACCTAGTCAATGTATGGACTATATTTTCTATTCATTATGCAACTCATTTGAGAAATAAAAATATGATTTTTCATGGAAAAGACAAAATTGTCTGGGTGACCCCAAACTTTTGAACTGTAGTGTATGTACAACCTCAGTTCCCAAAAAGATGGGACATAGTGTAGCATATAAAGAAAACAAGAATTCAATGATTTTGATCATACTGTCTCGGGTAATATCTAACTTGAATGGTGGTGTTGTACAGGTTTACACAGGGGATCATCTAATACAGTATATAGTTGTTTGTTGAGTCTAATTATGCATGGTAAAATATCATTCCATGACTACAGCTCTTCAGAATAACATATTTTTTGTCTGAAACAGACTCTCCTTGTCTGTGAATTCATCTGGTAGACTTATATGTTTAGGTTCCTATTGCCTATCCAGAGTCACCCTAAGGACTTCTAGGGTCACACGATGGTGAGCAAGGGTGCCATTTTCTTGCGTACTTTATAGGGTGCCAACCTCTTAGGATAGGCAGAGTTTCCTCGTTTTATGGCTTTACAGGGACAAATTAAGGACCCGATTTGATTATTTGTCAATACTGTGTTACCACCATGTTTCGATAGGTATACACATAGCTCTTTTCATTGTTATTTGGACTCTATTGATATTTTTTTAATGCATCTATTAAAAATAAATTCTTTTAAAAGTTGGATATTTTCACTTCATGTAATCTACTTTATCAATCATAAACGTTTGTGGATCTCGGTATTTACCGTTATGATATTCAAGGAAATATGTTATCATGGTTGTCAACTTCTTTCCTTCGCTCTGATGTTGGAAGGCCTTGATGATTGTTGACAAGTTTTGTTTGACTCTCTTCCCCAATTCTTTTGTGGTTTGGCCTGTATATGTTTTTGGACAAGATTTCACCAATACATACATCTGGACTTATATCCTGACATATTGTTTTAATGAAAAACTTGATCTATTATAAGGGTCACCAAGAACTCTTGTTAGAGGAGTATAATTTTAAATAGATTGCACTCAACACATAGAAATGAGCCATTTAAGTAACACTGTGCCCCAGGGAAGTAGCTGTATGTAAAACAGTATATCCTTCAAAATAAATATTTCCGGTTGTACAGTAAATTTCCCAATTTGAGAATCCGCAGTGAGTAATTCCCAATGACAATCAGTAACCAGTTTGATGTCCTGTCAGTGACAGGACTAGTACCTCCTGCCAGCCATTAGCCTGGGTGTTTGTAATGCTAGTGAGGGATTAGGTATCCAGATCAACGAAAAGTTTAAACACCTCGTATAGGGATACTAGAGAGCTCAGGAAACAGCTTGAGGTGAGTCCAGGAGATGTCCCCTCACCCCTCTCCCTAGCTGTAGGGTCAACCAATTGTCCTTATTTGTTATGTAGTATGCCAGACGTCCGTGCGTCTGAGTGCAGCTGTCATGCATTATTTTCGGACACTACCAACTCTGAGTGCGACATCATGATTGAATTTTTGAATCAATCTTGCACGTCATTTACAAGGACGATATCTTGTCTTCATTAAAGGGAACCTGACAGGTGTCCACGAGCAGTTATGGGTGCATATTGCTAGTCCCTGCCTAACTGTCCCAGGCTACAGTAGCATAGATAAAAAGGTCTTTAGAAAAAGTATTTTCTAAAGATCCCTTATGATATGCTAATGAATGCAGGGATAATAGTAATAATAGTCACAAGTGTATTAGTTCCTTCGACTAGTCCGCCCTCTTAGCATGTTAGCACACCCACAGAGGCGTGCTAACATGCTAGTTATTGCCTAGCGTTATCAGCGGTGACGCATGTACCCGTGTCTGTTATCACTGCCTCAGACGCCAAATTTAGGCTCAATGCGCATGATCAGAAGTCCCTGCACTTCTGGTCATACACACTATGAAGCCAGGAGTATGCATCCCGGCTTCAGAGTGGTCTAGTGCACATGACCGGAAGTGTCTGGGACTTCTAATCATACACACTAAAGGGGGTGTTACACGCAGCGATATCGCTAGCAATATCGCTGGTGAAAGCACCCGCCCCCGTCTTTTGTGTGTCACGAGAAAATCGCTGCCCGTGGCGCACAATATCGTTCGGAGCCGTCACATTGGACTTACCTACCTAGTGACATCGCTGTTGCCGGCGAACCGCCTCCTTTCTAAGGGGGCGGTTCGTGCTGCGTTACTAAGCGGCCGGATGTGCGTCACAGAATCCGTGACCCCGGCGATATATTGTTAGATACGTCGCTGCGTGTGATGGGGCCTTCAGGCTAAGGACAAACACCAAGTAAAACAGAGTGAGTGGAATGAGATAAAAAAAATTGCATTCCACTTGGACCAATGTTACTCTAAGGGGTCGCTCCTATGAACGATTTTTTTTTTCTTCTTCTTTTCAGCCCTAATCGAACCTGAGAAAACAATAGCAGCATGCTGTGTGTGGAATTCGATTTGTTTTCTCTCGCACCCATACAAGTCTATGGGTGCAAGCAGGGGCATAACGACCGTGGTCGCAGAGGTCACCACTGCGACTGGGCCCGCAGGGTTAGAGGGGCCCGTCAACCACTCTGCAGAGACAGCACCTTTCTGTAAGAGAGGAGATGCGCTTTGTAGTGGCCGACTACCAGGGGGCCAGCCTGTGAGTCAGGGGGGCCCAGTGTCAGTACAGGGGCTCTCTGACCTGCGACAGAGCAGAAGTGCTCCTGCACAGAAGACGGAATCCATCCTGCCAGAACCTGCGATGATATCATGCCCATGTGACTGTGTGGGAGGAGACGCAGGATTACCGGGCAGAAAGCATACTGTTACTTAAAGGAGATTTGGACACATGACTGATAATAAGAAAAGGGGGACATGAGGGGGGGGGGCTGCAGGGTGAGTGGCATATGAGGGGTGCAGACTGTGACAGAAGAATGTGAAGGGGTGCAGAGTGTTTGAGAGGGGTAAGTTGGGGTACAGGCAGGGTGAGATATGTGGGGCAGGGTGTGAGACATATGGGGGTGTAGTGTGTGTGATAAGGGGGGTGCAGGCTGTATGGGGAGCAGGGTGTGTGACATATAGGGGCAGGGGCATAACTACCGAGGTCGCAGGGGTCGGAAGGAGAAGAGAGGTACTTGTTTTTTATTTTGCTGGCTGCATGACACATGGAGGCCTGGGGCGGCTGGCTGCATGACACATGGTGGCCATGGGAGGGTTGGCTGCATGACACATGAAGGCCCTGGGTGGCTGTCTGTATGACACATGGAGGCCCTGGGGGCACTGGCTGCATGACACATGGAGGCATGGAGGGGCTGGCTGCATGACACTGTGGCGCCCTGGACAAGCCAGGACGTCACAGGTACTACACCAACACACCCCACACCCCGGTTAGGCACACCAAAGCCAAACACAAAATCCTTGTTGCCTTCCTCCAGGGGCTGATGTCCACACCAGGGGATGGGCCAGGCGGTTGGTCCCGCCCACCGAGGAGTTCACAGTCCTGGAGGCGGGAAAAGGAGTCAGTGAGAGATCAGATAGAGTTTGGAAGCAGAGAAGTGAAGTGGTAGCTGAGCAGTCTGACAGCGTCCGGGTGTGTGGCCCGGACGGAACAGCAAGGTTGGCAGACGGTGGTGACCGTCCGCAGGAGAGGCCAATTGGAGTGAGCCGTAAGGATCGTGGACGGGCGGTGACCCGGTGGTACCGGACCGGTGAACAAAGAGAAGCCAGCACCATCCGGCAGGGCTTACGGACCCCGACCAGGCTTGGAGTTGCCGTAAAGTTGGTCAAATCCGTTAGCGAAGGGAACCTCCGGGGTTTCCTAGCAGTCAAGACCCGATTGAAGGCGACAGCTCAAACCATAAAGGGAAACGCAGTCACCGCCAAAGCTACAGTTCCCAGGGCCAGAGCCTGCGGGCAAAAGGGGCTCCTCCGGCACATATCCAAGCTGGGGAGCGGGTTACCGGTGGGAAGCCATCGGGACTGAAGATACACAACAGGTGCAGGTAAAGGCAGCCACCACCAACCTTCCGGGAGTAACCACAGCAGCTGGCTGCGGGACCTGTCCATCCAGCCGTTTGTTTTACCGGAGACTCTGTATCCATTCTTGGCTGAGTGAGTACCACCGTGCCATCTGGCACCGCGCTGCCCCCGCGACCCTGCACCTCACCAACCAGAGCCTGCGGGCAAAAGGGGCTCCTTCAGCACCCATCCAAGCTGGGGAGCGGGTTACCGGTGGGAACCCATTGGAACCGTACACACTACACAGGTGCAGGGAAAGGCAGTCACCATCAACCTGCCGGGAGGAGAAACACCGCAGCCGTCTGTGGGACCCGTCCATCCAGCCGTTTGTTTTACCGGAGACTTTGCATTCATCATTGGCTGAGTGAGTACCACCGTGCCGTGCGGCACAGCGCTGCCCCTTGACCCTTCACCTCACCAGGCCCCGTAACCCGCCTGCCATCCATCCCTACCCCTCACCGGGCCCCGGGACAACCAACCCCCCTACCCACGGAGGGGAGAAAACAACATCCAAGCTGCTCCCTGTCTCCGCTCCCGGGATCCCCGTCCAGAGCAGCGGTGGTGTCACAACCTCACCCCAACCATGGGTGGCGTCACGGACAATATCCCTAAACCCAAACCACCCCCTTTCACTCACGGGCGAGGAACGCCGCTCGAGTCCCCGGGATCCAGCCCACCGTTCGAGCCACCACCGAGCAGCAGCAGCAGCAGCTGGACCCGAGCAGTGGGTGAGCACAGCGTCCCCTCCTCCGCCCGCGACAACACACGCAGGCCCTGGAGGGGCTGGCTGTATGACACATGGAGGCCCTGGGGGGAATGGCTGCATATGACACATGGAGGCCCTGGGGGGGCTGGCTACATGACACCTGGAGGCCCTGGGGGGGCTGGCTGCATGACACATAGAGGCCCTGGGGGGGCTGGCTGCATGATACATGGAGGTCTATGGGACTGCATAATAAATATGAAGGACACCTTATGCATGGACTATGGGGGTGCATTATAAAACATAGAGGACTATGGGGTGAATTATAATATATGGAGGACTATGGGAAATGCATTATAATACATGGAGGACTATGGGGGTGCATTCTAATACATGGAGGGTTATGTGGGACCCTTTATACTATATGGAAGGCTATGTGGGGGCCATTATAGTATTTGGAGAACTATATACTAGGGGGGACAAAGATACAAGCATAGGATGGAAATGTTTTGTGCTGAGGGAAAAAGGCTCTTTTTCTCAGCACCCAGCTTTCCCATGCTCTGCTGTACATCTTCTCTCAGCACCCACTCTCAGTGCTGAGGGAAAGATGTATGGCAGAGCATGGGAAAGCTGGGTGCCGAGGACAAGATAGATCATGGAAAATCTGGGTGCTGAGGGTAAAAGCCAAGTGTCAGCGTCATTATCCTGTACCCAGAGTGTCAGTGTCATTATCCCGTACCCTAAGTGTCAGTGTACGTGGAGGGGGGCCCCGGTCCAAATTTGCACCAGGGCCCATGAAACTAGTTACGCCACTGGGTGCAAGAGAAACATTGCACTGCAGTCGCATGACACCGGAGTGCAATGCGATATACACATCAGCTGATAATGGAGGAGATGGGGAGATTAGTCCCTCCCTCTCCTCCACAGAGCCTGCCCCTCCTCCGCAGATGTGCTGTGATCGCAGGATCACATCACAGTGGCATGGCACTCGGCTTACGCTCGAGCAGAGCAGAACCAAGTGTCATGTGATGCACTCGCAGTAGTGCTTGTGTGACCCCAGTCTAAGGGGCACTTTGCACGCTGCGACATCGCAGGCCGATGCTGCGATGCCGAGCGCGATAGTCCCCGCCCCCGTCGCAGCGGCGATATCCTTGTGATAACTGCCGTAGCGAACATTATCGCTACGGCAGCTTCACATGGACTCACCTGTCTTGCGACCGTCGCTCTGGCAGGCGACCCGCCTCCTTATTAAGGGGGCGGGTAGTATGGCGTCACTGCGACGTCACACGGCAGGCGGCCAATAGGAGCGGAGGGGCGGAGATGAGCGGGATGTAAACATCCCGCCCACCTCCTTCCTTCCGCATATCCTACGGAAGCCGCAGTGACGCCGGTAGGAGATGTTCCTCGCTCCTGCGGCTTCACACACAGCGATGGGTGCTGCCGCAGGAATGAGGAACAACATCGGACCGTCGCGTCAGCGTAATCATGGATTATGCCGACGCTGCACCGATGATACGATTACGACGCTTTTGCGCTCGTTAATCGTATCATCGAGCCTTTACACACTACGATGTCGCATGCGACGCCGGAAGTACGTCATTTTCAATTTGACCCCACCGACATCGCACCTGCGATGTCGTAGTGTGCAAAGCCCGCCTCACACGAGCGTGAAAAACGGACAAGTGCAATGCGAGAAAATCTCGCATTGCACTCAGACCAATGTTAGTCAATGAGGGAGAGCAGTGGGTCAGCTTTTTTTGCATCCAGATTCTGGATGCTAGAAAATCGCAACATGCTGCGATTTTCTGCGAGAGCTGTATCACACGCATCCATTCAAGTGAATAGGTGTGAGAGAAACATCGGACTGCATTCGGATGCTATCCCAGTGCAGTGCGATATACGCACAGGGTGACAATCGAGGAGATGGAGGGATTAACCCCTCCCTCCCCTCCGCAGCATCTGCCCTCAGCTTTACAGCTGGGACCCGATTGCCAGAGCCTGAGCCGGGGGTCATTAGCATATCGCATCCGATGCTCTCACATCGGATGCCATACGTTCGTGTGAGTCCAGCCTTAAGCGGGCTTTACACGCAACGACATCGCTAACAAGATGTCATTGGGGTCACGGATTTCGTGACGCACATCCGGCCTCATTAGCGACGAAACGCAGGAACGACCGTTAACGATCAAAATTACTTACCTAATCATTGATCGTTGTTCCTTTCCCAAATATCGTTGCTGTTGCAGGACGCAGGTTGTTCGTCGTTCCTGCGGCAGCACACATCGCTATGTGTGACATAGCAGGAAGGAGGAACATCACCGTACCTGCGGCCGCCCACAATGAGGAAGGAAGGAGGTTGGCGGGATGTTCCGCCCGCTCATCTCCGCCACTCCACTTCTATTGGGCGGCCTCTTAGTGATGCCGCTGTGACGCCGAACGAACCGCCCCCTTAGAAAGGAGGCGGTTCGCCGACCACAGCGACGTTGCTAGGCAGGTATGTATGTGTGTTAGCAATGTTGTGTGCCACGGGCAGCGATTTGCCCATGATGCACAACCGACAGAGGCGGGTTCTTTCACCAGCGACATCGCTAGAGATGTTGCTGTGTGTAAAGCCTGCTTTAGGGCTCTTCTCCACTTGCGATTTCCATGTGCGAGTGCGATCCGATAAAAAATCGGATCGCACTCGCACCAGTGTTAATCAATGAGGCCGTGTCCTCTTGCTAAATTTTTTACAGCACGTCTCGTGCTCTCGGGGAAATCGCAGCATGCTGCGATTTCACCGAGTCTCAGCTCTCGCACCCCCATGCAAGCCTATGGGAGAGAGAAAAAAATCAGGATACGGGTGGCATGCGCATGTCATACAGATGGCAAACGCATGTCACACAAATCCTTGACACTTGCATACAGCGTCAGACTGCCTACCGGAAGAATCTCCAGTAATACCAGTCCTGGCCGCGGTTACATGTGTGGTGCCCCAGCGGTCTGGTTGCCACAGCAGTGTTGCCCTCCTCAAAAGGGTTAATGCTGAGCCTGGAGGTAGTTGGGGAAGTCCATTGGCCAGTAAGTACCATCGTCCAACACAGTTTTTCCCCTGGGCCACTAGAGGGAGCTCTAAACCTGGAGTTCCAGGGAGATTCCTTAAGCTCTGACCTGGGGGAGGAGTTAGTCAGTCTGTGAGGAGAGTTCAGTGAGGAAAGAACTTGAGTAGTGTCGTGTGTGAGCTGGGAGCTGAGCCCAGGAAAACACAGTCCACAGCGAGGCAAGGAGGAGAAGGACATTGGGGAGTGGAGCGTCTCCAGCTCACGCCGACGTCATTGCTGAAAAAAAAATGAATACCGGAGTTCGGGGCCACTCGAGTACTCGAGAACCGGTGGTCGCATCCGGAGGACGAGAGGACTGCAGGTCTCCATCCACCCCACACCCGGAGGCGCAGCTATAGAGCAAGAACTAGGAGCCAGGGTAGAAAGAGCGGCACCTGTGACAGTCCACACAGCCTACCATATGGGGAAGGTAATAAATTACCTCAGAGAGTGACAGAACAGGTCTCAGCATTGCTGAAGCAGCGGGACCCTGCCTACCTAGACAGAGCGTAGGGATCAGGCCTCATTACTCACCTGGCCAGTGAGTTCCCTGACTGCTTCCAGGCTACCAGATCACCGCTACCAACTGTAACAGAATCCCTGGAGGTCACCGACTGAGGACGAGTAAAGGAGAAGGTAAAAGAAATCATTGTCTGTGGCTGTTCCTTTCCACTGCCCTGTCGACCCTGCACCCCATCAACAAACAGCATAGACTTTTCCAAAGGTTGCCCCGGGGTACCCGCTCCACCTGTGGGGAGCAAGAAACACCTCAGCTGCCACAACATCAGCCCCGGAGGTCCCTTCCAGCAGCTGCGGCTCCATAGCCGCACAATTCCACAGGTGGCGTCACAAATTTCAATAAACTACAACTCCCATCATCATCTATCCCATCAGCCACATTAATTGACTCCGCCAGGGTCACGGAGTTGGGCCCCGCCACCGCTGACCACCCAGGACTAGTCCGATCCGAGACCGAGTCACCTAAGGCCCTGGGGCGGGCGAATCACATGCACTGAACTCTGGAGCTGTCACCTGAGCTCCGGAGTGTAGCCTGGACTCAACAGTGAGCGCCGAGTGATTGATTCCTGGGGGAATGCTGTTTAGTTCAGCACAACTGCAAACAGACCGGGCTGAACTCCGGAGCTCAGGTGACACCTCCGGAGTTCAGTGCAGGTAATCGTGGCCAGGACTGGTATTACTGGAGAAAAACGGATTGCAATCTGTGTAATGATTTCCTATGAGGCTGTCTCCTTTTACCCGTTTTTTTATGTCTATACACGGTTTCACCTTCAAATCGCAGCATGCTGCGATTTGATGCGATTCTCCGCTCTCTCACCCCCATGCAATCCTATGGGGGTGAGAAAAAAGTCAGAATCCGGGTGGCATGTGCATGTCATACGGATCCTGACACTTGCATACCACGTCAGACTGGCTACCGGAGGAATCTCCAGTAATACCAGGCCTGGCCGCAGTTACATGCACTGAACCCCGGAGCTGTCACCTGAGCTCCAGAGTGCAGCCTGAACAGCGAGCGCTGAGTGATTGATTCCCCGGCGATTGCTGTTCAAGTCAGCACAGCTGCAAACAGATCAGGCAGAACGCTGGAGCTCAGATGACCCCTCTGGAGCTCAGTGCAAGTAACCGCGGCCAGACCTGGTATTACTGGAGATTTCTCCCGTAGCCAATCCTACGCTGCTTGCCTAAAAACTCACATAGCACCCGCATGACACTCGCATGTCATACGGATACTATGTGAGGGAAAAAAAACAAACCGTGCGCAGATCACACGCAGGACACACGACTCACATTTTGAAACGAGTATCGCAGTGATTTTATAAACGCCAGCTTAGAAGAGCCCTAAGGGCTCTTCTCCACTGGCGTTTTTTTTTCTCCAAATCCCATCACTTGAAAAAACGGATTGCAATCTGTGTAATGATTTACTATGAGGCTGTCTCTTTTTACCCATTTTTTATGACTCTACACGGTTTCACCTTCAAATTGCAGCATACTGCGATTTGATGCGATTCTCAGCTCTCTCACCCCCATGAAATCCTATGGGGGCGAGAGAAAAGTCAGAATCCGGGTGGCATGCGCATGTCACACGGATCCTGACACTTGGATACCGCGTCAGACTGGCTACCGGAGGGATCTCCAGTAAAACCAGTCCTGGCCGCGGTTACATGCACTGAACCCCGGAGCTGTCACCTGAGCTCCAGAGTGCAGCCTGAACAGCGAGCGCCGAGTGATGGATTCCCCGGCGATTGCTGGTCAGGTCAGCACAGCTGCAGACAGATCAGGCAGAACGCTGGAGCTCAGATTACAGCTCCGGAGCTCAGTGCAGGTAACCCCGGCCAGGACTGGTTTTACAGGAGATTTCTCCCGTAGCCAGTTCTACGCTGCTTGCCTAAAAACTCACATAGCACTCGCATGACGCTCACATGTCATACGGATGCTATGTGAGGAAAAAAAAACACACTGTACGCATATCACACGCAGATCACACGCAGGATACTCGACTCACATTTTGAGCCGAGTATCGCTGTGATTTTTTACACGCTAGTGGAAAAGAACCCTTAGGGGTTCTCCACTGGCGTTTTTTTAATCACAGCGATACTCGGCTCAAAATGTGAGTCGAGTATCCTGCGTGTGTCCTGCGTGTGATCTGCGTATGTTTTTTTTTTTTTTCCTCACATAGCATCCGTATGACATGTGAGTGTCATGCGAGTGCTATGTGAGTTTTTAGGTAAGCAGTGTAGGGCTGGCTACGGGAGAAATCTCCTGTAAAACTAGTCCTGGCCGGGGTTACCTGCACTGAGCTCCGGAGCTGTCCCCTGAGCTCCAGAGTTCAGCCCGGTCTGTCTGCAGCTGTGCTGACCTGACCAGCAATCGCCGGGGAATCCATCACTCGGCGCTCGCTGTTCAGACTGCACTCTGGAGCTCAGGTGACAGCTCCGGGGTTCAGTGCATGTAACCGCGGCCAGGACTGGTTTTACAAGAGATTCCTCCAGTAGCCAGGCTGACGCGGTATGCAAGTGTCAGGATCCGTGTGACATGCGCATGCCACCCGGATTCAGACTTGCATGGGGGTGAAAGAGCTGAGAATCGCATCAAATCGCAGCATGCTGCGATTTTAAGGAGAGCCCGTGTATCGTCTGAGAAAAACAGGGAAATGGAGACAGCATCATTAGAAACCATTTGCAAGATTGCAATCCGTTTCTCAATGCGATGGAATTGGGAGAAAAAAAACGCTAGTGGAGAAGAGGCCTTAGGCTGGAAACACACTTATGCATGTAAAATCTGTCCGAGTTGCATGATAAAAAGTCGGACGATTTCAGTTCACTTTATGATCAGTGTGCAATGCAACTGCACTGCGATCCTGGGATTTTCCTCATGATTGCAGTGCTTGTGCAATGCGTGTTTGATGTGTATGGGATCCGTTTTTACTATGTCATCTGCCATTCAGCTCTGCTACATGGCCGCTGACAGTAGACACAGACAGAGCCATGTAGCAGAGCTGAATGGTCGCTGTCAGCAGACACAGACAGAGCCGCACGATCAGAGTGAAGTCGGATGAACTTCACGCGACTTCATTGTCATCCTGCGGCTATGTCTGTGTGGCATGACCCCTGATTTTCGGTCACCGGTGAAGGTGTCGCCGGTGACCGCAAATCCCCTGAGTGATCGCAGTGAGCCGCGCGATCAGCGGTGCCGTCACTGAGGTGACGCGCGGCCACAGCAGAAGTCCTCCCGCTGAGATCTGTGGCCGCGGGTAACCTGAGTGACGTCATCGCTGATAGCGCGACTCACTTCAGTCGCTGCGGGGAGCTCACAGAGAGCGGTCGTGGTCTGTGACTGCTCTCTGTCAGCTTCCGAGGTAGTAGAGCTGACAGCGTCGAGGGACCTCTGTGGATTACGTCGGACATGGAAGGCTATTTGGGAACTTGAATAAAGTGGTGAAAGAGGGTTGGGTTTTTTTTGTTATTTATCTCAAATTAAGAAAATGAAGACATACACCAAAAAATCCTTTAACTTACAGGTTAATCATGGAAGGTATCTTGGGGAGACGCCTGCCATGATTAATCTTGGACTTAGTGGCAGCTATGGGCTGCTGCCATTAACTCCTTATTACCTCGATTGCCACCGCACCAGGGCAGTTCGGGATGGCCAGGTACAGTCCCGGGACTGTCGCATCTAATGGATGCGGCTATTCCGGGCGGCTGCTGGCTGATATTGTTAGGGTGGTTGGCTCCCCATAACGTGGAGCTCCCCATCCTGACAATACTAGCCTTCAGCCATGTGGCTTTACCCTGGCTGGTATTAAAATTGGGTGGAACCGCACGCCGTTTTTTTTAATTATTTATTTATTTTACTGCATGATATAGACCCGCCAACTGGCAGCTGTGATTGGTTGCAGTGATACAGCTGTTACTCATCGTGGGGGCGTGTCTGACTGCAACCAATCATAGGCATCGGTGGGCGGGTAAAGCAGGGAATACAAGATTGAATATTGAGCGGCCGGCTTTTTCAAAAGAGGAGAAGCTGCTGGAGCAATGTGAACGCCGTGCAGCGCTGCGCTGGTGATCGGGGATCAGTGAGTATGAGAGAGGGGGGGGGCAATAGACCGACATGGACAGAGAGAGAGACCGACAGATAGAGAGACCGACCGACAGACCGAGAATAGAGACCAAGAGGGAGAGACTGACTGACAGATAGAGATTGACCGACATTGTGAGACCTCACTCATTTCCAGTGTTTTGTGAAACATGCGATAAATGTATTTAGGAAAACGAATGTCACTAGGATGGCGTGAGTGTCGGTCCGTAAGGCGTCCGTTTATTTACCCGCTCTCATAGAGTTGCATTGGAGAAACTCGCGCGAGAAACTTTCCAAAACGCAGCATGCTGCGATTTTTTTTCTCAGTCCGATTTGGACTGAGAAAAAAATAGCAGTTCGGAGCTGCACATTGATTAACATGTGTCCGAGTGCAATGTGAGAATTTCTCGCATTGCACTACTGCGAAAAAATCGCAAGTGAGAAGCCGGCCTTACAAGCAGACCAGCAGAGATTAACTCCTGCTAGCCTGTCTCTGAATTAGCACTCAACAAGTCGACACCCGATTGTGCCTGCATAGATCAGACACCAGAGGAGAATTTCAGAATCTGTAGTCTGAACAGAACCTGACGCCGCCATGACTGTCAGTGAAGTTTGTCAAAATCTCTGTGTGACAGTTTCTCTTATTTCTTTGGTGAATGCAAGCCTGGAATTTTACATTGTCACTTTATCTATGCCATTCTGTGCTTTGAGTTTTATGATCATAACGCATATACCCAGCTCCTTAACTATGGATTCTGTTTGTCTTCGCCTCTTTCATGTGTAGATGCTTTCTTTAGATAGTTATAGTTAATTCCTATGAGTTATTAGTAATGCTCACATATTTTAATATTGTACTTTGTTGTGATTGTGTCATATTCATGCTTTAAACCTATTAGTGACAAAAAAAGCTGCATGCCAAAAAGCATTGTGTATATTGCATTTTATATTTCACAATACACTTTATTGTAACATCTCATCACAATGTTCTTGGCCTCAGAAAATAACATACAGAAAGACGTTATAAAGAGCAACACGTCATTTTTATGCAAAAACATATGGCTTCCTTTTTCTGGAAAAGGTTTTTACAAACTAAGTACGGTATATCAAATATGCTGTTTTTTTGTTTGGGGAGTACCAGGAGTTATATAAGGGGAAATTCTACTTTAGGTCTTTAGGAAGAAATGAGCGCATTTCTCCATAGTAATTTGGCTGTTTTCAGCAGCATATCGGGCTTCACATTGCAGACAGATTTTTTTTTTTTTGGATAATAAAAACTAAAAAGAATATTCTTAAACTACAAAAATTGTAAAGCATCAGACACAGAAAATCTGTTTTCTAATAATCCTCCTCATGATTCTTTTTTCCTATAAAGACGCTATTGCCATAAATAGAGGGATGACACATAGCGTCTGAGGAGCTCAGGACCGGTGAACTAAAGTCAACAGTCTGGATCAAATTAATGCAAATTCTCTCCATGTTTCTAGATATACAAAGAAATCCACACAATGGAATTGTAAGAAAAATGTATGGAAAAAAAATTAGAATGATCAGATCAATTAGAATCATCGGCAATTATATTTATACATTATGGCTATGTGCACACGTTGCATTTTTTTATGCAGATTTTGATGTGGTTTTTTTTGAGAAATCTGCACCAAAATCTGCATGCCTATCCTGAAGCCAGCAAAGTCTATGAGATTTCTGAACTGCGTTTTGTAACCCTTCCAGCCACTAAATTCATAAAAAAAACAGATGGAAAAAAAACTCACCCAAAAACACACCAAAAATGTATGTGTTTTTTTTGTTTTTTTTCTTTAATGTGTTTTTGTGCTAGGTCCAGAGTTCATGAAGAAAATTTCTGCAGCGTGTGCACGTACCCTAATAGGTCTAAATCTTGGCTAGGTATGAACAGGTTGCAGAAGTCATAAAGACTTCTTTATAAATAAATACATTTTTGGTGGATTTCCTGATGAAGGAGAGGGGTTATCTCCGAAACGCGTAGAATAAACCACCCAGCATTGCTCTTATTTGGAATTAACTCTTTATTTGCACAGCAACGCGGACACTTTTCCACTTTTTATCCTTATTTTTATCTGACTGCATTGGTGCACATCAATGCTGCAGCCAATCAATAAGCTCAGCGACCCTGCCTATTGTTATGCTCGGGTGGTGGATCCTCTGGGCCGTGCACCGGACTCCCCCAGTGGAGCAACTCAGAGCTAACCCCTATACAGGGACTGTCCGGTCACCCCACCAGAGGGCCTGGATGCACGGTTGCCGGAGCACGAAGCGGTACAAGAGCAGAGTCCAACCGGTAGAGGTTGCCGGGTAAAGCCAAGGTCAGGGGAAGGGTTCAGACTGGAGCAGATGGTAGTGTCACAGCAGACAATCCCCGGAGGACCACTCGGACAGGTTGCGATCAAGACCCGGTATGCTTGACAGGACAGTCCCCGCAGAACCTCTTGGACAGGTTGTCAGCAGGTCCAGGTGTAGCTTTGGTAAGACTGGTTCCCGCAGGACCTCTCGGACAGGTTGTAGACAGGACAAGGTGTAGCTTTGGTAAGACTGGTTCCCGCAGGACCTCTCGGACAGGTTGTAGACAGAGCCAGTTGTAGCTTTGGTAAGACTGGTTCTGTGGAAGACACAATGTGAGGCCTCTGCCACACTCACGTGAAATTCACGCACGTGCCGAGAGACACGTATTTCCCCTGCATGTTGCGTGCAGGTAAGTACGTGTCTCTGGTACGTGCGGGCCACGTGTGTTCTACGTGTGCTATCCGCGATAGCACACGTAGAACCGGTAATTTACACACTCACCTGGTCCTTCCTGCTGTCCGCGGTGCTGATCCTCGGTCTCCAGCCCTCCCGTCTCCCCGCTGCTGTTGCTGCCAGGCAGTAAAGTGAATATTAAATGAGAATAATGAGCGGCGGTCTGCAGTAAGAGGCAGCAGCGGCAGAGACAGGAGGGCTGGAGAAGGTGAGTTAATGTTTTTTTTTTTTTTCACTGACACGTGTGTTTTCTCCGGTGCGTGTCACACGGGACCGCATCCACACTACACCCGTGTGGTACGGGTGCGGGCCGTGTGACACCCGTGCTGCGGGAGAAAACACTGACATGTCAGCGTTTTGAAAAACGCACACACGTACAAACGCACACGGACACACGTTCCGTGTGGTTTAACGTGTGTGTGCCAGCTACAATAGGGTAGCATTGCTTAACGTGTCTCCGTGCCACCGGTATGTGTAAAAAATGACAAACACGTTCCGGCGGCACGGATGTGTGTCGCAGGCCTTAGAACGAGACACAGCAAGAGGGACCTGGACTCCTAGTTAGAGAACTTGTAGAACAGGCGACGCCCTCAAGGCAGGAAGCTCCTTAAATACTCTAGTCCTGATTTAGGCAATATCCTGTTTCAGGAGTGCTGGCCCTTTAAGAGGAGGTCAATGACCGCGCACGCGCCCTAATGCGCATGCGCGATGCCCGAGTGCCGGAGGCCAGAGCAGGGAGCGGTGTCGAGGAAGCAGGGGAGCCAGGCAAGGTGTCCAGGGTTGCAAGGGAGCGACGGGAGCAGGAGACCGGAAGCCTGAAGGGTGCCGAGGAGGACGTGTGGCTGAGGGCAGGTGATCCGGGGACCAGAGCGGTGTGTGAGGAACAGCGTCGAGACCCGGGGAGCGTGACACCTATGCAGGTCCAAAATATACCTCAGAGTCCATGCATCTGTTTCTGCAGGCGACCACAAACTCTCCAACTCTCCAAATGTCCAAATCCAAAAATCCGTGTGCACAAATCTAAACTAGTGATCAGATCTATCATCATTGCTGTTTTACAGACATTTTTGGATTTGTTGCCTCTTTAAATAAGGAAAGAATAATCATCAATCAATAAAAACAGAACTACTGGCTCAGTTCAGTAAATAACTCACAAAGACAAAACTTAAAAAGTTTTTCAAAAAGTTATTTTTAGACATTAATAAATGAATACGCCTACTAATTAAAACAAGGCTTCAGCTTTGATTATTTCCCCAATATGGATATACAATATACATGTTCATCCTGTTCATCTACCATCCAACATTAGTATGTGATCTCTAAAAACCTTGTAACAAAAAATCTTAAGCATAGACACACAAACCCAATCCATCCAAAAATGTCCTAATACACATCTGTCTGTGGGTATAACCTTCTTCTATCTGGAAATTCCAAGAAATTATGAAGACAACCTATGAATCTGGCAATATATGACTATGCCTGACTACAGATGATAATTAAAGATGCTCAGTGCTGAACATCACCAAATATGCTTGGGAGAATCATGAGAACAATATGTAAAATCTCTGCTCTACACTCCTATTGCTGATAGTCTGTGAGGTTAAGATAATTGAACCATTTGCTAAAGACCACCTCTTTATGAAAATGATGTCTTTTTGAAGCCCACTTCGTTATGGAGACCACCTCTTTATGAAAATGATGTCTTTATGAAGATCACCTCGTTATGAAGACCACCTCTTTATGTAGATGACGTCTTTATGAAGACCACTTCGTTAGGAAGACCACCTCTTTATGAAAATGACGTCTTTATAATGACCATCTCGTTATAAATAATAATAATTTACTCATTTCTATAGCACTATTAATTCTACAGCACTTTACATACAATGGCAACACTGTCCCCATTGGGGCTCACAATCTAGAGTCCCTATCTGTATGTCTTTGGAGTGTGGGAGAAAACCGGAGTACCCGGAGGAAACCCACGCAAACACGGGGAGAACATACAAACTCCTTGCAGATAGTGTCCTTGGTGGGATTTGAACCCAGGACCCCAGCGCTGCAAGACTGAAGTGCTAACCACTGAGCCACCGTGCCGCCCATACCACCTCTTTATGAAAATGACATCTTTATGATGACCACCTCGTTATAAAGGCCACCTCTTTGTTCCAACGAAATTTCCTGTTACAGATTTTCATATAATTTGCATACTTGACATAGTATTTGAGAGAAC
Source organism: Anomaloglossus baeobatrachus (assembly GCF_048569485.1). NCBI lineage: Eukaryota > Metazoa > Chordata > Amphibia > Anura > Aromobatidae > Anomaloglossus > Anomaloglossus baeobatrachus. The sequence continues at coordinate 86,929,277 of NC_134354.1, read as the reverse complement.
AATACCTCTTAGATGGTCATCTCAGTTTTTCAATGTACTAGTTGTGTAGCAAAAGAGAAAATGTTGAGCCTCATTCCTACAGATAACTATTACCATGAAAAATGTATGCTTTCCTTCATCAGATTAAAGGCAGATATTCCTTTTATAAAACATCCTGCACTGATATACTACTTTTGTGGATACAATGGACCTTGATAAGTGGTTTCTCACTCAGGAATGTCAGAAGGAATATAGGGATACCTAGGTGAAAGCTCAACAGCTTTACTCACTTGCCCGATACTTAGCTCTATTCATCTTCTCATTAACTCTAACTACTTTCCCTGTTGCTGCTTAAAAAAGACATCCCAATAGCATAATGTGGCCACCACCATGTTTGATGGTGAGGATGGTGTTTTTAAGGTGATGTGCAGTGTAAGTTTTCCAGCACACAAAAAGTTCTTCTTTGGTTTTATCTTACCAGAGCACCTTCTTCCACACCTTCTTTCACATGCTAGCTGTGTCCACTACATAGCTATTTGCAAACTGCAAACATGACTTTTATGGTTTCCTTTCAAAAACTTTTTCTTCTTGCAGCTTTTGAAAAAAGCTAGATTTGTGGAGTATAATATTTTTCCTGTGGACAGATTCTCTCATCTGAGCTGTGGATTTCTACAGTTCCTCCAAAGTGACCACGAGCCTCATAGTTGATTCTCTAATTAGTGCTCTCCTTGTTTGGGAGGTCAGTTTACGTGGACGGCCATGTCTTGGTAGGTTTGCAGTTGTGCCATACTCCTTCCATTTTTGGATGATGGCTTGAACAATGCTCTGTGAGATGTTCAGAGTTTGTGTTATTTTTTTTTTTTACCATAACCCTTCTTTACTCCACAACTTTATCACTGACCTGTCTGGTGTGTTCCTTGGTTTTCATGATGCTGTTTGATCCCTATAACCTATAAAGCCATCATAGAATAGCTGTAGTTATTGTAGCGGGGTGGGGGTCCCCAGGACGACAAAGAGGCAGTGACCCAAATAGTCCGATCCAAACAGCTTTATTGTCCTCGCTGTACAGGTAAAGTCACCCGGAACACAGCCGGGTTATGCACCGTCCGAATGGGTCCCCGTCACACAGGCACCCCTTGCCGTAGGAGACGGTCTTACGATGCCCCGTTCGGCTGTTCCAGGAGGGTCCACAGACTTATAATCGCTTCACGCAGGCCTGGAGCTTTTCCAGGCTTCCTGCTCTGCAGCTTACAGAGCAGACTCTATTACAAGTTCATAGTGGAAGTTTAACCACTTTCCCCACTCTCTGGCACCTGGTAGCAGACACCTCTAGCTGAGGTTCCTTCTCGGCCCTAGGGCCCTCTGCAGACCACTGGGTCTGTGTCTCCTCCAGGAGAGGTTCGGCCCTACAGCCCTGGTCTGGCTGCACTCACCTCAGTCTCGACTCAGACTTAATTTCGGAGCCCTGTGCTCAGCCTCCACACAGGTTGCTCCATCCAGAGCTCTCGGCTCTGCTCTCTCTCTAGAACACACACTGCCAGTCTCCTAAATCAAGCTGGCCACACCCACAGGTGGAGGTCTGTGATTCTAAGCCCTGCACAGCACCCTGGGATTATTAAAGTGAACCTGACCCTTATATGTAGCAAGAAGCCTTTGTGGACTACAAGTCCCATAGCAACCTCTTCCGTTTAGATATCGTAGGTACCTTCTCCACTGTGACATATAGCGACCATTTACCACATTGGTGGTCGCTACCTCACATATCCCCCCCCTCTGTTCAAACTTGTAGGGTTGAACACTCGATACCCTACAGGGGCCCCGAGACAGGGCCTCAGGGCCACCGTGTGCCACCAGGCAAGAGGGCCCTTCAGGACACCCTCGAGCTTCCGATCTTGCCAGACCGTCCGTCACCAAACCCTGCACAGGAAACCCACTTCTCAGACACGTTCCCCGGCCAGACGCATCCCTCCAAGGCTGTCGCGCAAGGTCTGTGCAAGAGGGAGATTCTCCCTTAGTTGGTACCTTCGTCCTGTCAGTCCCTGAGCTAACCTGACCACTAGGGGCCTCACTATCGAGGGGCCTCCGCGGAGAGATGATAGAAGAGACGCCATAACTAGGACCTCCGCATGAGCCGTTCACAGATCTCTCGTGGGCTCTTCTTCCCTGGCATCTTCGTCTGGGTCTCGGATAGCGTACTTTCTTGCCAGCGTCTTTGGCTAACGCTGCAGCACTCCTTTCATTCGGTCCTTCGGATTGTGTCTCGCAGGACGGAGACCCTTCAGAGTCCGTACTATAGCCTGACAAATATCCGGGTCCTCTGTGACCCCGGCTCATTTTATCAACAGACTTTCTTTCGCTCTCTGAGGTAACCCGTTCATCAAGCGGGCTACCTTTCACTTCTGGGCCATAGCCCCTATGTGGTTGCCATCCCAAACCAACCTGGCGAAGTTGGTTCGCGATTCTCTGTCTTTCTGAATTCAACTATTTTAGGTCTTCCAAGTATCCCAGGCGGTATTCTAGGAGGACTCGTATATCTGCAACACACTCCGTCGTTCCCGCAATGGCACAGGTAACCATACCGACTTCACAGGATATCCTGGCTTCATTATGAATATCAATTCTTACTCTCGTCAGGCCGGTCTTATCAACCATCTCCTGCATGGCTCTTCCATGTCGTCCAATAAGCCTCATGACCATCTCTTTCGGCACTTGAATGCTCTCTTCAACAAATTCCAATAACCGTTGAGCTGTCTTCACCGCTTCTGCAGTGTTCCCATAGATACGGAAGGTTCCACTGTCTTTTTCCAAGTGTACAGCTGTAACCCCTGGAACCTCCCTGGCTTGCTCAATGTTATTTCTTAGCGCTCTCAATGCCAGCCCGATCAATGTTGTCTTCACAACCACCACTTCTTGAAACCCTGTGGTCAGCTGCGCCAAGCGTCTGGCGTCTGCATCCTTCTTGACAGTGATGAGCCACTTCGTACGAAGACACCGAAGGTGCATGTCACTTAGGATGGCCACTCGCTTCTTTATGACATCACTAAAAGAGCACACCACCAACCGATTAGTCTCTGCGGCAAAGTACACTTTACAGGCCCCTACTGCCTTCTGGAACCTCTCATGCACCTTCTCACTGGCACAGGCTTCCCTTAAGTCTTCCGGCACGTCTATCCAGCATTGGAAGACTGGTCTGCTTCCTTCACTGTCAAGGACACTAGACTGTTCCTGAGGTCTCTTGTCTTCCTCCATATTCTCCATCAAAGGCTTCACCTGTTGAGTTACACACGCCTCGGGTTTCAAGCTCTTAGCTGAGCCAATCGCCTTGTCTTCAATCCTGGTCTTACCCACTGAGTCAGTCAGGTTCTCAGCTCCTGGTGAGACCTTATGTCCGATCTTCACCTCTTCCTCAGAGGCTCTTTCCACTTTTACAGCACCAGCCGTGTCTTGGGACTTCACTGCATTCCCTCCAACTTCCTCTTGGGTGTCTGCAGTGTCACCCTCTGCCTTCTCTTGGGCATTTACAGCATCACCTTCTACCAGGGTGTCACGCCCTTCAGCACGGTACTCTGTTCTTCTTAGAACCTTGGCACCATTTTCAACATTCAGCACCTCAACACTGGGTAGCTTATCGGTCCGCTCACCAGGACCTTTGTGGAATTGCACTCCACCAACACTGTCTAGGATTGCTTCTCCTATATTACTCTGTAGTGTGTCATCTCCTACAGCGCTTTCATCCGACAGACCACCAGCTTCATGCTTGGAAATTATAGAAGACACCGCCATTACTTCTTTGGTCGTTTTTTTCCCTGCAATTTCACCCTGCTGGACTCTGTTGTTACACTGTGTCAGTTCCAGCACAGACACATCTTTCTTTTGCATGATTTGGCTGTCCGACTCTACATTAGCGGTTGCTATCGGTAACGTGCCTTTCTCAACCTTCTCTGCACACTCAGATTCTGGAAGGGAATCCGCAATGTGGGCAGAAATACACGACATTGTCTTTACATGGTCCATATTTTCGGAGGTTGTAGCTAGCTCCGCCCCTCTGCGCCTGTTGCGCCTTCGGTGACGGGAGGAGGATTTCCCCTCTTTGCTCATCAGTATGTCACTGTACTCATTTGTCTCTTTAGTAACGTCAGTGTCGATTCTGGAGTCGTCGTCACTCCCCCTGGTGTTCTGGACTACCACAACCCCACTTAACCAGGTGTCGAACCCTTTGTCTGGAGCTCTCCCATTTTTAACTGTCACACCATCATTTGTTACTTTAACGGTCATGTCACTAAGTTGGGCATGTCCCCCATTATCTTTGGTCACCCCTAACTTAGGACTGTCCTTACGTGGCGGTACCTCCTCCTCCGTGTACCTCAATGTCCCACCGGGAACCTGTATAACCTCTTGCGGACAAGAGGCTTCCGTGGGCGGGAGCCGACTTATTCCTGTGCAATCAGTCCCGGCCTCTGTCTTCCATAAGTCCCAAAAGAACTCAAAGTCCTGTCCTATGATAACCGGACATAGCAGATCTGGAGCTACACCCACATCAGGGCGCCCCATACGTTTGGCCATCTGAATCATCACCCTGGCCAGAGGATATTCTTTAGTGGTCCCATGCACACAACGTCCTTCTATTGTCCTGCCCACCAAAAAATGGAGATCGGACATGGGTCTCACTAAGGTCAACTGGCTACCCGGGTCTATCAGACCAGACACACTTAGCCCATTCAAGTCCATGGAGCACTTCTGTGGCCTCACGTCGGATGGATAGCCTATACCGCAGGTAGGACATAGGTAAGGCGAATCCCATTGCCCCTTGCTATAGTCCCTCTGTTTGGATTTTGAATGCTCCACCCCCTTGTGGGTCACCACCGCTTTCTGGGGCCCCGCCCTCTGTTGGGTAACTACCCCGTTCCGGGCCTCCGCCCCCTTTTTGGCAACCACCCCTTTTTGGGACTCCGCCCCCTTTTGGGCTTTCCATCCAATGTCCTTAGCCCCCAGTTCACACCGTTCGCCCTTATCTCCCTGGGCACCCAGTGTCCATACTGGCCCCCGAAGGGAACGCTCAAACTGGTTCATGGCTGTGACATCGCTACACTCTGACAGCTCCTGCTGTTCCACAATGTCCGCAGGGACCATTCCCTCTTTTTGGCTTTCAGCCCCCACTGCTGTCGCTGGACCTCCTGCCACATGCTGTTGGTGCTGCTGACTCTGTAGCAGCTGGTTCAGGAGCTCCTCCATGCTGCAACGAGAAGAGGAACAGGAGGGGCGCTCCAATGGGTAATACCCGGTGGTCAAAGGCAGGGGGGGGGGTAGAGTACCACTAACCTTTCCGGGTTGCACCGCCCGTACAACCAGGGTCTCCAGCCTGTGGTGTATCACTGCTCACCAAGCAGGGCCTCGCAATTCCGGCTGGCCTGGAACCTCCAGTCACTGGTCTCTCGCCACTGCAGCACAGAACCCTGCAGTCCCACTGATTCACCGCCAGCAGCTGGAGCACGCTGTCCCTGTTCGTGGACCTGCCGATCCACCGCCAACTGCTTGAGGGCGCAGACAAAAATTTCGTGGACCCGCCGATCCACCGCCAGCTGTTTGAGTGCGCCGACACGATTTTCGTGGACCCGCCGATCCACAGCAATACGTCCTAGGCCGTTGCCCTTAGCAACCAGGCTGCATTGCCCCTAGCAACCAGACCGCATGCCCGCATTCTCCACCATAATATAGCGGGGTGGGGGTCCCCCAGGACGACAAAGAGGCAGTGACCCAAATAGTCCGATCCAAACAGCTTTATTGTCCTCGCTGTACAGGTAAAGTCACCCGAAACACAGCCGGGTTATGCACCGTCCGAACGGGTCCCCGTCACACAGGCTCCCCTTGCCATAGGAGACGGTCTTACGATGCCCTGTTCGGCTGTTCCAGGAGGGTCCACAGACCTATAATTGCTCCATGCAGGCCTGGAGCTTTTCCAGGCTTCCTGCTCTGCAGCTTACAGATAACTGAATAGGATAACTGAAGTGAGCACTAATATATATATATTATGAGTGCAAGCCAAAAAATACATACTATACAAGGATAAGGCTGCACATCAAACATAGATAATGGTATAATGCCTCAAGCATATGGAAAAATATTGGAATATACAATGAACAATGCTACTTGCTAATTTGAACATGTGAATAATGAATTGCATACCTGCCATGAATATTAGGAAAAAGGAGATATTTAGCAATCGCATTGATCAATGTAACTGAGCCCCAAGACCTCGTCAAGGTATATCTCTATATTGGGGTCCCTAGCTCTGTGACCCTAACTGTGTGTCATCTCATTGCAATTAAAAACTGCTGTGGGTGGAGAGGGGTAACTAAGGACTTTCTTATATAGGAGATGGAAAAAACATGGCTGAAAGGGGCGGAGCTGTGTTCACATTCAGAAAAAAAACTACATATAACTGAATAGGATAACTGAAGTGAGCACTAATATATATATATTATGAGTGCAAGCCAAAAAATACATACTATACAAGGATAAGGCTGCACATCAAACATAGATAATGGTATAATGCCTCAAGCATATGGAAAAATATTGGAATATACAATGAACAATGCTACTTGCTAATTTGAACATATGAATAATGAATTGCATACCTGCCATGAATATTAGGAAAAAGGAGATATTTAGCAATCACATTGATCAATGTAACTGAGCCCCAAGACCTCGTCAAGGTATATCTCTATATTGGGGTCCCTAGCTCTGTGACCCTAACTGTGTGTCATCTCATTGCAATTAAAAACTGCTGTGGGTGGAGAGGGGTAACTAAGGACTTTCTTATATAGGAGATGGAAAAAACATGGCCGGAAGGGGCGGAGCTGTGTTCACATTCAGAAAAAAAAACTACATATAACTGAATAGGATAACTGAAGTGAGCACTAATATATATACATTATGAGTGCAAGCCAAAAAATACATACTATACAAGGATAAGGCTGCACATCAAACATAGACCCAAATAGTCTGATCCAAACAGCTTTACTGTCCTCGCTATACAGGTAAAGTCACCCGGAATACAGCCGGGTTATGCACCGTCCGAATGGGTCCCCGTCACACAGGCACCCCTTGCCGTAGGAGAAGGTCTTACGATGCCCCGTTCGGCTGTTCCAGGAGGGTCCACAGACTTATAATCGCTCCACGCAGGCCTGGAGCTTTTCAAGGCTTCCTGCTCTGCAGCTTACAGAGCAGACTCTATTACAAGTTCATAGTGGAAGTTTAACCACTTTCCCCACTCTCTGGCACCTGGTAGCAGACACCTCTAGCTGAGGTTCCTTCTCGGCCCCAGGGCCCTCTGCAGACCACTGGGTCTGTGTCTCCTCCAGGAGAGGTTCGGCCCTACAGCCCTGGTCTGGCTGCACTCACCTCAGTCTTGACTCAGACTTAATATCGGAGCCCTGTGCTCAGCCTCCACACAGGTTGCTCCATCCAGAGCTCTCGGCTCTGCTCTCACTCTCTAGAACACACACTGCCAGTCTCCTAAATCAAGCTGGCCACACCCACAGGTGGAGGTCTGTGATTCTCAGCCCTGCACAGCACCCTGGGATTATTAAAGGGAACCTGACCCTTATATGTAGCAAGAAGCCTTTGTGGACTACAAGTCCCATAGCAACCTCTTCCGTTTAGATATCGTAGGTACCTTCTCCACTGTGACATATAGCGACCATTTACCACTAACGTCACGGCAAATCTCTTGGGGCAGTCCTAACACTAAATTGTTTTTATGCTGTTTTTTCTTGTTATATAGGGTCCCAGTTGGTTCTCATCTTGCAGTGCACCTCATGTTTATTTTTCCATCTGTCCTGATTTTTGGCGGTTGGTGGCTGTTCACACTTGCCATCCAACCCCGTCCACTGGCTATTTATTCTAAGCAGCATGTGCTCGGGCCTGTCCCGCCCACAACCATGAATCAGTCATGGAGACGGTGACTGAAAAGCACAAGGTACGTGCTGTGCAGTCCTAATTTTGCATATGTGAGGCCACATGGCACACTTTAAATAAAAATATTTTAGTGTTAGGACTGCCCCAGGAGATTTGCCGTGACGTTGGCGGGGTGGCTCGAAAAATTGCAATTTTTTGCCAAAAATCTCATTTTTTCAATAGTACAGCTTGGAATGTTGGTACTGTGCACACTTTGCAATACATAATATTTTTGAGTGGAGGTTGTTTTTATGCTGTTTTTTCTTGTTATATAGGGTCCCAGTTGGTTCTCATCTTGCAGTGCACCTCATGTTTATTTTTCCATCTGTCCTGATTTTTGGCGGTTGGTGGCTGTTCACACTTGCCATCCAACCCCGTCCACTGGCTATTTATTCTAAGCAGCATGTGCTCGGGCCTGTCCCGCCCACAACCATGAATCAGTCATGGAGACGGTGACTGAAAAGCACAAGGTACGTGCTGTGCAGTCCTAATTTTGCATATGTGAGGCCACATGGCACACTTTAAATAAAAATATTTTAGTGTTAGGACTGCCCCAGGAGATTTGCCGTGACGTTGGCGGGGTGGCTCGAAAAATTGCAATTTTTTGCCAAAAATCTCATTTTTTCAATAGTACAGCTTGGAATGTTGGTACTGTGCACACTTTGCAATACATAATATTTTTGAGTGGAGGTTGTTTTTATGCTGTTTTTTCTTGTTATATAGGGTCCCAGTTGGTTCTCATCTTGCAGTGCACCTCATGTTTATTTTTCCATCTGTCCTGATTTTTGGCGGTTGGTGGCTGTTCACACTTGCCATCCAACCCCGTCCACTGGCTATTTATTCTAAGCAGCATGTGCTCGGGCCTGTCCCGCCCACAACCATGAATCAGTCATGGAGACGGTGACTGAAAAGCACAAGGTACGTGCTGTGCAGTCCTAATTTTGCATATGTGAGGCCACATGGCACACTTTAAATAAAAATATTTTAGTGTTAGGACTGCCCCAGGAGATTTGCCGTGACGTTGGCGGGGTGGCTCGAAAAATTGCAATTTTTTGCCAAAAATCTCATTTTTTCAATAGTACAGCTTGGAATGTTGGTACTGTGCACACTTTGCAATACATAATATTTTTGAGTGGAGGTTGTTTTTATGCTGTTTTTTCTTGTTATATAGGGTCCCAGTTGGTTCTCATCTTGCAGTGCACCTCATGTTTATTTTTCCATCTGTCCTGATTTTTGGCGGTTGGTGGCTGTTCACACTTGCCATCCAACCCCGTCCACTGGCTATTTATTCTAAGCAGCATGTGCTCGGGCCTGTCCCGCCCACAACCATGAATCAGTCATGGAGACGGTGACTGAAAAGCACAAGGTACGTGCTGTGCAGTCCTAATTTTGCATATGTGAGGCCACATGGCACACTTTAAATAAAAATATTTTAGTGTTAGGACTGCCCCAGGAGATTTGCCGTGACGTTGGCGGGGTGGCTCGAAAAATTGCAATTTTTTGCCAAAAATCTCATTTTTTCAATAGTACAGCTTGGAATGTTGGTACTGTGCACACTTTGCAATACATAATATTTTTGAGTGGAGGTTGTTTTTATGCTGTTTTTTCTTGTTATATAGGGTCCCAGTTGGTTCTCATCTTGCAGTGCACCTCATGTTTATTTTTCCATCTGTCCTGATTTTTGGCGGTTGGTGGCTGTTCACACTTGCCATCCAACCCCGTCCACTGGCTATTTATTCTAAGCAGCATGTGCTCGGGCCTGTCCCGCCCACAACCATGAATCAGTCATGGAGACGGTGACTGAAAAGCACAAGGTACGTGCTGTGCAGTCCTAATTTTGCATATGTGAGGCCACATGGCACACTTTAAATAAAAATATTTTAGTGTTAGGACTGCCCCAGGAGATTTGCCGTGACGTTGGCGGGGTGGCTCGAAAAATTGCAATTTTTTGCCAAAAATCTCATTTTTTCAATAGTACAGCTTGGAATGTTGGTACTGTGCACACTTTGCAATACATAATATTTTTGAGTGGAGGTTGTTTTTATGCTGTTTTTTCTTGTTATATAGGGTCCCTACAGGTGGCTGATGCACGTCATAATTTTGTAAATACTGTATATATTTTTTAAAAATGTAGAAAACCGTGTATAATTTCCTTTCCACTTCACAAATATCTGTTACTTTGTGTTGGTATGTCACATAAAATCCCAATATAATACATTTGTTTGTGCTTGTAACGAGTAAAAATTGCAGAAAAGTTCATAGGGTATGAATACTTATTCACGTCACTGTATTTGTCAATAAATGTTTAAAATCTCATGAAATGCTGATAATTGTACTTCCCTGAGGAAGCAAACTCTATGAAAACCAACATTTGTGAGAGTTTCAAAACTTTAGGCCCCGAATGTACAGTAGGTCAGGAGTAGGGATGAGTGGTGTTCGAATCGAACCGTTTGCAAATTTCAAATTCGAGTTGTTTTGGACGATGTTCAAGTCGTTCGACGAACTCGAACGATTTGCTTAACTTTCGACCGTTCGAGTTACCGTTCGATAACTGTTTGATCACCAAAAGCGTAGCTAGTTACTAGCTGGCTTTTCACTGTAATACTGTCAGTCACTATTAATAATGATATTATCAAAATTTAGCGTATAGTGTGTGGGGGTGACGGGGTTTAGATCAGTGCTGCTGAGTGCTGAAAAAATGGCGATCACCATTTTTTTCCTAACCGTGCGTACAGTGGGGCGGGCCAGGCTGTGCCAATCACAGACACACACACACAGCAAAGTGGATTTTTGCCAGACAAGCAAGGGCATGTTTCATTGGCTGCGCATGTCACATGTCCTTGCCCTATAAGACCCGGCCATTTTCCCCATCGCCGCCATTATCTCAGTGCTGCGGGTGTGTGTCAGTCACCGCTCCCACTGCTGCTGCTGCTGTGGGAGCTATACACTTATACAGTGCAATCTACACATTGGTTAAGGATTAGGGACAACTTGTAAATTTAGCCCTTTTCAGGGCTAGATTAGAGCAGTTCATAGCCATTTTTGCTAGGCAAGTCTGTGCCAGCGCTGTGCAAGGGTTTTTCACAGCGTTTGTCTAAATCAGCTCAGGCAATTCCTTGGGGCCTAGTATCAGTGTGCCCACTTCTCCATTTCTGCTAGACAATTTGTGGGTGCAAAAAGTGCAGGCAATTGTTTGGGGCATAGTATCAGCTGGTATGACAATCAGTGACGTACCACTGCTTTCCACAAACATAGCCCAGTTCTCCATTTCTGCTAGACAATTTGTAACTGTACAAAGACGGGGAGCGGACTCCCGTTGCTGAAGCACAGGCAGTCTACACATTCACAACACGGTGCAGGAGAAAGGCCAAGACCACCGAACCGGGTGGGGGACCAGATGCAGCCGGCCGCGGGCACCGACCACCATCAACTTTGTTTACCAGAGACTTGTGTGTGTCAATAACTGTGAATACAACAGTGCCATCCGGCAGCGCGACGCCCTGCACCGCCCGACTACTCTCCCCAACGAGCCCCGGGGCCATCATCCCCGCCCATGGAGGGGTTAACATCTTGCTGCATAACCATCTCCCCCGGGTGCCCCGTAACTGCAGCGGTGGTGTCTACACCTTCACCACGTCCCGTGGGTGGCATCACGAACTTAAACACGGCTTCGGCCGTACACCAACCTACCACCCCCCTAAGTAGTGCCAGCACCCTTTCAGAGCAAAGTGACCCCGGGTCCGGAGACGCTCGAGCCACCCACCAAAGAGCCCGGATCCGAGCGGCTCGGCTGCAGCCGAGCGCGGGGTGGTACACTATTTCTTGAGGTATAGTATCAGCGTGTGTGATAGTCAGTGACGTACCACTGCTTGTCAAAAAGGTAGCCCAGTTCTCCATTTCTGCTAGACAATTTTTAACTGCAAAAAGTGCAGGCAATTCCTTGGGGCATAGTATCAGCGTGTGTGATAGTCATAGACATACTACTGCTTTCCACAAACATAGCCCAGTTCTCCATTTCTGCTAGACAATTTGTAACTGCAAAAAGTGCAGGCAATTGTTTGGGGCATAGTATTACCGTGTGTGATAGTCAGTGACGTACCACTGCTTTCCACAAACATAGCCCAGTTCTCCATTTCTGCTAGACAATTTTTAACTGGAGCTAGTGCAGGCAATCCCTTGGCCATTGTATCAGTGTGTGATAGTGAGTGGCGTAGCACTGCTGTCAAGAAAGCTACCCCACCTCTCAATCTTTAGTAGCCAATTTTTAACTGCAAAAACAGTTCCCAATTTGCTCACATACAAAATGAGTGGCAAAAGGCCAGATGCTGGTGGAAAGGGGAACAGGCATGTTGGAAAGGGAAAAAAAGTTTGTGTCCGTGGGGTAGGTGGTAAAGCAACAGTAGCATCTGCTGAAGAAAGACCATCTTCCAGCCAAAATAAGATGTCTACTTCTTTCCGTGGACAATCTGATATGATGCTTTTCTTACGGACACGACCATCACTACCAAATGTAGATGAGGCACAAAAGAGCAGGTGCTTGAATGGATCTCGAGTGCCCCATCAAGTGGCCTCTCCTCCACTTCAACTTCATCAAAATCCCAAATACTCCAGTCCTCTGAGTTGTCACCCCAATCGCACTTACTTCCTACCAGCTCTCAAGTCTCCACCCGCCCTGCTGAGTATGGGATAACAGAGATGGTGGAGTCTACAGAGCTGTTCAGTCACACTATAGCCTGGGAATCAGAGGTCTGCTCCACACCTGTAGTGAGTCCAGACAAGGAAATGATCTGCACTGATGCCCAGAAGCTTTGTGAGTCAGATCCAGGCCCAGATGAACATGGTTCTGAGCATAATGTAGACCCTCGTTCCAAAACTGTAATTCCTCTTGGTGGAGACAATGAGGAACATGCTGATGAGAATGAGACTCAGATACCTGATTGGAATGATAACTTGACTATTCGGTCAGGGCAGGAAGAGGTTGGCTCTGAGGACGAGGGGAGTGAGAACACATAGGGTGATGATGAGGTTGGAGATCCCACTACTGTCAACCCAGTCAACCAGTCGATGAGGTCAGCAGAGGAGGTGGAGGAGGATGATACTGACGACGAGGTTAGGTTGCGCCTTCCTGGACAGAGACGGAGTTCTGGAAGCACGTCAACAACTGCATCCTCAGCCATAACTCTGCCTCTGAGCAGAAGTCAGTGTGGCTCTGCAGGTCGCATGGGCTCTAAGACTTGCCTAGCCTGGTCCTTTTTTGTCATCGCAAAGGATCACCCAACTCATGTCATCTGTAAGATTTGTCGCCCATCTCTAAGTAGAGGCCAAAAACTCACTAGTTTGAGTACTTCATCCATGAACCGTCACATGGATATGAAGCATAAGTTGCAGTGGGAAACTCACTGTGCTATAATGCGGCCTAGCGGAGCGGGCCAACCACCGTCTGCCCCTTCAAGTGCATCCGTGTGCTCTTCTTCCTCTGTGACTGTGGGGACAGCAGTCACAAATGCTTTTGGACGCAGACCTTCCACCTCTTTAACTGCAACAGGCCGTGTGATTGGCAGGTCGTCAGTTGTTTTGGAAGTGGAAACAGCTGCTGGTGTTGAGCTCTCTCAGACATCGAGAGCACAACCTTTGGATGAAGGCAACATTATGTCTCCGCCTGCAATTTACTCAAAGACCAGCAGTTTGCCAGGGACATCCTACTCAACGCCATCTCAGCACAGCAGCCAGCCCTTGGTCCCTCAGATGTGGACAAGTGAAAGACCATTTCCTCCTAGCCATGACAAAGTTAAAAGGTTAACTTTCAGCATCTGCAAGCTGTTGGCTACAGAAATGCTGCCTTTCCGCCTGGTGGATACACAGGATTTTCGAGACCTTATGTCCGTCTCAGTGCCCCAGTACCAGATGCCCAGTCGTCACTATTTCTCCAAGAAAGGTGTGCCTGCGCTACACCAGTGTTACACCTCATGGCTCTCCTGTTGCAAGGAATGAGATGGTCCCCCATTCCTTGTCTGCCACGAGCCCTCCTGCTCAGCAGCACCAAAGGTCTGGGAGACTGCACAGTCTGCAGGAGTTGCCTCCTCAGAGATGCAGCAGAAGGGTGACACCTAGTGGTTCTCCCCTTGCAAGGAATGGAGCGGTCTCCCATCCCTTGCCTGCCACGAGCCCTCCTCCTCAGCATCACAGAGGGTCTGAGAGGTTGCGCAGTGTGCAAAGGATGGATGCTCAGGGAAGCAGCAAGACTTCCCTTATCTCTGCACATTGTGAAACCGAGGATCCCGCCTTTATGACCCAGAGGCAGGAAGATGAGTATTTGCCCCACGTGACGTCTTCTGATTCGCTCACTGATATCACACTGCCCGATAACGAGGCTGGTGATGTGCTGAATCCTGACTGGCCGGGCCAAGACGTTACGAATCCTGATTGGGTCACGTCCATCTCGCGCTCGCCCTTGGGTGGAGCTACGCCTCCTTAAAAGCTCCCCCTGCCTTCATGGTGGTGCGCGACCGTCCTTCTATGTTTGGATGTCTGGCAGTGTGCTGCCACACCACTGTACAGACGTCATTATCTTTTGTGGGCTTTGCCCTTGCTGCTCAGGCAGCACCTGGTTTGCAGGTCTTGCCCCTGCCTTGCTTCTCCGGCAGTATCTCATTCAACAGGCCGTGTTCCTGTCCCAGGTGAGCTCCTCGAGACTCCACCGGACTCACCTGGTTCTTGAAAGCACACGTGCGTGGGCACCTCTGTGCTACCCTCGTGCCATATTCCTGTGACTCCCGCTGGCACACGTGCGTAGGCACCTATGTGCGTCCCCGTGCAACAGGTACACCGATCGAGAAGCCCCGAGCCATACAACCCTCACGGGTTAGGGCGGACCGGTGTACATAGATCGTCTGTGACATTCCAGACGATCACTAGTAGCAACCCGCTCACTCTTTCCTGACCATAGCAGCGGTCCCTTACACCGCACAGTGGACCTTGACCGGCGGAAGCTGTCCATTTCCCATCTTGGCACACTTCCCCGGGTCCCCCTCGTAACACACCAGCATGTCGCACACAACATCACCACTTCCTTGAGAAACTATTGGGGGCTTTACACGCTACGATATCGTTATTGTTTTGTCGTCAGGGTCAAGTTGTTAGTGACGCACATCCGGCGTCATTAACGATATCGCAGCGTGTGACACTGACCAGCGATCTTAAACGACCTCAAAAATGGTGAAAATCGTTCACCATGGAGAGGTCGTCCCAAACTCAAAAATCGGTAAGGGTTGTTTTTCGTTGTGGTTCATCGCTCCTGCGGCAGCACACATCGCTGTGTGTGACACCGCAGGAGCGAGGAACGTCTCCGTACCTGCCGCCGGCCCCAATGCGGAAGGAAGGAGGTGGGCGGGATGTTACGTCCTGCTCATCTCCGCCCCTCCGCTTTGATTGGCCGGCCGCTTAGTGACGTTGCGGTGACGTCGCTGTGATGCCGAACGTCCCTCCCCCTTGAAGGAGGGATTATTCGGCAGTCACAGCGACACCGCCGACCAGGTAAGTATGTGTGACGCTGCCGTAGCGATAATGTTTGCTACGGCAGCGATCACAAACAATCGCATGCGCGACGGGGGCGGGTACTTACACGCTCGCTATCGCAAATTGCTAGCAATATCGCTACCGTGTAAAGCCCCCTTATGTGTGTGACAGGGTGTATTTCACCACAGATACTTGGACCAGTAAGCATGAACAGGGCCATTACATGTCGCTGACTGGGCACTGGGTAACTATGGTGAGAGATGGAGAAGGGTCTGCTGTACAAGTCCTGCCGTCCCCATGAGTTGTGCGTCAATCCTCTGTATGTAGAAGTTCCCCAACTGCTTCTGCCTCTTACACCTCGTCTGGGTTTTCCGCCTCCGCCCAAAGCCTGTCTGGTTAGGCCACCAGCGTTGTAACTGCGCACAAGGAATCCCGCACACCTCCTTACTTTCCTGGCAGCAGAGCTCAATGGCATCAGGCAGTCTTTACGTTGAAATATCTGGGAAATGTGAGTCACACAGCTGAGGAGTTGTGGTCAGCTCTGGAGACCAAGTTTCATCAATGGTTGTCTTCCCTCAACCTGCAGCCAGGGAAGGCTGTGTGCGACAATGCTGCAAACCTGGGTGCGGCCCTTCACCGGGGCAATGTGACACACGTGCCTTGTATGGCTCACATTTTGAACCTTGTTGTCCAGTAATTTTTAACCCACTATCCCAGCCTAGATGGGCTTCTGCACAGGGCACGGTCACTATGTGCTCACTTCCGCCGTTCACACCCCGCAGCTGAACGACTTGCATCGCTCCAGAAGTCTTTCAGCCTGCCGGTTCACCGGCTGAAATGCGATGTGCAGACACACTGGAATTCGACTCTCTACATGTTGCAGCGACTGTGGCAGCACCGCCGAGCCCTGGTGCAATACGTTATGACGTAAAGCCTGGGCCAACGAGATCCAGAGGTGGGGCAGATCACGCTGCTGGAGTGGTGTCACATCAAGGACCTATGCACCCTTCTGCACAGTTTCAACATGGTGACGAAGATGTTTAGCGCTGACGATGCCATTATCAGCATGACAATTACAGTCATTTACATGCTGGAGCACACTCTAAACAATATTCTGAGTCAGGTGGTGGGACAAGAGGAAGGGGAGGAAGTACAGGAGGATTCATATGCGGATGGGATACCAAGATCTACAAGGTCCAGATGGTCAGCAGCACCAAGGCGGCAGGCATGAGACGGTGGGGGAGAGGGATTAACAAGGGCGCATGGTAGCAGCCAAACTATTGAGGAAGGTGCAGGAGCCCAGGAAGAAATGGAGGACAAACTGGCGATGGGCATGGAAGGCTCAGCAGATGAGGAAGACCTTGGTCACATTTCTGTTGTGCAAGGTTGGGGGGAGAGGGCAGAGGAAGGAAGCATGATTCTAACCTCGCCACCACCAACACAGCAAGGACTTGGTCGTCCTGGATGTGCAAGACACATGAGCGCCTTCTTGCTGCACTACCTACAACATAACCCTCGGATTGACAGAATTCGAAGTAATGTTGACTACTTAGTTGCCACACTCTTAGGTTCCCGGTACAAGTCAAAATTTAGCAAAATAATTCCTGCCATAGAAAGGGACGCACGTATGCAGGAGTATCAGCAGAAGCTGTTACACAATATGAGATTGGCTTTTGCACTAAACACCAGTGGTGCACAGAGTGAATCTCACAGTTCTAACTTGCCAACCATGGGACTTTCGAGTCATCATCACTCAAACCGTACCAGCAACACCGTATCTGGTGGTAACAGCAATTTTATGGAATTCGTTTCATGAATTTTTTAGACCATCCTTTGCAAGTCCACAAGGCACAAGAAGTCTGACACATAGTCAACGCCTGGAGAGGATGATACAGGAGTATCTCCAAGTGAATATCGATGCCATGACTGTGCAACTGGAGCCTTGCTCATTTTGGGCTTCTAATCTGGAAGAATGGCCTGAGCTCGCCACTTACGCCTTGGAGATCTTGTCGTGTCCCGCAGCCAGCGTTCTCTCGGAGAGTGTATTCAGTGCTGCTGGGGGTGTGCTGACAGATAAGCGCACGCATCTGTCCAGTGACAATGTGAACAGACTAACGTTCATCAAGATGAACAAATCATGGGTCCGCAAGGACTTTTCTACCCCTGCGTAATCCTGGGGAGAGTAAAGGCTTGTGTATTTTTGATTGTGCTTCACGCAAATCAACATTTTAAGTTTGCAACTGTGGGACAATTGATGCCACTTAAGTGGTGTCTGTGCCCAAATTTTACAAAATACAAAATGAGATTTTTAACAAATAATTTATCAATTTTTTGAGCCACCCCTGCCTCGTCACGACAAATCTCGATATGGGGGTCTTACTCTATACTGTGTATTTCATGTGCCATGCGGCCTCCTAGATAAATTAAAAGCAGAACCATATTGGAGCACACATACCTGTAATCTATATATAACCGCTCCATGTCGCAAAAAGAGGCAACTGCAGATAAAGGCAGCCCAAGTCCCAGCATGTGCAGCAGATGCCACACACACCAGGACAATGTCAGAACTGGCCTTTACAGTGGCAGACCAGCAACTATAAATAAAGACGGACCAGACCCAAGTATGGTGCTTAACTAGCAATGCCTGTGTAAAAGGGTGAGGTGGCTAAATGCGAACATCCACCAACAGGAGGAATATATTGCAAACCAAGGTCAGGCATGCATGGCAGGGTGGTGGTCAGCCACCAACCAATGTAGCATGACTACAACCAAACAGAGAAAGGGCAGCCAGCACGATCTGAGAGTTGCATGAATCATATAAAAAGTGCAAATTGACATATTTATTCCAACTGTACTATAATACAAAATTAGATTTTTAACAAATAATTGATGAATTTTTTGAGCCACCTCTGTCACATCACGGCAAATAGGGGGGGTCCTACTCTATATTATGTATTTCATGTGCCATGCGGCCTCCTAGATAAATTAAAAGCAGAACCATATTGGAGCACGAATACCTGTAACTTATATATAACCGCTTCCATGTCGCAAAAAAGAGGCAACAGCGGATAAAAGGCAGCCCGGGTCCCAGCATGTGCAGCAGATGCCACCCACACCAGGACACCAGACTGACCACTACCATGCAATGCATGCCAATACACGACTTTGGTTTGCTAATGCTAATTAAGTTTGCGAATACTAATTAAGCACCATACTTGGATCTGGTCTGCCTTTATTTATGGTTGCTGGTATGGCACTGTGTAGGTCAGTTCTGATATTGATATTCTGGTCTTGGTGTGTGTGAAGTTTGCTACACACGCTGGGTACGATCTGGGCTGACCTTTTATCCGCAGTTGCCTCTTTTTGTGTCATGGAAGTGGTAATATATAGATTACAGGTATGTTTGCTTCAATATGGTTCTGCTTTTAATTAATTTTTTTATCTAGGAGGCCGCATGGCAGATGAAATACATATTATAGAGTAGGACCCCCCTATTGAGATTTCCCGTGAAGTGGCAGGGGTGGCTCAAAGAATTGATCAATTATTTGCTAAAAATCTCATTTTGTATTATAGTGCAGTTGGAATAAATCTGTAAATTTGCATTTTTCTATGATGCATGCCACTTTCAAATCATGCTAGTTGCCCTTTCAAAGTCAGAAGGAGCAGAGCCTCTTTTATGCACTGCTGGAGGCTGGAGCATTTAGACTGTATGATCGCTCGAGAGAGAGTCCTCTTAAAGCTGGGCAAAACCCTCTACCAATGGGTCAAACAGCCTCCAAACCCACTAAGGACAGTCATCTTGTCTCAAAACAGTAAACAATGTACCATTTAGTAGCAGGTATTAGCGATAGGAAACTTCTGGCGGATTTGTACATTTGATACCTGCAATGAGTGAGCTATGAATACATTTTTTTCTATAAAATTTTAACGGTATAGTGCAGCCGAAACTGGGTTCCATAGAAACCACATGGTCTACATCCATTGTTATTAAGGCACTACATGGAGAACAATCTGATGTCTGGAGGCAGTGAGTTCCAGCACTTTTCCTGGGAAGTGGGACCAGGGTGCCTACAGAAGGGAACCCCTTGTCCGCGACTACCTCCCCGTGCTGCCGCTTTACATGTGGACGGGGGGGGTTTCCATTTTTTGGGGGATGCACACTACATCCGATCATGCTGTTGTTACCCCTAGTGCGAGGTGATCAAACACTGCAAACAGCTCCACTGGACTGAGCACTGAGCGTTCCCGAGCACAGCTATGCTTGCTCGAGTGGTATGCATATGTAAAGCCCCCAATCTACAATCCCAAACTATGGTTTTTTTTTTATAAAGTCTGTGTCCAGTACGAACACCGAACCTCAGATTCTCTCATCTCTAGAGGTGAGCAAAAAGGACATCTGGTGAGGACCTGAGATTACGGATTGTGGGTTAGGACAAATTATGGACAGCCATGTATGTCAGTGCTAATATTTTAAGCTCAAAGCCAATAATTCCCAAATTTAAGAATAAAGGGTTACCAGCAATACCTTCTTATTCACCACCACCACTTTGGTCCACCTTCTGGGCAGCAACCTGTTAGGCTGCCATTTTTACTTGAATGTGTTTCTATAGGTAATTGCTCTAAATATTTCCTTAGCTCTAGCGTAATAGTGTAATAGTGTCACAGAGATACAAACGCCCGTGTTCCTTGTGGAGTATAAGCCTTTGCTCTAGGATCCATTAGTCCAGAGGAAAACAGAGTAGGTCCCCTAGGGAAGATAATTAGTAGCTGGGTAATATGTGTTTTTCCAGCAGGAGCGTACAGTCTTCTTTGTTAATGAGTTTGATTATCTAAAATACTGTAATATACCTACACTCATTTCTTACAAGCAAGAAGAATCCAAAGGGCACATGCAGTAAAGCAGAATTCCCCATAGTTGGTCATGATATTAGAGATGGCCATTTACAGTCTGAGCCAAAAGTAAAGATGTCAAAAAGGTAACCAAATTCTCAGCATTTTCTCTACATTCCTACTGTATTCTAAATGAGTGTTTTATGGCAGTTTGTAGATTTTGTTCTATAAGCTGTATATAACCTTAAACAGGAGTCTATAGTATGCCAATGGGATCTAGGGCAACCCTTGGAATTTATTATATTTGCCTATATACCTCCAAACTTGTTTACTTAAGAGGAATTCTATGGGTTTTCTCACCTTGTACGGTTGTTGTGCTTTTTTACTTGGCAAATATTTTCACAGAGGATGAGCTACATGCATTTATCTCTTGGAAGCGAGAGCACCTTACATAGAGATCGATGCCATCCAGGGAAATCATCACGGTTGCCAACCGTAAAGGAATTTCAGGACTATCCGTAAAAATCAGGTTTCTTTTTGTCCTGTCCATAAAAATGTATAAAGGCGGTGAATTTTTTGAAGCTGAAGAAAATCATATGGAAATTTTTGACTGTAATTATCGTCATTTTACAGTTTACAGTGAAAGCGACTAATGTCTTCATATCTGAATTATATGCTGTATACATGTATGACTTAGAATCTGACTGAATTATTAAGGTTTTGCAATGTGGCCATAAAAAATATTGTCAATCCGCGATTTTTTGGTAAACTGTTCAGAAAAAAAATAAAAAGTAAATTTGCCAACCCTGGAAAGCATACCTATGGTACGTTACACTGTTGAACCCATTAGAAGGGTTGTTCAAAACTATCATATGGATAATCTATCTTTAGGGCATCAATATGTTAGTCCAACTCCCAAGGAAGAGAAATGTGCAAATGCTGGAAAGATAAAAGGCGCCAATAGAGTCTTATCAAGTGGGACCGGATAAGAAAATGATCACCTGTAGTAGTTCAGTTCGGTGAGTTCAGCCGGACTTTAAATAAAGTTTGGTTTGGGACCCGGACTTGACCTGAACCCCAATGGGAGTCACTAAGTGGGCAGTTCGGGTTTCCACCCACATGCAGCCAGCCATAAATAGATCACTTCTTATGAAGGGTGGACAGGTTTTTTTGCCTTTTTGTTTTGTGCAAACTACATCCGATAGCTCTGTTGCTACCCCCATTGTGAGCCATCCAGAGAATGGAAGTGGCTCGCACTGGGTTGGGCACTTAGCATACCTGTCAGTGCTGATATTCTAAGCTCAAAGTCATTAATTTCCAATTTTATGACTAAAAGGTTACCAGCAATCCCTTCCTATTCACCACCAACCTATCTAAAGATAACCTATCTTTAGGGCATCAATATGTTAGTCCGACTCCCAAGGGAAAAAAACCCTATAAATGCTGGAAAGACAAAAGGTGCAAATAGGGTCTTATCTAGTGGATCCAAATAAGGGTACTTTCACACTTGCGTTCAGCGGAGTCCGTCACTATGGAGAATAGCGCAGTCCGTTAACGCACTGCGCTATTCTCCATAGACTTGTATGGACAACGCACTGTAACGCAAGTGTCAGCGTTGCATCCGCTGGACGACGCAGCGTCGTTATTTTGACGCTGCGCCGGGCGGGAGAAACGCAGCATGTAATGTTTTTTTGAGCAGCGCAATCCGTAGGATTTCACTGCGCATGCCCTCTCCCAAGGTAAATATCGGGTAATCAAGCAAAGTGCTTTGCCGATATTTACCCTCGCTACGTGTGCAGGGAGCCCAACATTTCCCCGCTTGGCTCCGCCCCCTCCCGAACTCTACTCCGCATGTATGTACACACACACACAAACACACATATACATACACACACGCACACTCACCTGTCCTCAGCGCCATGGCCCGCACGGCTCCACCCACTCCGCACTTGGCCCCCCGCACACATTCTCGGTGGCCGAACGATCAGCTGAGTGCCCGGCCGCCGGCATGTGAGAGCGCTCCGCTGAGCGCCCGACAGCCGGCTATTGAGAGCGATCAGCTAAGAAAATGATGAAAACCTGCTCACCTGAAGTAGTTGTAATTAGTTACAACCACTGTGGAAGACATATAGTATATGTAACATCTCTGATTTTTCCTGATGAAGGAGCTGGGACTCTGAAACGCGTAGAGAAATAAAATTACTTTCTTCTTCCTCAGCCTTCATTTGTATGGCAGAGCAGAATGGACCTCTTTCTTTCCTGTCCATGGTTGTTAAGTCCGACACCAGGCAGGCACCCCCATTAATCAGTTGTTAACTTTCCAGTGAGAGCTGGAAGTACGCAAAGTACAGAGCTGCCATATTGCGGTTCTTTACACTCTTTAGTGGCCATACTGCACCTTTTCTATCATTTAGTTGAATAGGAGATAATGTGAAGCCCCACAGGTGTTGTGTCGGTGCATTACCTTCAGGGACTCCACGTGGAGGAACAGTCTGGTCACAGGTAGGGAACCTTCTTTTAGGATTTTCGTGACGCTACTCTCGGTATTGCGGTCAGGGTGACCGCCACTGCAGATTAAGGGGTGCCTGGGGCTGATGGTGGGTGCAGTCAGTTGTAGTGGCCTCCTGAGAGTGAGGCAAGCCCCAGGGCCCTGTGTAAGTATGTGGAACCACAAGGTGCAGAATGACTCACCTCACACACAGAAGCAGAATGTCTTTCAGGGGTTTTACTCACATTAGGGGGCAGGGTGAGTAACCCGGGCGTAGCTGGGATGAACCAGGCTGGAACCAGGAATCCTTCTGGCTGGCTGATGAGGGTGACTAACAACTCGCCTTCCTTAGCCCTTTGTGTTTTTGTGGTGACCCCGATTAAAGTCCCTACGGGGGTCACCCAGGGAAGTTGCTGCTGCCTGTTCTCCCCTTGTTTTGGCCCGTTTGCTTGTAGCCTGGACCAGGTCACTCCGGCTGCTTGCCTCCTGTGAACTATGGGCCCTCTCTTTGCTACGTGGCTGCGGACTCTGTGGTGTTGTCTTGAGGGTCTGAAGTGCCCCCTCAGGCAGGTTTGGCAGAAGAAAGGTGAATCTATCTCTGCACTGGGACCTGTTACCCTTGCGGGCCTGGTACCTCCCTGGCAGTCCCCTTACTCTGCCACCCCTTTGCTCTATCTAGCCTTGGGTGGATTTCGCGTGGCACTACCAGGTGACCGATCTCCCTCGTCGGTAGTCACTGCGGGGACACTGTTAGACTGCAACAGCTCCAGGGTCTGCTCCTCACGTCTGCTCTCCCTGAGCTGCATACTAAACTGGCTCACTGCTCCTCCTCTCCTGTTCTTGCCTACGCCACCTAGCAACCAGGGTCTCTACCACACCCCTTGAGTGGACATGGAGGCTACGCCCCCTCCTGGATCTCTCAGGAGTCCCCTCAAAGGTCAATGTGTGAGACCTGATTACTATGCACCTGTGTAGTCACACCTCGGTCAGCCTTCTGGATTACCTGTATCGCACTGCCCCCAGCTTGCGTGCAGTACTCAGTGGTGCCTGACCAGGTCAGGGGCGCCACAATAACATGCAAGGCCAACAAGTGACAACTAAACAATGTTCATAGCCGCGTTGTTCCAGTCTTGTACAGCTGACGATCAGCTAACGACGGAATAGTTTACATCTGATCAGTGAGGGTGCTAAATGTTGGACTTCAACTGATTTTATATTGATTCACCAGATATGTCATCAATATTTTAACTCTGGCGAATCCCTTTAATTCTGATACATAGATTGTTATAGACGCTATAGTAGCAGTACTCATAATATGATGAAATTATATGAAATAAATTGAAGCAACTCGCACTCTACAAAAGGGAAAAATAAACTAATGAAGAATAGAATAATAATTAATACATTAAATACATGTAAATTGCCAATTGCCAATTTTCCATATGTGTCATAGTTAGTGCAGCATTCCTCATCCAAGTTGGGTGCAAGACAAGGGCTATAAAATATATTATAAAATAAGACATCATGACCATATTAAAATGATCCACTGCTCATCAAAACAATATGGTCATCGCATATGAGCAAACAAGGCAGACACAATAGACAATGAAATGAAGGCAAGGACACCCTCAACCCACTCACTGGATGGAAGGAACGTTATAAGAATTTCTTAGAAATATGTTAATTAGGATATGTCCTCTATTTTCTATGGTACAAAAACTCCACATTATTGACTTATCTGAACCAGTGGCTGTATAAAAAAAATCACGGCATAGTCTCACTACCGATCCTGCACACTCAACTGTGACATTGTGTACAATAAAATATTCGATAGTAGAAACAAGTTTATAAATGTAACATAAAATTCATAGTTGAGAAAAATGTATTATCATGCTTGTCATTTCATAAAAACCTTGTGTAAAAGAATGGTCTTACTGGCCTCATCCTTCACCAGTGCTGGAACTTTCTTTATTGTAATTCCCAGTATACATTACTCCTCCATTTGTCCAGTGGCTTGTTTGTCTGAACTGAAAGATTGTTGCTGTGTTATGCCTTTATGTGGTGTGACAGACAGGAGAGCAGGGGCAGGGAGACAAAGAAAAGCATGGTATTAACGCCCTCATCCTTCACTTGTGTTGGAACCTCCTTTTTCACAATTCCCAGTAGGTATTGCCCATACTGTATATTTTTCCTATTGCGTGCTTGCTCTGAACTGAAAGTTTGTTGCTGTGTTATGCCTCTATGTGGTGTGACAGACAGGAGAATAGGAGCAGGGAGACCAAGAAAAACATGGTTTTACTGCCCTCATCCTTCACCAGTGCTGGAACTTCCTTAATCCTAATTCCCAGCATACATTGTTCCTTCATTTGTCCAGTGGCTTGTTTGCTTTGAACTGAAAGATTGTTGCTGTGTTATGCCTTTATGTGGTGTGACAGACAGGAGAGCAGGAGCATGGAGACCAAGAAAAACATGATCTTACTGCCGTCATCCTTCACTAGTGTTGAAACTTCCTTATTGCAATTCCCAGCATGTATTGCTCATATAATTTCCCAATTGTGTGCTTGCTCTGGACAGAAATATTGTTGCTGTGTTATTCCTTTATGTGGTGTGACAGACAGGAGAGCAGGAGTAGGAAAACAAAGAAAAACATGGTCTTATTGCCCTCATCCTTCACCAGTCTTGGAACCTCCTTTATCGCTATTCCCAGCAAGTATTGTTCATTTTTCCAATTGCATGCTTGCTTTGAACTGAAGATTGTTGATGTGTTCTCCCTGTATGTGGTGTGACAGACAGGAGAGAAAGAGCAGACAGACAAACACTGAGTCGTTTAATCCGGCATATCTGTTTTTAAACATGTTTATGCTTGGCATAAAATCACGGTGCAGCAAATTATACAGAAGAAAGACATGTGGTGAGTAGTATTTCATACTGATTTTGGGGAGTTAAGACAACAACATTTCTAAAGGGGTATCCTCATCATTCTCATTGTGTGACGCCCTGGCAAAACCAGGTAGTCACAGATAGGCCCCTACACAACATCCTTCCCTCACTTATGAAACACACAGCTGACCTGAAACCCTAGTCACCGCCCCTTAGGGAAAGATAGGCACACCAGTGGGCGTGACCAGGTGGTTGGGGCACGCCCACCTAGGGCTCTAGACAGCTTGGGGCGGGAAAACAGTTAGTTAAGCAAACAGTTAAGCAAACACTAGTCTGAAGTTCAAGTCAAGAGGAGTGGAGCTGGGGCTAGGTGTAGTCCCAGCAGGAGGAAAAGCTCAGATTGAACAGTGCCAGCGTTGGAGCCCTGGTGCCTTTGGCTAGGTGGCAGATGGTGGTTTCCGTCAGCAGGAGACGGGAAGACGGCTCGGCAGAACCGAGGTGGACCGGGACAGGGTTGTAGCCTGCCAGTACCAACACGGGGAACCGACCCGGAAACCGTAGCACAGAGGGGGTACTCGGACCCTGAAGCCAGGACCAACACCAGCGGCCTAGCTAATTAACTGATTGAGGCCAGGATTAAAGGTCCTGTCCCACCCAAAGTCCCTCATAGAAGACAACAGCCCACCGATAGGGATAGGAGACCCCCGCCAGGGCCCATAGATCCCTCAGGCCACATCCAGCCAGGAGCGGACTCCCGAGTTCCAGACTCGGAAGTCCACCTTTTACAAAGACAGTGCAGAGGAAAAGGACAGTGACCACCAGCCCGGGTGGGGGACCTGAATGCAACCGGCCGCGGCGGCCGACCACCAGCACCTTGGTTTACTAAAAGACTTGTGTGGTTTATTAACTGTGAGTAACCAACCAACTCCCTGCACGTTCGGGAACACCGGCCCTTGCCATCACTACACCCTGCACAAAGACACTGGGCCCCGGGGCAATCATCCCTACCCACGGAGGGGTTAACATCCAGCTGCCATCACATCTACCCCGGGTGCCCCACAACAGCAGCGGTGGTGTCCCACTTCACCACACACCTTGGGTGGCGTCACAAACCTAATACGGCCTAGCCCATACATCTACGTCCCCCTTTTTATTCGGCGTGTCCGCGAGACCCCCGGGTCCGGTGACCCTCGAGCCACCCACACTCGGCGGCTGCTGGCACAGGGGCGGCACAATTGCAAAGTGCTTGTAAAAAAAAGCAACTATGCTATTTACTACTTATCAAGAATCCACCTTGCTGTCAACCTCTTTGCTTAAATTCTGAAAGTGCTGCTCTGAATAAACCATTGTATGGCCAATATGTGACTTAAATATCTTTTGCACAACTAACAAATCAAACCAAGACTAGAAAACTGTACCACATCTAAAAACAAAACCATATTCATCTCTTTATTAATTTATAAATAAATAAACTATTTAAATACATATACGGATAAAGAAAAAATCCATAGGACATATGACCAAAGCAAAAAGGTCCAGCCCAGTTACCCAGGTTCATTAATTATATAAATAACTAAGATTCAGGCACAACCAGTATTGTATATAGAAAGTCTAAGATCAATTGGAATAACATACAGAAAACAAAGCACCTGACACTCAAAATATAAATATCACCATGTAAAAGAGCAAATTGTAAACTCACAAAATATATTTTCAAAAGTACACCAGATATTAATCAAATGGAGTCCTCCACAAAGCAACCAATTATTATCAGGATACCAAGTAGAACACAAAACCAGCCACAATGTGTGTTTTACTGTAACGGGGTAAGTAATGACAGGACAGGTACCCCTAGGCTGGCCCTCAGACTAGAGTCCCTGCGCTGTCCTGTATCTTGACGGTACAGTAGATTTGATGATAACCAGGTCTGAGCCCCCAGCATTACCCTAACTCCTGTCAAAGCCCTGATCTTAGCCCCCCTCTCCCACACTCTTGGGGCGGGCCAGAAAACACGAAGACAAAAAACCCATAAAATGACTTGGACAAGGGAGAAAAGAAACTTGTATACAGCCCTCAAAATATACAGGAGAGACAATATGTGTACTGGGAAACAACGGAAAAGGAGGGAAGTAACACGCAACAGGGAAACACTCACACCACTCAGAAGCACAATACGGATAAAAATAACCAGGAAAATCACCAAGATCGGTATCGCTGGAGCTAAAGCTGAAGCTATCATTGGCACCTACTGTACATGAAGAAAGCCGTGCTTTAAATAGAGAGGAGATAGCTGCACAAAACAATTAGCAACCTGAGCTCTTAGGTCCTGCTCACCAGTCTGGAGGAATTAACTCCTGTAGAGCTGAAGATCAGTGAACCTGAACCAGCCGAGGCCTGACTCTGGCTGAACAAGCCTCAGGTTCCTTGTCAGACTCTGTAGTGTGAACAGAATCTGATGACTCCGTGCCAAGAGGTGTGTGCAAAGCCTAACATTGCAAGACATTCGCATTATCTTCTTCAGGGGGGCTGCCAGACTCAGTGCTCCTGGATTCCTCTAGTGCTGCAAAGATAACACTGCCTCAACTTGTGGGAGTGCTCATTTCAGGCCAGCAGCGAAACCATGATGTTGACCCAAATTGCCAATCTTCAGGAAACTGGCAAGCAGATGAGGGATGCTTTGCAGATTGTTTAGCACATTAACTGTTAAATCATATTAATTTATTTGAAGGTACTATAACCATTTAAAAAAAGAGATGTTAAAAGGTGACTGCGCATATTCTGATATGGGTATGTGGTACTGAAGGTATGGAAGGTTAAAAAAATGCTCCTGGGATCTTCTGCAAAGTCTGTAACAAGGCCCAACTATATCACACTTCATTTATAGTACTGGTCTTCTTATATTGATAGAGGAACCTTTTAGCAGGCTCAAGGACTTAGGTGCAAACTCTATAGTCCCACCTTTAGAAGTGGCATTCTTCATGGTCAGTACCAGTCTAGGAGCTCTTCTTTCATGTTTCATCGTTACAGTTATAGAAGCAAAATGCCGTCATAATATCTTCTGAATTAAAAGAAATTACGACAGTTTTGCGCAGTATCGATACTGATATGAAGTATAATAGAATGTTGTTTTTTTGTATGACTACATCTCTGTAGACATAGCATCAGAAAAACGAGACATATCATATGACACTAGAGCACTGTGGTTGACATTTAGATTAAATAATCAGTAATAAATATATTTGTTAGCATTATCACTCCATTACATAATTACTTCCATAAACATTTAGAGTGGCTCTTGGATGGATGCAGCTTTGACTGTATATATGATAAGAATACTTTTCCCCGAAAAGGAGGATCCCAAATACGATGTAAACACCCCTCATCTAATGATATTGCCAAGAAGTCTTTGAATGTGTGTTTCTGTGAGCAGCAAAGGCATCACTTAAAATTCTTAATAAGTATTATAAATTAATATATCACAAATGTGACAAAAGGAAACATCTGTGGTGCTTCAATGAGACGTCCTTAATAGAATATTCCATGTAAGTGTCTGTTAATAATGTACAGTGTCTTGAAAAAATATTTATACCTCGTAATTTTCAACATTTTTCATGATACACCCATAAACTTATAATGTATTTTATTGGGATTTTATGTGATATCACACAAATTAGTAAGTACCGTATTTGTGAAATGTAAAGGAAACAATATATGGTTTTCTAAATCTTTAAATTGAATCCAACTGTTTGCAATTTATTCTCAGTCTTAACTACAGCTTTTCTATGAAGGCGTCAGGTTTGTTTGAGAACAGCATCATGAAAACTAAGGAAGACACCAAACAGATAAGGGATAATGTTAAGGAGAAAAGTAAAGCAGGGTTCGGTTATAAAAAAATAACTCAAGCCTTGACCATCTTACCGAGCACTGTTC
Organism: Anomaloglossus baeobatrachus; assembly: GCF_048569485.1. Lineage (NCBI taxonomy): Eukaryota > Metazoa > Chordata > Amphibia > Anura > Aromobatidae > Anomaloglossus > Anomaloglossus baeobatrachus. The sequence continues at coordinate 86,899,699 of NC_134354.1, read as the reverse complement.
AATCCATCATCCAAAAATGGAAAGAGTGTGGCACAACAACAAACCTACCAAGACATGTCCATCTACCTAAACTAACATCCTAAGTAAGGAGAGCACTACTTAGAGAAGCAGCCAAGAGGCACATGGTCACTATGGAGGAGCTGCAGAGATCACAGATTAGGTGGGAGAATCTGTCCACGGGACAACAATTAGTCATATACTCTATAAATCTGGCCTTTAAGGAAGAGTGTTTGAAGTAAGAGAAATTCGAAAACAAAGACATAAGAATACCTATTTGCAGTTACCAAAAAGCCATGTAGGGGACACAGCGAACATGTCACAAGGAGATTTTTACAACTCCAACTGTCATGGTGGAGACTACAGATTCTGGCACTCTGCCTCCTAATGTCTCTGATGCCTGTGATCAGCGCAGGCAGACTTGGTAGTTGACCCACAGTCTTGTAGTTCGTAGGGAGGCTAGCAATAGTTCATCTCTACTGGCCTGCTTGTTACTCTCCTTTGATCATATGCTGTGGGTGAGCCAGTCACATTTACTCCTCTCCTATATATGCTGGCTGGACACTTCCTTTAATGCCATTTATAAGTTCTCTATACTGGTTTGGTGAGGTGGTGTGATCCAAACATACTGGTGGGTGTAGCATTTTATTGCTGTAAGCGGTTGTGGTGTTAACCCTTGCTGTAATTTTGTTGGTGCCTTACTTCTCTTGCTTTTCTCCTTAGTTTAAGAATTAGTATTTTAAGACTTCAGATAGAACCCAAACTTTACTAATGTGGAATATTTCAATATAAAATTTATGGAACTAATTAAAAAAAGAAGCGGGGAATAACTGTTAATGCTATCATGATCTGAATTAAGGGTTTAGTTATAGATTTAAAGATGTTCTTTGTTGTCTGATGAAATGATAATCCTGAGTTTTGAAAAAAAAGAAAAGCATTAAAAAAAATCATGTTTTTCTAGCAAATTGTTTGAGGAAAAGTTTATTTTTGGGGGAGTTTTTGAGGAGCTATTATTTTCTCAAAATATTTTTTGAACTGGTATTTCAATGTTTTTTGTTTAAGGGATTTTTTAGTCTTCTTGACTTGTGTTAATTGTGAATAAGATTACATAAAGAATCCACTTCAAAAAATGAGTTCTTAAAAAGCAGAAGAGGAAAAACTTCTGGAAAAATGAACACGTGAACAGCAAAGTAGATTAACACTCAACACATTTCTAATATAGTTCTCATAATGTGAGCAGCACATCCGGAAAAGCCAATGATTGAGTAGAAGCAGCGTCAGACTGGCTACCGGAGGAATCTCCAGTAATGCCAAGCCTGGATTCAGTTACCTGCATTGCACTCCGGAGCTCTCACCTGAGCTACGGATTGCAGCCTAGACTGCACCGCGAGCGCCGAGTGATTGATTCCCCGGCGATTGCGGTTCAGTTCATGACAGCTGCAGACAGGCCGGGCTGATCTTCGGTACTCTCACGTGAAATCCGGAGATCAGCCCGGCCTTTCCGCAGCTGTCATGAACTGAACCTCAATCGCCGGGGAATCTGTCACTCGGCGCTCGCGGTTCAGTCCTGCAAACTCTAAGATCAGTCCAGGCTGCAGGTGAGAGTTCCGGAGTGCAATTCAGGTAACTGAATCCAGGCCTGGCATTACTGGAGATTCCTCCGGTAGCCAGTCCGACGCTGAGTAGAAGCAATTATCAGCCCCAGTAATAGGGGGTTTACCATTTAATGCAGTCCATTACATCTTACAAAAAAGTAAACAGTAAATGGTTAAATCCCACTATAGTGTTGGACTATTACCAATGATTGTGGTTTCCTTTAAAAGGAAGGTGTCGTCCAAAAAAAAAAAATTAAATAGCTGAAAAAATGTAAAGTATTAATGTTTTAATGTTTTGTTTAAATATTATTATTGTTTTTAATTGAGCAAAATGTAAAAATAAATTTAAAAGTTTGATATTTTCCACTCTTAAGCACTAGGGGGAGCAGCTGCTGAAATCCTACTATAGAACTACTGTAGAACTACAGTAAAAGTGGGTGGAATCTGCTCTCCTGTGTGTGATGTCACACCTCCCCCTCCCGTTCTGGGTGTCTCCAAAAAATAAGGGAAGATGAAGTTTAGGATCATAGTGTGGAGCAATGCTCTGCCGCAAGCGCACAATGCTGTGCCACATGCACGCCTTCCCGCAATACTCTGCCGCACACATGCCAGCCTGCAGTGCTCTGCCGCACACATGAATGCCTGCAATGCTCTGCCGCATGCATGCCCGCAATGCTCTGCCGCCGGTAATGCTCTGCCACACGCACGCCTGCCCGCAATGCTCTGCCACATATATGCACACCTGTTCGCAATGCTCTGCCACACACCCACTCACAATGCTCTGCCGCATGCCCGCTCGCAATGCTCTGCCGCACGCCCGCTTGCAAAGCTCTTCTGCATGCCTGCGCGCAATGCTCTGCTGCATGCCCACTCGCAATGCTCTGCCACACACACGCCCGCTTGCAATGGTTAAAAAAGTCCTGTCAGTATGCCTGGCAGAGTGAGTGGGGTGACTAATGATGTTTGAAATGTTTTTCTTTTGGTACAAGATTTTTGTTGGTGAGATAGCTGGTTCATGGAGTTTGCAATACACTTGTTCCATGCCATAGTGTAACAAAGTGTTTAAAAGTCTCCTTTGTTTTTCTGCAATAAGGGGTCAGCTGCAGAGGATAAAAGTGTACTAAATCCTGAAGAGTTTTATGCGCAAACTCCAAGACTTGCACGTCTACTGAACCAGGAGCATAAAAAAGTTGTCTCCAAAATGCTTAAAACCATGTAAATAAGCTACAGAAGTCTTGGGATTCTGTTTTGTGGAGAAATGAAAGAAAACTTGAACTTTTCAGGCGTATGGATCAGCGGTATGTCTGGAGGATGAAAAATGAAGCATGGGCTCAAAAGAATGCCATGCCTACAGTGAAGTATGGTGGTGACTCAGTGATGTGATGTCTACAGGAAAGCCTATTTTGAAGCACGGCAATGGCTTGGTGATGCTCTGCCACTACTTTGCTTCTCCTGGCAATGAAAATCCACAGTGTGTTGAGAGCAAGATGGATACAATTATCTATCCAGAAATCCTAAGAGAAAATATCATGCCTTCTGTGAAGAAACTGAAGTTTGGGTATCATGGAGCATTGCATTTGGAGAATAACCCCAAACATACCTCACAGTATACTTAGACTTGGTTTCAGAAGAAGTGGAAGACCTTTGAGTGGCCATCACAGTCACCTGACTTGAAACCCAAAGAAAATCTTTGGGGAGGTTTGAAGAAGATGCATGCAACACTCAAACCCAAAAATATTAGGGAAGTGGAGGCCACTGCACATGAGGCATGGTATGGTGCAAATTTCTAACATAACAAGCTCCAAAATTGTTATTTCATGAGGAATACAAGTATTTACTTCACTAGACATGTCAGGAGAGCTGGCGGCTCCTGTTTATGTCGTCAATGTTAGTATAAATCCCATTCCCTTCTATATTACCTTCTCTCCTAGTCTCACTAATTATCCTGTCAGAAAGAAAAATAAAATATTCCAGATAACTTGAGGAAATGATATGATATGACGTTATGGTCGGTAAACTGGGGCTGCTACTGAAAGAAAGACACATTTCTTACTTTGATAGAGCCATGACAAGGTGAGATATTGCAGTATGATTACTCATCATGGAAAATCACCCATTACATTCTTTTTCAGTGAAAAAAAGATGAATTCATATTATAAAGCCAAGATCTGTGCCGCTCTGCATGGTTTTAATTTGATGTTGAGAAGATTTCATTCTTAAAGTCAAAATTATGCCTGTGTTTAATACAGGCCAATCTCTTGGCAGCTTAAAACAAATAACATTTCTGTCAAAAATGTCCGGCATCTTCGTTGGGTGCCAAATATTCATGAGACTCAATATATTAATGTAGGGAAAAAATTGCAATGTAATGTAAAACTATGGGCTAATTTGTCAAAGTTCTCTAATGAAAGCTACAGAGACCCACGATCATTACGAAACATACCAGAGTTGCCATAATGTTCCTTTATGATCGATGTAATAATGTTCTGCTATTATAAACTGTCCCTGAAGGGCATTCAGTTAAAGCCATACTCAGTCATGCACATAGCAGATTAGTATTATAGAGCAGAGCTAAAAGTCATTTTCAACTGAGAAATGGTTGGCATCCTATATTCTTGAGACGCTAAAAGAAGTGTACTGTGTTTTTTATATAAGAAGAACACATAGAAAATGTTAGATAATCAAGAGGTTTTGGGTCACACACATATCTACAAATCAGTTCTAAGAAGGTCCTGTCATCAGTATAGATGAATGGACCTGTGGAAGTTCAGGTTCGGCGCGTTTAGATAAAGTTCTGTCCTGGACCCGAACTTGACCCGAATCTCATTGAAAGTCATTAATTGGGCAGTTTGGGTGTCCGCACACATGCAGCCAGCCATAAACAAAGCCCAAAACCTGGACACTAAAGGAATGAGCCTTTACATAAGGATTTAGAATGAAAATAATCTTCATTCTAAATTGCTATCTATTTAGTGCAATAATGTAAATTAATTTCTAATACACTTAAGGCCCCGTCACACTAAGCAACATCGCTAGCAACATCGCTGCTAACGAACAACTTTTGTGACGTAGCAGCGATGTTGCTAGTGATGTCGCTGTGTGTGACATCCAGCAACAACCTGGCCCCTGCTGTGAGGTCGTTGGTTGTTGCTGAATGTCCTGGGCCATTTTTTAGTTGTTGCTGTCCCGCTGTGAAGCTCACATCGCTGTGTGTGACAGAGCAACAACTAAATGTGCAGGCAGCAGGAGCCGGCTTCTGCGGAGGCTGGTAACCACAGTAAACATCGGGTAACCAAGAAGCCCTGTCCTTGGTTACCCGATATTTACCTTTGTTACCAGCCTCCGCCGCTCTCCCTGTCAGTGCCGGCTCCTGCTCTGTGCACATATAGCTGCAGGACACATTGGGTTAATTAACCCGATGTGTGCTGTAGCTAGGAGAGCAGGGAGCCAGCGCTAAGCATTGTGCGCTGCTCCCTGCTCTGTGCACATTTAGCTGCAGTACACATCGGGTAATTAACCCGATGTGTGCTGTAACTAGGAGAGCAAGGAGCCAGCGCTAAGCGGTGTGCGCTGCTCCCTGCTCTGTGCACATGTAGCTGCAGCACACATCTGGTAATTAACCCGATGTGTGCTGTAACTAGGAGAGCAGGGAGCCAGCGCTCAGTGTGCGCTGCTCCCTGCTCTCTGCACGTGTAGCTCCGTGCGCTGGTAACCAAGGTAAATATCGGGTTGGTTACCCGATATTTACCTTAGTTACCAAGCGCAGCATCTTCCACGCGGCGCTGGGGGCTGGTCACTGGTTGCTGGTGAGCTCACCAGCAACTCGTGTAGCGACGCTCCAGCGATCCCTGCCAGGTCAGGTTGCTGGTGGGATCGCTGGAGCGTCGCAGTGTGACATCTCACCAGCAACCTCCTAGCAACTTACCAGCGATTCCTATCGTTGTTGGGATCGCTGGTAAGTTGCTTAGTGTGACTGGACCTTAACACTAAAAATTTCCTCTCCTCCCCTAATTATACTATCTACCTGTTATACAATTTTCCCTACTTTTTAATGAAGCTTAGTTTGAGAATCCCAATGCATGCTGGGATACTCAAATGAAGCATCATCAGTGATGCTTGTTTCAGGGTCTAAGTATGCATCGCTTGTAATTAGGATGCTAAGTAGATTCATGTAACTTGCGGTGTGGTGCTGGTCTCTGCAAACCGAATATTCTGACACCGTTCTGTTGCCGACTTGTTACTGCTGATCTGAGCCAGGAACAGAGAGTGTATTGTCATTTTGCAGATTGCCCAATGACAGGGTACAGGGACCAGCCAAGCCCCTAAAATGAGCGCCACTGATGACGCTTCATTTAAGAGAGGGGCATAGGCTCTGGCAATGACCACAGCCTCTGCCCCCTAATGATGCTTTGTGTTAGTTTCTTAGCATGCATTGGGATTCTCAAATGATTTTGACTTTGTGAAAAAACTGAAAAAAAAATAGAAAAGCAGTTAGATAATGTAGTTAGGGAAAGACAGGGCATTTTAAATGCAAGTATATTAGAAAGTAGTTTATATTATGGTACTAAGTAGATAGGGATTTGGGAGGAAAATTACTTTCTTTGCACCACCCCTATGAGCACTTTTTGGAAACATCCAATAGGAGATGCCCCAAAATATCTAGTTACACAATCAAACAGCTCACCTCAGAGGGTGGAGCGAGGTGTGTGCAAAAACCAGGCTCTATTGACCAGAACTCACACTTTATGTCTGCAAGATCTGGACTGTTGTTAAGTATTGGCCTTCTGAAATTGCACATAATAATATAGATACGTAACAGAACCCAGATGTCTCCCCAATGTCAATTATTAGTGATATACTTTGGTAAATTAATTCTTGGACATCAATGAATAATTAAAGAAGGTTCTACTGTGTTGAAGTCCAGCAAAAAAATGGTGTACGGAACCCACACTGACCAGGTGAGTCCCAGGAGATCAGAAGACAACAGCACAATCCATTCGATATCCAAAACATGCTTTATTTAATTCAAGGAGTGCATTTAAAACCGGGGAGAAAGCCGGGTGCAGGCACCCAGCGGACATCGGCCGTTTCGCACCTCCTAGTGTTTCCACGGGTCCAGTGGACCCATGGAAGCACTAGGAGGTGCGAAACGGCCGTCGTCCCCTGGGGGTCTGCACCCGGCTCTCTCCCCGCGCACTTCTTGGATTAAATAAAGCACGTTTTGGATATCAAATGGATTGTGCCGTTGTCGTCTGATCTCCTGGGACTCATATTGGAATTCTTTTCCCTCTTCAACATGCACCCATGACCAGTGTGCTATTGGATAAAGACCCGAGCATTACCTAATCCTTTCCTACACCATTTCAAGGTATAACGCAGTGGTGCAGAACCGCATCTGTTTTTGTATACCACACTGTCCAGGTGTCTACATTGGTTAAAAAAAATGCCAAAAATTGCAACAGCTTGCAAAGAATAATAACATCCAAATTTATTATAATATTTAAAACTTTATCAGCCCAAAAAAATAGTACAGGTACAGGAAAGAAACAACGTGTTTCAAATGGAGCAGATATTCTTTGTCTGGCATTCATATCCCTGAAAGGGATAGGATTAGGCAATATTTACTGATTCAAGGGCAGGTAATATGCCAGTTCTAAGTGCGGAATGCAGATAGTAGATATTGGAGTAGACTAGAGATGAGCAAAGCTGAAGTTCGGGCTTGGTGTTCAGTACTAACTCAGACTTTTCCGGAAGTGACGGACTTCAGATCAGCGATGACAGTGAGCACAGCTACGTGCATCACCGCTGATGATGCCGCATTTAATAGCATGTTAGCACGTCCCTGTGGGCGTAATAACATGCTAAGAGGGAGGAATGAGCGCAGGAACTAACGCCCTTGTGACTAGTCCCTGCGCTCATTAGCATATAATAAAGGATCTTTAGAAATACTTTTTCTAAAGATCTCTTTATCTATGCTACTAGATACAGGGATAGTTAGGCAGGGAATAGCAATATGCACCCAGAACTGCTTGTGGTACTGGGTGCATATTGCACCCGACAGGTTCACTTTAATGTACACGTCATGGGAGTTTCTTGGTATGTAAGTCACACATAAACCATGTGTTGTATGAACAGACCCCTAGCATAACTTGAGTAAGGAAATAATTAGGGATGATCAAATATCTCAAATATTCGGCTTCATTAATATTTGCTGAATAGGTTGCCGCTATTTAACTATTCGCGAATGTTCGATGGGCAATGTAAGTCTTTGGGAAACCCGAATAATAACTCTTCGGAACTATTCGGACTTCCCATAGACTTACATTGCGCATCGAATATTCGCATAGCGGCGACCTATTCGTCGGATATTCGCGAAGCCAAATATTTGAGGTATCCGATCATCCCTAAAAATAATCACTCTCATGGATAAATATTCGCCTCATTATGACAGCTGTTGTATAAAATTTAAGGATACTTTTTATTCTCTAACAATTATTTTTCTTAGAAATATCTAGTGCATTACTTCTGTTCCCAGCTCTTCAGTTTGTCATTACACATAGTCGTCATTCATGGGAACGCATAACTTTGCCAAATTGGGTGTGAAACGTGGTAGCATGAACATTTTCTATTCATTTCTCATCACATAGACTTTATCCCTACCATAAAAAGGAACATAAACCAACAACCACAGTGTGTTAAGAACTGATCGAAAGACGGCACAGGGAACAATCATTATTCATTTTCTAGCATAGTTTGTCACTTTATTTCTTATTTATGGTTTATTATATTATATGGGGAGACAAAAATATTAAATACAGAAATGGAACATGTTAATGATACATAAGTAGAGGATTTAGCAAATATATTCTCTAATTCTTTAATACATCATATAAATTTAAATATCCTAAGACATAAAATCCGATTGGATTCATCATTTTGGGAGGGTTTTCTTTTTTGTGGACGTTTTTGCACCAAATTCTTCAAAATTGTGCATGTGGTTTTATGCTTTTTGTGCGTAAAAAATATATGCTCTTTATTTTTGTCTTTAATTATTTTTGTGACTTAGTAGATTTTCAAAAATATACTTTATGCAGCCCAAAAATGGAGGAAAAAAAGTAATTTTTTTACACAGGAAATGAGCAGCAGGATCAGCAGCTATCAGTATAGTTGAAACTGAAAAAAAGCATAAGCAATACTCATTTAATACTGAATGTCTAGAAGGATAACTTATATCTCTCCACAAAAAAGCTGTACTAAGACATGAGACACTTGCTTTCTAATGGTACCTTTTGCCATGTGCGTAGCATAGTAGAATAAATTATACTGGGAACACTGAATCATCCAGACAGTCAAATACCTGCCAAGAACATCACAAACTTGACTGAGGTAAGACCAAAAAACATTAGCTCCAGACCAAAACATTAACCACAATTCCTCCACAACCCTTCTGCTCTCGAAAGCTGGCATTTACATTGACACTATTTAGGAATGTCTATATTTAAATGGATTTCACCATAAAGCTAGAATTGGCATGGATGACTCTTAGCGGTGCCTTTTCTAAAACTCAAGGTTCTGAAACACTTTGAACATATTTAGGAATGTCTTTATGGCCTTCGACTAAAAAGTCAATTTTATACAATGGCGCTATTGAGGAGAGAAGACCATCTCAAGTTTTATAGTAGCATCAGTCACAATCTCTGTCTCGTTGCATAGACACAAACGTGTTGATGAAGGAACATGGGTTATCGAAAGAGATGAACAGACCCGAACTTTAAAATTCGATGTTCCTACTAAACCCAGACGTTACAAAAAAATCAGTGTTCAAGTTCAGAGTTCTGGTGCTATACGTATGAAAACCACTCGCACGTGCATGTCTGAGCTTAGGTACTCTCAGAGCTCAACCCAGTGTGAGCAGATTATAGTGTTTGAATGGTTCTCACTGGGGACAAAATCATCATTATTTGATGTAGTGTATACACAAAAAATATGAAAAAACCCATCCATAATGTCTCCAGAAGTGCTCTGTTTATGGCTGGCTGCATGTGAGCGGAGAGCTGAACTGCCCGATCAGTGACTTCCAATGAGTTTTGGTTCAAGTTTGGGTCCAGAACAGAACTTTATCTAAACCCACAGAACCCGAACTTCTAAGGGGCTGCTAATCTCTGGTTATCAATATTTTTTGGGGGGGGAGGGGTAACTAAAAGCAGCTTTCAAAAGCACTTGTTGATGCCTAATACTTTTATCAAATAGATAACATAGTGATCTAGACCTCAAGTCATAAAAGCAATTCTAGTGTAAATTGCTTTGAAAAGTGCAAAATGTTTGCGCAATTTGTAGTTGCCACTTTTGGCATTTTCAATGGGACAGGACAGGAGAGTGGTGGTGGCCTTCTTCATTACAAGCTGTGGCACGAATTACAATAGAAATTTAGTAACATTTGTGGAAGGCACATGTCACTTGTCAGATGCTCCTCTTAATAATAATGCATGGAAGTGTGGACTTGGCAGTGCCCATTACACCAGCGGTGGATGCCATGGTCTGCACATAGCGATCAATTATTCTAATGCCAGTGATAAGTAACATGTCTGCACACTGAAAGAGGTCACCTGACTGAAATGTTTGCGCCTGTTTAATTTCTGGATATTTAAAATAAATAAAACAAAAGCATCTATTGTTTGATACTTTTCCAGATTAGTCACCCTGAACAATGGCTGATATGAGGATGGACAGATGTCAGTGCTCTCAACATAATGGGAGAAAGCAGAATTCATAGCCATACGAGCATGCAGTAGATAAGAGGTGGATAAGTTCTTGTAGCACATGTTAACAAACTGAAGTTTAGAGCTTGTACAGTTCTTGCAACACGTGCAATAGGCGAAACATAAGACAAAAACAAAATGAGAATATATTCTACAGTAAGTAAATAGAAATATTATATATAAATAACATAGGGTACTTAGTAACGCTGTTTTTAATCAATAAACTGTAAAAGCCCTCATACCGTGATATGGTGTACCCAGTCAGGATGGTCCTAACCTCTAGTATTAAAAGATCACCTTGCGTCAACTGACTTCAATGTAGATGAGGACAGAGCAGGACCGGGGCCTGACTAGTTCAGATACCTGCCCAAGGGAAGCTATATAAATGAAATATCTAGTTTAAAAAGAGGTGAACCACACCCCTGTTTGTACAAAGTACAAGAAATCAGAGCAAAATCAAAGAAATGCATAGGCGCATTAGTTGGTATACATACAGCGAACTAGAGCACGTTCACCCTGTTGCCATTTAACAAAAATAACCTAAGATAGAAACAAAATGAGCAAATACCCTGCAGTAAGTAATAGTATAATTAAATAGTAATAGTTCATATAAATAAGAGAGGGTACTTAAAGGGAACCTGTCACCAGAATTGGCGGCTAAAAGCTGTGGCCACCACCACTGAGCTCTTATGCAAAGTATTCTAGAATACCATATATAAGAGCCCAGACTGCTCTGTATAACTTAAAAAACACTTTTATAATACTCACCTAAGGGGTGGTCTGGTCCGATGTATGCTGCTGCATTCCAGTCCGGTGCCTCCTATCTGCTGCAATCTCCATCTTCCTTCTATTCAGCCTAGTATGGATGACGAGTCCTATGTGATCCACGCAGGCTGACATTGCGGTCCTAAGTAGGTGCACTTTGATGTGCTTTGCTGAGGGCATATCAAAGTACTGTAATACGCAAGAGCGAGGAAAGGTTAAAGACCGCCCGCGCATGCGCAGTACAATACTTTGATCTGCCCTGAGACGAGTAGATCAAAGTGCGCTTAGGCAGGACCTCAATGGCTGACGTAGGACATGTCATGCACATGGACCTCAGAAGAAGGAGGACGGCAATCACCGCAGACCAGAGAGCAGCAACACCCATTAGTCTGGACCACCCCCTAGATGACTATAATAAAACTGTTTTTTAAGTTCTACATAGCACTCTGGGCTGTTATATACAGTATTCTGGAATGCTGTATATAAGGGCTCACTGGTGGTGGCCGCTGCTTATAGTTGCCAAATCTGGTGACAGGTTCTCTTTAATAACACTATTTTTGATCAAACAAAAGCATAAAAGCCATCCTATCATGACAATACGTACAATGAGCAGGAGGTCATAGACATGAAACCAGCTTGGTCTTTACCAAGAATAGCAAACATGGAGATATACCCTTGCATTGAACAGAAACTTTACTGAACACATAATAATCAATAGAGAAGGTTCCCATAATAGTTCTAGAGTGCCTGGTTTTGCATAGGGAAGAAAGACTTTATTGTAGTTGATAGTATTGATTACACTCTCTCATTATTATGATAGTTACCACAGTCTCGAGACCCAGCGCTAAGGAATTAGTAACCTTATAGAGTTTACTCCATTGTGAATCCAATGATAGACCTGTGGGATACTATTCACAAATGTCCAATTACATAGTATAAGTTCCAAAGATGCCTAAACAAATAGTGTATACTCTCTTCTAGTATACCTTTTATTCCATTTGAAATTGAGTTTACTACACACTAGTCCTAAGTCTTAATATGTCCCGATGATTTAGTGCTCTTGGTGGTCCCATGGGAAAGTAAATACTTCTTGATAATCTGATAAGACTTTGACCAGAAGGCAACTTAACACATTCTGATTCCTACATAAATTCTCAAATGACTCAGAAGACTACTACACATTTTATGGTTACCCAAAGATCCACATAGCCATGTATTCTTTCAATCTTCCCAGAATCTGGGACTTTTCCTTTTTATTGTGATCGGCACTCCATTCTCTAAACCCCCCAATGTTTTACACATACAGAAGATACCATTCTTAACAGCTAGCTACTGTCAGCTCTCAAAATACCGAAATACCTATGATTGCGGTCCCAGGAGGACAGAGATATATTTGGATTTGCAATTTTTGAGGGCATGTCAAGTTACTGGCTATTACATTGGATTTATAAAAAAAAAATCTTCCTTGCTTTTTGCCATGGATTCCTATAATATTCCTTTTTGGAAACTGAGGTTTTTAAAATTCAAAGACATTCAGTATTTATAAAAATGACTATGAATAACATTAATTGGTTTTAATGCATTTACAATGCTAGCTTGTAGGACTGGTTCTTTCATCAAAAATAGTAGTCAAAGCTTTAGAAATGTTGAACTGGCAAGGCATGTGCCATGGGTGGTAATTATCAGTAGCTGCAGGGTGGCAGTAACAATCCACTTTCTGTTGATACTGTTATTTAGATACATGACAAAGCTGGCAAACTGAATCTTTGCCCTAGGAACAATACTGTCAGGAGCCAAAATGCGCCTGAGTCTTATTTGCCATATTATTACTACTCCTCTCTTATCTTCTCTTCCCACAATCGCATACAAGATTTCAACCGTGCCTCCCCCATACTCTGGAACGCTCTACCCCAATATATCAAACCTTCAAAAAGAACCTGAAGACCCACTTCTTACAACAAGCTTACAACCTGCAGTAATCTTCAGTCCTTATACCACTGCGCACTCAGTTTTGCCCTCACCTGCTGTATCCTCACCCATCCTCTGTAGACTGTGAGCCCTCGCGGGCTGGGTCCTCTCTCCTCCTGTACCAATCCGTTTTGAATTGTTCATGATTATTGTACTTGCTATTTTATGTATACCCCTTTTTCACTTGTAAAGCACCATGAAATAAATGGCGCAATAATAATAATAATAATAATAACCAGGTATGTTTAAAAATAATAATTTTGATTTTTCAATTTCTCCCTTATTCTAAACTATACAACAACAAAAATTCTAAAAATTGCCAAAATATTTCCTCCACATGGTAATCATTTTATATAAATTATCCTTTATTTTTCAGCTCAGAACTTGAAGTTTCATCTGTTTAAAAAAAAAAAAAAAAAAATAACTACAAGATAAAATAAGCAATACTTCCCTTTTGGTCCAATAAAAACGTAAAATAACTATATAAACTTAATTCAAAGAGTCCAAAAATGTTTTTGTCATAGGAGAACTAAAGAAAAAGAGGCTCAGCTACATAGAATAATACATTCATGCTTAGACTGCTATAGTACGGTTCTATATTTTTTATGCTATCAGGCAATTAAAGGTGTAAAATTTCAGAGAAGTTTATGGAACTTTTCGAAATTGCAAACGATTATAAAATATTAATGGTGGAATGGCATGCACAGCCATGTACCAAGTATGCCATGATTAGCTGCCTGACTTTGTAGCTTGGTAATAATACACAGCTGTACAAACAAACATATTTTTATAGACTTTACTTATTTTCAGAGAAAAGGGCAGTTAGTAAAACATAAAGAGATTTTATATTTTCCAAAGTGGTGACTTTAAGATTGTTTAAGACTTTTTGTTTATTTAGCGTAACCATTTTTTACAATGGTTCTACTATGCCAGTGGTAATCTGTGCATGCTGTCTGGCTTGCATATTGATTTATTATATTTATGTGCAGTATATGTATTCATTTTGTCTAGACTGATTTTTTTCTGTGATTCACTTTTTAAAGGTCTGAGCTTGTCTCTTCACACTAGCCTGTAATAATTTGACATTGGTTATATTTCATCAATTCCTTCAAATATAGAGGTAGGCACTTTTCAGACAGGTGAAAGCAGACACATTTTAATGTCTATACTACAAAACCCGGACTGGTTGAAGTCAGACTGCGCCACCGCCCTCTGTGCTGGTGTCTGTTATTGGTGGCCATCATACTAGCTGTCTGGGTCCCCGAAGTGGATTGCAAAAATAAATAGTTGAAAAAAATGGCATAGGGTCACTTGTATCTTATTCCTGCACACTCATTACTAAGACTGGCGTATAAAGCACCAATCTTAATGAATTGTGAAACAAAAAAGAAACAATACATCATCTCACTTAGTGGTGACCCCCAAAGATACATAGGTACACAGGTTGAAAAAATACCTAGATCCATCAAGTTCACCACCACCAGTTATATATTTTTGTCACTAAATTATCTTTAACCCACAATGTTAAGTGCACTGAGGAAATTATCCAGCCCTGTTTTAAAGCTGTTATAGTATCTGCCATTACTACCTCTTGTGGTAGGGCATTCCACAGTCTGACTGATCTAACTGTAATAATAATATTAACAATATTTTTTACAATTCAGAGGGGACATGTACAGACTGCAAAGATCCCTTTCCTGTTTAACTTCTGGAATCGCCTTTCTTCCACCCGCAATAAGTGCCACCTTGTTCTTAGTATTGTCTTTGGAAGGAAAAAGTCATGTGCCAGTCCTTTATATTGACCACACATATATCTATACATATAAATGTGATCTCATCTGAAACGTATTTTTTCCAAGCTAAACAAGTCCAACTTTTTCAACCTCTCATCATATGAGAAACCTTTCATTCCTTGTCCATCCCTTCCATCCCTAGTTGCTCACTTTTGATCTGCCTCTAGCTTCTGAATATCGTTTTTAAAATGTGGAGACAAAACTGGATCCCATATTCTAGATGTGGCCTTACAAGTGATTTATAGAGCGGTAAAAATACGTTTAGATCATGAGCTTTAATCTCTCTTTTTATATACCTTAAAATGCGCCCCTGGTGATTAGCTGTTCTCGATGTCGGCAACTGGAAATACTCAGTTCCGGAGTGGCCCCGTCTGCTGATAGCAGCTACAGCCGGGCACTGCACATCCGCCTCCTATTGTTTTCAATTGCCCGGGCAGACTTTGGAACTGAGCATTTTCGGCCGCCTGCTGTCATCACCAACATCGCAAATAGCTGATCAGCGGGGTTGCGGGATGTCATACCCCAGCCGATCAAACATGGGTGACCTATCCTAAGGATAGGCCATCAATGTAAAAGTAGTGGACAACCTCTTTAAGAATCAAAGGGGTGGTGCTAATCAGTAGGACCACCCACATGACTCCTAATTGAAAGTCTGATTGGCTGAATTGAATATATTGGATGCAGCTCCAAGTTGATCTCTGATCTAGCAAATAAAGTGATACTTTGTGTAGTAAGGAGGTAGAAGAGCTGAGTGGGTGGGGTTTCATTGATCAGATGTTTATCACCTATCCTGTGGGTAAGTGATAAATGTTAATTGTGGAAAACCTCTTTTAAAAAGAGAGAAAATTAACATGGCTACTCCCATCTAATACAATTGCGGCCTATCCACAGAATATTCTATAAATGTCCAAAAGATGTGTGCGCCACTAATAGGACCCCTGAAGAATGGTGACCAGACGCATGCCAGTGTCTGTGTAGTGGTGGATAAAGATTATTTATGGATATGCCATAAATGTATTGGAATATCTCTTTAATGAACATTTTTGATGTTTACAGGACCCATTCTGCACAATTAGCACTCTGCCAAATTGCAAAATGGTGTTAATTTAGGACCTTAATATGAACCATGAAAAGAACATTACAGAAGCTTTTAAATGTTGTACAAATACATGAACGCTAATTGCTCCCATGTATAATATATTTGATTGTGAAACGTACTTTACCTCCTACTGTACCCTGAATAGCAGAGGTGGTGCCTTCCCCTGTTAATGAATAATGCACTGTTTAAGTCCCGACAAACAAGGCTGTGCATGTGTAATAGCCGAGCACAGTGTCCGGGGCAGGTATTCGCTTTTCCATCTAATTGAATTGTTTGTATGTTTTCTCAGTAAACCTCTAAGAAAGCATATTTATTCTGCTGGTAAACTAGCAGTCCAATGAAAATAACCAAATCCAGATGGGAAAACATCACCAATGTCACAAACTACTGCAGAGTGTGGTCAATGTGTCCTGAAAGCTAAACAAATGGCATCAATCACTGGGAAGAAAAATGTAAATGAGCGACAAGTCAGGATAGCCTGATGGTTTATTATTCAATGGGGCTATTGACAAGAGACTGTAAACCTGCAATGCTTCTCTTTACTGTCATTCAGTACGTACTGAAAAGTCTACTTACAATATATACATACAGTGTATAATGTACTCTGTATAGAGGACACACCTAGTTTACTAGTTTGGGACATAAATTTAAGTGCTAGTTTTGGTCACCTCAAAGACTTTTTAGATTCCCTTAAGCATCGGGGTTTCATTGCGACCACAACTTCTGTACCTCTTATAACTGCACCTGATGTTATTTATTAAAGAAGTTGTCTACTACTTTTACATTGATAGTCTATCCTTAGGATAGGTCATCAATATCAGATCGGCCGGGGTCTGACACTCCGAACCTCCGTTGATCAGCTGTTCTCGGTACCGGCAGCAGGCAACCAGAAATGTTAAATTCTGTCAATGGATAGAGGCCGCGGTCGGGTACTGCACATTCGCTTCCCAATCAAATCAATAGGAGACAGATGTGCAGTATCTGGCCACAATCAGAAGACAGGGCAGCTCCAGAACTGAGCATTTCCACCACCGGTAACAGCAGATCAACAGGGTGCTTGGTGAGGGACCATGTCCAATGAGACATTGATGACTTATCCTAAGGATAGGCCATTAATGTTAATGTAATGGACCATCTCTTTAATGTATCCCTATCATATTAAGAGGACAGAAACATTTACATGAAGGTTTACAAATAATTTAAGGGGAACCTGTCACCAGCTTTATGGCCTCTAAGCTATGGCTACCACCAGTGGGCTCTTATATACAACATTCTAACATGCTGTATATAAGAGCCCAGGCCGCTGTGTAGAATGTAAAAATCACTTTATAATATTTACTTAACGGTCATGCTGCGGTGGATTTTAGTCAGATGGGCATCTCCTTTGTCTGGTGCCGCCTCTTTTGGCCATCTTTATCATCCTTCTTCTGTAGCCGGGGTGCATGACGCATCCTATGTCATCCACACTCGCCGGCATTGAGGTCCTCCTATTGTATGGTGCCTGTGCAGGACCGGCGAGTGTGTATGACGTAGGATGCGTCATGCACACAGGCTTCAGAAGGAAGATGAAGATGGCCGAAAGTGGAGTCGCCGGCACCGGACAACGAAGACGCCCACCTGACTAAAATCCACCGCAGCGCGACCGTTAGGTGACTATTATAAAGTGTTTTTTACATTATACACAGCGGCCTAGGACTTCACTCCACCTTCGGGGACGCCACAGGGTCTCCACTTTTTGGGTATTTCTGGCAAGAGGTATGTCAGGTTTATTTACATGGGAGTCGTGACGCCACTCACGGTTTGCGGGCAGGGGTATGGGTGACCGCGACTGCAGATTTAACGAGCGTCTGGGGCTGATGTAGTCTGCAGTCTGATGGTGTGGCCTCCCGTGAGTAAGGCTGGCCCCAGGGGCTCGGGTGTGTGTGTGGAACGACAGGTCCCAGAATAACTCAGGCACAGTCCAAGATGTCTTTCAACTTGTTTACTCACTTTCGGGTGTTTTTGTGAGGTAACCAGGGTGATGATGAGATAAACCAGCTGGTACCAGGTATCCTTTAGGCTGGTCTAAGGGTAACCGTTAACTCGCCTTCCTAGCACTTCTTGTTTCAGATAACCCCTGACTTGAAGTACCGTGGGGTTCATCCAGGGAAATCGCTACTGCCTGTTCTCCCCTTTTTGGCCCGTTTGCCGGCAGCGTGGACCAAGGTAGATGGCTCCAGGCTCGATCCTCCTTATGGGCCCCCTCGTTGCTGCTGAGGCTCGGACTCTAGTTAGTTGGGGCGGGACTTGTGGTTCCCCTCACCGGCAGGTTTAGCAGACCAATTAAATGGACGTCTACTCTAGGGACCTGTTCCCCGTGCGTGTCTAGCCACCAGGAGTCTCCGTACTCAACCAGCTGACTTCCTCAGTGTCTTTCTGACTGACTTGCTGGTAACCGTTCTCCCCTGCTAACGGTTACTACACGTGCAGGGTCTGACTAGCGTGTCCACTCGCCTGCTCGCTACTCTTTTCTCTGCGCTCCCCGCTTCAGACTGGCTCTTCTTCCATTTTCCTGACAGCCACTGCCACCTTAGCTTCCAGCCTCTCCCCTACACCCCTAGCTGAGATGTGGAGGCACACCCCCTCTTGGGTCTGCCCAAGGGTCCCCTCTCAAGCTGTGGGAGACCTGGTTACGTGTCTGTGTGTACACACCCTATTTCAGCCTTTAGGATTACCTGAAAGTACTGACCCAGCATGGGTGCAGTACCCAGTGGCGCCTGACCAGGTCAGGGGTGCCACAATCCCCCTTGGTTATCAACAGCACGTCCTCAAGCTGCAAAGACAAGAACATTTTTATAAATACAAAATACTTTTCCCACACAGGGGATATATTTACATTTAAAACATACCAGGTACCATTCCACCACCAACCACCACCCACAAGTCTTGGTCCCACCCAGAAACTTCCAGGAGACAGGTCACCGGTCCCTTTGGTGACCATGTCTGGGCCATCTGTAACCCAGACCTTTCCTCCAATCTTCCTCTCCTGGGGAGGGTGGCATAGGGTAGGCCCCATAAACAGGTGTGCCCCCTTAGTGTTGTAGAGCCAGGCCCCATAAACAGGCGTGCTCTGAAGTTGGTACCACTGAGGTAACTTTTTACAATGCGAGAGTTTGTGGCTATAGCCATTTCATAGCCTCTGGTCCATTTTTAAAGTGCACGTAACCAGGTGCTAAAACAAATGAATGCTCAAACAGTTCACACAAAAGTTCTTTTGGGCACATTTCACTTGAACGTTACTTAACTGTAAACAGGTTAAACATTTTTAAACTAGCAGGTTCTCTATAAATCAGTTTAGCTTACACTGATTTCCTCCTCTCAAGACCAGGGCTCTTATTTTCAGTGCTCTGATACCTGGAGTTTGCTGCTTGGGTGTCTGCATTTGCATTTGCATTGACATTATGGGCGTTTGCATTTGCATGTACATCATGGGCGTTTTGGACATTTTGGATGTCCACAGGTGGTGGTGACTCTGGGGACCCGGTAGAAGCAGTGGGGGTGGAGTTTGAGCTGACTAAGACTTCCCTTGGACACTGAACCATGTCCAAGGCAAACCATCCTCTCTCCCCCATATGCCTGGTGTTCTCTACCACATCTTCCATATAGAGATCATGATCAGGGTGAACCTCAGTAGGTGGGACTGCACATCCCTTCTGGAGACAAAGATCCCCTCCTTCACTCCGGCCTCCACTATAAATCTGTACCCCGTGCGGCAGTTGAATTCCTCCACTACTCCATGGTGGAGGGGACCTCTGGCCTGGTGTCTGGCCTTCTGCAGGGACTGCTTCTCCTGCAGGTCCCTGGCCTCCACTTGCTCTCTCACTGGGGTGGGATTCTCAAGGGGGTATCTGGCCCTCACACGCCGCTGTCCTCTGCGGGCTGGTCTCTGCATCACCATCACCTGGTCATCAGCAGGTAACCAGGTCACATACCTGCTGGGGCTATATGCAACCAGGTCTTCCTCCCTGGCAGGGGATGCTGCAACCTCCTCCGGCCGTTGGGGGGACAGCAGTGTGACCTCATGGCCTCCCTCTCTCACAGAGGGTGCTGCGACCTTCTCCGGTCGGCTGGGGATCAGCAATGATGATGGCTGGACTTCTTCTCCCTCCCTGGCGGAGGGTGCTGCAACCTCTTCCGGTCTTTGGGGGAACAGCAGCGCGACCGCATGGCCTCCCTTCCACTCAAAGGGTGCTGCGACCTCCTCCGGTCAGTTAAGGAGCAGCTCAGGGGATGAGCTTTCATCAGCCTGGCAGGACGGTGTATCCCTCTCCATCGGAGAGGGTGCTGATCGCTTCTGGTCGGGATGGCAGCTTGGGAATCAGATACGTCTCCACCAGGTGTGCTGGGAACCAAGCATTCAGTTCTCTCTTTAGCTGCAAGAATACTGGGTCGGCTTCAAGTTGTGACGCGGGACCTGGTTCCTCAGTCGGCGACTGGGGCGCTGTGACCACCTCTAGTCGGGCAGTCGGGACAGGAGGCGTTGTGGCCTGGTCTGGGCGGGACAGGAGGCGTTGCGGCCTGGTTTGGTCTGGCCAGGACAGGAGGCGTTGCGGCCTGGTCTGGCCGTGGGCATCGCACCAGATGTCGCACCGGGTGTCGCACTGGACGTCGCACCGGACATCACATCAGACGTCGCATCGGGCATTGCATCGGGCATCGCATCAGACATCGCATCAGACATCGCATCAGACATCGCATCAGGCATCGCATCAGCTTCCGCTGACAGTGTCGGTGGGGTCAGCACACCGGGTCGGACAGGGGCGGTGTGGGACTCACCCAGGGCTGGGCCGGAGATGTCCTGCAGCAGGATCGCCATTGGTGATGTTGACTCAAGTTGGGCTTGGGCGGCATCTCCAGGTGGGCCTCGCTGCTCCGACAACCGCAGGTTTCTAATTGCCATTATCGTCTTCTTCCAAGCGGCTATCTCTTGCCTGCTCTTCCATACCATCAGCAATTCTTCCCACTTCTTCCTCCAGTTCCTCTGCAGTCATGGGCCTGGTCCAACCCTGCTCTTCCTGGTCACCTCTTGCAGAAGCCATCCTCTCTCTGTCGCCGCTCATCAGGTTCTGGTCACACCTCAGTCTTAGTTTTGTTTCTCGTTGTTCTTCTCCCTCTGGACTGGGACGTCCTCGCAGTCCGGGGACAGATCCGCCCCCATCTTCTCTGGTCACTATGTCAGAGCACTCCCTCCATACTGGGGTCGCCACTCCTCTTAGTGGGCGGTTACTTTTCTTCTGCGCGGGCTGCAGCTTCTAAAACTGCGCGCTTTTAACAAAATGGCAGCGGCTCAAATTTTTCGATCGGATTGTTGAGGCGCACTGTGACCTGTCTGAACAGACCTAGTCCCTGATCCTATTCGTGACGCCAAAATGTGTGGAGCCCGGGAGCAGCAGTCGCCTCAGGGACTTCAAGGTCTAAGGGTAACCATTAACTCGCCTTCCTAGTACTTCTTGTTTCGGATAACCACTGACTTGAAGTACCGTGGTGTTCATCCAGGGAAGTTGCTACTGCCTTTTCTCCCCTTTTTGGCCCGTTTGCCAGCAGCGTGGACCAAGGTAGATGGCTCCAGGCTTGATCCTCCTTATGGGCCCACTCGTTGCTGCTGAGGCTCGGACTCTAGTTGGTTGGTGTGGGACTTGTGGATCCCCTCACCGGTAGATTTAGCAGACCAATTAAATGGACGTCTACTCTAGGGACTTGTTCCCCGTGCCTGCCTAGCCACCAGGAGTCTCCGTACTCCACCAGATGACCTCCTCAGCGTCTTTCTGACCGACTTGCTGGTAACCGTTCTCCCCCGCTAACGGTTACTACACGTGCAGGGTCTGACTAACGTGTCCATGTGCCTGCTCGCCACTCCTTTCTCTGCACTCCCCGATTCAGACTCGCTCTTCTCCCACTTTCCTGACAGCCATTGCCACCTTAGCTTCCAGCCCCTCCCCTACACCCCTAGCTGACATGTGGAGGCACGCCCCCTCTTGGGTCTGCCCAAGGGTCCCCTCTCAAGGTGTGGGAGATCTGGTTGCTATGTGTCTGTGCGTACACACCCTATTACAGCCTTTAGGTTTACCTGAAGGTACTGACCCAGCATGGGTGCAGTACCCAGTGGCGCCTGACCAGGTCAGGGGCGCCACATATACAGCATGTTAAAATACTGTATATAAGAGCCCACTGGTGGTGGAAATACTGGTTACAGGTTCCCTTTAAGAGGGTTTTTTTCCAAGACTGTAAGACATCCCTTTTCTATTGGATGTCCCAGTAATTATATTCTCAGCACTTAGGGAGTTATTCCCTATGTAATGCTGATGAATATTTAAAGCCCTGGCCAGGCCAGGTAGTCACAGATAGGCCCCTGCACTACACCTTTCCCTCACAGGTGACATCAGCCAACCTTTAAAACCCTAGTCACCCCCTCAGGGCTAGATGGACACACCAGAGGGTGGAACCAGGCGGTTGGAAGACGCCCACCAAGGAGTCCAGACAGCCCAGGGGCGGGAAAGTAGACAGTACAGTGTTAAGGCCCCGTCACACACAGAGATAAATCTTTGGCAGATCTGTGGTTGCAGTGAAATCATGGACATATTGTTCCATTTGTACACAGCCACAAACCTGACACTAATTGTCCACAATTTCACTGCAACCACAGATCTGCCGCAGATTTATCTCTGTGTGTCACAGGGCCTTTAGAGTTCAAGTTGAAGAGGAGTGTAGGCTGGAGCTGGGTGCAGCTCCAGCAGAGGCGAATATCCCAAATTGAATGCCGCCAGGGTAAGAGCCCTGGTGCCAGTAACTAGGAGGCAGACGGCGGTCTCCGTCTTCAGGAGACGGGAAGATGGCTCGGTGGAACTGAGGTGGACTGGGACAGGGTAGTGGCCCGCCGGTACCGACCCGGGGAACCGACTCAGAAACCAGAGCACACAGGGGGGTACTCGGACCCTGAAGCCGGGAACAGAAGCGACTGGAACCGGTTAATTTACCGATTGAGGCCAGGACTAGAGGTCCTGTCACACCCAAAGTCCCTACTAGAAGACAACAGCCCACCGAGGGGGATAGAAGGCCACTGCCAGGACTCAGAGATCCTACGGGCCAGCGTCTGCGGGCAAAGGCTCCTTAGGCCACATCCAGCCGGGAGCGGACTCCTGAAGTTGCAAGCTCAGGCAGTCCACCATCTTACAAAGGTGCAGGAGAAAGACACAGACCACCATCCGGGTGGGGGACCAGAATGCAGCCAGCTGCGGGCACCAACCCCTATCACCTTGGTTTACCAGAGACTTGTGTGCTTCCTTCAATAGTGAGTACACCAGCACCATGCGGTCGCCCATCTCCCTGCACCAAAACCCCAATGGGTCCTGGGGCCACCATCCCTGCCCACGGAGGGGTTAACAACTTGCTGCATAACATCTCCCCCGGGTGCCCCATAGCTGCAGCGGTGGTGTCCAACCTCCCCACATACCGTGGGTGGCGTCACGAACTTAATACGGCTCAGCCCGTACATATACGTCCTACATCCACCACTATAAGCCCTTTTTTGATCGGAGTGACCGCGAGACCCTCAAGCCACCCACAGAAGGTCCGGATCCGAGCAGCTCGGCTGCTGAGAGCGGGGCGGTACACCTCGATTTCCGGCACTGCGAAAAGAATAGATACCCATCCACTTACCTTATGGAAGTGCGCCTTGTGTTGAAGTCAGCGGTGATCCGTTGCAGAAATTCCAGAAACCGCCATCTTGCCGCCATTTTTGGAGATTCCCGCCCAGAGTCTCCTTCCCCGATAAAAGGGCGCGAAAGCCGAAGCCCCACCCCCTGGGAACACGGCCGAAAAGCAAGGCCGGAAGTTGCAAAACAAAACTTACCGGCCTAAAAGAGAAGTGCCAGAAAAAGACCAAGGGGGGGCGGGCGAAGATTCTGCGACATGTGACCGAGCAGATAAAGGGCAGGGACTCTAGGACCCTGCCACCCTTGTTCCTGGACCCCGCAAGAGCAACACGGCCGCACCATCTGGCATGCCCGCGGTGGAGGAGTCCGCGCCCGGCACAGCAGCCTGGGTGGAAGCCCGGACGGAGCAGATGTCCAGGCCCAAGCAACCTGTCTGCTAAGGCGGTGGTCAGCCAAGATGGCGGAGATAGCCGTGGCTGTGAGGATTCACGAAGTGGAGACAGCGTCGGAGGAGCGGGTAAGCGACCCATGCCCTTGCGTCCCTCAGGGACCGGCCGTTCAGGCTGAAGGGCCCGGTCTGCCCCTGCCCGCCGGGCTGCCTCCCTTGCTGCCCGCACCCGTGACTGCCTCCCTGCTTGGTCCGCTGCCACCAACACCGGCAGCGGTGCCTGTATCGTCGGACCGCGAGGACCAGCCCGAAGAAGCCGCCAGCAGTAAGCCCGTCACCACCCCGGCACCGACCCTGGCTCCACATACCACCAGCGTCCGGAAGGTGCCCCGTCCTGCCCTGGAACCACCACCGATCCCGGAGGAGGCCGCGCCCCAGATGACAAAGGCCCCGGCAGTCCGTCCGGCCAAGACGGAGGCGGTCCCCGACCGGAACCGGCACGGCAAAAACGCTGGCCGCTCCGGGACTCCCGGCCTCGGCTGAGGTGCAGCGGAAATGTGCCTGCGGGGCAGCCATACAAGCCACGTCACAGCGGGGCCCTCCACTGCAGAAGGTTCCGGTCGTAGCCGGCACGGAGGTGCTCCGGCTGGGCTCGGCCCCAGCGCAGGTCACCCTGGAGCAGATCACAGACGCTCCATATTGGGAGCGGCAGCAGCGCCAGCTGGGCCGGGAGATCGCCGCCTGCAAAAATAGAGAAGCCGAAGTCTTGTCCCGGACCTACACGGAGAAGGACAACCTCCGGAATGCAACCTTCCGGGTAAGGGGCCTGACACATGAAGGCCAGGTCCGGCACTTCGACCCCCGAAGAGGATGGGGTTTCATCTTTGAGCCGGGCATGGAGCATGAAATCTTCATGTCCCGGAGGGACGTGTACCCGCATCTTCCCGTTGGCCATCCCGACCGGGACCTGGAGCCCGGAGAGCTTGTGACATACACCCGGCACTGCAGAGAGAGGGTGTGGTTTTCCCTGGATGTCCGGAGAAGGGTAGCCAGAAGTGCCCCACAGCGCAGCCACCCCTCTCCGCCTCCCTCCAGTCCCAAGGATTCAGAGTATTAAAAAGGTAGTGGTTCCCGGCTACCAACAAGTTCGGTTCCCCGTTGGGACCCTTTGATGTTTTCCGTTTAATCCACTTATAAAGAGACATGGCTGAGAACTTGCAGGCCAACCCATAAACAATTGGGCCTTGTAAATAGCCCGAGATCACCCTTTTCATCATGTCGCAGTCTCTGGAGAGGCTGGCTGGAGGAAGGGCCCGCTGCAGAGTAGGCCGAGGTCCCATCACCGCGAAAACCGGTGACTACCCTCCGGGTCAGGGGTCCCCTGGACGTGGGGCCTCTGAGAGAGACTGCCGGGTAAGGAACTTATTACCTGGCCCGTATGGGCACCACCCGGAACCGAACCCATTTCCTGGACTGGGGAAAAGGGGTGCTGACCTGGTTTTTAAAGGCAGCATCATGGCGAGGTTTGTTTGGGTGGGCTAAAGTGAAAAGGACATGGTCCTGTCCCAGTTAATAAAAATGTTTTATGCAACGTTAAAGTAAAATGCCTCTCGTTAAGGGAAGAAACCAAAGTATCCATGAATATAAATATGTTATTATGCTTGTAAATGTTTTATCCCCTTTTATCCCCTTTTAGCAGTTACAAAATAAACCGGTGGTGGTCGGACAGCCCGCAGACGGTCTGTGTTTAACCAAGGGGGAGTGTGATGCCCTGGCCGGGCCAGGTAGTCACAGATAGGCCCCTGCACTACACCTTTCCCTCACAGGTGACATCAGCCAACCTTTAAAACCCTAGTCACCCCCCTCAGGGCTAGATGGACACACCAGGGGGCGGAACCAGGCAGTTGGAAGACGCCCACCAAGGAGTCTAGACAGCCCGGGGGCGAGAATGTAGACAGTACAGTGTTAGAGTTCAAGTTGGAGAGGAGTGTGGGCTGGAGCTGGGTGCAGCTCCAGCAAAGGCGAATACCCCAAATTGAACGGTGCCAGGGTAGGAGCCCTGGTGCCAGTGGCTAGGAGGCAGATGGCGGTCTCCGTCTGCAGGAGCTGGGAAGATGGCTTGGTGGAACCGAGGTGGACCCTGGGGAACCGACTCGGAAACTGGTACTCGAACCCTGAAGCCGGGACCAGAAGCGACTGGAACCGGTTAATTTACCGATTGAGGCCAGGACTAGAGGTCCTGTCACATCCAAAGTCCCTATTAGAAGACAACAGCCCACCGAGGGGGATAGAAGGCCACCGCTAGGGCTCAGAGATCCCATGGGCCAGTGTCTGCGGGCAAGGGCTCCTTAGGCCACATCCAGCCGGGAGCGGACTTCTGAAGTTGCAAGCTCAGTTCACCATCTTACAAAGGTGCAGGAGAAAGACACAGACCACCATCCGGGTGGGGGACCAGAACGCAGCCGGCTGCGGGCACCGACCACCATCACCTTGGTTTACCAGAGACTCATG
Source organism: Anomaloglossus baeobatrachus (assembly GCF_048569485.1). Classification (NCBI taxonomy): domain Eukaryota; kingdom Metazoa; phylum Chordata; class Amphibia; order Anura; family Aromobatidae; genus Anomaloglossus; species Anomaloglossus baeobatrachus. The sequence continues at coordinate 86,873,133 of NC_134354.1, read as the reverse complement.
TGTTTCCTTCAATATTGACTACACCAGCACCCTGCGGTCGCCCATCTCCCTGCACCAAAACCCCAACGAGCCACCATCCCTGCCCACAGAGGGGTTAACAACTTGCTGCATAACATCTCCCCCGGGTGCCCCGTATTTGCAGCGGTGGTGTCCAACCTCACCACATACCGTGGGTGGCGTCACAAACTTAATACGGCTCAGCCCGTACATATACGTCCTACATCCACCACTATAAGCCCCTTTTTGATCTGAGTGATCCCGCGTCCCGCATGTCCTGAGACCCTCGAGCCACCCACAGAAGGTCCGGATCCGAGCAGCTCGGCTGCTGAGAGCGGGGCGGTACAAATAACTCACTGATTGCTTGGGCTATAATCGCTGGAGCATCCAGTGATCCCGAGAATGAGGCTCTAAAAAGTTCAGTCAGAATGGAGCAAAGGTCAAGCAAATGAACCTCCTCTCTACTCTTTACGCATGAGACTGTCGGAGATACAGCGCTAAATAATAAATGGAGTGAACATCTCGCTGCTCCACTGTCTCTCAACCTTCACTTCACTCTCGGAATCACCGGGTGCCCAACCGCTGGGACCAGTAACTTATTCCCTGTCCTTTACATACGCCATATCTTTCAATCTTGAGAAAACCACTTTACTTGTTTCCAATCTCCAATTTAATTTTAAAAGACCATGGACCAGATTCAACAAGCTGTCTTTGTTCAAAATTCTAATGTAAAAATATATGAAATGTTGACATTTTTGCCACAGATAATACTTATGCAAAATTTTGCAACTTTTACATGATTTTATACCAGCTCCACCAGTTTTTGAAAAGTGGGCAAAGATTAGGTATTAGAGGACATTGCCGAGCATGGCCAACAAATTCATCGAAATTTATGCCACACCAGTGGTATAAATGATGACAGACATGTATTCCAGCTCTGGGAGGTCATTACAGTACATGTAGTACTGGAGTGCATTTCTACATTTCTTGTGGGGGTGCACAGCAGCTGAAAGTTGTGCCAAATTTATTAATGAGTTGACGCATCTTACACTGGTGCATCCTTCATCAAGACTGATGTAAGAAACACTATAAATCATGAACTGGTGCAAATTATTTTTAGACATTTACTTTAATGACAGCCGCCCCTTCCTCAACGATGACAGCTGTGATGACAGAGCAATTTATCTTACAGTCATTAAGGTAAGCAACACACAATAAGGGAATTGAGAAGACCCCAGAACAAAACAACTTCCAAATTAACCAAAAGACAAACAAAATCCATTGTAGCTTGTTGCATTCTGGTAAGGACCAAGGTTAGGATACTTTAGACAATGCATATCAGCTGTGTCCAGAGATCCATTTTCTATAAGCCGGAACTGAAAAACAAAAACAAACAGTTAAAGGGACATAATATCTTTAAAACATATTTTAGAAGACACATCTTCATAATAAAATATGCAGGAAATGTAAGAAAACTATTAATCCTTTCAAGATTTTTCTATAACATATACCAAGTATTTCCAATTACAAAATGAAGCTATTTAATGATACTTTGAGGACACATGAGATCTACAAATTATTAACACTTCTTAGAATACAATATTAATATGTTGTGGGAAGACCATTCTAGGTTGTAAATATTGTAAAGAATATGGTACATATACTGTAGTGCTGGAAGAGAGCTGTACAGTCCGCTAAGTATTGGTAAAGAACAGTACTGGTCATGTACAGGTAGAAAGCAGTACAATACATGTATCCTAAGTAGAGAACAGTACAGTATGTGTAGTATTAGTATAGAGTAACACAGTACATTTAGTATACAGTGGCATGCAAAAGTTTGGGCACCCCTGGTCAAAATTACTGTTATTGTTAACAGTTAAGCAAGTTGGAGATGAAATGATCTCTAAAAAGCATAAAACTAAAGATGACACTTTTCTTTTGTATTTCAGGCAAAAAAGTTTGGGCATCCTTGGAGATTTGTGAGCTCAGATAACTTTGGCTAACGAACGACTTTGTTAGATATTTGAATGTGCCCAAGAGTAAAGGCTGCTTTACACGCAGCGACATCGCTAGCGATATCGCTGTTGAAAGCACCCGCCCCCGTCGGTTGTGCGTCATGGGCAAATCGCTGCCCATGGTGCACAACATCGCCCGTCACATGGACTTACCTGCCTAGCGACATCGCTGTGGCCGGCAAACCGCCGCCTTTCTAAGGGTGTAGTTCGAGCGGCGTCACAGCGATGTCACATGGCAGCCGTCCAAAAGAAGCGGAGGGGCGGAGAGCAGCCGAAAGAAAGTGACGCCCACCTGGTTACCAGTGGACGCAGATAAGGTGTTGTTCCTCATTCCCGGGGTGTCACACGTAGCGATGTGTGCTGCCTCAGGAACGACGAATAACCTGCGTCCTGCAATAGCAATGATATTTGGGATTAGAACGACATGTCAACAATCAACAATTAGGTGAGTAATTTTGATCGTTAGCGGTCATTCGTACGTTTCACACGCAACAACGTCGCTAACGAGGCCGATGCGCGTCACGAATTCAGTGACCCCCAAAAACATCTCGTTGGCGATGTCGTTGCGTGTAAAGCCCCCTTAGGGCTGAGTTCTTAGGTTCCCGGCTACAGCGGTGGAAACTTGTAGCTTGTTTCTTGGTGCTGCAACTGTGATAAAGATCTTGCCCAATATTTCTTCATGGAGGACGATCTTGCAGGATACAACAACATCAACAGTTTAATTGAAGCTCGGAGGATTTCATAATCCGGAGGAATGGAGGCTCTTCATCAATTCATCCAAAGCAAGCCTAAAAGACATCTTGCAGCATAATGACAATGCGTTACCCTCAATTCCAGTTGGTTATGCCGTTCCACTGAAAGAAACCTATGACAATATGAAACAGCTGTTGAGGGGCCTGAACTATGACAATATTTGTAGCCCCTCTTGGTGACTTATAGGTGATTGCCCTCTTACTTGGTCTCCAGGGTTCATACACAAAGTGCTGTTGCTTTCTGTGTGAGTGGGATAGTCGTGCAAGAGCATATCACTACATAAAAAGAGACATTCACTTCAGCCAGGGAGTAAAAATGTCCTGCAATCAGCATTTGTTGGCCCACAGAAGATTTAATTATTAACACCATTGCATATCACGTTTGGCCTAATGATGAACTCTGTAAAAGCAATGGATAAAAAATAGAAAAGCTTTCAAATATCTCAGTGATGACTTTCCAAGGTTGAGTGAAGCAAAGATAACGGAAGGAGTCTTAATTGGTGGGGTGCAAGAGTGTTAAAAGGGAGACCCCAAAGTAGGAAGTTGCAGTAGTCGAGGCGGGAGATGATGAAGGCATGGACTAGTGTTTTTCCAGATTCTCAGTTAAGGAATAGACAAATCTAGGAGATATTTTTGAGTTATAGTAGACAGGAGGTGAAGAGGGCTTGGATGTGTGGCTTGAAGGATAGAGCAGAGTCAAGCATTGCCCCAAGGCAACAAGCTTGCAAGACTTGGGAAAGTGAACAGCCATCGACTTTGATGGATAGGCTTGTTGGGGAGTTAAGAGAGGAGGAGGAAAGATAATGATCTGCATTTTGTCCTTGTTAGGTTTTAGCAATTGCACAGGGAAGAAGGATGAAATAGCAGACAGACATTGTGGGATTTTGGGATTTTGGTTAGCAAGGAGGTCCAGAGAGGTTGATCTGTGTATCATCAGCATAGAGATGATACTGAAAGCTGTCGGATTCTATGAGCTGTCCCAGGCTGAAGGTGTAGATGGAAAAGACAAAGGGTTCAAGAACGGAACCTTGGGAGACATCAACAGATATGGGGCAAGATGAGGAAGTGGTGTGAGAGGGGGAGATGCTGAATCTCTGGTCTGTTAGGTATGAAATAATCCAAGATAGGGCCAAGACTGTGATGTCCAGAGATGAAAGAATTTGTAATAGGAGGGAATGGTCTACTGTGCCGAAGGCAGAGGACAGGTCCAGGAGGAGGATAGAGTAGTGTCGTTTGGCTTTAGCAGTTAGTAGGTCATTGGTCACTTTAGTTAGGGCAGTTTCAGTGAAATGATGCAGTCGGAAGCCAGATTGTAACCGGACAAAAAAGGAGCAGTAGGAGAGGTGGGAGGACATTTCAATATGGACATGCTGTTCCAGTAGTTGTGAGGTATAGGGGAGAAGTGATATGTAGCGATTGCTAGACACAGAGGATGGGTCAAAAGAGGGCTTTTTGAGGATGGGTGTGATAGAGGCATGTTTAAAGCATGAAGGGAATACACCCGTTGTTAGTGATAGGTTGAAGAGATGTGTTAGGGTCGGGATGAAGACTGCGGTGAGGTTGGGAATGAGGTGGAATAGGAGTGGGTCAAGTGCGCAGGTGGTGAGGTGATCTGGAGAGAAGTGAGGAGATCTGCTAGTCTGTCATTGTGGAGAAGTTGGATTTGAAGGAAAAGGGCTGAGTAGTTATGAAGAGGGGCTGTGGAATTGTGGACCAAAGCTTGCTCTGATGTTATCAATCTTCTTCTTGAGAAAGAGGCAATGTCTTCAGCTGAGATGAGAGGAGAGCGTTGAATAGCTGTTTAGGGTTGTGAAACAGAGAGGATATAAGAGATGAGAAGTAGGTTTGTTTGGCAACAGTAAGTATTCTTGAAATTGGTGAGGGACATTTTGTATGCAATGAAGTGCTCAGTGGAATTAGACCTCTTCCATCTTCGCTAAGCAATCCTGGAAATCCATATCAGTTCTTTAGTCTGGCTCATGTGCCAAGGTTGCCAGTTGACTGTGCGAGTTCTGGTATGCATGAAGGGGGCAGCAGGTTCAAGAGCTACAGAGATTGTGGTATTATATAAACTATCATGTAAGGAGGGAGAAAATGTAATTATTTATTTAATTAATAATAATAATAATATTAAAAAAACAAAAAGGCACATGGGGTCCCTCTAGTTTTGATACACAGGCAACATAAGCCCATGGCTGGGGGCTGCAGTATGTAGCTGTATGCCTTTTCTGTGTTGGGTATCATTATGGGGGGACCCTACGCCTACTTTTTATTTATTTTTACACCACTATAGGGACACACACAGCATGTGTGACTGCAAGCAATCACACACGCTGTCACATAGGGTGGTGGATCCGGCTGAAAGCAACCAATCACAGACGCCGGGACTGACGGTGGGCAGGGAAGCTATGCCTATGCATGAGGTTAATGAGCGGCCCCAGAAATAGTGTAATAGAAGACTGGTAAGTATAGCGCACCTACTAAAATCCCCTAGCCCTTTCTACCACCATTTTAAAGAGCATGATTCATGTCCCCATAGACTTATATGGGGATCGGCATCCGGGCAGATATCCGGGTTCAATTCCGGGCCTGAATCAGGTTTTTTTTTTATAAATTCAGATAGACCTGCCATTTCTGGATACCTGTGGGTTTGCACATCACTAATAGAGAGCTAAAACAGAACATTTAGTATAGCTATGAAAGAGTATGGCACATGTAGCACAGGTAGAGGGCAGTGTAGGCAGAAGTAGAGAACATGCTGCATAAATCAGGATCAAAATAGTACACAATGCCCAGGTAAGAAGCACTGGAGCACATGTAGCATGAATACACTGTGTGCAGAATTATTAGGCAAATGAGTATTTTGATCACATGATACCTTTTATACATGTTGTCTTACTCCAAGCTGTATAGGCTTGAGAGCCAACTACCAATTAAGTAAATAAGGTGATGTGCATCTCTGTAATGAGTAGGGGTGAGGTTTAATGACATCAACACCCTATATAAGGTGCACTTAATTATTAGGCAACTTCCTTTCCTTTGGCAAAATGGGTCAGAGGAGAGATTTGACGGCTCTGAAAAGTCCAAAATTGTGAGATGTCTTGCAGAGTGATGCAGCAGTCTTAAAATTGCCAAACCTTTGAAACGTGTTCAATCAAGCGTTTCATGGCAAATTGCCAACAAGGTCGCAAGAAGCGTGTTGGGCAAAAAAGGCGCAAAATAACTGCCCATGAATTGAGGAAAAGCAAGCGTGAAGCTGCCAAGATGCCGTTTGCCACCAGTTTGGCCATATTTCAGAGCTGCAACATTACTGGAGTATCAAAAAGCACAAGGTGTGCCATACTCAGGGACATGGCCAAGGTAAGGAAGGCTGAAAAACGACCACCTTTGAACAAGATACATAAGATAAAACGTCAAGACTGGGCCAAGAAATATCTTAAGACTAATTTTTCAAAGGTTTTATGGACTGATGAAATGAGAGTGACTCTTGATGGGCCAGAGGCTGAATCAGTAAAGGGCAGAGAGCTCCACTCTGACTCAGACACCAGCAAGGTGGAGGTGGGGTACTGGTAGGAGCTGGTATCATCAAAGATGAACTTGTGGGACCTTTTCAGGTTGAGGATGGAGTGAAGCTCAACTCCCAGACCTACTGCCAGTTTCTGGAAGACAACTACTTCAAGCAGTGGTACAGGAAGAAGTCGGTATCGTTCAAGAAAAACATGATTTTCATGCAGGACAATGCTTCATCACATGCATCCAACTACTCCATAGCGTGGCTGGCCAGTAAAGGTCTAAAAGATGAAAAAATAATGAAATGGCCCCCTTGTTCACCTGATCTGAACCCCATAGAGAACCTGTGGTCCCTCATAAAATGGGAGATCTACAGAGCGGGAAAACAGTACACCTTTCGGAACAGTGTCTGGGAGGCTGTGGTGGCTGCTGCAAGCAACTGACAGAATCTATGGATGGTAGGATGTTGAGTGTCATCAGAAAGAAAGATGGCTATATTGGTCACTAATTTTTGGGGGTTTTGTTTTTGCATGTCAGAAATGTTTATTTCTAAATTTTGTGCAGTTATATTGGTTTACCTGGTGAAAATAAACAAGTGAGATGGGAATATATTTGGTTTTTATTAAGTTGCCTAATAATTCTACTCAGTAATAGTTACCTGCATAAACAGATATCCTCCTAAGATAGCCAAATCTAAAAAAAAACCACTCCACCTTCGAAAAATATTAAGCTTTGATATTTATTCTTTTGGGTTGATTGAGAACATAGTTGTTGATCAATAATAAAAAAAATCCTCTAAAATACAACTTGCCCAATAATTCTGCACACGGTGTAGAGATTAGAGATGATTGAACCGGTCGCGGTTCGACTCGAGTTCGGTTCGCCAAACGGAGGTCTCATTCGAGTTCGGTTCGGCGAACCACTCGAACCGCATAGGAAACAATGGGAGGCAATCACAAACACATAAAAACACCTAGAAAACACCCTCAAAGGTGTCCAAAAGGTGACAAACAACTCACAACACAACACAAACACATGGGAAAGTGACAAGGACATATACTCATGCGAAAACAAAAGAGCTGGACAATGAAAAAGAGGAGGAGACACAGATATAGGCATGGCATGCCCTTCTAAAATCATGCAAAACATCGCAAGTTTACTCCAAGCGGAGTCTCCCTTTTTACCAAAAATTGGGCACCACACACACCCACCCCTTCAGTGGCAGCACTTGTGCCCCAGTTGTACACTTCACAGCTAGATTTGCATCAAGCACATTCAAAAATACGCCATCCTTAACCGTCCCCAGGATGACCCCGGGGTAGGTAGCAAAGTCTTTGCTGAACCATGACTTGTTCATCTTGGCTCCTTTTAAAAAACACAGCAAGCCATGGTTACTCCAAGCGGAGTCTCCCTTCTTTCCAAAAATTGGGCCACACACACACCCACCCCTTCAGTGGCAGCACTTGTGCCCCAGTTGTACATTTCACAGCTAGATTTGCATCAAGAACATTCAAAAATACGCCATTCTTAACCGTCCCCAGGATGACACCGTGGTAGGTAGCTAAGTCTTTCCTGATCCCAGCTCTGTTCATCTTGGATCATTTTTAAAAACAATGTAAGCAAGGGTTACTCCAAGCGGAGTCTCCCTTTTTTCCAAAAATTGGGCCCCACACACACACACCCCTTCAGTGGCAGCACTTGTGCCCCAGTTGTACACTTCACAGGTAGATTTGCATCAAGCACATTCAAAATCCACAAGCATTTACTCTCCCCAGGATGACACAGGGGTAGTAAATTCCTCGTGGATCCATGACTTGTTCATTTTGATGAACGTTAGTCTGTCCACATTGTCACTGGACAGACGCGTGCGCTTATCTGTCAGCACACACCCAGCAGCACTGAAGACACGTTCAGAGACAACGCTGGCAGCTGGACATGCACATGGCAAAATCTCCAAGGCGTAAGTGGAGAGCTCTGGCCATTTGTCAAGATTTGAAGCCCAAAATGAGCAAGGCTCCATTTGCAAAGTCATGACATCGATGTTCATTTGTTGATACTCCTGTATCATCCTCTCCAGCCATTGACTATGTGTCAGACTTGTTGTCTCTGGTGGCCTTGCAAAGGATGGTCTAAAAAAATTATGAAAAGATTACATAAAATTGCTGTTACTAGCACCAGATACGGTGCTACTGGTATGGGTAGACTGTTGAAGATGACGAGACCGTCCCATGTTTGTCAAGTTACAACTGGGAGATTCACTCCCTGCACCACGGTTGTTTGGTGGAAAAGCCGAGGTAAGATCGAGTAACAGCTTCTGCTGATACTCCTGCATACGTGCGTCCCTTTCTATAGCTGGAATTATGTCACCAAATTTGGACTTGTACCGGGGATCTAATAGTGTGGCAAGCCAGTACTCATCATCACTTCTAATTTTGACAATACGAGGGTCATGTTGGAGGTAGTGCAGCAAGAAGGCGCTCATGTGTCTTGCGCAGCCATGCGGACCAAGTCCACGCTGTGTTTGTGGCATAGAGGTGCTAACCGTTCTTTCTTCCTTTGACATCTCCCCCCAACCTCTTTCAACTGAAATTTTACCAAGGTCTCCCTCATCCGCTGAGTCTTCCATGTCCATGGACAGTTCTTCCTCCATTTCTTCATGTTCTCCTGCACCTTCCTCAACATTTCGCCTGCTACTATGCGCCCTTGTTGATCCCTGTCCCCCATGGTCCCATGCCTGCCGCTTTGGTGATGATGAACGTCTGGACCTTGGTGATGTTGTTGTGTCTTGCGCATATGAATCCTCCTGTAGTTCCTCCCCTTCCTGTTGTCCCACCCCCTGACTCCGAATAGTGTTTAGCGTGTGCTCCAGCATGTAAATGACTGGAATTGTCATGCTAATAATTGCATTGTCAGCGCTAAACATATTCGTTGCCATGTCAAAACTGTGCAGAAGGGTGCATAGGTCCTTGATCTGAGACCACTCCATCAGGGTGATCTGCCCCACCTCTGCATCTCGTTGGCCCAGGCTATATGTCATGATGTATTGCACCAGGGCTCGACGGTGCTGCCACAGTCGCTGTAAGATGTGGAGAGTCGAATTCCAGCGTGTCGGCACATCGCATTTCAGGCGATGAACCGGCAGGCCGAAAGACTTCTGGAGCGATGCAAGTCGCTCAGCAGCAGTGGTTGAACGGCGGAAGTGAGCAGACAGTTTTCGTGCCCTGTTCAGAAGGCCATCTAGGCCGGGATAGGGGGTTAAAAATTGCTGGACAACAAGGTTCAACACGTGAGCCATACAAGGCACGTGTGTCACCTTGCCCAGGCGAAGGGCCGCACCCAGGTTTGCAGCATTGTCGCACAAGGCCTTACCAGGCTGCAGGTTGAGTGGAGACAACCATTTTTTAAACTCAGTCTCCAGAGCTGCCCACAACTCAGCCGCTGTGTGACTCCTATTTCCAAGACATTTCAAGCTAAAGACCGCCTGATGCCGTTGCGCTCTGCTGCCAGCATAGTAATGAGGGGTGCGTGATTCCTTCTGCGCAGTTACAACACTGGTGGCCTGACCAGGCAGGCTTGGGGCGGAGGTGGAGGACCCAGACGAGCTGGAGGAGGCAGAAGCAGTGGCAGAACTTGGACAGACAGAGGATTGACACACAAGTCGTGGGGACGGCAAGACTTGTGCAGCAGACCCTTCACCATCTATCACCATATTTACCAGTGCCCAGTCAGCGACATGTAACGTCCCTGTCCATGCTTAGTGGTCCAAGTATCGGTGGTGAAATGCACCCGTTCACACAGAGTTTCTCAAGGAAGCGGTGATGTTGTATGCGACATGCTGGTGTAGCGCAGGCACACCTTTCTTAGAGACGTAGTGGTGACTGGGCATCTGGTACTGGGGCACAGCGACAGACATAAGGTCTCTAAAATCCTGTGTGTCCACCAGGCGGAAAGGCAGCATTTCGGTAGCCAAGAGCTTACAGAGGGATAAAGTCAACCTCTTAGCTTTGTCATGGGTCGCAGGAAATGGCCTTTTATTTGTCCACATCTGAGGGACAGAGATCTGGCTGCTGTGTGTAGACGGTGGTGAGTAGGGTGTCCGTGAAAAAAATGCAGGTTTGTGAGGAAAGTGCAGGCGTAGACATGATGTTGCCGTCATCCAATGTTGATGCTATCAATGTCTGAGAGAGCTGTACACACGCATTTGTTTCCCCTTCCAAACCAAATGGCGACCTACCAAGCAAACTGCCTGTTGCAGTTACAGTAATGGAAGTTGTGCGTAAAAAAACAGGTGTGACAGCTGTCCCCACAGTCCTAGAAGATGAAGAGCACTTGAAGGAGCAGGCGGTGGATGGTTCGCTCCGCTAGACCGCATTGCAGCACGGTGAGCTTCCCACTGGGACATATGATATTTATTCATGTGACGATTCATGGAAGAAGTTGTCAAACTCCTGAGGTTTTGCCCTCTACTAACAGAATCACGACAAATTTTACATATCACATGATTTGGGCGATCTTTTTCTATGTCAAAAGAGGTCCAGGCTAGGCAAGGCTTAGAGGGCATGCGACCTGCTGAGTCCCCCCGACTAGTGCTCAGAGGCAGAGTGGTGGCTGAGGATGCAGTTGTAGACGTGCTACCTGTACTACTCCTCTGTCCAGGAAGGCGCAAGGTAACTTTGTCGTCAGTAGCATCCTCCTCCACCGCCTCTGTTGACCTCCTCGAGTGCCTGACTGTGAGTTGACAGTAGATGGGATCTAGAACTTCCTCATCAAGCGTTGTATTTGCACTCCCCTCACCCTCAGACCGAGCCTCTTCCTGACGTGAACCAATATTTAAGTTGTCATCCCAATCTGGTATCTGCGTCTCATCGTCATCAGTATGTTCCTCATTGTCTATAACAACAGGTGTTACAGTTTGTGAATAAGGGTCAATATTATGCTCAGAAAATTGGTCCTCACGGCCTGAATCAGAGTCATAAAGGTTCTGGGCATCACTGCAGACCATTTCCTGGTCTGTACTCACTGTAGCTTGGGAGTAGACCTCTGATTCCCAGGCTATAGTGTGACTGAACAGCTCTGCAGACTCAGCCATCTCAGTTCCACCATACTGTGCAGGGCGGATGGAGACTTCAGAGCTGGGAGAAAGCAAGTGTGATTGGGATGACAACTCAGAGGACTGGTGTTTTTTGGATGCGGTAGTTGAGGTGGCAGAGAGGGCACTTGTTGGACAACTTGAGATCCATTCAAGCATTTTCTTTTTTTTGCCATCATCTACCTTTGTTCCAGTTGTTCGTGTCCTAAAAAAGGGAGCACATCGGATTGTCCACGGTAAGTAGTAGACATCTTACTTTTGCTGGAAGATGGTCTATCTTCAGCAGATGTTAATGGAGCTTTGCCACCTTCCCCACGGACAAACCCTTTTTTTCCTTTTCCAACACGCCTCTTCCCCTTTCCACCAGCATCTGTCATTTTGCCACTCATTTTGATTGCGACAAGATTGTGCACTTAAAATGTGGTAGTAAAAATTGAGAGGTGGTGTAGATTGCAGCGGTGGTCTATCTTTATTAACAGCAGAATAAACAACAGTAACTATCCCTGACAATGCAACTATGGCCCTTAAACTGGCAGCATAGTTTGCTAGTATAATGGCTTATTAACAATGAGTTTGAGTGTGCAATGCAGTGGTGCTGCAAATAGCTTTGCACCAGTGGGACAATAATGGAAGTCCAATAGCCACTTTTAGGATGCCACTAAGTTTACTCAGTGTTTGCTAGTATAATGGCTTAGTAACAATGAGCTTGAGTGTGCAATGCAGTGGTGCTGCAAATAGCTTTGCACCAGTGGGACAATAATGGAAGTCCAACAGCCACTTTTAGGATGCCACTAAGTTTACTCAGTGTTTGCTAGTATAATGGCTTAGTAACAATGAGTTTGAGTGTGCAATGCAGTGGTGCTGCAAATAGCTTTGCACCAGTGGGACACTAATGGAAGTCCAACAGCCACTTTTAGGATGCCACTAAGTTTACTCAGTGTTTGCTAGTATAATGGCTTAGTAACGGGGCGTGTCCTGGCTATGGAGGAGTGAGGACGTGTTTGTCTCAGCTCCTGCCACCGGACTACATTACTGACAATTAAACCAGCCCAAGAGCCTTGAAGAAAAGGATATGCAGCGCAGGAGAAGGGAGAGCTCCCAGGGGCCCAGCAGAGGAGCGTCACGGACAGAGGAGAAGGGAATTAGAGGCTTCCTTACCGGGCCGAAGCAGAGGACAGCACTGCAGACATCTCCCAAGATGGAGAGGCAGGGGAAGCCCCAGCAGCAGCAGAGACAGAGAGAGGAAACCACCCGGGCAGCGGAGGAGAGGCAGCTGATAACCCCAGATAGCCAGTATACAAGGTCTCAGGTACAGGAGATCCCTGGAGCAGGGAGCATGGGTACAACCCCCACCAATGCTGATTGCAGACCTGCAGTGGGGAGGCCTCAGGAGGGGGGAGAGGTGCCCTTACCCCTGTCACAGAAGGAGGACAATAATAAATCTCAAGCAGAGGCTGTTAATGCTGCAAATGGGGAACAGGGCCCTGCTAGTGGAAATCTCCTATCTTCAGTGAGACACAGCCTGAGTCAAAGTGTGTATGATATGGAAATGCAAGCAGAGTTAGAGCCTGCCACAAGTACAATAAGATCACATGAACCAGGAGTGCTGACAGAACTTAATGAAATCCGGGCACACATCTCTTCTATGCCCACCAGAGAAGATATGGAGACATATATAGCAAGGCTGGAACAGGCATACCGCACAGAGCTGTCGGCCCTGAGGGGGGAGGTGGAAAGAGTGGACACTCAGAACCAAATACAGGCAGCTAAAATACAGAATATAGAAGACACCACTCAGGCACAAGGGGCCATTTTGGATCAACACTCCCGCCAAATACAATATATGGTGGAAGCAATGGACGATGCTGAAAACAGGGGCCGGAGAAACAATTTAAGGGTCCGGGATTTACCAGAGTCTGTTGAACCTAAGGATCTCCAGAGAGCCCTCCAAGTGATGTTTAATGAGATCCTGGGTGAACCATCAAGCCAACCCCTGGAGCTAGACAGAGTGCATAGAGCGCTTGGCCCTAGACCTACACAGAATGACAGACCTCGAGATGTGATTTGTAGGGTCCACCGTTATGTCCTTAAAGAGGCCATCCTGTTTAAGTTGCGCAGTGGAGTTTCACCATCATACGAGGGGAGCCAAGTCCAGATTCTGCAGGACTTATCCCGTTTCACTTTACAAAGAAGGAGAGCACTGAAACCTCTCCTGGACATGCTCCGTTCGTATGAGTATAAATACAGCTGGGGATTTCCCTTCCGCCTGCAGGTCCGACACGCGGGAAGAATGCATGTTCTTAGGAACCCGACTGATATGCCATCGTTTGCTGCAGCCCTGGACATTCCGTTGGTGCCTATAGAGGAATGGCCGGTGTTTCCAATGGGGGTATGGGGTGCTGCCCCAGATGGTGATCGGATGCGTGGCCCTCGAAGAGGAAGACCAGTCTGATGTTTAAGGAGTTATTGGTTTATAAACAAAAATTCATTGGGTTGTTTCTCAATAGAATGTACCTCCCAGTTTTGCTATAATTTTTTTGCCAGGGGGATTAAGTCTTTCTGATTATGAGGGGGGGGGGTTCCCTCCCGCCTTCCTGGAAGAGGGGGCGGGGGGCACCCCCGTACTGTGTATAGCACATTATTCTCTCTAGACCTTGTGTCCTCACATTATATAGGGCTCTGGCTGACAAACTAAGTTGAATAATTGCTTATTGTTAGTCCGGGGCAGGGGGCTCCTTTGTAGAAAGTTCCCTCCCTGATTGGGATAACACGCCATAAAGGAGTGGCGTAGTCTCACCATCCCTAGGTTAGACAGTTTGGTATTCTCATACCTATACAGTTACTTTTAGTCTTTTTAGACCCGACGTTAGGGTCTTGTTGTGACCTTGCAGGCGGGAGGCACTCTGACCTCCTTGCCTTTGGTTTCTACTGCTTTGTTGGTAGTTTCTTTTGTATTCTCGACCTTCTTACCTCTTCTCTTTTATTTCCTCTTCTCTTTCCCTGCTCTTCCTATCCTACTTGCCTGCACATCTCTCTCTCCCTAATCCCCGAACCTATCCCTAGAGTCCCCACCGTTCCTCCGCATTGGAATGACGCAGATTAATTGGGGTTCACTAAATGTGAGGGGACTTAATGTCCCGCAAAAACGCTCCCAGATATTTTTTGACATGCACAAAAAAAGAGTCCATATACTATTAATCCAAGAAACACATTTTAAAACGGGCCACCTCCCCATCTTTAGAGACAGATATTACACTAACTGGGTCCACAGTTCCAACCCAGAGTCAAAATCCAAGGGAGTGTCCATAGGCATCCATAAGTCCCTAGTGCACACAGTTCTAGATACACGGGTGGACACGGAGGGAAGATTTATATTCCTGAAAATTAATGTTAACTCATCCATCTTTACCATTGTCAATTGGTATCTACCGAATAGAGATCCGGCGACGACCTGCTCCTCTCTCCTGTCATCACTGGATGAATTCGCAGAAGGGACCGTGATCGTAGGCGGTGATTTAAACTTCACTTTGGACCCTAAGGTAGACACAACGTCGGGACATAACTTTCTCTCAATAAGGAAACTAACGAAGGTTAAACGTTGTATACAGGAACTCAGATTAGTGGATGCATGGAGAACACTACACCCAGTAGACCGTGACTACACATATTTTTCCCCGGCTCACTCTTCGTACAGCCGCATAGACCTATTCCTTGTAAGTCAGAAGGCCCTGACATGGCAGATACAGGCCTCTATAGGCAGTATCTCTTGGTCAGATCATGCCCCCATATTTTTGAGCCTCACTATGCCGGATGGGCCTGGGAGGCCGTGGTCTTGGCGGTTGAATGATAGTCTGCTGAGGGACCAGGGATGCTTGAAAGACCTGCAGAACACAATAGATGAATTCTTGGAGATACACTCAGGAGACACTACTACCCTACCTGTTCAATGGGAGACACTAAAGTGTGTGTTGAGAGGGATTCTGATCAAACATGGGGCTAGGATTAAGAGGGAGAGAGCCCAAACTATTCTGTCTCTACTTCAGAATATTTCAGACCTAGAGAAGATCCATAAGCAGACATTATCCCCGGTGACACTGACAGAGCTAGTTAAAAACAGAGAGGAACTTAAATCCATTCTGGACCGACAATACGAGCGCCACAGGAATAGACTAAAAAGATTTATGTATGAATATGCGGACAAATGTGGCAGACCACTAGCTAGGTTATTACATCCGAGGGGGGACCCCAGTCACATCCCTACGATCAAAAAATCGGACGGCCTTTTGACTCAGAACCCAATCCACATAGCGGACCAGTTTCAAAAATATTATTGTGACCTTTACAACATAAGGGGCAAATTTGGGGATATGCCACAAGAAGCTTTGGAGACTAAAATAAATGATTACATACTTAAAACAGCCCTGCCGACTATACCCAATACTGAGGTTGAAAACCTAGAAGCAGACTTTACAGAGACAGAAGTGGCATCTATTATCAGGGATTCTCCCTCAGGCAAAAGCCCAGGTCCGGACGGGTTTACCCCCAAGTTCTATAAAATTTTTCAGACTCAGTTATCCCCGTTCATGACCAAAGTATTTAACTCCATATGTGAAAACTCCCAGTGGGTAGCGCAGTCTCTTGAAGCACACATATGTGTTATCCCCAAACCGGGAAAGGACCACTTGCTGGTTACAAATTACAGACCCATCTCACTGATTAATTTAGATTTGAAATTTTTCTCTAAAGCACTTGCCAACAGACTTGCCCTGTCCCTGCCTGGGATAATACATACGGACCAGGTGGGATTTGTAAAAGGCCGGGAGGCACGGGACAACACCAACAAATTGTTCCTCCTGATGGCTCGGTCGAGGGCTCAGTCTCTCCCCATGTGTTTACTTTCAGTGGACGCGGAGAAGGCCTTCGACCGGGTCAGTTGGAGCTTTATGATGGCAGCCTTGAGACAGGTGGGTTTGGGTCAGAAATTTTTGGGCAGAATTGCGTCCCTGTATACGAGACCCTCAGCAAAAGTGAGGACAAATGGGTTTCTATCATCATCCTTTCTGGTCCACAATGGAACGAGACAGGGATGTCCACTGTCGCCCCTCTTATACGTCATAGTCATGGAGCACCTTGCGGTCGCCCTGAGAAACAACACAAGCATCCACGGGATAGAGGCGGGTGGGGAGAGCCGTAAGCTGGCTCTATTCGCGGATGACCTTCTCATGTTCATTTCCCACCACACATATCCTTCCCGTCCTTGCTCAAGGAGTTCGAAGAGTTTGGCAACTTAAGCAACTTCAAAGTAAATTTTTCCAAATCAGAGGCCATGAACGTGACTTTATCGGCAGAAGACCTTGCGAGAGTATCACAAAACTTCCCTTTTAAGTGGCAACCGTCAGTTTTAAAATATCTGGGAGTTATGGTACCTAGGGATCCAGCAAAAATTGTACATCACAATTTTTTCCCCTTATTAGAAAGGACAATCAGGGACTTAAAGAAATATGACAAAAAGAGATTGACGTGGTTTGGGCGTATAAACGCGATAAAAATGGATGTGTTACCGAGGTTCCTGTTCCTGTTTCAGACAATACCCATACAGCTACCGCTAAGTTACTTCTCCAAGATCCGGACAGCCTTGTCTGGGTTTGTCTGGGGGAACAGGAGACCCCGAACAGGAATTAAAACTCTGACCAGACACAAAAGTGACGGGGGGGCGGGGCTCCCAAATTTTCAATTATATTACAAGGCAGCTATCCTAACGAGATTACTGGACTGGCATTTTCATGGTAATTCGAAACAATGGGTGGTGATTGAACAGGATGTGCTGGGAACTCCCTTACATTTACTTCCATGGTTAGAGAAAGAAAGTAGGATCCAGATAGCGAAAGGAATGGAGTTCACGCGGACAGCGATGGGGATGTGGGATGGAGAGATAAAAAAGGGATCTCTCTCTCAGGAGCAGGGCCCACTTACCCCCGTATTCGGTAATAAGAAGTTCCCCCCAGGACTCCACTCCCATAGATTCGGGGGATTTACTCGGGCGGATGATACTCGTTTTTGTCACGTGCTCCAGGGACACACCCTAACAACTTATATTTCCATGCAGGCCACAGGGAAAGAGATTTCCTGGATGGAATATATGCAGTTGAAATCTTTCCTCTCGTACCAGGACAGGGAGAGAAGGATGAGGACACCCCCTACTCCTTTTGAGAAAATATTTTTACAGGGCTCATCACCTGGACATGGCATCTCACTCATTTATAAAATGCTGAACCAGAGAAATAGGGTGGATAAACCTCACTTTGTCTGTAGGTGGGGAGAGGAACTGGGAGAGGATATTCCAGAGGACAATTGGAGCAGAGCGTACCTGTGGACCCACAAGCTTTCCTTGGCGTGCGCCGCTCAAGAGAAAAGTTATAAAATTCTCACAAGGTGGTACCATTACCCGACTAAATTACATGCTATATTTCCCTCTGTGTCTGATGTGTGCTGGAGGTGTGGCACAGACACAGGTACAATGCTACACATATGGTGGAGCTGTACTAAGCTGCAACCCTTTTGGGACTCAGTGTTCTACCTGTACAAAAAGATGAGCGGAGGTGAAATAGAAAAATCCCCCCAGGTTGCTCTTCTTTCTATGCTCCCAGGAGCTATTAAAACACAAAAAAGGGACATGTTGCGATTTTGCCTGGCGGCTGCCCGTATGATTATCCCACGATTTTGGAAACAGACTAGATGCCCTACGGTGCTGGATTGGTTGGAGGAAATGACAAACCTCCAGAGAATGGAGGAGCTGACAGCAGAACTAAATGGGAACAGAAAAATTTACTACAGTTTGGAGACCATGGATTATGTTCATGGAGTCCCCAGAGTTTGTGGAGAGTTTGGCGAGCTTTTTGAACTGAGAAACGGTGGGGAGTCTCATTCCCCCCCCCCCCTTTTTTTCTTTGCTTTTCTTGCTTTCCCCCCTCTCCACCCTTCTCTCTAATTTCCTCTTCTTTATGCTTGTATCTTTCCTTTTCTTTCTTTCATTTCTGAACATTAATCTGCATTTTTCTAGTTTCATTTTTTATATGAAAAGATTTATCAATAATTCATAAGACAATAGACACACAAGGAGAATGAGTATATTAGGATACGGGAAGTCAAAAGAAGTGGGAATTCTGACCTATAATTTATAAGTGGTTGTATGGTAATATCACAAAGATAATTTGAAGAATTCCAAGAAATTTAGTAATGTAACAATTTCTGGATGTTATCCCGGCATTGAGAAAATGATGTTTATGTATTGTAATTGCACAAATGATATGTTTGTATGTTGACAACAGTTTCATCAATAAAACAGATTTGAAATAATGGCTTAGTAACAATGAGCTTGAGTGTGCAATGCAGTGGTGCTGCAAATAGATTTGCACTAGTAGGACACTAATGGAAGTCCAACAGCCACTTTTAGGATGCCACTAAGTTTACTCAGTGTTTGCTAGTATAATGGCTTAGTAACAATGAGCTTGAGTGTGCAATGCAGTGGTGCTGCAAATAGATTTGCACTAGTGGGACACTAATGGAAGTCTAACAGCCACTTTTAGGATGCCACTAGGTTTACTCAGTGTTTGCTAGTATAATGGCTTAGTAACAATGAGTTTGAGTGTGCAATGCAGAGGTGCTGCAAATAGATTTGCACTAGTGGTACACTAATGGAAGTCTAACAGCCACTTTTAGGATGCCACTAGGTTTACTCAGTGTTTGCTAGTATAATGGCTTAGTAACAATGAGCTTGAGTGTGCAATGCAGTGGTGCTGCAAATAGATTTGCACTAGTGGTACACTAATGGAAGTCTAACAGCCACTTTTAGGATGCCACTAGGTTTACTCAGTGTTTGCTAGTATAATGGCTTAGTAACAATGAGCTTGAGTGTGCAATGCAGTGGTGCTGCAAATAGATTTGCACTAGTAGGACACTAATGGAAGTCCAACAGCCACTTTTAGGATGCCACTAAGTTTACTCAGTGTTTGCTAGTATAATGGCTTAGTAACAATGAGCTTGAGTGTGCAATGCAGTGGTGCTGCAAATAGATTTGCACTAGTGGTACACTAATGGAAGTCTAACAGCCACTTTTAGGATGCCACTAAGTTTACTCAGTGTTTGCTAGTATAATGGTTTAGTAACAATGAGCTTGAGTATGCAAAGGGCAGGAGGGTACAGTGGCTGGGTTGTGGGTCAGTGTACATGAAAGGAAGCCTCACTTTCGATCCCTCCTAATGGGGAAATGCAGCGAGGAAGTCCCTGACCTTAGCTACACAGACGCTGTTATCTCTAGCTGTTAAAATCTGTTTCCACAGACCTGACTGTCACCTATGGCTCTGAGCCTGCTGTTATTAGCCCTTACAAGGGCTAATAGAAACTTTTATCCCTATTCTGTATAGCGCTGTGTGTAGAGCGTACACAGCAGTATCGGAGACAGGAGCTACGCCAGCGGTGTCTGACACCCAGATGCAGAAGAGATAATGGCGTCCGGACGGGCAGATACCCGTTTTTATAATGCAGGGACATGTGACATGGACATCCTATCACACATGTCATTGCTTCTCTGGCTAAAAGTCCACTTAGCTGTGTGTGTGTCTGGGATTGGCTGACATGCTGGCCCGCCCCACTACACGCGCGCGCTTAGGGAAGGAAGACAAAGAAAAAAAAAAAATGGCGATCGCCATTATCCCAGCAGCAGTGATCTGAATGCGCTGTTCTCGCACACTATACGCTGAAATTTCATAATAGTGTGAGTCACAGAGTGACTTACACTATTACAGCGGAAAGCCAGCTAGTAATTAGCTTGGCTTTTTGCTGCTAGAACCGTTATCGAACGTAACTAGAACTATCGAGCTTTAGCAAAAAGCTCGAGTTCTAGTTCGATCTAGAACAGCCCGCAAAATCACTCGAACCGCGAACTGGAGAACCACGAACCGCGAACCGTCCTCAACTCTAGTAGAGAGCAGCATGTTAGTGTCCTGCTCTCTAAGGGTATGTACAGTATGTTTTGTCGTGGTTTTTTAATGTGTTTTTAGTACAGTGTCACAAATCCTGATGCCAGCAAAGTCAATGAGAAACCTGAAGTTTTGTCCACATGTTGTTTTATTCTTTGCAGATTTGGAGCAGAACATAATCTTCAGTATGTCAATTATTTAAGTGTTTTTGCCTGCATTTTTTACCAATGAAAAAACACATGCAAAAACGCTTAAAAAACGATGCAAAAACGCACAGTTTTCCGCTGCATTTTTCCTGCCAAGGTTGCAGAAATGGTGTAGAAATTTCTGCAATCAAATACTCAACGTGTGCACATAGCCTAAGAGAGTAATTCCCTTGGTGTTCTATAACTACTATGCAAATTATAACATACAGGACATACCTGTGGAGGAAACGTGATCCTATATTATGATGATTAGAGATATAAATTAGCAATGATGTGAATGTTTCTAAGGCTCTTTGGAGATTGATTCATTTTTTCCATTATAATCCCTTACATTTTGGAAGGTAATGTGTGTTCTCCACGGTAAACATAAATACAATTTACAAAGACGTTCAGTCAGGGAACTGTGTTGACTATTGCAATTGTAGAGGCCTGGGAGATTGTTGAGGTTATTTATGAAAGAAGGTTTGTTTTACAACTAAAAACTACAGGAAAAGTATCTGATTTATGATTTATTGAAGAGGAAAATATTTTTCAGGAATTCGTAAATAGCAAATAGAATTCTAATAGTTAAATGAATTTCGTTAATAAACTTTGTCAGTAGGATATATATATATTTAAGATAACAAATACTAACTCGTATCTACAAAGGATAGAGTTTAATTTAAAAAATTTAAAGTTTTTCTTTCCTGGATACTTTCAGTTGTTTTATTTTCTAGATTTTACATACTGGAATAAGGTTTTGCTCCTGACCTTGTAAGAATTCACATTTCGGCCGTTGCTCAAGATCTTTTTTGCTTCTCATTAGTGGAAAAAACTGCATTTTGGTATAAACACCCAGTGGACAGGATTTCTATTCAAATGTCTTGCAAGGGAATTTTTAGCAAACATAATAGGGCCTATAATAATAATAATAATAATAATAATAATGTGACGCCCTGGCCGGGCCAGGTAGTCACAGATAGGCCCCTACACAACACCTTCCCTCTCAGGTAACAGCAGCCGACCTTGAAAACCATAGTCACCCCCTTCAGGGCTAGATACACACACCAGGGGGCGGAACCAGGCGGTTGGAAGACGCCCACCAAGGAGTCTAGACAGCCCTGGGCGGGAAAAGTTCAGACAAGTGTTAGAGTCCAAGTTGGAGAGGAGTTTGGGCTGGAGCTGTGTGCAGCTCCAGCAGAGGCGGATACCCCAAATTGAACGGCGCCAGGGTAAGAGCCCTGGGGCCACTGGCTAGGAGGCAGACGGCGGTCTCTGTCTGCAGGAGTCGGGGAGACGGCTCGGTGGAACCGAGGTGGACCGGGACGGGGAACTGACTCGCAAACCGGAGCACACAGGGGGGTACTCGAATCCTGAAGCCAGGACCAGAAGCGACTGGAACCGGTTAATTAACCGATTGAGGCCAGGACTATAGGTCCTGTCCCACCTAAAGTCCCGATTGAAAACAGCAGCCCACCGAGGGGGATAAAAGGCCACTGCCAGGGCTCAGAGATCCCACGGGCCAGCGTCTGCGGGCAAGGGCTCCTTAGACTACAACCAGCTGGGAGCGGACTCCTGAAGTTGCAATCACAGGCAGTCCACTGTTCTAAAAAGTGCAGGAGAAAGACAGAGACCACCAGCCAGGGGGGGGGACCAGAACGCAGCCGGCTGCGGGCACCGGCCACCATCACCTTGGTTTACCAGAGACTTGTGTGTTTCCTTCAATAGTGAGTACACCAGCACCCTGCGGTCGCCCATCTCCCTGCATTAACAAATCCCCAACAGGTCCCGGGGCCACCATCCCTGCCCACGGAGGGGTTAACAACTTGCTGCACAACATCTCCCCCGGGTGCCCCGTAACTGCAGCAGTGGTGTCCAAACTCACCACATACTGTGGGTGGCGTAACGAACCTAGTACGGCCCAGCCCATATATATCCGTCCTACGACGACCACCCCCCAACCCTATTCATTCGGAGTGTCCGCGGGATCCCCGGGTCCGGAGACCCTCGAGCCACCAACCGGAAGGCCCGGACCCGAGCAGCAGCAGGCTGCCGGCATGGGGGCGGCACACCCCGAAACTTGGCGTCACAAACAGGATACTTACCCCTCCACTTACCTTGTGGAAGTGCGCCTTGTATTGAACTCAGCGGTGGTCCATTGCAAAGTTTCCAGAAGCCGCCATCTTGCCGCTATCTTTTGGAGTGAAGATTCCCGCCCAAAGTCTCCTTCCCCGAGAAAAGGGCGCGAAAGCCAAAGCCCCACCCTCTGGGAACACGGCCGGAAAGCAAGGCCGGGAGTCGCAAAATGAAACTTACCGGCCTAAAAGAGGAGTGCCAGAAAAAGACCGGTGGGGGCGGGTGAAAATTCTGCGACATGTGACCGAGCAGATAAAGGGCAGGGACTCCAGGACCCTGCCACCCATCTGAATCCTGGACCCCGAGAGAGCAACATGGCTGACCTGTCCAACAAGCCTGGAGTGCAGGATCTCGTGCCCGGAACAGTGGCATGGGTAGAAGCCCAGACCGCACGGATGTGTCGCCGGATCCAAGCGCAGGCACACTTTATGCTGGAGCGGTGGACGGCTGAGAAGGAGGAGCTGGCTGCGGCCATGTGGGCACACGAAGTAGAGGCAACCTTAGAGGAGCGGGTAAGCGATCCACGCCCCTATGTCCCCCAGGGACCGGCCGATCAGGCTGAGGGACCCGGTCTGCCCCTGCCCTCCATACTGCCTCCCTCGCCGCCCAAACCGGTTGCTGCTGACAACTGCTCGGTCCGCTGACACCAACACGGGCAGCGGAGTCCGTCCCACCGGCCCGCGAGTACCAGCCCGAAGAAGCCGCCAGCAGTCCGCCCGTCACCGGCCCGGCACCGACTCTGGTTCCACGTACCACCAGCATGCGGAAGGTGCCCCATCTTGCTCTGGACCCACCACCAATCCCGGAGGAGGCCGCGCCCGAGACGACAATGGCCCCGGCAGTCCGCCCGGCCAAGGCAAAGGCGGTCCCCGACCGGAAGCCGGCATGATGAGGAATGCTGGCCATTCCCAGACTCCCGGCCTCGGCTGAGGTGCAGCAGAAATGTGCCTGTGGGGCAGCCGTTAAAGCCACATCACAGCAGACCCTCCACTTCTGAAGGTGCCAGTCGTAGCCGACACTGAGGTGCTCCAGCTGGGCTCGGCCCCCGCGTGGGTAACTCTGGAGCAGGTCGCAGACGCTCCATATTGGCTGGGCCAAGAAATTTCGGCCCATGAGAAAAGAAAAGCGGAAGTCCTATCCTGAACCATCCAGGAGAAGGACAATCTCAGGAATGCCACCTACCGGGTGAGGGGCCCGACACATGAAGGCCAAATCCGGAACTTTGACCCCTGAAGAGGATGGGGTTTCATCTTTGAACCGGGCATGGAAGTGGAAATATTTGTCTCCCGGAGGGATGTTTACCCGCACCTGCCCATCGGCCATCCCGACCGTGATCTGGAGCCCAGGGAGCTGGTAACGTACACCCGGCACTGCGGAGACAGGGAGTGGTTTGCCCTAGATGTCCGGAGGAGGGTAGCCCGAAGTGCCCCACAGTGCGGCCACCACTCTCCGCCTCCCTCCAGTCCCGAATACCCCGAATATTCAGAGTATTAAAGTGGTAGTGGTTCCCGGCTACCAATCAGTTCAGTTCCCCGTTGGGACCCTTTGATGTTCCCCGTTTCAATACCCTTCTAAAAAGACATGGCTGAGAACTTGCAGGCCAACCCAAAAACTATTGGGTCTTGTTTATAGCCCCAGACCACCCTTTTCATCATGCCGCAGTCTCCGGAGAGGCTGGTTGTAGGAAGGGCCTGGGGCAGAGTAGGCCGAGGTCCTGTCACCACGGAAACCAGTGATTACCCTCCGGGTCAGGGGTCCCCTGGACGTGGGGCCTCTGAGAGAGACTGCCGGGTAAGGAACTTATTACCCGGCCCGTGTGGGCAACACCCGGACCCGAACCCGTTTCCTGGACTGGGGAAAAGGGGTGCGCACCAGTGTTTAGCAGTGGCACCAGGGCTAGGTTTGTTTGGGTGGGCTAAGGTGAAAAGGACCCGGTCCCGTCCCGTCCCGGTTAATAAAAATCTTTTTTGTCAACGTTTAAGTAACCTGCCTCCCGTAAGGGAAGAAACCAGCATATTCATAAATGTAAATATGTTATTATACTTGTACATGTCTTTCAAAAACTTTTATCTTTTTCAGTTAAACAAGATAAACCGGTGGTGGTCGGACAGCCCGCGGACGGTCTGTGTTAAACCAAGGGGGAGTGTGACGCCCTGGCCGGGCCAGGTAGTCACAGATAGGCCCCTACACAACACCTTCTCTCTCAAGTAACAGCAGCCGACCTTCAAAACCCTAGTCACCCCCCTCAGGGCAAGATAGACACACCAGGGGGCGGAACCAGGAGATTGGAAGACGCCCACCAAAGAGTCTAGACAGCCCGGGGCGAGAAAAGTTCAGACAAGTGTTAGAGTTCAAGTTGGAGAGGAGTTTGGGCTGGAGCTGTGTGCAGCTCCAGCAGAGGCAGATACCCCAAATTTAACGGCGCCAGGATAGGAGCCCTGGTGCCACTGGCTAGGAGGCAGATGGCGGTCTCCCTCTGCAGGAGTCGGGAAAACGGCTCGGTGGAACCGAGGTGGACCGGGACAGGGTTGTAGCCCACCGGTGCCTACCCGGGGAACCGACTCGGAAACCGGAGCACACAGGGGGGTACTCGGACCCTGAAGCCAGGACCAAAAGCGACTGGAACCGGTTAATTAACCGATTGAGGCCAGGACTAGAGGTCCTGTCCCACCCAAAGTCCTGATTGACGACAACAGCCCACCGAGGGGGATAAAAGGCCACCGCCAGGGCTCAGAGATCCAACGGGCCAGCGTCTGCGGGCAAGGGCTCCTTAGGCTACAACCAGCCGGGAGCGGACTCCTGAAGTTGCAATCACAGGCAGAGCCCTGGTGCCACTGGCTAGGAGGCAGACGGCGGTCTCTGTCTGCAGGAGTCGGGGAGACGGCTCGGTGGAACCGAGGTGGACCGGGACGGGGAACTGACTCGGAAACCGGAGCACACATGGGGGTACTCGGACCCTGAAGCCAGGACCAGAAGCGACTGGAACCGTTTAATTAACCGATTGAGGCCAGGACTAGAGGTCCTGTCCTACCTAAAGTCCCGATTGAAGACAGGAGCCCACCGAGGGGGATAAAAGGCCACTGCCAGGGCTCAGAGATCCCACGGGCCAGCATCTGCGGGCAAGGGCTCCTTAGGCTACAACCAGCCCGGAGCGGACTCCTGTATTTGCAAGCACAGGCAGTCCACTGTTTTAAAAAGTGCAAGAAAAAGACAGAGATCACCAGCCGCTTGGGGAACCAGACGCAGCCGGCTGCGGGCACCGACCACCATCACCTTGGTTTACCACAGAGACTTGTGTGTTTCCTTCAATAGTGAGTACACCAGCACCATGCGGTCGCCCATCTCCCTGCACCAACAAATCCCCAACGGGTCCCGGGGCCACCATCCCTGCCCACGGAGGGGTTAACAACTTGCTGCACAATATCTCTCCCGGGTGCCCCGTAACTGCAGTGGTAGTGTCCAAAATCACCACATACCGTGGGTGGCATCACGAACCTAGTACAGCCCAGCCCGTACATATCCGTCCTACATCCACCACCCCCCAACCCTATTCATTCGGAGTGTCTGCGGGATCCCCTGGGTCCGGAGACCCTCGAGCCACCCACTAGAAGGCCCAGACCCGAGCAGCGGCAGGCTGCCGACACGGGGGCAGCACAATAATAATACCGTAATAATAATAAAAGGGCCACTCGTCTAGTGGTCAGGCAGACTGGTAGGAGGGAGGAAGTCAGAGAGAGGAAGTGGAGAGCAAAGCTTAGTCAGATTAGAAGTAGCTCCCAAACAGTGAGGAGCTGGGAGTTGGAGCTCCCTGGGGACTTTTGGCTAGGTCGCAGGTGATGGTCTGGAACTAAAGGAGTCGGAGACCCAGTCGCAGGGTATTAGAGAAGGGTCCCCGGCTTAGTTTAGGAGAACAGCCAGGACGAGAGTACCTAGTAACCGAAGCGGGACCGAGCACGGCGGGGTACTGGACCCTAGGTCAGGGAGTAGCTTCACGACACCTGATAATTAACCTGTGGAGGATAGTCTCTTTATGAACTTTCCCCAAGAGCTCAGAGATCGAAGGCATCAACACAAAGAGGGGGATAGGGCTTTCGAGCTTATGTGGCCCACTGAAATGCCAAGTGTCAGCCATCGAGTGCACAACTTCCCTACTTAACAGTGGGCAGCGGGACCCCGACAGCTTCAAGCAGAGGAGTCACTCAGAACAACTAAAATACAGTGCATGGAGGTGTACCACCCTGAGAGGGGCTCGGCCGCTCTCTTGCCGTGGGGCCGAGCCGCTCGAGGTCCGGGCTCGGGTTGTCGGTAGCTCGAGCGCCTCCGGACCAGGGGCCACGTCACTCTGTTAAGGGGAGGCAGTGGGGTGGTGGTGTGGGACGAGGTTCGCAGCCGGGGGCCGCGTTGTCGTCGGACAGGTCGTGACGCCACCCACAGGTCGTGGTGACGGGATGTACCACCGCTGCGGCTGGAGTGAAGGGGGCTCCCGGGATCGGTGTTGAGGGCGCAGCCTGGATGTTAACCCCTCCGTGGGTAGGGGCGGTGTGTCCCGGGGCCCGGTGGGACGGGCGATGATGTCGGGGTGCAGGGTGCCGTGCTGCGGTGCAGTGTCGTGTCCGGATGGCACTGGTGTACTCACTATTAATTCCCACTCGGAGTCACTGGTAAACCAAAGTTCGGGTATGGTCGGGTCCCGCAGCCGGCTGCTTGTGTCCCTTGTGAGGCTGATGGTGGCCCCTTTCCCTTGCACCTTCTGTTTTGACTTTTGGCTCCCCTGCCTGGGCAGTGGTAGCCCGCTCCCTGGTGTTTAGCTGCTGGAAGAGCCCTCGGTTGCCCACAGGCGCTGGCCCATCGGGTGTTTGGCCGTTGGCAGTGGCTCTCACCCGGTATCGGTGGGCTGTTGCCTTCTTTCGGGACTTTGGGTGAGGATGAACCCGTGAGGTCCAGACTGCAATCAGTGAATTTACCTAAACTCAGTGGCTTCTAAGCTAGGACGGGGTCTGAGTACCCGGTTACTGGTGCTCTGGATAGCTGTTGACTCCCCGGTTCAGGTCCGGCAGGCTCCAACCCTGACCCGGTCCTTACGGTTCCGCCGGTCGCTACACCGGTACTCCTGCAGGCGGCCACCACCGTCTGCCTGCCTGACGTTACGGGGATCTCAGGCTCCAACCCGGGTCCCTGACAGCTTTACTCCTTCACTTCACTTCACCTAAACACAAACTGACTGTATTTCCTGCCTCAGGACAGTAGTCTCCTCGGTGGGCGTGCCTTTCCGCCTGACTCCGCCCACCTCGTGTGCCCAACTTGCCTTGAGGGAGACATCAGGTCTCCCTTTCGGGTGACGGTTGTGTCCTCACAAGGGATGGGGGGGTGATGTTGGTGGTGTTGTTACCTGTGACCCCTGGGGTCCAGGGCGTCACAGAGGCAAGGTACAGACCATCAGCAATACCAACGGGAGCGGACTCCTGGACGAGCTCCCCCAAAGTGGCAGCGGCACCGAGAGACTTGGTTTACTACTGTGTCGGAGTCTGATTTCTGGTCACATTCATAGCAACACGGCCTGAGTGAGTACGCTGTCCTCCCCTGCTTCCAACCTGCACCACGCTCCCCTACACCTCACGAGTCCCGGGGCCTCCATGGGGGGAACGTCATCTGGCTGCCCCGCTCCATGTTCCCCGGGTACTCCCACCGGCAGCGGCGGTACTCCACTTACCGCGAACCACAGGTGGCGTCACAAACTCTCACTCCCCTGTAAATACCCCCTTTGCATTTGAAGTGGCCGTGAGATCCTGGGTCCGGAGACCCTCGAGTCATAGCAATCCCAGATCCGAGTGGTTCAACCGCTGCAGGGGCGGCACAGAAGTACTGAATTATACCAACACATTCAGTGGGGTCCTGGCACCAGTGATTGTGATAATGAGTGGCCTGCAGTAGTGGGGAAGAGCAGCCCCTTCACAGGTCTTCTGTCATACGATGTTCGGCTCTGCACACACCTGTTGGCATGGCGTCATTAGACATTGTTCACATCGCAGAGGCTTTTGGATTCCTTAGCCAGAGCTAGGCATCGGCTGGTCCAGGTTAACTGATCTTCAGCTCTGCAGGAGTTAATTCCTGCAGACTTATGAGCCGGTTCTGGAGCTTAGGTTGCTAATTTCCATGTGCAGCTGTTTCCTTCCTATTTAAAGCCCGCCTTTCTTCGAGTAGGCGCCAATGATAGCGTCAACATAAACTCCAGCGATCCGAGACTTGGTGGTTATCCTGTTAATGGTGATCCGTGTTGTGATTTTGAGTGATGTGAATGTTCCCCTGTTGTGCGTTACTTCCTTAACTTTATTGCTCTTCCCTGGTACACATATTGTCTCTTCTGTGTGTTTTGAGTGCTGTGTGTATGACTTTCCGTTCTCCCTTGTCTGTGTTCTTTTATGGGGTTTTATCATTGTGTTTTCCGGACCACCAAAAGATTGTGGGAGAGATGGAGTAAGATCGGGGCTCGGACAGGAGTTAGGGTCACGCTGGGGGCTCGGACCTAGCTACCATAAAACCTACCTCCGAGATAGGGGACAGCACAGGGTCTCAAGTCTGAGGGCTAGACTGACCTATCATTACATACCCTGTGACATATTCTTGATGCACTGGAATTAAGTTGACAACCTTTCAACTTTTACTCATCTTCTGACATGTGGACCATAATTTGAATCCTTACTTTTTCAGATACTTTAAGATAGCCTCTTAAAGTTCCTAAATACACTGCTGTTCATCTACATGCCATTATTATATCACTTGTGGTTAGGCATATCATTTTGTAAAGAGTATGACTCTGTTGGGCATTTTTGGTACATCCACAGAACTAGGAGCAATCTGGAGAACAGAGTCATGTCTTGAGCTGCTGAGAATGGAGTCAGAAATTGTGACGTGGCTGAGCATGGACAACTCTTTCTCTTTACATCTATTGGAGTTCCAAAAAGATGGTGAGCAAGCCATCTCTCTGGATCTCCATTAAAATCTGTAGGATGCACCAAACTCATAGAACTACTCTTCAGTGCTACGCAGGTCAGGTAGCATATTAAGAATATTGGTTGCAGTCAATGGCACTGTGCAGTCAGCGCAGTACCACGGAACCATAAGAGACTCATGATTCTTGGTAATCACACAAGAATACCCTGATTATCAAGACCAGCGTTGGTCATGCCCCTCTTGATAAGGGGGTGTATTTGAATCAGAGATGCCATGGACTGTAATAAGATTTCTGGTGTAAGGTATGCCACAGCTCATCATAAATTAATGCTTCATCCTCGTCCTGCAACATTTTTGCGTGACCCATGGTTATCAAAGTGTTTTACACCAGATTTCTGGCAAAAACACATTGCTGAATCAGGGCCAGAGTTTTTTGGAAAACAGAACAGTTTCAGGATTGTTTTTTATGCTGTTATTTAAGCAAAGTCAGAAGTGTATTCAGGAGGCATAGGAAAGGAATTCTCATTCATTCTGGTTCTGGTTTAAGGAAATGAACTGAAAACTGTAACTACAACTGATCTGTTTTTATTTTAGTTGATTTTTTGTTTTTTAGAAAAAATGAATGTGACACTACCCTTGAGTTAAGAATGGTAAAACCAGTGCTCTAACATTCAAATAGTCTCATGATTGCCCCTTGAAATATTTAAGTCCTATTACTAGTATAATGAATACAGTCATGGCCAAAAGTTTTGAGAATGCTACAAATATTAATTTTTACAAAGTCTACTGCTTAAATTTTTCTAATGGCAATTTGCATATACTCCAGAATGTCATAAAGAGTGATTGCTTAACAGCAATTACTTGCAAAGTCAATATTGGCTAAGAAAATGAACTTTAACCCCCAAAACACATTTCAACATCATTGCATTCCTGCCTTAAAAGGAGCAGTTAACATTGTTTTAGTGATTGTTCCATTAACACAGGTGTGGGTGTTGATGAGGACAGGGCTGGCGATCAATCACTCATGATTAAGTAAGAATGACACCACTGGACACTTTAAAAGGAGGCTGGTGCTTGGTATCATTGTTTCTCTTCAGTTAACCATGGTTATCTCTAAAGAAACACATGCAGCCATCATTGCTCTGCACAAAAATGGCCTAACAGGGAAGAGTATCGCAGCTACAAAGATTGCACCTCAGTCAACAATCTATCACATCATCAAGAACTTCAAGGAGAGAGCTTCCATTGTTGCCAAAAAGGCTTCAGGGCGCCCAAGAAGGACCAGCAAACGCCAGGACCGTATCTTAAAACTGTTTCAGCTGCGGGATGGGACTACCAGCAGTGCCGAGCTAGCTCAGCAATGGCAGCAGGCTGGTGTGAGTGCTTCTGCACGCACTGTGAGGCGGAGACTGCTTGAGCAAGGCCTGGTTTCAAGGAGGGCAGCAAAGAAACCACTTCTCTCCAGAAAAAACATCAGGGACCGACTGATATTCTGCAAAAGGTACAGGGAGTGGACTGCTGAGGACTGGGGTAAAGTCATTTTCTCAGATGAATTCCCTTTTCGATTGTTTGGGACATCTGGAAAACAGCTTATTAGGAGGAGAAGAGGTGAGCACTACCACCAGTCTTGTCTCATGCCAACTGTTAAGCATCCTGAAACGATTCATGTGTGGGGTTGCTTCTCAGCCAAGGGAATCGGCTCACTCACAGTCTTGCCTAAAAACACAGCCATGAATAAAGAATGGTACCAGAATGTCCTCCAAGAGCAACTTCTCCCAACTGTCCAAGAGCAGTTTGGCACCCAACAATACCTTTTCCAGCATGATGGAGCACCTTGCCATAAAGAAAAGGTGATCACTAAATGGCTCATGGAACAAAACATAGAGATTTTGGGTCCATGGCCTGGAAACTCCCCAAATCTTAATCCCATTGAGAACTTGTGGGCAATCATCAAGAGACGGGTGGACAAACAAAAACCAACAAATTCTGGCAAAATGCAAGCATTGCTTATGCAAGAATGGACAGCTACCAGTCAGGATTTGATCCAGAAGTTGATTGAGAGCATGCCAGGGAGAATTGCAGAGGTCCTGAAGAAGAAGGGTCAACACTGCAAATATTGACTTGCTGCATTAACTCATTCTGTCAATATAACCTTTTGGTACTCATAATATGATTGCAATTATATTTCTGTATGTGATGTAAACATCAGACAAACACAATTAAAAACCAGAGGGCAACAGATCATGTGAAAATATAATTTTGGTGTCATTCTCAAAACTTTTGGCCATGACTGTACAAATCATCATTAATACTGAATAATACTTAGGCAAGTTGGTAAAAGTTGACATAAGAGATTACTCCCAGTAAAGATAGAGCATTTGATGGCAATGAAATCTGTTTGGAGTTACACAAAAACTTTAAGAAATTGTAATGGGTGGGTACTATTTAATGGTATCCTGAAATGGTTGATGAATATATGTTTTGGGCTCTTCCACAATTCTCTTGTAATATGACATTGGATCTCTGATGGTTGTACCATAAGGACTGGACAGTGACACTTAATGTGCCTTATCAATGTTTTTTTTTAATTTCCCAAAAAGTGAATTTAGGCCACAAAACTGTGGGTACTGTACTTAGTGGTCAGTAGCTTGGTGAAATGAGATGGCATCAGACTAACAGTGACGTGAGAAAACAAGATCTACATATGAGGGGTAGGAACCACATAGAACTTCATGTGACCAAGTCAAGGGGGTGGTAGACTTAATTAGCTGGAACGAAATAGCTCTGTGTTAGGGGTGGACATATCACTGCTGCAGCCTGTGCAGCCATACAGGGACCTAACAGGTAAGGGGGCCCATTTCTACCTCCAAAGCAGGTGGAATTGAGCATTTTGATGAGCTATTGCACTGAAAAAGGCCCATATATTGTTCTTGCCCAGGGGCCCTTTTCTGTCTGTGTCCACCAGTGGTCTGATTGTAGTGTGTCTGCCAATAAGCTGCAGCAAGGAAGAGTACAGGCAGTGATGCAATGTTGGTGCAATTCACTAGGGAAAAGCTATATCTATATGCAAGAGAATGTTCCAAAGTTGTTTGTTTTACTGCAATATTTTACATATTACATCTCCATATACAAAGATATTCTACATAAAATTGGAGCTATTTTAAAGGGGATTTCCACTTTAAGAAAAGTGGACCCCAAAATTTTTCTATTAGATCCCTAGATTCCTAATTCTAAAACATTCAGGACTCGTTGCCGATTATTTAGTTTCATAATGCACCAAATGTTTGCTATTTTTGAAAAGTCTGGACTGCAGGTAGCTAGTTAATATACTGAACCCTTCCTCTGAGAAGCCATTCGGTTGTGATGGATACAGTATGCGGTTTTGTATTGTCTTGCTGAAATATGCAAGGCCTTCCCTGAAATAGACATTGTTTGGATTGGAGCATATGTTGTTCTAAAACCTCTCTATAATGATCAGCATTGATAGGGCCTTTCATGATGTGTAAGCTGTCCATGCCATAGACAGACGTCCCCTTACCATCAGAGATGCAGGACACTGAACTGGGCGCTGATAACAAACTGGATAGTCCCTCTCCTCTTGAGTCACCAGGACATGGTGTTTGTGGTTCCCTTAAAGAATTTCAAATTTAGTCCATTTTAAATGAGCTTTGGCCCAGAGAGGACGGCATTGTTTCTGAATTGTGTTGATATTTGGCTTCTTCTTTACATGATGCAGATGTAAGTTGCATTTGTGGATTGTATGGTGAAATGTGTTAACAGACAATAATTTCTGGAAGTATAACTAATCCCATGCCAGTGATTTACAAACTGAATCATGCTTGTTTTTAATGCAGTCATGAGAGCCCATAGATAACAAATATTTAATATTGAATGTCAGTCTTGTTCCTTGTGCTCATGGATTTGGATCTGATTCTTTTGATATTATATCCTGTAGATGGTAGTATATGCAAATTTTAAGCTGAGGAACATATTTCCAAAATTCTTCCACAATTTTTAGACACTGTTTACAAATTGGTGACCTCTGACCGGAAACAATGTTCCAAGTTGGTTTTCTGTTAAAGGGGTTGTTTGTTCTTCTGACAAAGTCTTAAAGGGATTGGCCACTTCTTGTTCAACTCCTTTTCATTTATGTTTGCCCCTGTTAAAATAAAAAAGCTTACACTCATCCCTGGTGCCGGCGCCATTCAGCACTCACTCTCCTGGATCTCATGTGAGGTTGTTATTAGAGATGAGCGGTGTTCGAATCGAACTGTTCGCCAATCTCAAATTCAACCTGTTTTAGCCGATGTTCGAGTCGTTAGACGAACGCGAACAATTAGCTTCAAGTTCGACAGTTCGAGGTTATGTTCGATAACGGTTTGATCACCAAAAGTGTAACTGGCTTTTCACAGTAATACTGTCATTCAATGTTAATACAGTGGAACCTTGGTTAACGAGAACAATCCATTCTGGGAGTGTGCTTGTTAACCAAGTTACTCGTTCAGCAAAGCAAGATTTCCCATAGGAAATCATTGCAATGCAAAAATTTCGTTCCACAACTTGTTAAATGTCCCATCCTGGTGCCATTCCACACATGCAAAAACACACACAAACACACACAAACACGTACAAACATACACAAACACACACAAACACACACAAACATACATAAACATACACGCACACACACATATTATGCTCACCTTACCTTCCGTTCCATCACCGGCCTCCTGGGACTTGCAGTTCGCCGGTACAAGATGTGTATTGGGTAACCATGCGACCAATGCCCCGGAGCTTCCGATGGTTACCCGATACACGTAGTTCGCCGCTACAGGATGTGTATCGGGTAACCATCGTGATGAGGGAGGAACTTCCTCTGTCAGACGCTACTCAAAGGCAGCGCGCTGGCCAATCAGAGGCAAGCGGCTCCTGCCTTTGACGTCAGCGCTCTGGCAGTGGAAGCTCCGGGGCATTGGTCGTACGGTTTCGCGATACACATCCTGTACCGGCGAACTGCAAGTCCCAGGAGGTCGGCGATGGAACGGAAAGTAAGGTGAGCATAATATGTGTGTGTGTTCTCATGTTTGTGCATATTTGTATGTTTTTGTGTTTGCCTGCCATTGTATTCAATGGTGTTCGAAGGTGTTCGACGAACGTTCAACTAACACACCCGCTGTTCGACGAACCGAACTCGAACACTAGGGTGATAGCTCATCTCTAGTTGTTATGTCATATGAGCCCTGCGTCCAATCACCCCCCACTTCTCTCTCCCCGCCTTAGGACGTACATGTAATCAAAATGACGTTAGGGCTGCGAATGCCACTCACTTCTTAATTTCTCAAACACGTTTGAAGGCGGGGAGAGAGAAGCCAGGGGTGATTGGATGCAGGGTTCGCGTGACATAACAACCTCACATGAGACTCAAGGAGAGGGAGTGTTGACACTGCTGGGATGGCTCTGACACAGGAGATATCAGCCTTTTTTTTATAAGGGGCAACCATGGGGCATGAGAAGGGTATGTCCAAGTAGTGGACAACCCCTTTATATCTCTCTATATGACTACATACTTCTCAATTATAACAGTGTACTGTGCGCATGCTGTCAGGATATGTATTTCCGGTTAGAGCGGGCATTCATGTGACTGCAAGTGTGCAATCTGCTGCCTAAACTTGTCTCAATGCACTTGTATTGAGCGAAGACACTCACATCTAGTCAGAATCTGGTGAGAGGCATGCAAATTGCATACCTGCTGTCATGTTAATGCTCACTCTTACTAGCAATACTATTAAATCCTGACAGCATGTGCTCCACATGCTGTCATGATTCAGATGTCTTCAGCCACATAGAGTGACTTAAAGGGGTTGTCCTTGTGAATAGGAAATGAGAGCTGTGGCTGCCACTCATTTCCTGTAAATTACTTATATGTCCGATATTTGTCCAAAGGCAGGAGGAAAGAAGCCAGTGGTGATTGTGTGCAGCGCTCGCGTGACGGCACAACCTCAGAGGAGTCCTAGGAATGCTAGTGCCAGCATCACTGGAATGGCCATGGCATGAGAGTTGAGTATAAGCTTCTAATTTTAAAGGAAACAAACATGAGGAGTGACAAGTGGCTGTGCTAGTATTAGACTAAACGTTTAAGACTTTTAACTGAGCAAACAACCCTTTTATGGAAAACCCAACCTGCATAATGAAATAAATAAGCCATATTTAGCTTCATCATACACTTCCTACTCCAGCAGTGCAACACCAACAGTCTTTGCCGGACAGATAGAGTGCGTGCAAACTCTCAGAAGACTGGGTAAACCTATTAAACCTCTGTGTTAGTCATTAAATTGTTTTATAAATGACACTTATCATACTTCCTTAACTTTAATATGTCAACAGCTGATTGGATATGTATGGAAAAATCAATAGGAAATAGAAAAACCTAAACTTCTATGGAGACGTCTACAGGCATGCTCAGCCGCCACCCCATCATCCACTAAGATGGTCGTACTGCTCTTATTACCAGTGATCTGTTGATCTTATTTATAGGTTGTTGATAAATGTTATTTATGGGTTAATTTATTTGAAACACTATGTTGAATTTCACCTTAACAAGAATTGCTGATAATTCTAGGATCACCTGTCACACCATGTACATGTATTAGAGTGGGTAAAATTGACATCTAATCTGAAATATTTCAAAATCTGAGCATGCACTGCAAACTGCAAAAATATTCCTTATTTCTGCGCATTGAACTTCATTTCTGAATCTAAAACATGTCCGAAGACAAAGAACATGGTAACATTAAAAGGGAACCTGTCAGGTGAAAAATGCACCCAAAACCACGAGCAGTTCTGGGTAAATATTGCTAATCCCTGCCTAACTGTCCCAGGCTATAGTAGCATACATAGAGAGATGTTTAGAAAAAGTATTTCTAAAGATCCTTAATGATATGCTAATGAGCAGAGGGACTAGTCACAAGGACGTTAGTTGCTGCTCTCATTCCGCCCTCTTAGCTTAACATGCTATTCAATGCCCATTGCCTTGCGTCATCAGCGGTGATGCACGTAATCGTGTCCGCTGCCACCACTTCAGAACACCGGGCTTAGGATCAGTGCGCATGATCAGAAATCCCCGGCAATTCCGATCATGCGCACTAGACCTCGCTGAAGCCGGGATGCGTACACCCAGCTTCATAGTGCGCATGACCAGAAGTTCCAGTCATTCTGATCAACGGTGACATTTGACACAGGTACACGCGTCACCACTGATGACGCGAGGCAATGGGCATTGAATAGCATGTTAGCACGCCCCAGTGGGTGTGCTACGAGTGGCTGCTGATAAGTCTTTGGCTTTTGTGATCTTTTTTGTTTCTATGGTAACAAATGTTACATCACATGAAAGCCTTACGTGTCCAATATATGTTATCAAAATTTTGTGTTTGTCGCTTATGGCAACAGTTTTCTACGCACGCAGGAAAACAAAATGCCAGAGTCTAATGCGCTAGTCACAGAAACTGAAAGCAGAGGAGTGATAAAATTCTTGCTTCTGCAAGGAATGTCCGTGAAGGGTATTCATGGTGATATGTCGCAGACATAGGGGGATCAATGCCCTTCATATTCCACAGTTAAGAACTGGGTTGGCAAATTTAAAATGGGCCACTTCAGCTCCAATGATGAGGAACGTCCTGGACGAGAGAGTGGTTGTTGTTCCGGAGATTGTCAATGCTGTGCACAACCTCATACTGGAAAATCAATGAATTTCAGCTAAAACAATAGCAGACATCATTGGGATTACCCATGAACGTGTTTGTTTCCTTATCCATGAACATTTGGACATGAGGAAGCTATCTGCAAAGTGGGTCCCCAAATGTTTGACAACTTATGTGAGAAGCATGCGAGTGAAAACTTCTTGGTCCATTTGTCAGCGTTTCCGGACCGATAAGAACTTCCTGGATCAACTGGTCACTATGGATGAGACCTGGATTTATTTACATGACACTAAAAACAAGGAGCAGTCAAGAGTGCAGGCAAAGGGGTTCTCCTCATCTAAAGAAGTTTAGGGTGCAAAAATCAGCCACTAAGGTGATGGCGTCTGTGTTCTGGGATAATGAGGGCGTGCTGCTAGTGGACTACCTTCAAAAGTGTTCCACCATCAATGCAAGGTATTACATTAAACTTCTGGACCAGTTGAAGGCAGCTCTGAAGGCCAAAAGGCGTGGCAAGCTGTCTAAAGGAAGACTGGTCCTGCAAAACAACGCTTCCGCTAACACTGCACAAGCGACCGCGGCAAAAATGGCAGAGCTCGGCTTTCAGCTGGTTGACCACCCACCTTATTCATTAGATGTAAGTCCCTCCAACTATCATCTATTTCCAAACTGAAAGAAACACCTCAAAGGTACCAAATTTCCCACCAGTTCTGATGCCATGGCTGCTAAGGATGTCTGGTTTGAGGCAGAACAGAAATCCTGCTTTTTGCTAGGCTTACAGAACTTGGAATACCGATGTAAGAAGTGTGTTGACATCAGTGGAGAGTATGTGGAATAAATATAAAGTTTCATCATCCTATCTTGTTTCTTTCTGGGTAAAGACATAAACTTATCAGCAGCCCCTCGTAAAATGCTAAGAGGGCGCAATGAGCACAGGAACTAACGCCCTTGTGACTAGTCCCTAGCCTCATTAGCATATCATAAAGGATCTTTAGAAATACTTTTTTTAAAGATCTCTTTATGCTACTATAGGCTAATATGCACCCAGAACTACTCGTTTTCTGAGTGCATGTTGCATGTGACAGGCGCCTCTTCGAACACTTGCTATTACAATCATAGTCATCCCTCTTGGCATACTGAAAAAAGTTAAAGGGAACCTGTGACCACTTTTTTGGCGTATAAGCTGCGACCACCACCACCGGGCTCTTATATACAGCATTCTAACATGCTGTATATAAGAGCCCAGGCCGCTGTCAGAACATAAAAAATACTTTATAATACTCACCTAACGGTCGCGCGGTTGGCCATATGAGCGTCTCCGTTCTCCGGTGCCGACACCTCCTCTTTCGGCCATCTTCATCCTCTTTGTGAAGCCTGTGTGTGTTGCGGGCAGAGGAGGGGACGCCGCGCTCTCCCACTGCTCGGGTCCGGCTGCCGCGGCTGCTGCGGCCTGCTGCTGCTCGGTGGCTCGAGCGATGGGCCGGATCCCGGGGACTCGAGCGGCGCTCCTCGCCCGTGAGTGAAAGGGGATTGGGTTTTGGGATAGTTTATTGTCCGTGACGCCACCCACGGTTGTGGTGATTAAGTGGACACCACCGCTGCTCTTTCTGGGGAGCCTGGGAGTGATGGTACGGAGCAGCCAGTTGTTGATTTGCCCCTCCGTGGGAAGGGGTTGTGGTGCTCCCGGGGCCCAGTGATGGCATTGGAATGGTGGACAGGCGGGTCTGGGGCCTGTGGAGGTGCAGGGGAGCAGGGGCAGCGCTGTGCCGCACAGCACGGAGGTACTCACTCAGCCAGTAAACACGACACAGTTCTCGGTAAACAAACGGCTGGTTGGACGGGTCCCTCGGACGGTTCACGGTGCTGATGTTCCCTGCAGTTAGCGGTGACGGTCTCTTCCCTGCACCTATGAAAGTCTCTTTGGTAGCGATGGCTCCCCACCGGTTACCCAATCCTCGGCTTCAAGCTGGGCCGAAGGAGCCCTACTTTGCTCGCAGGCACTGGCCCTGGGAAACTGGTGTCCTGGCGGTGGCGGTGTCTCCCCTTCACGGTCGGGCTGTTGCCTTCAATTGGGACTTGGTTGTTAGGAGACAGACGTCCCCTTCACTGATGGATTTGGCAAATTATGGCGACTCCTAGCCTTGCCGGGATCCGAAAGGCCCCTGCCCTGGTGCTGACTGTTCTTCGTATACTGCTCCGATACCGCCGGGTCACCACCCGTCCGCGGTCCTTCCAGCAACCTCTGAGCAGTCCCCCTGCAGACTATCACCGCCGTCTGCTGACCTTGCTGTCACAGTCCGGGGCACACACCCGGACCAACTTCAGGCTTTACAAACTGTTTCTTTTCACTTTACTTCAGCTTCTCTCCTAAGCTCCTCTACCACTTCACTTCCTTCTACTTTCACTTCCCTCACTGTTCTGCCTGGTTTTCCCGCCTCCAGGGCTGTGAACTCCTCGGTGGGCGGAGCCAACCGCCTAACCCACCCCCTGGTGTGGACATCAGCCCCTGGAGGAAGGCAACAAGGATTTTGGGTTAGCTTGGTGTACCTGCAGGGAATGTGGGGTGCATGTGATGTTGTGACCTGTGACCCCTGGCTTGCCCAGGGCGTCACATTCCCCCTTAGCAAAACACAGACCGTCCTCGGGCTGCCCGTCCAACACCGGTTTTATTTTCCTTTTCTTTTTCTGAAAAAGATAGGAAAACGGTAACATATTTACAAGTTATGACATCATCCCACATCGGGAGGCACATTTCTTAAACGGTTTCAAACAGTGTACGGTTACGGTTTCCACCCTCTCCCACCCAAGCAACCTGGCCCTGATGCTGCCCCTAAAGCCCAGGCAGCACCCCTTGACCCCAGTCCAGCACAAGTTACCCGAGCGGGATCTGTCCTTCCCCTCCAGAGGGTAGCCACCGGTTCCTGTGGTGGCTGGGCCCCAGCCTGCTCTGCTGGGGGCCCTCCCTCCAACCTGCCTCTCCGGAGGCGGCAATTGCAGAAACGGTAACGGTAACACAACTTTTTTACAAGCCACTTAACGTTTATGGTTGCCCTGTAAGTTCACAGGCTTGTCCATGAGCAGTTCCTCATGCAAACCCTTTTCAAACGGTCCCCACGGGGACAACGGTGCCGGCAACGGCCGGTTTCCAATCACGGTAGAATCAGATGACTTTTCGGTAATCATTTTGCTTATCATCATTTTTCAAACTTTTAAACAAACACACTGGTGGTCCCAACGGGGACGGTGCAACGGTGCTCCGCTGCCTTTTGCGGCTCAACAGTCCATTCTCACTCGTGGGGCTCTAGTGCCACCTTCACATGGTGCACCGCTCTGGACCCCAATGGTAGCTCGCTGCAGGCGATCTTCTTCCATATACATGCGGGCATGCACATCCGCTCTACACCCCTCTTGGGCATCGATCTCCCTGCGCAGCTGCTGTTGCCGCCACTCCCAGCCGGGAGCACTTTCTGCTTGCTCCGGTTCAGCGTGTGCGGGGAACGGACCCAGCCAGAGCCCCTCCGTGTCGGCTACGACCGGCACCTTCAGTAATGAGGGACCCCGCTGTGACATGGCCTGCTCTGCCTCCTGGCAGCTGCATCCACGCCGCCGTGCCTCCGGTGCATCTTTGCTGACGGGCTCAGCCTTCGGCTTCTTCCATGGAAGCGGATCAGGGTGGTCACGGGCTTCGGCTGCAGGTCGGTCCGCCGGGGCGGATTGGCAGGGTACCGCTACCGGTGGTGGTGGTAGCGGGCCTAGTGGCGGGGCAGCAGCAGCCAACACGGGTAGCGGGGGAGGTAGCAGGGCGAGCGGGTATGGACCGGATCCCTCAGCCGCGATGACCGACCCACTAGGGGTACAGGGGCGTGGGTCACTTACCCTCCCTTCCAAGACTCCCTCCACCTCGCGTCTCCGTATGGCCGCCGCCACTTCCGCCATGTCGGCCTCCCACTCCTCCAGGAGGAGCTGCATGCGGACCTGCAGACGGCTGCTTAGCTGGACGGTCTGGACTTCCACCCGCGCTGCAATGCCAGGCGCGGGGACCACGGTGTTGCTGGTCGGACTCAGCATCTTTAGCAGCGGCCTCTTCCAGGAACCAGTCAATGGCCGCAGGGTCCTGGCGTCCCTGCTTCTATAGCCGCGGCTACATGCGACCAGTCGCCATTTCGTCCCCCTTAGCTTCTTTTCGGCCCCTCCTCTATTGGGGCGGGGTTTTGGCCTTCGCGCCTCTACTACTCGAAGACGCTCGAGCGGGAACTTTTCGCGCCAAAGATGGCGACTTCTGAAATTTTTCGGCCGGATACCTCCGGCGGTCACAAGGTGCACCTCTACCCAACGGCAGAGCGGTAAGATCCTGTTCGTGACGCCAAGTTGTCGCGGGCGGAGGAGGGGACGCCGCGCTCTCCCACTGCTCGGGTCCGGTTGCCGCGGCTGCTGCGGCCTGCTGCTGCTCGGTGGCTCGAGCGATGGGCCGGATCCCGGGGACTCGAGCGGCGCTCCTCGCCCGTGAGTGAAAGGGGATTGGGTTTTGGGATAGTTTATTGTCCGTGACGCCACCCACGGTTGTGGTGATTAAGTGGACACCACCGCTGCTCTTTCTGGGGAGCCCGGGAGTGATGGTACGGAGCAGCCAGTTGTTGATTTGCCCCTCCGTGGGTAGGGGTTGTGGTGCTCCCGGGGCCCAGTGATGGGATTGGAATGGTGGACAGGCGGGTCTGGGGCCTGTGGAGGTGCAGGGGCGCAGGGGCAGCGCTGTGCCGCACGGCACGGAGGTACTCACTCAGCCAGTAAACACGACACAGTTCTCAGTAAACAAACGGCTGGTTGGACGGGTCCCTCGGACGGTTCACGGTGCTGATGTTCCCTGCAGTTAGCGGTGACGGTCTCTTCCCTGCACCTATGAAAGTCTCTTTGGTAGCGATGGGTCCCCACCGGTTACCCACTCCTCGGCTTCAAGCTGGGCCGAAGGAGCCCTACTTTGCCCGCAGGCGCTGGCCCTGGGAAACTGGTGCCCTGGCGGTGGCGGTGTCTCCCCTTCACGGTCGGGCTGTTGCCTTCAATCGGGACTTGGTTGTTAGGAGACAGACGTCCCCTTCACTGACGGATTTGGCACATTATGGCGACTCCTAGCCTTGCCGGGATCCGAAAGGCCCCTGACCTGGTGCTGACTGTTCTTCGTATACTGCTCCGGTACCGCCGGGTCACCACCCGTCCGCGGTCCTTCCAGCAACCTCCGAGCAGTCCCCCTGCA
This sequence comes from Anomaloglossus baeobatrachus, assembly GCF_048569485.1. Taxonomy (NCBI): domain Eukaryota; kingdom Metazoa; phylum Chordata; class Amphibia; order Anura; family Aromobatidae; genus Anomaloglossus; species Anomaloglossus baeobatrachus. The sequence goes on along the minus strand of NC_134354.1, from coordinate 86,830,578 downwards.
GACTATCACCGCCGTCTGCTGACCTTGCTGTCACAGTCCGGGGCACACACCCGGACCAACTTCAGGCTTTACAAACTGTTTCTTTTCACTTTACTTCAGCTTCTCTCCTAAGCTCCTCTACCACTTCACTTCCTTCTACTTTCACTTCCCTCACTGTTCTGCCTGGTTTTCCCACCTCCAGGGCTGTGAACTCCTCGGTGGGCGGAGCCAACCGCCTGGCCCACCCCCTGGTGTGGACATCAGCCCCTGGAGGAAGGCAACAAGGATTTTGGGTTAGCTTGGTGTACCTGCAGGGAATGTGGGGTGCATGTGATGTTGTGACCTGTGACCCCTGGCTTGCCCAGGGCGTCACATGTGCATGACGCATCTACGTCATACACACTCGCCGGTCCTGCGCAGGCGCACTACAATACTTTGATCTGCCCTGCTCAGAGCAGATCAAAGTGCGCCTGCGTAGGACTCGAATGCCAGCGAGTGTGGATGACGTAGCCACGTCATGCACCGCGGCTTCAGAAGATGGAGGACGAAGATGGCCGATAGAGGTACTGCCGACACCGGACAACGGAGACGCCTATATGGCCAACCGTGCGACCGTTAGGTAAGTATTATAAAGTGTTTTTTATGTTCTCACAGCGGCCTGGGCTCTTATATACATCATGTTAGAATGCTGTATATAAGAGCCTGGTGGTGGTGGCCGCAGCTTATACGCCAAAAAAGTGGTGACAGGTTCCTTTTAAAAGTAAAAAACCCTAAATAGCACCTGCATGAAAGTCACATACTGATTGGGTGAAAGTATTCTCCCCTCCTCCACTACATCTGGTACCTGCTTATTACACTACTGGAGGACATAAAAAAGGACAAAACTGTCTTAGCATCCGCCTGTCTTTCTTCCAATGTCTTCTGTGCATTTTTTCTTATCTTGGACACTTTTTTATGTAATTACAGTTACTTTAACCATACAATGTATTAAAAAAAATCCCAGTTAAAGAAACTGTACTGTTCCTCTCCTCCTTAGACAGAACTTTTGCTGAGTTATGAGATAACAAGCTGTTCCAGGGGGATGGATGAATTTTACATGCATTTTCTTCCACTTGCACATTCTTTTTCTTCTTCTGCAGCCCATATGACTTTGCTTTTCCCTTTCTCATTTGCTCCCTGGTAAACAGAGTTCTGGGTGACTGTGCCTGCCTTGTCTGCCTGCTCCATTCTCAGCCCACCTACTACAGGAGAACTCTCCTCCCACCTGCAGATAAAAGCCAAGTGAATGTTACCAGCAGCTGATCAGAGCACTTTCTCAGTCCCTCACTGTCACATGTCTGCATCATACCTTTCTCTTGGATCTTGCATTACTAAGGTAAGATGATTGCATCTCCATCCTTGGCTTATATCTACCTACTCATTCAATAGGAAAAAGTTTAAAAAAAAGTTCAAAATACTTTTTTAACTTTGTAGCAAAAATATCAGTAAATGTTTTTCATATAGCATTTAATCAAATAATATAAGCTCAGGATTCTGCTGAAGGTATTTTATATATGTATGTTTTTGTTACTATATTTTGTAGGAGGTGCAATAAATAGACACCAAATATTGAACTTTGATGTAGGACAAAGTATTACTGCTGGGACTGGTAGCAGGTGTCCATACAGCAATGTGTGAAGCTCCATCTTCTCTGCAGGGATGTGTTGAATGTCAGTACAGACAGAAAGCAGGTGGAGAGTAACTCAAGAACTGATATTCTACTGCCTTTGGCTGCTAATCTTCTGATACTCCAAAACTAGGGCACTGTGTTGTACAGAAAGGATTTTCTGCTGGAAAATCCTGGTTATTAAAATTAGGAAGCAGTTGAATTAGTTTCACAGATGGGACTTAAGGAACTAATGTAGAAATAAAAAAACCAAGACATCTATTTTTTCTCATTTTTTATTTTTTTCTATGATTTGTCTTTAGTAGTAGAGCCATCGTGAGTACAGCCATATAACGGCATTGCCTTGTGTAAATATATGTATGTCTAGGAATAGTATGGTCCAGCCTTGTGTAAATATATGTATATCTAGGAATAGTATGGTCCAGCCCCTTGTCTAAATATATTTATGTCTAGGGATGGTATGGTCCAGTGTTGTGTAAATATTTACATATCTAGGAATGGTATGGTCCAGCCTTGTGTGAATATGTATGTCTAGGAATGGTATGGTCCAGACTTGTGTAAATATATGTATGTCTTAGAATGGTATGGTCCATCCTTCTGTAAATATATGTATTTCTAGGAATGGTATGTATGATTCAGCCTTGTGTGAATATGTGTAATCTTGGAATGGTATGGTCCAGAGTTGTGTAAATACAGTATATGTATGTGTTAGGAATGGTATGGTCCAGCCTTCTGTAAATATATGTATGTCCAGGAACGGTATGGTCCAACCTTGTGTAAATATATGAAATGTCTAGAAATGGTATGGTCCAGCCTTGTGTAAATATATGTGTCTAGGAATGGTATGGTTCAGCTTTGTGTAAACATATGTATGTCTAAGAATGGTATGGTCCAGCCTTCTGTAAATATATGAAGTGTCTAGCGATGGTATGGTCCAGCCTTGTGTGAATATATGTAACTCTTAGCTATGGTATGGTTCAACCTTGTATAAACTGTGTGTCTAGGAATGGTATGGTCCAGTGGAAGTATATAGTGTCTTCTTTCTTCGCATATTGAAAAAATGTTTAGAAATGGTCTCTAATGAAAACTCCAATTAAAAGCCCTGGCAATATAAACATGGGGATGATTATAGTCTCATCACATTCAGAAAAGTTTCAGCTTTAAACTATTTGGGGTTTTTGTGTAATTTGTTACTACGTAATATTACTTTAATTTGGATTGCCTATCATAAAGGAAAACGTTCTGCGCTTGATTCATTTTGGATAGTCCATTAGGATGGAACACAGCAAGTTTAATGGTTGATGTTACATTTTGAAGGAATGAAAAGGTTTATGCGTGACTAGACTATGAAAGGTCTTTTGGAAGCTCTCTTTGGGTAATTAAAAAGCTATATTTAAGTCATTTAGAAAAGTATAGGATTGAAAACATATGTGACCACATTTCTAATGAGTTTTGTGCAGTTTCTACCCATAACATCTGTAATGCTGTATATGGTGCACGTGGTAGAACTGTCCTTGTAATTGTCCTTGGATCTTGGTGATACACTCATTGTTCAGAACCTGGAAGGTCCATCAGCAGTAAACTTTTACTTACCTCTTGCCAGTTTTGAAGCCATAGACATGACATTAGAGATTAAAAGTTATATTTTTGCTGCTGTGTGAATTTTATAATGTGTTTTAAGACACCTAATGATAAGCAAGACTTTACTATAGTGGTCTGTGGTCAACATGCATTTCCCCAGAAGCACCTGTTCAGAGGCTTACAAAGAGGTGTGGGGCCCTCATTGTAAAAATTGAAATGTAGCCCCCTTTTGGTGTTGGTGTCACACCACTAGCCACCTGGGATATAGGTATTTTTTTATACCCTTGAGTTCTCTCACCTATCATGTTTATAGGGCTGACAAAAACATACAAGCGCTTTACTCATCCGTTTTTTTATCAGTCTCATATACTTAAAATTGATTTATAGGATATATTCTCTACTGCTCCCCACTGAACCTCTTCCTCATTGCAGTAGACCAATGGGCAGAAACAGTGGGGATCAGAAGCATGTTCTAGTGATTGTTGGGGATCCCAGAGATGAAGGCCCATGAATCAAATATTGATCACCGATCCGGTGCATTTAAAAATATCCATTGTAGGAACTCTTTTTTTTTTTAATCCCTACAATCTTGTTGTACACCATTCTTGCACAGGTTCAACTCTGTACCTTTGAGAATAAGAGATAAGAGAGTTCCTATGACAGCCACCTGGCCTACGTCTCCCTTCTCTGAGGTTCCTATCACAGCCACCTGGACTATGGCTCCCTTCTCTAAGGTTAATATCACAGCCACCTGGCCTATGGCTCCCTTCTCTGAGGATCCTATCACAGCCACATGGCCTACGGATCCCTTCTCTGAGGCTCCTATCACAGCCACATGGCCTACGGATCCCTTCTCTGAGGCTCCTATCACAGCCACCTGGCCTATGGATCCCTTCTCTAAGGTTCCTATCACAGCCAAGCACATGATCTGTCATACTAATATTTCCATCAAATTTTAGAATTCATCATTTGGTCAAAAGTTTGTTACAGATGTACATATCCCATTAGTTGGCATTTGTACTTGCCGATGAATGTAATACAAACCAATGAAGCAGACCATATATATTTACTAGACTTTTGGGGGGGGATAAATTCTTCATTTGGGCATATTTACCTGTTGATCAATCCTTCTTTTCTGTCTGTAATTTTACAAGAACAGCTTTCTCAAAAAGTCTGCACTGTATTCATTGGCAGCACATGTAATAAACACCAAAAAGGTAATAAAAAAATGGTATGAGAACCTGAAATGAAAAGCACAATTGTCATAAAAAGAAAAATTGAATAAAAACGATTTCATGTTGCTGTTTTTTTTAAAGACTTTGCCTTTTTTTTTACTATGGGGCTAAAAACTTGCAGGCAGGTAGTTATTAACTACCTGCCTTTTTTGCCTGGTGCCGATTTCTGCTGACTCAAAACAATCATGGACAGCTTCTACTGGCAAAACTGCTGCTTTATTTGTCCACATAGCAAAAGAACAGCTCTTCTTCTTCCGGGCTTTTCTGTTGACGGAGCGTTACTGCCATCTTCATGCTGATTGACCGCCAGCTTCCTGCAGTTAGGTAGGAACGTGGAGGAAGGTAGTTATTAACTACCTGCCTTTTCTGCCCTATGCCGATTTTTGCTGGCTCAGTACAGTCACAGACCGCTTCTGCTGCTGAACTGCTGCTTCATTTGTCCACATAGCAAAAGAACAGCTCTTCCTATTTCATTCTTTTCTGTCGACAGGACGTTACTGCCAACTTCATGCTGATTGACCGCCGGCTTCCCGCAGTTAGGTAACGGGGAGCCAGCTGTAAATCAACATATTGTTGGCAGTAACACCCCATTAACAGAGTAGAGTGGAAGAGAAGAAGCAGGTTTGTCGATATAATGTGGCCAGAAGCCGCAGAATCACCGGTAGAAGTGGTCCATGACCGTACTGAGCCGGCAGAGATAGGCATCAAGTAGAACAGCTGGCAACTGTTTGCCTGTAAGTTATTAGCCCCATAGGGAAAAATGAACAATGTCATGGACAACCCCTTTAAACTTTCTCTGTGGGAGTTTTACCCCATCTCTGGCATGTATTATACTACTATGTATATTGTTTTTTCTGACACATTGTCAAATCAAAGCGTATCTGGAAAAAACTGTAACTTTGACTTTTGATGTTATCAAATTGTTCTTTCAGTTCTTATACAAACACTGATGTTGCTATTTTCCACTAAGCTGGAGTTCTGGTCAAATCTCTGCTTTATATTAGTAAGTTACATTTCTATACAGCATTTGTATAATATCCAGCTCCTGACATTGAAGCAAAACCATAACAACATTTAGCTTTGGGGCACTGTAGCATGGAGAGTCTCCCAAAAAAGGATAATACAGCGGAAATTTCCTACAATGTCTGCGCTAGCGAATACTGAGATTTCATGGATGTTAAATGAGACTTCAGCTACTGGAACAAATCCCCATCTATGATCCCATCTGGTATTGATGTTTTCTTGAATTCTAATACTGTCATTCCAATGGTGAACCAACATTTTTGGATCCAAGACCTTTTTTAAATTAGATTTATTATTGTCTATTTTATGGGTAATAAATTGTGTTAACATAATTGAAATAATACTTGTTATTTGTCTGAAATGCTAGGTTTAGAAAAGTAGAGGAAACATTATAATACTACAGGAGTAGCTTTAAGGTTGGATGGTTGAAGTCGCACAATGGTCCCGACACCTGAGAAGTCCCCAGTAGTATAAATCGGACAAAGGAGATTCTGGTCCAGAATTTGCTTCATCTGATGCTATTATTCTTTACTTAACATCTACTGGATATGCCAGTACCTGCTTTTTTCACCCAAACCAAAGGCTCAATTTGCAGCTTTTGTACGGTATCTAACTACCCTGCAGAAGGCAAAGTGTTGATGTCCCTCTTGTTACTCGGTATGCAAGGCACATACCCTTATTGTTATCGTCCATCACTTAAAATCCTTCTTTTCAGAATGTCTTGAATTTTTTGCTTTGTGGAGTGATTACATGAAATTTGGGCAATTTTTTTGTGCAAGCCTCAGTGTTCGGAACCCCTGGTTTTGAAAATCTCATCATATCTTCACTGTCCTCATATCTTCAACTACAAGCCCATATTGAAATAAAGACAAAATAACTAGTCATTTAGAAGATCACATTTTTAGCTTAGTTTTACTCTGTAGAGAGAGCTTTAAGTTATATGTGTCCAAGTGTGTCCATCTATGGTTGTGATATGGCGTAACACTTGATGGCGAGTTTTGCTAGCAAATGAGTTTACTTTAGTATATATGTATAATGAGAAATCGGCGTCCTTAACCTAATTTTAGACGGATGGCCACTACTTTTACATTGATCGCTTATCCTTAGGAAAGTAATCAATGTCTGATCGGCTAGGGTCCGACACCTGGGTACTGCACATTCGCCTCTTATTCAAATATGTGCAGTACCCGGTCGACGCCGCTATCAGAAAACATTTCTGGTTGCCTGCTGCCACCCCCGGCACTGAGAACAGTTGATTGGCGGAGATGGGGTGTCCGATCAGACATGGATGACCTATACTAAGAATATGCCATCAATGTAAAAGTAGGGGACAACCTCATTAAAAAAGATAAGGGAAGGCACTTCATGAGGGCTCTAACCAGCCATTTTTCCTTGGTCAAACAGTATGGATATAAAGCTAGAGTCAGTAAACTTAATGCTCGCTCCGGTGAAAAAAAAAAACTGCCAAAACTCCGTCTTGGTTATGAAGCTATAAAAAGCACATTTCATCCAACCTAGTTTATCACTAATATCAGGGGTGGAAATTGACAACAGAAAGCCCTGGTGTGGTAAATCCAAAGATATTGTATTGCTCAAAAGACATTTATTTTGTTGGGATCTATTTATGCTATATGTGTCTAGTAGTTGTGATGTGATATTACACCTGTTGACAGTTTAGCTAGTATGTGGAATTATTGTAGTAAAATTGTATAGTGATAAATCTGAGTCCCTAAAGGGATATTCTCATCTCCAAGATCCTATGCCAATATGTAGTAGGTGTAATAATAATTATATTAGCAAATACCTCAAATTATATACTGTTCAGGAAGTAAAAACATTACTTCCATCTCCAATCCTAGTGATCATGTCATGGCATGAGCAACAGGAGTTGCTCAATCTTTATCGGATCATATAAGCTCTGCACTTTATATGGAAACCTAAACTCTTCCTGCAACTGGGGCCCATATGCCTATCCCAGTTACAGGGGAAATCACATTTTATATATATATATATATATATATATATATATATATATATATATATATATATATATATATATATATATATATATATATATATATATTTATTTTTATATATATATATATATATATGTGTACATATATATATATATATATATTTATATATACAGTATAAAGGATATATGTTAAAAAAAATGTTCCTATGCTGAGATAATCTTATACTGTGTATGTGTCTCTGCTATGTAATGTGTACTGGCTGTGTCTGACCTAACAGAACAGGGACATGGTCTGATCATACCACATCTCCTGGGCAAGGAGGAAGTTAAAAAAAAATATACAGACTTTGTACCACATGATCGAAAAAAGTCTTTCTTCGAGGTAAAACATTTTTTAAAAACAGTGTGGTTGTCTAACAGAGTTTTGCACAAACTTTGCCGACGATCATGGCGGTGTTGGGCTCTGACACTCCACCCAATGGTTTCTCTCGTTTCTGGGATCAACACAGTCAGACTCAGGTGTCAACCTGCTGTGTGCTGATTCCTTGGCAGGCTAGCAGGAGTTAGTCTTTGCTATTCTGCTTGTGAGGCTCCTTTGATCACATGTGGTGGGGAGGCCAATTACATCTGCTCCCCTCCTATTTAGGCTGGATAAAATAGTCTACCCATGCCAGCTATAGTTTATTCTGTATTGGTCTGTGAATTTTGAATTTTGGTGTCCCAGACCTTCTGGTGAAAGGGATGCTTTTTGCTTGGAGCGGTTATGGAGTTTACCCCTGTTTTGTACCTTCCTTCCTGCTCTAGTTTTTCTCTTAATCTCCTATTGCTTTATACCTCTGTGTGTGCGTATTGAGTGACAGAGTTTTGGTTTCCCCTGTTCGTCTATTTCTGTGGGTTTCATTTCATTCCTGGGGGAGAGGGAGGGGTATCAGTTTAGGACTCATCAGGAGCAGAGCCAGGTAGGAGACTCAGGGATCTCCACCATCAGGAGAATCCCTAAGATTAGAGATAGCTTAGGGCCCTCTAGTTTGAGAGTCACCATAGGAGCCCTGGTTTTCTGCTATCCAATAATCATCATGACACAGGGAAATCATCTCCAGCCCAGGAGATGTGGTATGTAGAGAGGAGCAAACCTTAGGTTCGGTTTTCAAAGCGAACACCAACCTTAAAAAATAGGGCATGGGCTCGAAGTTCGAATTCTTTACATGCGAACTTAACTCATGTGAGCCACACTATGCTTGAGTACACTTGGTGATCAGCCCTGTGCAAACTACTTGCAGCATTTGAACGGCTCTCTCTGGGTGTAACAACAGCATGATCAGATGTAGTGTGCAAAATCCACAGGCCAAAAACCCATCTATTGTCAAGTTGATGGGTAGAAAAACGTGGTCTCTCCATGCTGCTTCGGAGGTCATAAGAAGAGGACTGGATACGTGTTTAAAAGTTTTCCAAATGTCTTCAGGTACTTCGGTTTGTGCTAAAGAAGAAGTTTAAAAAACTTCGAAACGCGTCCAAAATAAACTGTAACAGTTCCTGCCCATATATCATATCTTCTTATGACCTCCACAACAGCAAGGAGAGACCATGATTTTTTACCCTTCAACTTACTTTGGCTGATATGAAATCTGAGATGTCATTATCCGTGAAGAGATTATTTTGCAAATTCCTCCCCATGGTGCTTTCCATGTAGACCTTCATACACCAAAAAATTCTCCTAAACAAGAATCAGTGGCCCCAGAGTTGTGTGTAAACTAACTCTGTTCACCTCAAGACTAAGAATTTTGGCAATTTTTGCATTTGCGGCTTTCTATGTTGATGTTAGATTGAAATAACTTGTATTTAAGTCCATTGTTTTAGGGCCATGTAGCAAGTCTTGAAACTATGTAATTTTTTTTTTTATATTTATGTTCCAGTAAAGATCCATCTTCCACTCCTCGCTTTGGAAACATTCACTGCTTCTTGTTAGATTGTGCTATTACAACTTGCCTAAAATCTGTCTGCTAATGGCATTAAAACTGTGCCCCTTTGCCAACAATAGCACATTTTTGATACTGCACACTATAGTAAGTTCAACTCCTGTTTAAGCCATTTAAGCCAAAAATCTGCAGCTTGCTTCAGGACAGCGCTCATTACGTCTCGAAATTAGGCGCTTTGCTTGTTCTATGAAGATTTTCATTGATATTCCAGTTTTATTAAAAGATTCTACACCTTTACTAAATTGCCAAAATGTGGAAATGTTATGATTTCCTGCTCTTAGAGGTATTCAAGGCAGAAAAGATATGGCTTTAAATAAAAAATAGAAGATTTGATATGAGAACCAGCAGCAGTGGAACATGTATTGGCAAGGCTGAAAATTGATGAGTATGTCATGGGTTGTTTTTTTTTTTTTAAAAAAAAACAAACACTTCCCAGCTGCTATTTTATTGTATCTGTTTGAAGCAAATCGCAAAAAAATTGGAATCTGAATTACATTTTCAAATTAAATTTGCTTATCTGTGCTATTTATTTTAAAAAAAATACAGTATTGTGCTTTTGACATGTATGAAAAAATCCCAAAAATAAGAATATTTAAAAAAAAAAATATAGAAGTGTTAAGAGTTTATTTTTTATTAATTATTCAAATGTAAAGGGAATAAACAAAAGGGAAATCTAAATCAAATTGATATTTGCTTTCAAAACAGAGATTTGTGCAGTATTATATTCAGGTGCATGAGTAATCGATTATATCAAATAGGTGATATGAAAATGATGATCATTATGAAGGTTAAAACAGAGTAATTGAGAAACAGACACTGATGTGCTGGAGGTTTAAAGCTGAGTGAGGAACAGAGAAACTTTGCTACACGGGTGAGGTTGTGGAAGACAGTTTCAATTCAAAGATCATAAATCATGGAGAGACTGATTGCAGCTTAAGACACAAGGTAGTTATAATGCATCCGCAAGGTCTCTCCCATAGGAACATTTCAAAGCAGACTGGAATTTCAAGATATGTCCTCTTCTTCTCAAGAAACATCAAGAAATGGAGGACTGCTGACTAAGGAAACTTAATGCAGCAAATGAAAGACTTTCTTACTTCCTTTCAATATCAGATGTTCTGCAGTGCCATTAGCTCAGAACTGATAGCAATCACTGGCTGAGACCCAGATATACTCATTACTGTTCAGAGAAGTATGGCCAAAAGTGGTCTTCATGGAAGAATTGTGGCCAAAAAGCCATACCTTCAACATGTAAGAATGTAGAACTGAAAAGACAAACAGGTGCAGATGGTGTCTTACCTGGCGGCACCAGTTAGGAAGTTCAAGAATTGCACTAACCTGATTTGGTTGAGTAGAGACACAACCACTAAGGCGTGTAACCAAAGGCTGGCTGCTGCAGAACCTACATTAATAGGTGATGAAAGTTAAAAGATAGGAATCCGCACTGCCAGAGGAAGGAGGATCCCTGAAGATAGATCAAGTTAAAACATCGATTTTTATTTTCTCCGCATTTCGGATTTATTCCAACTACTCCTTCAGGACACAGTCAGTAAAGTACATGAAAGACACGTCATGCTTACTTCCTTTCAATATCAGAAGATGTTAAGCAGTTCCATTAGCTCAGAACTGATAGCAACCGATGGGACCCAGATATAATCATTAGTGTTCAGAGAAGTATAGCTAGAAGTGGTCTTCATGGAAGACTTAAGGCCAAAAAGCCACACCTTTAACATGGAAACAAGGCCAAGCAACTCAGCTATGCAAGAAAACATAAATAATGGGGTGCAAAATAATTGCAGAAGGTGGTCTGAAAAGATGAATCAAAGATTTTTGGGTGTAATAGAAGGCAGTATGTTTGATGAAGAGCTGGAGAGCAGTACAATAAGTGTCTGTATGAATAGTGAGGCATGGTGGACATCCTTGCTATTTTAGCGTTACCTTTTTGCAAATGGAGATGGGGATCTGGTCAGGATTAATGGTGTTCCTAATGCTGAGAAATACAGTTGACAATTATCCAGCATGTAAGAAGATCAGGGAAGCGTCTGATTGGCTCCAAATGTATTCTACAGAATAACAAAAACGGCAAAGACAATGTTATTAAGAACTATCTTCTGTGTAAAGAAGAACAAGGAGTCCTGGAGGTAATGAACCGGCCCCTACAGAGCCCTGATCTTCACATCAATCTGTTTTGGATTATATGAAAATACAGAAGGATTAGCAAAAACAACATCCACAGAAGATCTGTGTTTAGTTCTCCAAGATGTTTGGAACAACCTCCCTGCTGAGTTCATTTAATATCTGTGTATAAGTGTACCTAGAAAAATTGATGGTGTTTTGAAAACAAAACGCGGTCACACCAAATACTGCTATGATTTAGATTTCCCTTTTGTCAGTCACTTTACATTTTGTTGATTGATCAGAATAAACTATTAACACTTGTATTTCATAGTATCATAGTATCATAGTTTTTAAGGTTGAAGGGAGACTCTGAGTCCATCTAGTTCAATCCGTAGCCTAACATGTTGATCCAGAGGAAGGCAAAAAAAAACCCCAATGTGTCAAACAAGCTCCAATGGGGAAAAAAATTCCTTCCTGACTCCACATCCGGCAATCAGACTAGTTCCATGGATCAACACCCTGTCATAAAATCTAATATACATAATTGGTAATATTATATTTTTCAAGAATGGCGTCCAGGCTCTGCTTAATTGTTAGTAGGGAATCACTCATTACAACATCATGCGGCAGAGAGTTCCATAGTCTCACTGCTCGTACAGTAAAGAATCCTCGTCTGTGATTATGATTAAACCTTCTTTCCTCAAGACGTAGCGGATGCCCCCGTGTTCCAGTCGCAGGCCTAGGTGTAAAAAGATCTTTGGAAAGGTCTCTGTACTGTCCCCTCATATATTTATACATTGTGATTAGATCCCCCCTAAGCCTTCGTTTTTCCCAACTAAATAACCCCAAGTTTAATAACCTGTCTTGGTATTGCAGCCCACCCATTCCTCTAATAATCTTGGTCGCTCTTCTCTGCACCCTATTTTTTAGAGCATTCTTACTTTACAGCATTTTTTAAACACCTAACTAAAACCTTGGCGTAGTACCGTATGTTAAAAATTTTTGTGAATAATTTCTTAAAATATCTTTATATCCGTTAGATATGAAACCATGTAAAAGTCTCCTTTTACTTCCTTCTAAGCTCTTGAAAATGAAAGCTGCTCTGTGATTGGTTGAGGCAACACAGGCAGTTTTTCTATTAGACAGCTTGTATAGGGGATGACTTTCAATCTAGAGAATACACCTTTAACAGTAGGTGATGAAGCAGCTCACCTCCTCGCCCTCCCTTCACAATTACCTTTGTCTAGATAAGAGCATGCTCAAGAAATACTTCGAGAGATGTCAAAGTTCAAAGGCCATTATTCTATTTAGAGGTGTATGTGGGGGCCATTCTACTATTTGGAAGGCTATGTGTGGGCCATTATACAGTTTGTGGGGCTATGTGGGGGCCATTATACTATTTGGAGGTCTATGTGGGGGCCAGTATACGATGTGGTGGCCGTTATACAGTTTGCAGGGTTGTGGGGACCATTATAATATTTCGAGGGCCCATAATATAGTTTACAGCCCTATGTGGATTCTATTATACAGTTTCCAAGGCTATGTGGGGGCCATAATTCTATTTGGAGGCTATTATATAGTTTGCAGGGCTAGGTTAGGGCCATTATACAATTTTGAAGGCTGTGAGGGGGCTATTGGATAGGTGTATGGGGCCAGTTATGCTGTTTTGAGTGCTCTGTTGGGGCCATTATTCTGTCTATTAAGTTAGTAATTCTCTAATTTGGCTTACTTAATATAGGACACAGATGGGTTTATATACGGTAAACACTATGCAGTACTCTGCAAATAATGAATATATGATTCCCATTATTGCTACATGTGTAAAAAATGTGTGATACTTAGGTAGCATTTCTTTTCATCCAAAAAAATGTGTAAGTCCAACCAGACCTCAAATAAACAGAATAAGAGATTACAACCTGTCTGGGAAAGATGGGTAGATAAGGGGGCCTGTCCTGTCCTGTTTCTCCTCTGGTTTTTCCCACTTTATTTAGCACAAGGCTTGCACTCATATTTGGAGATATGAATCATTTCTGAAGAATATTTGAGAGATTTAACCTCTGAAAAGTTAAATTCATCCCTGATCTTTATTAAATCTGTTCTGGAGGCTAAATTCCCAAATATGGAAAGTTCCATGCACCTTAAGAGATCAGTCGCCACAATAATATTTAGTAGAAATAACTTGAAAAGGGACAAAATATCAAACAGGTAATTCAGTATTTATGTACTGTATTTATTTGCTGCCTTAACATTTTAGCAGAGAGCAATAAATGGAATGAAACATGGTAAAAAAAAACCAAAAGATTACCGCATTGTAAGATCAATGTGGGCAGGTGATTATTAAAATGAATATCTATCCATATGCTGTTTTTGAACTGTTGTATTGGCAAAGCCCTGGCTTTAAAAATCAGCAGCCAATAAAATCAAGTTTAACCAACGTTATTATTCAAATCAGGTTTTTGTTTTTTGTTTTTTTAAATATCACAATCTGTATTAAAAAAAAATACATAAATAGAAATCTTGAAATTTTCATATTGGCCTCTGGGGCTTTTTTAGAGTAAGTTTATGTTGTTTCATGTGACAGCACATGTACATTATCTGCAATGACCAGACCCCACCCTATCATTGGTATTAAAGCATCAAATGAGCATGTGCAAAAATCAAGGTGTAGGGAAGGTGAGCAGGGTGAGCTGTGACATCATGATTTGTGGATCTTGTGTATATAATTGTTACCTGTAAAGATGAGTGGACCTGTGGAAGTTCAGTTCCTTAGGTTCTGCTGGACTTTAGATAAAGTTTGGTTTGGGACCAGGAGATGACCTGAACCCCAATGAAAGTCACTAATTGGGTAGTTCAAGTCTCCACCCACATGCAGCCAGCCATAAGCAGATCCCTTCCGAGGCCAGGGTTTGTTTTTGTTTGGTGCACACTGCATCCGATCATGCTCTTACCCCCAATGAGAGCCATTCAAACACTACAAGTGGCTCCCACTGGGTTGAGCACTGAGTGTACCCGAGCACAGTGATGCCCATTTGAGTGATTTGCATACATAAAGCACTCGAACTCTGTAATTTGGGAAAAGTCTGTGTTCGGTACGAAAACTAAACACTGAACCTCGGGTTTGCTCAGCTGTAGTTACCTGTGATTCTAATCCTGCCTCTTGTGATAAGGAAACTTCTGTAAACTCTTGCTGAAATTACAGGAAGTTTAAGTCTAAAGCCCAAATGGCCAATATCATGCTCTAGAAAAATAAAAACATTCCCCCAAATTTCGTAAACATACATGTATCATAAATACCTGATTTAAACAATAGGTCATTTTCTGATGATAACTTCCCTTTAAAGGGAATCTGTCAACAGGTTTTTGCTATGTAAGCTTAAGGACAGCATGCTGTAAGAGTTAAAAAACAACTATGCCTTTCTTATGTGTGTGTGAGCTATTGGTTAGTTAAACTAATGGCTTTATTACCCTGTTAATAACATTGCTAGGCCTAGCTGACTCATGCCCAGGAGTCCGACACGCCCCCTTCTGTGAATGACACCTCACAGTCAATGCACAATCTCTATTGAGAGCCTGATGTTTGCGGGGACAGCTCCCTGGGTTCAGCTACATGCTTGAAATTCAATTCTTTGATTGTGTAAGAACCGCTGTAGCCAGTAATCTAAGTGATACACCGTTGGATTCTGAATCTCTTTGCCTTTATTATGATGCTGTTATATGAAGTTGAAAAATCCTGCTGAAGTATTCCCTTTAAGTAAGACTATGTTCACACCAAATGCAGTGTTTACTTGACGTATATGTTGGATAATGCTGAAAATACTTATAGGGTGCTATTGTGTGTATTAGTGTTCTTTTGACACTTTGGCTAGTCGGTATGCCCTTTTTTTTTTACCCATAATGAAAATTGTACTAAGCTATGATACGAAAGTTATCCTGAAAAAAATGTATATTGTTTAAAGCATAAATGACAAATTGCAAATCCAGAATCCAAATCCAAGGTTTCTTAAAACATCTCTTTTATTAGAAAAATATTATTAAAAAAGTCAATTTTCCATGTCCATAAAACCGCATTACAGCAGTGTAAAGGGGAGGACGCATCCCGGATGCATAACGTCCTTAATCTGAAGCTCCAAAAATAAACAAATAGAAATATTGGCATAGGGTCCCTCATATTAAGATACCGAGCACACTACAGGCTGCAGCCCCCAGCCATGCGATTATCTTGGCTGTGTATCAAAATCAGAGGAACCGCATGAGGCTTTTTTTATTTATTTAAATAAAAAATGTAAAAAATTGCATGCAGTCCCCCCTCCCCAAAATTTTGTTACCTAGCAAAGATAAAACCCGACAACTGAAGACTGGTATTCTTGGCGGAGGGCCATGTGAACCTAAAGCATTGGCTGCAACTTACTTGAGTGACGTCACCGCTCATCACAGCTCAATCTCTGCCTTAAGTCCATGGTCATGTTCCAGAGTTGGGATCGTCGTGGGACCTTGTGTGGATTTTGTTGGACCTGGAGGGGTGCTTTTGTGGTTAATAAAGTGGTGAAAGAGGGTGCTTTTTTGCAATTTATTTCAAATAATTTTACATACAGATTAGTAATGGGGGTCTCATAGACCCTTCCCATCACTAATCTAGGGCTTAGTGGCAGCTCTGAGCTGCTATTAACCCCTTATTTCACTGATTGCCACCACACCAGGGAAATCAGGAAGAACAGAGTAATGTTCTGGGATTGTCACATCTAATACTTTGTGGGCCCAGTAAGCATAGGTCTTATCAAGCGTAGAATACCAGACCCCAGCTGTCGGGCTTTATCTTCGCTGGGTATCAAAATTGGGGGGACTGCATGCCGTATTTTTAAATTATTTAAATAATTTAAAAAAAATAAAAAGCTGCATGCAGTTCCTCTTATTTTGATACACAGTCAAGGTAACGCATGGCTGGGGGCTGCAGCCTGTAGCTGTAGGCTTTAGCTCTGCTATGTATCACAATATGGCAATTTTTATTTATTTATTTTTATACCATGATAGATGGACACAATGTCTGTGATTGGAAGCAGTCAGACATGCTGTCACTCGCGGTGGGAGCGCATCTGACTGCAACCAATCACAGATGCCGGTGTGTGAGGAAAGCGGTAAATATGCATGATGCTAGTGAGTGGCCCTGGAAGTAGAAGGAGAACACTGCAAAAATGACATAAAATATGGGCTAAAAACCATGACAAAAATGCAGAAAACCACCAGGAGACTTCTTGCCACAAGATAAGGTTTTGCTGCAGAAAAAGACGCAACAAAAACGCCCTGTGTGAACATTGGCTTACACTACAACAGGTGAGAGTTTCTTGACTACCGTTATTAGAAGGTTCCTGGTTAAATTTAAACCAGTGAGTCACAAATGCTAATATGGTTCATATGATACAAGGATGTAACAGAGCTTTTTGACTCCGATTAAGCCATGCCTTCACTAGTCGAAAATATGTCATCAATGTATCCCTAAGGCTATGACCACAAATTGTGCTGTCCCTCATTATAAGCACAGTATAAACCCACCAGAGGTATTACAAATATGTCCTGGCATGCACTGTTCCCTCTAAACTGTGTGCTCTGGAAATGATACCAGATTCTGCAAAGAGATATACAGTATATCACAAAAGTGAGTACAGTTCTCACATATTTGGAAATATTTTATTATATCTTTTCATGGGACAACACTGATATGACACTTTGGTATACTCTGTTATATAACTGTCAGTGTACAGCTTATATAACAGTGTACATTTACTGTGCCCTCTAAATAACTTAAGACACAGTCATTACTGATAAAATTTCTGGCAAAAAAGTGAGTACACCCCTAAGTGAAAATGGTCAAATTGTGCCCAATAAGCCATTTTCCCTCCCTAGTGTCATGTGACTAATTAGTGTTACAAGGTCTCAGGTGTGAATGGGGAGCAGGTTGTTAAAGTTGGTGCTACCGCTCACACACTCTCTCATACTGGTCATTGGAAGTTCATCATGGCACCTCATGGCAAAAAATTCTCTGAGGATCTGAAAAAAAAATAATTATTGTTCTACATAAAGATGGCCTAGGCTATAAGAAGGTGGCCAACACCCTGCAACTGAGCTGCAGCACGGTGGCCAAGACCATACGGTGGTTTAATAAGACAGGTTCCACTCAGAACAGGAATCAGCTTAATTGACCAAATAAATTGAGTGCACATGATCAGCATCATATCCAACCAAAGGTTGTCATTTTAAAATAGATGTACAGGAGCTGCCAGCAGTGGTTAAACGGGTGGGGGGGGGGTCATCCTGAATGTGCTCAGACCATAAGCCACCCACTGCATAAAATTGGTCTGCATGGTTGTTGCCCCAGATAGAAGCCTTTTTTTAAAGATGATGTACCAGAAAGTCCACAAACAGCTTGCAGGAGACAAGCAGACTAATAACATGATTTACTGGAATCATGTCCTGTTGTCTGAGACCAAAATAAACTTGTTTGGTTCAGATGGTGTCAAGCATGTGTGGCAGCAACCAGTTGAGGTATGCAAAGAGAAGTGTTTCTAGCCTACATTCAAGCATGGTGGTGGGAGTGTCACGGTTTGGGGCTGTGTGAGTGCTGTCGGGTTTTGGGAGCTTCATTGAGGTAACCATGAATGCCAACATGTACTATGATATCCAGAAGCAGAGTATGATTCACTCCCTTTAGCAGTATTCCAACATGATGATAACAACCCAAACACACCTCCAAGATGACCACTGACTTGCTTAAAAAATTGAGGGTAAAGGTGCTGAACTGGCCAAACATGTCTCCAAATCTAAACCCTATTAAGCATCTGTGGGGAATCCTCAAACACAAGGTGGAGGAGTGCAAGATTTCTAACATCCACCAGCTCTGTAATATCATCGTGAAGGATGGTAGAGGATCCTGCGTCTCCTATGAAGCTCTAGTGAACTCCATGCCCAAGAGAGTAAAGGCAGTGCTTGAAAATAATGGAGGCCACACAAAATATTGACACTTTGGCACTTCAGTGTTGTCCCATAAAAAGATATCATTCAAAATTATCAAAAATGTCAGGGTGTACTCTTTTTTTGTGATATACTGTATTTGTAATAGGGCTTATCAACCTTCAAGATTGCTCAGTTTATAGGGAACATTGCTGGCATGTACTTTTGACTTTGAAAGGGTTCTCAAAGAATGTGATTAAAAAAATGGCCACCTTCACATATTTCAAGCTGCTGTTCTTCTAAGCCATATGTAAGTATGGATTGCAGCCTGAAGAAATACGGCTTGAGTTGAGACATGTGTCTCAACTGTCACGGGAGCAGCATTGTGAACAAACATAACTGATTTGCTGACATTGTGCAGGGCTGTAGTAGGAGAAAAAGAAAACTTCTCTTAAGCATTGTTTCTTCAGGATGCAGACTGAAGTGACATGGGGGTGGACAGGTTAAGCTTGAAATATGTGATGATAGAAAATGTTCAATTATAATCAACTTCTCAAAGAACTCCTTAAAATCATTAGACTCTGTAGGCTACACTTTTGCTTGGTCTACTAATAAATTTGTAGCCCCTCCAAAAAAAAAAAGTATTGAGTGCCTTCACAATTTCACAATTTTTTTTGTTAGAATTGTAAAACAATTTTCTTTCAATGTTCCTGTTGACTAAAAGCGCCAAATGATGGGTTGACATTTTCTGAGATCATTTTTCAAAATGTATGCACTATTGCAATGAAATATGACACTACAATATACATAAAACAAAATTTAATATTAACAGATAGTCACTGCTCATCTTCCCCCTGCACAATGGCCACTGCAGAGATCACAGAGAATGCTTAGAAAACTCTCTCATAGACTTCATAAATAGGGATGGGTGAACCCGAAATGTAAAGTTCGGGGTCCGTACCAAACACATGGTGTTCTTGCACACGACCCTGAACACGAGCTTTCTGGGACATTCGTGTTACAGTTCGTGTAACCGTTCGAGTCCAGTGGCTGTTAAAAAAGCACGTTATTAAAAAAACAGTATGATCATACTTACAGGTCCTGCGACGTCCTGCAGACTCTATCTCCCACCACTTCTGCTTCCGCGTCCGTCTGGTTATTGCTGTTCCCCCCGGTAAGCACCCTTGGCTAAAATAACCTACCGTGATGTCATACCCATGTGACCAGTCACGTGTGAATGTTGTATTACTTCATTGGCTACAGACTGGTCATGTGAGTATGACGTAATTACAGGTCCTGGTGCACCGTGATGCGAGTGTCATCGCATCACGGCGCACAATCTCCTGACGGCAGCGGGTCAGCTGTATGTAATTCCACAGCTGAAGCGCTCCTGTCGGGAGAGTGGGGTTATGCAATGTGAGATGCAAGTACAATCATCCCCTCACTGTCAGCCTGCTGTATCGCTATGTGCAGAGTGTTGTAGCAGACCTGACATGGCTCTCTGTGCTTCTCACTGTGTATTGACACTGTCTGTGCACAGTAATGAAGCAGAGTTGACATTGTGCTTTGCTTCTCACTGTGTATAGACTGTGTCTGCAGAGAGTGATGAAGCTGACTTTGCTGTCCCTGCGTATTACGTCGGACTAAGGATTTTTTTATAATAAAGGTGGAGTCTCTAAATGTTTTTTTGTTTTATTTCTAATAAAATAAAATTCTCTGTGTTTGTTTTTTTTACTGTTTCCTATAAATTCATGGTGGCCATGTCTAATTTGGAGTGACACCATGAATTTCGGGCTGAGTGCCATCTGAGAATACAAAGCTGGTATTAACCCCTTTATTACCCAGTGAGCCACCGCCATCACGGCCGCTTGATGAGCCGGGTAAAGCGCCTGGAAATGGCACTAAGAAACAATGCACCATTTCCAGGGGTGGCTGCAGGCTGCCGAGAATCCCACCACCCAGCTGCCTGGCTTTACTTGACTGGTAATCAGAATACAGCGTGAGCCCACGCATTTTTTTTAAATTATTTTTTTAAATAAAAAAAATGAATGTGCTTCCCTGTATTTTGATTGCCAGCTAAGGTAACGCCAGGCAGATGGGGGTGGTAGCTTGTAGCCGTCTGCTTTATCTGCGCTGAGAATCAATTATACCTCGGAGCGCTACGTCATTTTATTTAATGAGTTATTTATTTTTACAGTACTGTGATGTCAGGCAATCAAAATACAGGGAAGCCCATTTTTTTTAGTTATTTAAATAAATAATTAAAAAAAAATGCGTGGGCTCCCGTTGCAGTTTTTGTATTTCTAGCTAAGGGTAATCCAAGCAGCTACGGGCTGCTAACCCCAACTGCTTGGTGTTACCTTCACTGGCAATGGAAGATCCAGGGAAGCATTTCTTTTAAGTTTTTTGCCAAAAACTAAAAAAAAAAATGAGATGGGCTTTGCCATATTTTTGTATGCTTGCCGGGTACAGTAGGCAGGTACGGGCTGCCCCCAACCCCCAGCTGCCTATTTGTATCGGGCTGGGAACCAAAAATATAGGGAAGCCTTTTTTTTAATTATTTCATGAATTTCATGAAATAATTAAAATAAAACAACATGGGCTTTGCCCCATTTTTGTGTCCAGCCAGGTACAACTAGGCAGCTGGGGATGGAATCCTGAGTGCAAGTTGACCCAAGCTTTCTGGGCCCCCCCCCCCGCTGCGAATTGCAGTCTGCAGCCACCCCAGAAAATGGTGCTTTCATAGAAGCGCCATCTTCTGGCGCTGTATCCAACTCTTCCAGTGGCCCTAGTGACGGGTGGCATGCTAGGTAATAAGGGGTTAATACTAGCTTTGTTTTACTAGCTAGTATTAAGCCAGAGATTCTTAAGGGGGAACACACAACAACATCGCTAACAAGATGTTGTTGGGGGTCACGGAATTGGTGACGCACATCCGGCCTCGTTAGCGACATTGTTGCGTGTGAAACACACGAACGACTGCTAACGATCAAAATTACTCACCATATCGTTGATCATTGACATGTCGTTCTAATCTCAAATATCGTTGCTGTTGCAGGACGCAGGTTGTTTGTTGTTACTGCGGCAGTACACATTGCTATGTGTGACAGTGGCAATGAGAAAGGAAGGAGGTAAGCGGGATATTCCGGCCGCTCATCTCCGCCCCTCCGCTTCTATTGGGCAGCTGCTTAGTGACGCCGTTGTAACGCCGAACGAACCTCACCCTTAGAAAGTAGGCGGTTCACCGGCCACAGCGGCGTCGCTAGGCAGGTAAGTATGTGTGACGGGGACTAACGATGTTGTGTGCCACGGGCAGCGATTTGCCCGTGACGCACAACCAACGGAGGCGGGTGCTTTCACCAGTGACATTGCTAGCGATGTCGCTGTGTGTAAAGTGGCCTTTAGTGTCATGCAAGTTTGACCCGGTCATTAAGAATCTCCAAAAAAAGGGTTAAAAAAGACACCACACAGAGAAAAAATACTTTATTAGAAATAAATACACAGACACACTTAGAGACTCCATGTTTATTACTCCCTCTCACCCCTCCACGATCCTGGTCTTCAATCTTCTTTCTCCTTCAACCCATGCAGCTCTGCTACATCAGACAGCATTGCATGGGAGGAAGAACTCTGCTGCTCCTCGTGCAGTCTAATCACTCAATGAGTAAGTAGAGGCTGCGGGTAGTAACCTGACAGGTGGGTTACTCTAGCAACGATGATCTCCGATCACCTGATTCCCGGCGCCGCTATTCACCGGCTGTGGCAGCCAGTCCCTGCATGTAGGCTGACTCTATAAAGAGCGCCGACATGCAGGGATGGAGAGCCAGACATGTGCCCAAGCTTCTCGCCGGTGCATGGCACTCGCCAAGTATACTGAGTACGGAGATGCTCGGGCGAGCACCGCATACCGGCGAGATGCACTGACAGGACCTAGCATGACGTCATAGCCATGTGACCAGTCTGTAGCCAATGAGATAATACACACATGACTGGTCACATGATTATGACGTCACGGAAGGTCCTATCATCAGTGCTGGTTACCGGGAGGGCATAGCGATGATCGGAAGGAGAAGCAGCGGGAGACAGAGTCTGCAAGACACGTCGCAGGACCTGTAAGTATAATGACAATGTTTATTATTAACTATATTCTTTATTTTACAGCCCCCCCCACAGCCCATCCCATAACTGTAAAGTCCAAGTTCGGTGTTCGGACACAAGTTCGCGTTATAGCAGAACCCGAACGCGAACTTTACAAAACATTTGGGCGAGTCTCCCGAACACCGAACATCGGGGGGTTCGCCCATCTCTATTCATAAAAGCTCTTCAGATTAGGGGACTCCAATAATTCATGCTGTACAGCACATCTTGGTTATAAGCAGTCAAAAATTGTTGCCCCCATAACCATGTACAAAAAAAACCCAACATTAGAAAAAATCTAAAAATAGAAAAAAAATATAAATTACAAGAAAAGAATATATATTGTTATCTGGCTTTATCGTGTTTCCAGGGTATATAATATTTTTTTTGCCCCGAAAGATGCCCCAGGGCTTGTTTTCAGGGGATGTCTTATATTTTCTCATGAACAACAATCCACATTTATTATTGAACAAAAAAATTAAAATTTATTCAAATATAATTCTGTCATCACATTTTCATCAACATTTTGTGTTAATCCTATTAATGGTTCAGATGCACATTTTCTTATCTGATTTTCTATTCTCATGATGCAGAACCTATAGTGGTGGGTACAGACCATATTTACAAAGGTTTAAATTACCTATTTACATTTATTATTCTCTATGTACTGCTGTGTTTACCTCCAAAAGAAAGCAGACACCCCTTAAAAGAATCACACTTACCAGACCCCAAAGAATTAGAGTTGGGAAGTGAATGGGCTCTCACATACAAATTTGCATCGCTGTCAGGTCTCCCTGCGTTCTACAGCTGTTGGCTCCCCCTGGTGACAGAAAGCAGTAAAAGTGAAACAAGAAGAAATGATTCAGCTTTCAGATTTTTTTTCCTTTATAATAAAATTCACCTTTATTGGTAATTTCTTTAAAATCATCCAAGAAAATATCGCATGATTCATGAGTAATATAGCAGGTCCATAGGAGATGAAAGGCTCAAACCAGAGGCG
Source organism: Anomaloglossus baeobatrachus (assembly GCF_048569485.1). NCBI lineage: Eukaryota > Metazoa > Chordata > Amphibia > Anura > Aromobatidae > Anomaloglossus > Anomaloglossus baeobatrachus. The sequence continues at coordinate 86,806,946 of NC_134354.1, read as the reverse complement.
TTTAGAGTGTAACACTCTTAGACTTGGTGAATGTGAACAGTCGGTGTAACAGAGGTCTCTGAAATAGTCAATTGATTAGTAAATCAAGCACATTTGACACCTGACTGAACCACACCTATGCCATATACTAGAAAAGGTTTCTAAATACACTAAAAAATATATAACATTCACAAGACAATACAATATACAAAGATAAAATTATTATTATTTTTTTTATATATATATATATATATATATATATAGGAAGCAGTATGACTTGCACTGAGTGATACTGATACCCGATCTGTTTATGAGAGTTGCATTGCAGCTGGAATGGTGAGTGAAATGATAACGACGCAGATCTCTGTTTGAGAGTCTATTCACAATCAACACTTTCCAACTGTGATTATTTGGGGTCTGGTGAGTGCAAATTTTTTTTTTGGGGGGCAGATGTCTGCTTTCTTTTGGGGGTGTCTGTTTTCTTTTGGGGATGTCTGCTTTCTTCTGTGAAGAGTCCTGCTGGTATTCTTTAACTGTTTAGCTGCTTGGACACTTCCTTATGAAACCGCAACTAGGGCTTATTTTTGGTGTAGGGCTTATATTTTAAGCATACAAACAGCCCAAAAAATCCTTCTATGTCTTATTGTTGGGTAAACAGGGTACTTTTAGTAGATAAGTGATACATTCATTTAAAGTGTTTGTGCCAGGATATGCAACCTTGGAACCCCGCTCTGGGATATCCCTGATAGCAAATGTATATGGAGTCATTCTAGATGTACATTACAAAATCCTTGAAGAAGTTTGAAGAATAAACAATTAGATGACAAATTCTGGTTTATGATTGAGACATCATATGCTTTAGGCCTATGTGACACAGAAAATTCATCATAAAAGTTATCGACCTTCGAAATTAATCTTTAGAAAACCATTATTATAGTATTTGAGGCTCCCAATAGTAGTATTCTGTTATCGTTAGTACAACTATATTAATAAGGGTTGACATACTGTCTACATAAAATGTCTTCCATGGTATTTATTACCTTTCTGAAGTTATATTCATAATTTACTGCAGCCAATTTCTTCTATCCAAGACTTGTAAATATCTGTTCACCTCTTTGACCTCGGTAAGTAACACATTCAACTTTAAGATCAGTCCCCATAAAGCATTTTACTTGATAAAACCTTCGTCATCGAGCCATTTTCAAAGGTGCAGAATTTGAAACTCTGGTGTGGTCTTCCAGCAGATGTACTGTCTGGGGAGTCAATTTCCTCTGGAATTTTGCAGTTAAGCTCCTACATCTGCCGTGTGTGAATTTGGAACCTTCCTTGACCACAAGTCCACAGATACCAGTATGTGAGAAATGAAAGTATTGTCCCAGAGCATGAATCAGGCGCCAAGTTTACAAACTACTCTTTTTCTTACGTTCTAAATGATTTTATTCGCTAAAGCGACTCGGATAATATTTGTTTAAATCCTAAAAATAGATTGTAATGCCTTCTATTAATACGAGGGACATAAGATTACGCCTTTATGTGTAATGTGTAAATATTAGACGTCTGTACAGTCACATTCCTATAATCCAGCAACAGCAGAATGTAAGATGCTCTGGACTATCAGACATCCTCCATTAGTCAAAAAACTTATCGGCACAGAAAAGTTTAAAAAAAACTCATTGGTATACTTTATTTAATGAAGAAAGCTCAAAATAATATTGTATCACACCATAATCTATTACTGTTCAGACTTTTTTTTTTTGCTTCCATAAAAAAGAAAATTATGTTTAACATGTCTGTTTGATTTGGTTTTCATGTATTTCTGTCCCATATATTCACTTTTATCAAAAGTGTGGCATTCATTTTTATCATATAAAAAAATAATAATTGAAAAATTGAAAATATCAAGCTTCTGGAAACTGAAAATGCCCTAAATTAATTTTCATGAATTGACTGGGCAGATGCTGCCAAATCCAGTCCTGCCCATGATCTTCCCACTTTGGCTGAGTTGGCTAGGATTGGCATAAAAACACTAAAAGTCACAAATTTTGCCAGTTTCTAAAGTGTGTTATGCCAGTTTTCGAATATAAACATTTTGATGTGTCGGCCCCAAAGTTTTTACTAAGCAGATCAGCTTTAAAACAGAAATAAAGCTTGAAATATTACTTCAAAACAATTGAAAGCCTCTTCCTGTCTTCCTGTTAATTTTGCATTGTAATATGACTTTATGGCCATTAAAGTTGAGCAAGTACCTAACTATTCGTACTCGCTATATGTGACGCCCCAGGGCAGTGGGATACTCGGTCTCGGGCGTGTGGCGAACAGGGGAGTCGTGGTCGCGGCCAATGCCTGATTCCGTGACCCCGAGGGTTGATGTGAAAAAAGTGGAAAAAGAAAAGTAAAATAAATAAGAGTTTTTGACTACGCCACTTGCGAGTTCCGACTATTTTGTAGGAGCCGCCGCTGCGTGATCTTCCTGGGGCGGGTAGTATAATGCAGCTCAGGTGTTCTGGCCCTTCGCAAGTAGGGCTAGGCCCCGGAAGAGGATAATGGTGGTTGTAGTGTGCAGTGTGAGCTGATGATGCACCAATGTACAAAGGATTCAAGCCACACAGGGACTGCAGTTTAAACTGGTTTTTACGCACTGTTCTGGTACCAGTGCCCTGGTGGTGCTGGTTTTCAGGTGTTCCCTCACCCTTTGTTCCCAGTGCCAGTTAGTGATCTGGTGAGCTGTCCTCTGTGCACACTTTGGTTTTTGGTGGGTCACCGTGGCCTAAAGCTTCCTGGAATCCCCTCCGCTTCACAGTCTTTACCTGTATAACAGGCAGCCTGGACAATTTAATGGGCTGGACTCCTGTCCCTGTCCCCGGTCCCCTCCTTGCTGCTTTGTTCCGGACACTCAGTTTGGTAAGGGACCCTGATGATCCCCTCACCTGGCAGATTTAACAGGTAGCTTGAAGCATACTCCCGTTCAAGGGTTTTGCACCCTGCCTGTGCTGGATGCTGTGAGTCCTGGTCCCACACTCCTCTGGCAACCCTGGGTTCCTTAAGCACTGGTTCCTTACTCCACAGCAACTCTCCTCTTTTTTAGCTCCAGTTCTTTCTTCAGGTTTTAACACCTTTCTCCTCACTTTTTCTCATGTCCTCCTCACTCCTAACTGACGTCCTCCTTGCTCTTAACTGACTTCAGTCCCCGCTCTCTGTTCAAGTCCAGCCCCTCCCCCTCCCTAGGCGGCTTCCATCAGGCCCGTCTCTAAGCTGTCTCCAGGCAGGGAAAAGGGGTTGTGTGTTTGTGTGTTGTGTTGTCACCGGCACTGGTATTCCAGCTTTGGGTTGTCCACAGGTTACATATTCTGTGACACCTGATACCTCAGGGGTGCTACACTATACTCATAAAGAATAGTGTCTAATACTCACGTATTCATTCCCAATAGCATGTGTAATGCAATTCAATGGAGAAAACTCGCAAAGTAATCAGTAACCCAAATGCCATACTATTCGTGCGAGTAGCAAATAGTGCAGCATTCGGGTTACTTGTTACTTTGCGAGTTTTCCCCATTGACTTGCATTGCACACGCTATTCGGAATGAATACGAGTATTAGACAATACTCGTTATGTGTATACACTTAGTACAAATAGTTAGGTACTCGCTCAACTCTAATGGCCATATGTTCAGTCTATCGTGATTTTTTTTTCTGATTCAGGTTTTGAAAAACATTATGTGGGAGATCAGAAAGTGTTTGGTGGGTTTGTCTCCAAGTATGCAGCCAATTACTTTAATTAAATTAAATTTTATCCATTTGTGTTACAATTTTTCATAGACCTGAAAGTCTTCAGGGTACTAAAGTAGCAGTCTTCATTGTATAGAGTATATGTTGGGAAGCGCTGTAGTGTGACCTTTCTTTTAATATAGTATAATATATTTGATCTATTGACAATTACTCTCACATGTAGTTTGTCTTCTACGTGCAGCTCCACATATCCAGGTTTTCTCATTTACTGCAGTGTGTACATCTTCTTTGGGTGTACACTTCCTTGTATTTCTATCTGAGCAATGGTGTATTCTACAATTTTTTTAACTTTTAAAAAGGGGCTAAATGATTTCCTCAGTACACACATTGTCAGTTATAAATGATTTAGTGATGAAATGTATACCTGATTTCTTGCATTATAAGACGCACTTTTCGTCTCAAACATTTGGGAGGAAATTGAGTGGTGCGTCTTAAAATCTGAATGTAGCTCACCGGGGGGTGATGGAACAGAGTCTCAGGAGGCAGGGCAATGCTGTCCCGCTCTCTGCGGTGCTGCTCTGTGCGGCGGACGGTTCTGCTCTGTGCTGCTCTGTGTGGTGGGTAGCGAGGTACGGGCCATTCTGAAGATGTCGACGGTAAGGACTTTCAAACAATGGCACTCAGATTCGGCGCGTGCGCAGATGGAGCTCTCGGCTCAAGCTCTCATCTGCACACGCGTCGACTCTTGCCGCCATTTCTTTGAAGCCCTTACTGCCGACATCTTCAGAATAGCCAGTGTCTCACCGCTCGCAGCGAGCACCAACTGCCCCAGGACAGAGCAGCTCCAGCTGCCCCAGGACAGAGCAGCTCCGGCTGCCCCAGGACAGAGCAGCTCCGGCTGCCCCAGGACAGAGCAGCTCCGGCTGCCCCAGGACAGAGCAGCTCCAGCTGCCCCAGGACAGAGCAGTGCTGGCTGCCCCAGGACAGAGTATTGCTGGCTGCCTCAGGAAAGAGCAGCGCTGGCTACACCAGGACAGAGCAATGTCAGCTGCCCCTGGAAGGAGCAGCACTGGCTATACCAGGACAGAGCAGCATCGGCACCCCAAGCACAGTGCCGTAGCCCGCAGTGAGTATCTGGGACCACCTCTGCACCATGCTTGCAGCATTGCCGTACTCTTGTACCGCCCCTGCCTCTTGTGACCCCTGCTGCCACCCCACCTCCCTGGTAAGACATCACCGGATTATAAAACTGACCCCATATTTTTTTTACCTTTTTTTATCTCTAAATTTGGGGTGCGTCTTATTAAACAAAAAATATGTTAATTGATGGAGAAAGGGTAAACTAGATGGACCTAGGTCTTTCTTCAACCTATATTACTAAATTGTTGTTTCCGATATGTGAATCATTCAGTATAGGAAACATCTCAGGATATTTGCTAATTATCTGCAGAACTCACAGGTATTGTCTCCAGATAACCGGTCACAAGAAGGACTCTGGACACAAATTTTGGAGTGGGTGAAATACCATGGGAAAAGCAATGTAATCTCCACTGTTCCCAGCAAAGTTTGCTAAATGTCCTTCATGATGATCTGGAATGCTGTTAGAGGAACAGTCTGTGGCCACATGAGAAAAGTAAGGAACATTTCGATATGTATGAATAAACATGATAAAAATATAAACTCATGCCAACAATGGGATAGATTTACTGCTGCCTCACTAACAGCTCAGCTCAAAATTCCAGATCTGTCAAGGAGGCGACATATCTCACCCATCAGAAGGGGCTCTCACCAATAACTTCATGTCATTCTATTTGTAAAAACATTGGTGGCGTATCACTAGGATATGTCACCAAGATCAGATGCAACCAACACTGATCGCTAAAGTAAAGTGGCATTGGCATTTTTTTTCATATCGGGGCCATTATAGTTGTTGAATGACCATGTTACCCTAAAAAAAGCCAAATGGTGCTAAATGTGTACAGCCCTTTCGGAGAGCCATTACAACTTCATCCAAGCAATCATTTGGAGGACACCAGTCAGGACACAGTGATTGGACATCGATGGCATATGACAGTGACATACCACCAATATGAGCAAACTCTTTAATAATTTGAGGTTGCTTTTACATTACAAGAATTTCCACTTTTAATTTGCAAAGTACCTTATAGAGAGTGTACATACAACATTTATATATCCTCAATACCAAATTTCCGCAGGCACCGAGATCAGCGGGATGCCGGGTGTTGGACCCCGGCCAATCAGGCATTGATGACATATCCTTAGGATATATTCATTTTTTTGTGAATTTTAACCATCAAAGCTTTTTAGCAAATTTGCAGCAATTCAATTCTTTTAACGGTTTTGCAGCATTTTTCACCCATTCAAATGAATGGGAAAAACACAAGAAAAAAATAAGTAAAACAAATGCAAGGATGTAACATTGCTTATTTCTTGCCAACCCCTCTGGTTTTTGGTGCAGAAAAATCAGCTTTAGATATTCCAGGGTGCACTGTGTGTATTTCAGGTGGGTGCCACCTAAAATTCGCCTAAAAAGGCTGCAAAAGTGCCACATAAAAAAAAATCAGCAATTTAAAATCAACACTGCTGTGCACATTCCTTATGATACATCTTTTAACCCTGTAGAAACCTTGGAGCAGTTTAAAAATGTGACACCCTCATTCTTATCAGTATGGAGTAAGAGACGCCGGCAACTTTGCCTGGGAAACTTGGCATCTAAAAGACGTTGTGTGAACATATCCTAAAGGGTACTTTACACTCTGCGATATCGGTATCGATATCGCTAACGAGCATACCCGTCCCCGTCGGTTGAGTGTCACGGGCAAATCGTTGCCCGTGGCGCACAAAATCTCTAACACCCGTCACACGAACTTACCTTCCCTGCGACGTCGCTCTGGCCGGCGATCCACCTCCTTTCTAAGGGGGCGGTTCGTGCGGCGTCACAGCGACATCACACGGCAGCCATGCCGCCCACCTCCTTCCTTCCTCATTGCCAGTGGACGCAGGTTAGGAGATGTTCATCGTTCCTGCGGTGTCACGCATAGCGATGTGTGCTGCCGCAGGAACGACAAACAACATCGTACCTGCAGCAGCACCGATATTAAAGAAATGAACGACCTGTCAACGAGCAATGATTTTTCACGTTTTTGCGCTCGTTGTTCGTCGCTCCTTGGTGTCACACGCTGCGAGGTCGGTAACGGCGCCAGATGTGCGTCACTAACGACGTGACCCCGATGATATATTGTTAGCGAAATCGCAGCATGTAAAGCACCGTTAAGGGTACGTGCACACACTACAGAAATTTTCTGCACCAAAGAAACAAACCTTGTGGCCGAAAAACGTACCAAAAAACGCATGTGTTTTTGGGTGCGTTTTTTAGTGAATTCAATGGCTGGAAGGGCTAAAAAACACAAGGAAAAAACAATTGGCAAGCTGCTTCTTTTTCTGCACCAAAACTGCAAGGACAAAATAAGCAACGTGCGCACCGAATAAAATTATCATTGACTTTGCTGGGATGATGATACACATGCAGATTTAGGCCTCAAACTGAAACTGCATGATAAACTGTACCGAAAACTGCACCATGCGCACAGGGCCTAAGGCAGATTTATAAAACAAGTGTAAAAGAAAAACTTTCTTGGTTGCCTATAGGAACCAATCACAATCCAGCTTTCAAGTCTCCAGAGCAAAGCACAAAATGTATGCTGTTGTGTGATTGGTTTCAATGGGCAACAAAGGCTTTTGTTCAAAGTTTCTCTGCTGTATTATATTTACAGATGTATATAAAGTGAAGAATATGGCTCAAATTCACAAATAGTTTTTACTGGAATTGTGGAACAATAGTGGCTACACCAGAACAAAATGTTTATGGTTTTTATGGCAACTTTGGACAGTTCTGTCAACTTTTTGAGAAGTAAATGCATAATTGGGAAGGGGCATGGCCATGTGAGGCCAACAAATTCTTCCTAACAAAAAAAGTGCGGTAATATGGCACAGATGTTCTCCAGTCCCTGGTATTTTTTACGCTGGAGAACCTCTGAAGGTGAGGATGTCTGAGCTGTCTTCCTGGCCCTGCTCCTGACTAGCCCTCATCTTATACTCCTTTCGCCCTTCCCTAGAGGAGGGCCGGGACAGGAGTGTGATTAAACCAACAGAAATAAACAAATAGGGGAAAACAAAACTGTAAATCACAGCATGTTCACACAAAGATATAAGACAATATATGGTAAAGAGGAAAATAAGAGCACCAGGCAATATAGTCACCAGCAGGACTGGGACACAAAAGCACACAGACCAAGGCCAACACAGCAATAAATGATAGTCGGTATGGGAGACAGATTCCACCATCTTAAAAAGGCAGAGAGCAAATGTGATAGGTTTACAACAACATGGGATCCCAGAGGTAACCAGCAGTCTAGCAGAGCTTAACTCATGTTAGCTTGACCATGAATGAACACACAACTGATCGACACCCATGCCTGCCTGTGTAGCTCAGAATCACCAGAGAAACCATAGGGTAGAGTGTCAGAATCTGTAGTGTAAACAGCGTCTGATTTCACCATAACAATCGGGAAGTTTTGAGCAAAACTCCTCGTGACAATACCTCATGAATTGGCACATATAACTCTGGATGATCCTTCATCGATACTGATGAGTAAAATACAAGTATATAGTGTAGCTTGACTTGTAGCCTACTGCGTACCATTAATAGTGTGACTGATCGATGGTACAGTCCACCAAGTCAGTTTTACCTTACATATGTAAAGCTTTGATAAAATGATAAACCAGCAAGTTTTGCACTTAGTTTTGGCAGTTTCTGAAAACATTCTATTTCCTTGTTCCAAAGGGCGGCTCCATTTTTCGGTGAAAGTTCTTTACTAAATCTTATTAACAAAATAGATGTACTTGGTTGTGGTTTTGGAAGGCTTTACTGAGAAATTGACATTAAAAGCAGGATTAAGGCAGAAATGTAAACCATTTTTGTATGAACATAGATGACTGTGGAATGCAGCACTGAGCCAGATGTCAGCATCTACTTATTGTGCTGGAAATGACAATGTCAAATTGCTTGTCTGGTGTAAATTCTTGAAATTTAGCGGAACGTACAGATTAATGATGGTTAAAAGATCATAGACACCTTTGATATGGTAAAAAAATATTTTACATATGTTAGTAATTATATTTAGTTAATAAAATTTCATTGACAGTTTCAGTGTGATATCTTCATTCCATCATTCATGATCAGACACCTTGATATTCAGTTTGACGCCTGTTCCAAGTTTGGGATTTTCCAGTTCCAATCAAGCCCACTCATTTTTTTAAAAGAAGGCGAGGTTAAAATGTGTTGGACATGACCATGGGTACCTGACAAATTCATCTTAATTCATGCCACAGAATGTATGACAGAAATGTACTCCTGCCCCTACCTGTTGTACATTTCTGGTGGAGCAGGACAGATGAAAGATGCTCTAAATTCATTAAAGAGGCAGACAAATTTTAATAAATTTGGAGCCTTTAATGATGAGATGCTCTCTTCATTAAAGGGAACCTGTCAGGTGCAATATGCACCTAGAGCCACGAGCAGTCCTGGGTGTATATTGCTAATCCCTGCCTAACTGTCCTGGTATGTAGTAGCATAGATAAAGAGATCATTAGAAAAAATATTTCTAAAGATCTTTTATCATATGGTAATGAGTGCAGGGACTAGTCGCACAGGCGTTAGTTTCCTTGGCTAGAAGGCCCCCTTAGTATGTAAGCACACCCCAATATATATATATATATATATATATATATATATATATATATATATATGTATATATATATATATTTGAAATAAAGGTTGTAGACCAGCTCACCTGTCTGAGCTCAAGCCCCGGCGGCCTTGTTCTCCTTATTGCACGGACCCGAAGTGGGAGACTTCCAAGATATGTAGAACAACATGAAGAAGGATCCAGCAAGGCAGAATGACTCCAAAGGGCACCAAAAGTTGTTTTTTTTATGTCCATACTGCATATACCTTGCGCTTAACAACTTGTCAAGAGCTCTGGAATTTTTGATTCTTAGATAATAAAGTCAGAGAAAAAAAAAAACAAAAAACTTTCGGTGCCCTTTGGAGTCATTCTGCCTTGCTGGATCCTTCTTCATGTTGTTCTACATATATATATATATATATATATATATATATATATATATATATATATATATATATATATATATATATATATAAGGATGGACAAATGTAAACTTTAATATACTTTCTACTTTTTTTAAACACTTTTACATTGCTTTTTTAGCCTCCCTAGGACCTTTGAACTGTGATTATTTGATTGATTATACTATTTACTGCAATACCTTAGCAAAGCTGTATAAAGCTAAATCATGGTACTCCTGTGAAGCTTATCCCATGGCTGTGCTTCACAAGGGAGCTAACATTGCAGTTATGTGGCTGTGATGGCTGTGATGTTAATCCATTAATTTCCCATTATGGTGAGGGCGATAGCAGCTGGTGCACATGTGTAACACTAGTGACTTAATTTAAATATTGAAAGATATAATCCAGCTGGGTGCAACAACGGTGTTTCTTTATTTGTGCAAGGACAGACAGTGCACAAACTAACCTTTATGCGTTTCTGGCTCAACACCCTTAGTCATAGCCAGAAACGCGTAAATGTTAGTTTGTGTACTGTCTGTCGTTGCACAAATAAAGAAACACCGTTGTTGCACCCAGCTGGATTATATCTTTCATTGTTTGCTTCGCGGCCAGGGCAAGGCCGATATCCGAGTCTGGGGGACGGTGAGGTCAGGTGGCGGTGAGCTGGATTTTCAGGATTAATTTAAATATGTTGGTGTCAGAGATTGACAGCGGTACTTACATGCTTACAGGGTTCTTCCCATCTCCAAGATCCTATCCCAATATGTAGTAGGTGTAATAATAATAATAATAATATTAGCAAATACCTCCAATTAGAAATGTAGTATAGTTCTTCGGATTCACTGTGTTGCTTACCTCATGTGCAGGGCATTGTAGAACCTTAGGTATCCATGGTTACGACCATGAGCAACTAACTATCTATACTATATGTGTGGTCGTATCTATGTATACCTAAGGTCCTGCAATGCCCTGAACATGAGGTAAGCGACATAGTGAATCAGAACTATACTACATTTCTAATTGGAGGTATTTGCTAATATTATTATTATTACACCTACTACATATTGGGATAGGATCTTGGAGATGGAAATACCCCTTTAAACTGCAGCAATTCTTTTTGGTTTGGGGTATTCCACGGATAACGATGAGGGAAAGAAGTTTAGAGCTTTTTTATTGTTGATCCTTTTGTTGTCAAGAGAGATAATCTGTCATCGGAGATTTTGGCATGGTTTACCCCTTCTCTGACTTTGCCCATTCAGAACATATCAGCACTATGTGATAACCAGACATGAATGGCTATGGAGAGACAGAACTGTATCACCCAACAACTATCAGATGAGCATGGCCAGATAAAGACAGACATTACATTGACTATAACTTGAATTGTAATTACATTTATAGGTTTTATTGCCTCAGTTTCCAAAAATTACCTTTATGGCATATCCACAAGTCTGAACAATACAGATGTAAACTGTCATATTCTCATCACTTACGAAAATGTTGTTGCACCACCCATTTTTTCACTGACACTTTATCATTGCATTTTTTAAGCCAGGCACTATGGTGGCCACATATCTCTTGTCTTATGGAAGTGGTAAACTGTAGCGCAGAGGACCGCAAACAAATGAGAACAGACTCCTACTCTAAAGGCCTGATTCATCAAAGAATTGTGGTGTAAAAGCTTTGAATGGTCACACACATGTAGGTGCAACTCAGCGATGCACCTACATTTTTGAAAAAGACTCGTCAGACACTCCTGAGTCATGAAGAGTTGTGACTCAACAGTGTCTGACTCCAGCACGCCCCCTCATTAAGGCCGTGTCGGACTTGATGAGTCAGGCCCTTAGTGTTACAGATTATTTAATCACGAACATCCCTTTTGACCCTAGTATATGATCCGTTAAAGGAACAAAGCTCAAACAAAAGAACTCTCCAGGAAATCCCTGAATCACAAAAAAGCTATTGTCATTCTTTCCTTACTTCCAACGCTATGCCTTGTCATGAACAGTTCTGTTTGACATCAAAGTAAGAAACTTTCCAGGCAGAAGATATGGTATGATCCAGTCCAGCAATCATGTCTAAGATATTACAGTTCCTGTGATTAGGAAATGAGCTAAACATATGTGCCAAGATATTTAGAGAATGTCTCTAATATGACATTCATAGTTGTGCACATATTTTCTCATTGATCTTAGCGCTGGCGTTTTTAGCTGAAGCCAATACTGGATATAGTGAAAGTCCCAGATACATGCCATTTATCATAACATTTCTGTAATTGGCGATGTATGCGAGACAACACAATTCTCCCTGTTTTATCTTATATGACACTTACCCTAAAAAAGGATAAATTCCCCAAACTGCCGTATTTGGCAATGACTCTGAATTACTGTATACACATGAAATACAGTGCCATATTGCCATATAACATTATAGGGAATAGCTGAAAAGTCCACGAAAGCCAAGTCTCCAGCTTGTTAGTTTAGCTTTGTTTGCTTTTCTTGGGGTTACTTCTTGTAAACCCCCAAATACAGTTTATACAGTAGCATGCCAAATCCAACAATTCAGCAGTAATGGCCAACCATCTGTAATGTATGGGGACTCCCTGATAGATAATATTGATCGAAAGAAGGATTGGACTGTTGGAATGTAAAATGACGAGGTGTGGGAGGAATAGAGCAAAATCATTGTAAGGTGTTGGAAGTCGCATAGACGATCTCATTTATTTTTTGCTCATAGAGTGTATAGGACTGTTCTCCTTTTTTAAATAGGCGTGAAACCAGATTCAAGATGCTATAAATGTGGCATGGCAGATGTGGACTTAATGCATCTAATGTGGATCTACCCATGTCTCCGGAGGTATTGGAAAGATGTCATTGATCTTACAAAACTCTATATATGATTGTCAGGTCGCTCCGGAATCTTTAACTTGTATTCTTGGCTTTACAGTCGAAATCCCTGTGAAGGAGAGTCACCAATTAGCTATCACATGTACTGTAAATTATATCAAGCTCAGAGAATGATAGCATAGTATTTAAAAACCATAATCCTCTCATCGTTAGGGAAGTAATAGAAGGGTTAAGCAGCACTATGCAACTTGAGAAGTAAGTGTACAAAAAAAAGAGGGCTATACCAGAAATTTGAAGATGTTTGGTTCGTGACGCTCTCTGTAATTTTATTCTAGCTATTGAACCAGTTCCACTCATGGGTGTTGATGATTTAGCATTGGGCAGCACTTTGTGCATGGGCTCTTTTTTTAATTATTCCTCTGTGGCTGCTTTCCTCTCCTTTGTTTAAATTTTGCGCCACAGCTGACGCCGTCATCCCTATGGCCACCACGTGCGCAGTTCTATGTTCACGTTGTAGTTGAATTATTCAATAAAATGGGACCGGATTCAGCGAGTGTGCCAACTACAGCCCCATTTTATTGAGGACGCTATGTCTGCAAATATCATCTGAAACAAACTGGTTACTGTTGATATTCACAGAGACAGTGTTTTTAGTAAAATGGCACAGGAGATGGTGGTATACGCACGCGCTGTCTCCAGCACCATTTTATTGAAGAATTCAACTAGAATGTGAACATAGCTCTGTGCACGCACCGGGCAAATGGTTCAATCCCAGCTTGGGACAGAGGGACACGTTCAGCATTATATAGTGAATATAGTGAATGAATACATTATTGTATAAATTATTGTATATATATATATATATATATATATATATATATATATACATCTATATATATATATATATATATATATAGATGTATATATATATGTGTGTGTATTGGCACCGAGATATAGAACAATAAATTCTAAGGAGAACCGATTTGGTCAAAAAAGTATAACAAATTTTATTATTAAAATTAATGCCAACTGGCAGAGAGCTAAAAACAGGGGGCATCACATGTGTAAATATTGAACAGGTAGGGACAGGTATCAATGTACAGGTATAAGGACATCAAAAATGGTGAAAATCGTTCACCATGGAGAGGTCGTCCCAAAACCAAAAATCGGTAATGGTTGATTATCGATGTTGTTCGTCGCTCCTGTGGCAGCACACATCTATGTGTGTTACACCACAGGAGCGAGGAACGTCTCCATACCTGCCGCTGGCCGCAATGCGGAAGGAAGGAAGGGGGCGGGATGTTACGTCCCGCTCATCTCCGCCCCTCCGCTTTGATTGACCGGCCGCTTAGTGACGTCGCGGTGACGTCGCTGTGATTCCGAACGTCCCTCCCCCTTGAGGGAGGGATTGTTCGGCAGTCACAGCGATGACGACGACCACGTAAGTGCGTGTGATGCTGCCGTAGCAATAATGTTCTCTGTGGCAGCGATCACACGAAATCGCTTGCACGACGGGGGCGGGTGCTTTTGCATACGATATCGCTAGCAATTGTAGCGTGTAAAGCCCGCTTTAGAGTGCTACCTTATTTACAAAGTTGCACTGGAGTAGTTTTTGTCAAATGTATCATTTATGAACAACATTTTTTAAATATAAAATGGTGGAGTTGAAGCGAATACAGTAAAAATTTGGTGCAAATTATGCCATTTTTCATAAATTTGGGCCACAATTCTTCTAGGGGAGTAAAGCAACTTGACGTGCTTTAGAATGTCCTATATAAAACTGTAGGCAGACAGAGGCACAATAACGTCTTGTACGCTTTGGGCACCATGATCTGTCATATCCTTTGTACAAAGCCCTTAGGGTTCATTTCTTTTCAATAAACAGCTTCTCTCTTGCCCATGGTTATGTCCGGCATTGCAGCTCAACAAAATTCGACACAACCCATTGATAAAAGGGACACTGTTCAAAACAAAAAAAAAAATGTTTGTCTGATCTCATAAAACTTTTTACACTCTACAGAGTTCTTTATTTCCAATATTGAGTTCAGCAAGGAATAACATTTTCTTTCAACCTGAGCTGAAAGTCTCCCCAATAGTTGGGGAATTAGTTTTGCCACTGGGGCTTCCAAGAGATTTTCCCGATCTGCGTTTAGATCTTTTATGTAGCAGACAGAATGGAAAATCTATCAATATAACGGTTTTACTTTGGAAGCATCCTTGCTCCTTGCAGAGACCTTCACATGAATACTAAAAGGGACAGTCTGAAAACTTTAATAATAACAAGAAAAATGTCAAACATTCTTTATTTCCTTCTACATTTGTGTTTTTCAGAAACATTGGTATTGCTGTTGGAATTCCGGTTGCTTGCAGAAATAATGCTACTTTCTTATTTTGGCAGCTCATCACTTCTAGATTTCTTTTCATGAGAAAAATAATACTGTAGGGATTTTGTCAAGTTTTTTCTGGCATATTGTCAGGATGATGATTTTCTGCCCCAGACCAGACCCAAGAATACTCCCCTATGTATAAAATAGTGAATGCAATAGAAGGGGGAGTCACGCTCGAAAAATCAGCCCTCGATGATGGATCAATATATGGTGTTCTCTATAATGTTTATTAGCATCACCACTTAAGCATTGTGGTACAAGACTCATCCAGAACTGCTTGAAGAGCAAGGAGGAATTATAGATGAGCAAACTGTGAGGCTTTTAAGTGACTCTGAAACTAAAAATATATGTAAATAATATTTGTAAATGTTTAAAGGGAACCTGTCACCACTTTTTTGACCTATAAGCTGCAGCCACAACCACCGGGCTCTTATATACAGCATTCTGTATATAAGAATATGCTGTATATAAGAGCCCGGGCCGGGAGTATAACATAAAAAACACTTTATAATACTTACCTAATGGTTACACGGTGGGCCTAATGGGGCGTCTCCGTTCTCCGGTGCGGGCGCCTCCCCTTTCGGCCATCTTCATCCTCTTTCTGAAGCCTGTGTGCATGACGCGGCTACGTCAGACAAACTCGCCTGCTCAGGACCTGAATGCCGGCGAGTGTGTATGACGTCAGACCTGTCATGCACCGTGGCTAGAGAAGGAGATAAAAGATGGCCAAAACATGCGGCGCCGGGAACCGGACAATGGAGACGCCCATTAGGCCCAACGCACGACCGTTAGGTAAGTATCATAAAGTGTTTTTATGTTATACTCCCGGCCTGGGCTCTTATATACAGCATGTTAGAATGTCAGGGAACACAACAACATACTGCTGCACTCAGCAGCAAGACTGCAGCCATCATTGCAACATCAGCAGAGGGTTTCAGCAGTTCCTTCCAGCTCCCAGGTCAGCATCTCAATAGCAATGAGAATAACCAACACCCTCTGCTGGAAGCAGAGGATATATAAAGGGACTGGTTGTGGTTCCAAACCAGAAACACGTGGGAAAGGTAAGGGAATGCTTGCTGTCGAGGAACACAGACATTAACCCTCTGACTGCTGAAAGAAGGAAAAGTACATTTAAATCTGGAGAGTCTCAACAGATAAAGTGAGATTCAGACCCAGAAGCTGTCACTCATCTCTTGTAGCAGAGATAACCGTGACAGTGGGCAGCAATGTAAAAAATGGCCATCCTAAGACCTACAGAGTGGGAAGCTACTTTTTCCAGGTACATAAGGGGATCTCTTTAGGAACTGTAATGGGACCTGAAAATGGGTTGTCTTGTGGAAAGAACCCTTTAAATACCTAATTCTAATTAGTTATATTGAGACAAGATACAGTGAGTCTTAAAAGTGTTATTGAATGTTCCGGTATAACAGGTCACTGTATACCCACAGTTTAGACTATACCTGGGGTTAAAGTGGCCTAGGCTAGATTATACTGTACCTTGGGGTATAAATTGGCCTAGGGCAAAATATTACCCTCAGGCCATATTATATCATATATCAGTAGCATTGAATGATATAGACAAGACTTACTTAATTTTTCAACATTTTATTGGGAATTCAGATTTGCCTGGTAAGTTAAGTGAGAAAGCTAACTGGCTTATATCTTAAAACTCAAAACACATTGACTTTTATTATTTAAACCAGAAAAAACGTAACTGTTTATAATGTAATAAAAGTCATAACATCTTGGAACTAAATTCATAAAGGTGGCTTTACATGGGGCGATTTGTAGTGATGTGTCTGTCGCAAACGATCCGACACAAAGAGCCGTCTCCCTGCTGTGACTGACAGAAGTCAGCATACTAGTGAGAGCCACTAAATTTTCTTAATGGCTCTCACTGGGCATAAAATGTGGGTGTTTGCTGGGCAAAACCCCACCCAAATGAACACAATTCTGCCCACTCAGCAATTTAATTAGCCCATTGTAAGTTTTTTTTTTCGCCATTCTTTTTCTGAGAGACGTAACTTTTTTATTTTTCAGTCAATATGGTCATGTGAGGACTCATTTTTGCGGAACGAGCTATACTTTTAAATGAAACCATCAGTTTTACCATGTAGTGTACTGGAAAACGGCAAAAAATTCCAAATGCAGAAAAATTGCAAAAAAAGTGCGATAGCACTATGGTTTTTGAGATATGTTATTCACTGTGTTCACTATATGGTAAAACTGATGTGTGGGTGTGATGCCTCAGGTCAGTGCGAGTTCGTAGACACCAAACATGTATAGGTTTACTTTTATATAAGGGGTTAAAAAAATTGGAAGTTTGTCCGAAAAAAGTGGCACACGTTTTACGCCATATTCCGTGACCCGTAGCATTCTCATTTTTCGGGATCTATGGCTCAGTGACGGCTTATTTTTTTGCGTCTCGAGCTGACGTTTTTAACGGTATTATTTTTGCGCAGATGCTACGTTTTGATTGCTTCTTATTGCATTTTGCGCAAAAGTTGTGGCGACAAAAAAACGTCGTTTTGGCGTTTGGAATTTTTTTGCCGCTATGCCGTATACTGACCAGATTAATTGATTTTATATTTGATAGATCGGGCGTTTCTGAGCGCGGCGATACCAAAAGTGTGTATATTTTTTATTTTTTTAACCCTTTAATTTTCAATGGGGCGAATGGGGGGTGATTTGAACTTTTAGGTTTTTTTTTTAATTTTTTAAAACTTTTTTTAACTTTTTTGTTTTTATTTTACTAGTCCCCCTAGGGGGCTATTGCGATCAGCAATCCGATCGCTCTGCAGTATTTGCTGATCACAGCAACACAGCTGTAAACAGCAGATACGCTCTCTTTCTTTTTCACTGTGCAGCGGGCACAGCGAAAGTGAAAGCAAGTCATGTGTAGTACAGGAGTCATCACATGACCCTGTGCTACTATGACAACTATCGGAAGTCACGTGATCGCGTCACGTGACTTCCGGTATCGGGCGGTAAGTAAAAGTTTACCGCGATCGTGCTTATAATGGCGCTGTCACGTATTGACAGCGCCATTTAAGGGGTTAATCGGCACGAGCAGATAACGATTCTGCTCGTGCCTAGCAGGCACACATCTCAGCTGTGAAAATCAGCTGAGATGTGCGCCGATCGCGGCATGCTGCCGCCGGAGGACCGCGGGCAGTAACATTATGACCTTTAGGACGTAATTTTACTGCCCGCGGTCGTTAAGGGGTTAATATGTGTTCACGTGAGGTGAACACATATTTAATAGGGATCTATTTAGGATCCGAAAGAGCTGGCTCTTTTTGGTGAGCAGAACTATGGGAACGGGATCACCAAAAAGAGCCGGACTGCCCATCACTAGCGGTTTGGTGTCATAGAGAGCAGAGAGAAACATACATAAGTTACTGTACATAACATTAGCTATGTACTGATGGGACAGTGCCATCTACTGTCAGTTCAATGTAATCACCTGTCAGGACCGGGAGGACGGATGGGCCCAGGAGGTGGATCCACTGGACCGAGTATCCCACCGGGGGGCAGGGTACACGGCAGCCGGAGCACTGGCGTGGCAGGGACAGGTATAACCAGGTCAGCAGAGTCACAGAGTTCTTCAGGACAGTAAGGAAACAGGCACAGGTACCAGGGAGCAAAGACAAGAAGTCTACAGGACACGGCACCAGGGGGCCTGAGCACCTAGCTCAAAAGACAAAGCTTCCAGACACGTTGATCAGGCAACGCCCCTATGGAAGGGCCAGTCTTATATATCCAGCACAGCCGTATGTCACATCCTGCTTCAGGTGTGCTGGGTCCATAAAACCAGGAGAGTGGGCGCGGCCTGGTCCTATACAGAGGCCTGAGGCTAATACTCAGAGTCAGACTCATGAGACCAGGAGCAGGACACAGGAGAGCACGAGCTGGAGCGGCAGCCATGACCGGTGGACACGTGGAGTGGATCAGTGGGTAAGGAGCAGTGCAATGACGGTGAGGCCGGATCAGTGGGTACGGAGCGGTGGTGCGATGCAGGTGCGACTGGATCAGTGGGTACAGAGCGGTGGTGCAATGCAGGTACGACTGGATCAGTGGGTATGGAGCGGTGGTGCGATGCAGGAACCGGCTCAGTGGGTAAGGAGGGCTGCTGGGACACCGGGAGCGTGACAGTACCCCCCCCTTGAAGCCCCCCTCCCCGCGGCCGGGACATGTAGGCGCGCCGAAGAGGGGCAGCAACGTACTTCCGGGACAACCAGGACCGAGCCTCGGGACCGCAATCCACCCAATCGACCAGGAAGGACTGCCTACCCCGGACCGTTTTCATGGCCACTATGTCCCGTATCGGAGAACCCAAGTCAGCGGCAACGGAGGCAACGGATAGGGGAAGACAGTCAGAAGCAGGACTGGAGTCGTGGGCGACCGGTTCGGGCGTCTCGGACCGGGTACAGGATAGTGTGTCATCCTCAGTAGCAGGGGGCACCAAAGTCTCAAGTGCCAGGGATGGTGGAACGACGCTGGACTGCGTCGACTCTGCTTCTGGGTCCGGTGGCACCACAGGCACAAGTGCCAGGAGCTGTGGTACACCGCTGGACTGAGTCGTCGCCTCTTCTTCTTCCTGCGGCATAGCAGGCTCAGGTGACAGGGGCCGAGGAACGGGCTGTAGGCAGTGGTCATGACACAAGGACCCCCAGCGAGTAATAGCGCCAGAGTGCCAACTAATGGCAGGGTCATGGAGTTGAAGCCAGGGTAGGCCCAACAGGAGCTCAGGAGCCATCCTCGGGATCACATAGAAGGTGATGGTCTCAGTATGCAAAGGGCCAACCTGGAGTCTCACTGGTTCAGTGGTATATCGGACAGGTTCGTATAGCAGTTTGCCGTCCACGGAGGCGAACCAGAGGGGCTTGGCAAGCGGGATCACAGGTATCTGGTATCGGTCCACTGCAGACTGGTGTATGAAATTAGCCGCTGCCCCAGAATCGATGCGGGCCTCTGCTGTGAACCTGGTCTTCTTCGTCGTCACCTGGACAGTCTGTGTAAGTGGAACGGAGGGGATTCCGGTGCCAAGGGTAGCGGTTCCCACCATCCCTTGGGCCTGGGGTCTACCAGGTTTCTCAGGGCATGTCCGAAGCATGTGTGACCCGTCTCCACAATAGAAGCACAGGCCCAGGGCGAGCCGTTCTGCACGGCGTTGCTTGGCTTGGTTCAGTCGGTCAATTTGCATGGGTTCCGGAAACATGTCACAGGAAGGCAGGGGCAAAGGAGCGGTAGGCCTCTGCGGGGACAAGGCGTGACGGGGTGGTCGCTTCTCCCGGAATACCTCTTTGGTTCGCTCCTGGAAACGGAGGTCAATCCGGGTGGCTAAGGATATTAAAGCGTCCAAGGTGCGTGGAACGTCACGGCCAGCAAGCTCGTCTTTGACGCGGCCAGAGAGTCCTTCCCAAAAGGCCGCCGTCAAGGCCTCATTGTTCCAGCCCAGCTCAGAGGCGAGCGTGCGGAACTGGATGGCGTATTGGCCGACGGTCAGGGTCCCTTGGCGTAGCCGGAGGAGCGAAGAGGTCACTGTGGTGGTACGTCCGGGTTCATCGAATGTACTTCGGAAAGCGTGCAAGAATTCCCGGATGTTAGTGGTCATTGGATCCTCATTCTCCCACAGGGGGTTAATCCAGGCTAGAGCTTCGCCTTCCAAGTGTGACATCAGGAATGCCACTTTAGCCTGGTCTGAGACAAACAAATGAGGAAGCAACTTGAAATGCAGGGAGCACTGGTTCAAGAAGCCGCGGCAGGACTTGGGATCCCCTGCATAGCGAGGCGGAGCAGCGAGGCGAAGTTGCGAGGCCGTGGCGGAAACTGGTTCGGAGCCGGAGACTGGTTGCTGCGTGGACTCAGACGAGGCAGCGGTCTGCAGTGTATATAACCGGTGGTCCATGGACGCCAGGAATTTCAGCATCCGGTGTAAGGTGTCACGCTGTTGCACCAGTTCCTGGCGTAGTTCGGCCAGCTCAGATGTTTGTGCTCCAGCGGGATCCATGGCCTGATCAAACTGTCAGGACCGGGAGGACGGATGGGCCCAGGAGGTGGATCCACTGGACCGAGTATCCCACCGGGGGGCAGGGTACACGGCAGCCGGAGCACTGGCGTGGCAGGGACAGGTATAACCAGGTCAGCAGAGTCACAGAGTTCTTCAGGACAGTAAGGAAACAGGCACAGGTACCAGGGAGCAAAGACAAGAAGTCTACAGGACACGGCACCAGGGGGCCTGAGCACCTAGCTCAAAAGACAAAGCTTCCAGACACGTTGATCAGGCAACGCCCCTATGGAAGGGCCAGTCTTATATATCCAGCACAGCCGTATGTCACATCCTGCTTCAGGTGTGCTGGGTCCATAAAACCAGGAGAGTGTGCGCGGCCTGGTCCTATACAGAGGCCTGAGGCTAATACTCAGAGTCAGACTCATGAGACCAGGAGCAGGACACAGGAGAGCACGAGCTGGAGCGGCAGCCATGACCGGTGGACACGTGGAGTGGATCAGTGGGTAAGGAGCAGTGCAATGACGGTGAGGCCGGATCAGTGGGTACGGAGCGGTGGTGCGATGCAGGTGCGACTGGATCAGTGGGTACAGAGCGGTGGTGCAATGCAGGTACGACTGGATCAGTGGGTATGGAGCGGTGGTGCGATGCAGGAACCGGCTCAGTGGGTAAGGAGGGCTGCTGGGACACCGGGAGCGTGACATCACCCAGGGTATAGAGTTTATCCCCCGGGGTATACTGTGGCCTGGGCTAAATTATACCCGAGTTCCATGTTGGATGGTTATATTCTGGCCTGGAGGGGTATAGTTTGGTCTAGGCTATTTTACAGCCTGGGGTATAGTTTGGCCTAGGACAGTTAATGCTCAAGGTATACTCTAGGCAGCGCCAAATCATACCTGTATTTAATCTGGGAAATGGTCAGTTTGGCCTGCTACAATGGAACATGTCGTTCCCCAGTTTCCGCACCTCCTGCTTTCCAGGGGCGGTGCATTCCTAGTTGATTGACAGTTTGTATCATGACACTGCTGTCCTATTTTGTGGGCTCTCCAATGCTTTAGGCAGAGACATCTATAAGATGAAAGCAGGAGCACTAAAGATTGGAAGCTATCAGTGTAGTCGTAGGATCCTTCCAGCTTCAGAGTAGTAATTACAAGCTCTATAGAAAACAGCTTGTAAGCACTGTGCTCCTTTCCTAGGAAACCGGTCACCTGTAATAGACTGCATCAGTGGATGATAACTTAGACCACAAGCACTAACTAAACTAAAAATAACTTTGTCTTTGAGAGAAGATTTTTAATAACAACAAATTATTGGAAAAAAAGTTGCTCTGGAAAAAAAACCCACTTTGTAGTTGTATTATAATGTTTTTGTGGGGGGTTTCTGTATCATATTAAGAAAGGAAATACCTGCATGGGCTGGTCCACCTTGTGGTTCTGACACTATACTGGTTACCAAAGGTCCAACAGAAGTCATCACCATTTGGAGCTTACTTGGGAACCAATTATTTGCCAAGGAACGTTTGTCTTGTTAGAACCTTACTTATCTTAATTAATGATCTAACTTTGTCCTGCGTGTCCAATTTTAAAATTTACAATCTGTGAAAAGTGGACATTTTCTATATAGTTGGAGAGCAAAACATTAAGTGATGCATGTTCAGAAATCTGGAAGACTTCATTGAGTTTCGGATGACAAAATACATAAATCAGTATGATGAAACAAGATAAGGATTGACACAAGCAAAGGCTGTTTGCTGGCGTAAAGGAACATTTATCTAATAATCGTGGACCAAATAAATTCCTCATTGAATTCAACTACAATATCATCATATAGTCGGCTAAAGTGGCCAACGAAGATAGATGTGGCCCTTGTGCAAGAACAATATATGGACCCTCTGCAGCCCGATAACTCATCATAATGCATAACTTCATCTGTTCTGTTTTGGAGGTAGAAGAGGACACCTGAACTCTTAGGCCCCTTTGTGGCTAATGGACCAATGATATGTCCACCTGTGGTCGGCAATATATCAAAGGTCATCTGGCACTGATACAATTGACTAAGGCAATACTCTGATAATAATATAAGTCATATAAGGTGTGCCCACTGGGATGGCGCCAACCCAATCGCATGTCTCGGCTGGGGCTCCAATGAAGTAAATTAACTAGATTTATAGATAGAGTTTATAGATTTTAAATGTTATTTTCTTATAGAAACCTTATGTCATGCGATGTGTGGCTCTGCGCTCACTTGGTGACACGGCAGCGTCAGACTCTATTCATAGTACAGAGTCTGACAAGCAACCTCATGCTTCAAAGTTGTTCAGCCAGACCTGGGCATTGGCTGATTCAGGTTCACTGGTCTTCAGCCGTGCAGGAGTTAATTCCTGCAGACTGGTGAGCAGGAGCTATGGGCTCAGGTTGCTAATTGCCACGTACAGCTGAGTCTTTTCTATTTAAGGTACGGGTTTCTTCCAGTATGTGCTAATAGCTTCAGCGATTCCAGTCTTAGTGGTGATCCAGTTCATGGTGATCTACAGTTGCTATTTTGAGTGGTTTGGAAGTTCCCCTGTTGTGCATTAGTTTACTTCCCTTTTCTTTATTCCCCAGTACACATATTGTCTCCCCTTTGTGTTTGAGTGCTGTGTGTATGAGTTTTCATTCTTCCTTGTCCGTATCATTTTTATGGGGTTTTGTTACTGTGTTTCCGGCCCGCCCCAAGGGTGGGGAGAGGTTAGTAAGAGCAGGGCTCGAACAGGAGTCAGGGTCACGCTGAAGGCTCAGACTTTGCTACCATCAAGCCTACCTCTGAGATAAGGGACAGCACAGGGTATCGAGTCTGAGGGCCAGCCTAGGAGCCCCTGTCCTGTCATTTCATAACCCGTGACACCTTACTTGTACTAAAAGACATCATGTCCTTGTGACGTTATGGTTTTTTTTGTACACTTGTTAGGATATATACACACTTTAGTTTTTTGGGGGTTTTTATTTTCCAAAAATAATGTGTAAAACGCTTCAGTAAAGGCTCCAATTGTGGAGAGGTTTGGGGGTAGTTTTTGGTTTTCTGAAGTGGTTTTAAGGAACTTTTTAAGGCGTATTGGAATAATTTGATTCCTGAAGCATTATTTGTTTTTGTTTTTTTTTGCTTTGCAAGCCTTTGAGTGGACAGTGCCTAAGTTTGGAGCAGATGCAACCAGGGGCAACTTCTAACAAGTGATATAAAATCACATCATATGAATAGCAAGTTGTTTAGGAAAGGTGCATTTTTTAACTAATTTTTCAGGCATTTTTTGGTGCAGTGCTGCTCTAAAAACCATTGCCTTCCGGTAATTATTACAGAAGTCTTATTAGCAATTTAATATATAATTTACATTTTAATAGGAGTTTCTACCAGTTACATAGGTTGAAAAAAGACCTAGGTCCATCTAGTTCAACCTTCTTCCACCAATTCTACATTTTGTCACTAAGTCATTTATAACCAACAATGTTGTGTGTACTGAGGAAATCATCCAGCCCTTTCTTAAAAGCTGTTATAGTGTCTGCCATTACTACCTCTTGTGGTAGGGCATTCAACAGTCTGACTGCTCTAACTTGATAGAACGCTTTCCTATTTAGCTGCCAGAATCGCTTTTTTTCCACTCACAGTGAGTGCCTCCTGGTCCTTAGTATTGTCTTTGGAAGGAATAAGTCATGTGCCAGTCCTTTATACATATAAATGAGATCTCCTCTGAGACTTATTTTTCTAAGCTAAACATATCTAAGTTTTTCAACCTCTCATCATATGGTAGGCCTTCCATGCCTTGTAGTAGTCTAGCTCTTGCCTTTGAACTGACTCAAAGGCTATGTCCGCACTTTGCATTTTTACCTGCGTTTCAGCTCCGTTTTGAACTGCAGCGTTTTCATGCCAAAATGTCTGCGTTCTGCTTTTCAAGCAAAGTCAATGGGACATTGAGCTTTCTTGTGCGCACTTTGCTTTTCTAAACGCTGCGTTTAATTTGCATGATTTTTGTAAAAACTCAGCGTTAAAAAGAAGCAACATGTCAATTGTTTTTGCCATTTTGGCTTCGTTTTGATATCAATTAAGTCAATGAGAAATGTCAGAGCGCATCAAATCTCAAAAGTCTAGCGTTTTACATGCTTTTTGGATGCTGAAAACATGCTTTTTTTTACTTTGAAAACGCATGTTCTTTGAACTTAATATTAATGGAATGATATGTCCCTTTACACACACATAGTCCGACAATTAAAAGATTGAAATTCCATATTTTTTGTTAATTTTCACATAATAACAAATAGTTATTATATTAAAATTAGCAAATTTTTGTCCGATTTAAATCATGATATTTGTTTCATAGTGTTTGTATATTTAAACTTTATTTACCAGTGTCTTTTTAATCAAAACGCATCTGAGTAAAAGCAACCAAAAAGCAGGTAAAAGCTGTCAAATTGCGGTAAAAACGCGGTAAATACGCATGCGGACTTTAGCTAAAAACTCATTTTGGAACATGGACTTGACCTGAACTTGATTCCAGACCAAAAACATCATATAAGTCAATGGAGACCCAAACTAACGGGCTCGACTCAAGCAATGAGTATAAAGGAAATCAATGATTGGACGACTGTTTAGCTCTCTGCCTATATGCATCCAGCCATAAACACAGCATATCCTTGGGAGACAGGGCAGGGTTTTTTTGGACACACAGCATCTGAAAATGTTGTTTTGACCCCCAATGAGAGCCATTCGGAGACTGTAAGTGGCTCTCACTGGGCCCAGCACTGAGCGTACCCGAGCACCCCCAACGCTCGATCAAGTTGTTAGCATAGGAAAACTAGGACATAAACTTTTTTAAAAGACCAGGTGCATTTACAAGTCCCAGACACCCAGTGTTCTGTACGTACCCCGACCTTTACAGTTTGAGCTCGCTCATCTCTAATCATAAAGAATATGGATATGCCCTATTTACACATTATCAGTCCATATCCACCAAATTACAAAATATGACAAGGCATAATTGTCACTTCTGTAACATCAAGGAGGCTTACAGAAAAATAATCTACTAATGAAAGATATGTTTCACTTATCAAGAAAGAGCAATTTGACGTTTTGCTTAAAAAAATTTTTATGAAGAATCATAAAAAACAGACAATTGTTTTTCAGGCTGTGAATGTATGTTCTGAGCAGATATTCACCAAGTTATTGTTCCAGGTTCTAGCCCTGTTCTCTATTAAGCCGAGTCGTCATAATAAAATGTTGATTACACTGGTGGATACAGTCATGTGAGGTTTTATTCGTCCAGGTGCGTAAATTGGCCAACGAGGACAACGTCTTATTTCATCTTAGATTCATGACTTAACATAAAAATTTATGAGCACATTAATGTCAATATGGTTCATTATTGGATTCATATCCACATGTTTTTTCTTACTTCTTTCATATTTTAATAATCCCAATTATTTGATTTCTTGGTCCTTAATCTTCTTTAATCCTTTTGTTAGACTTTGCATGTTTCCATTCTCTAAATAGAAATTGGACTAAAGATTTTACTATGAAATAATGGAAATAATGGAAATTTAATCGGTTTCGGCATTGGTTTGGAGAGTTGGGGTTGGAAAAGCAATACTGCCTAATGAAAACTTTTTACTCAATGTCATTTTTGAAATGAAGGAAATTCATAAAAACAAGAACTAATTTAGCTACTCACAACCATTATCAATGCTAGATATTTTTTTTTCTTCATATACAGTTGAAACTGGAAGTTTACATACACTAATTATATACAGCAACAAGAGCATATACAAGGGTGTGTCCAGCTCACCTCACTGCTTTAGGAGACCATCATCTCACCGTGCAGGGATCCATTTGGAGTCAGCCCGCTCCCTTGGCATCCAGAATTCAATTAAAAAAAAGTCAATCCAGCACAGTTCCAGTATTTTAAAATAAAAGTCCTTTATTGAAGAAATATTAAAAAATCCATTATGCCATGCAAGGAGGACGGGTTTCGGACTAGTTGTCCTTACTCAGTCTCAGTCTCTCTTTTTTAATATTTCTTCAATAAAGGACTTTTATTTTAAAATACTGGAACCATGCTGGATCGACTTTTTTGAATTGAACTAATTATATACAGTAAACACATGATGCATGTTTTTCTCTCTATCTGACATGAAATCAAAATAAACCTTTCTCGTTTTAGGTCAATTAGGAACCAAAATTATTTATATTTGCCAAATGCCAGAATAATGAGAGAGAATGTTTTAAGGCATTTTTATTACTTTCTACGAAGTCAAAAGTTTGCATACATTTCATTAGTATTTGGTACCATTGCCCTTAAACTCTATGACTTGGGTCAACATTTTGGATCCTTCCACAAGTTTCTCACAATAGTTGGTAGGAATTTGGGTCCATTCCTCCTGTCAGAACTGGTGTAACTGAGCCATGTTTGTAGGTTGCCATGCTCGCATCGCCTTTTCAGCTTTGCCCTTAAATGTTCAATAGGATTCAGATCAGGCCTTTGTGATGGCCACTCCAAAACATTGACTTTGTTATCCTTAAGCCACTTTGTAACCAGTTTGGCAGTATACTTCGGGTCAATGTCCATTTGGAAGATCCATTTCCGCCAAAGCTTTAAGTTCCTGGCTGATGTCTTGAGATGTTCCTTCAGTATTGCCACATAATCTTCTTTCCTCATGATGTCATCTATTTTGGGAAGTGCTCCAGTCCCTGCTGCAGCAAAGCAACCCCACAACATGATGCTGCCACAGCTGTGCTTCACAGTTGGGATGGTGTTCTTAGGCTTCAAAGCTTCTTCCTTTTTCTCCAAACATAACGATGGTCATTGTGGCCAAACAGTTACATTTTAGTTTTGTCAGACTAGAGGACATGTCTCTAAAAATTAAAGTCTTTGTTTTTGTGTGCATTTGCAAACATTAATCTGGCTTTTTTATGTTTATTTTTGAATAATGGCATTTCCCTTTTGAGTGGCCTTTCAGCCCATGTTGATACAGTACTCATTTTACTGTGGACAATCTTATCAGCTTCCACGAGCATCTTCACAAGTTCTTTTGCTTTTGTTCTTGGGTAGATATCCACATATCTGACGAAAGTACGTTCATCTCTGGTACTGCCAATTTTATCTCAATTTACTATTAATTTGTCTCCTGAACCTAATATTTCACCATAAAGAGAAAAAAATATTGGTTAAAAAAATAAATAAAATTGTGTCAGGTAGGGATAGAACAGTAGTGCCCCTCCAACAAAATGGGTGATGCATCACTATCACCTCCATTTTTTAAAAGATGATTGCAAGATTTTCTGGATTCCTTCTCATTTTTACTGTATAACACAAACTTTGCATGTTTATAATGTATTTTTATATCATATGTGTGCAGGGTGTATATGGAGCAGGCTCATGAGCTGTGCACTCTACATGTACAACAGTGGGAACCAATAGGAATGACTATTTCATTAAGGAAAAATGTAAAAAGTTATGACTCTTGCAGGGCAGCAGTGAAAAACAACAGTGAAAAAAAATAAATGGCAGCAGCGCCGAGAGGTTAATATTATGTAATGTTGGACAATACAGAATTGCAGAATTTGTATTTTTTAAAGGGAACCTGTCATCAGAAATTTGGCTTTCAACCTAAACGTTTCCCCCTCTGCAGCTCCTGGGCTGTATTCTAGTAAGGTTTCTATACTTTTTGTGCCCCCTTTTAAACCAAAATAAATACTTTATAAAACTGTATATTTCGGTTTGAAAATCTTGTAAATCATCCATGGGGGCGGGCCGTGTGGCGTCCGTTGCTGTATCTTACGCCGTCCCCCATGCTCCAAATCATCCCTCAGAACGCCGTCCACTGGGCCGAGGTCCCATGCACGCCGGGACACCTAGTGACGTGGTCACATGCACGAGAGTAAGGGCGGCGCTGTGATTGCATCGCAAGTGCCCGCCCTTACTCTCGTGCCCGCCCTTTCCCCACTGCCTCCAGCGTTCTGCGCCGGCCCGACGTCACCTCCTTCCCATCGTACCCTGCAGCAGGAAATAGATGGGAGGAGCGGAGCAGGCCACCACAGGAGAAGCGGAGGATCTGAGTGATGTACAGAGGGGAGAGCGCGCCCATGAGAGTATGGGTGGGCACTTGCGATGCAATCACAGCGCCGCCCATACTCACGTGCCTGCGACCACGTTACTAGATGTCCTGGCATGCACGGGACCTCGGGCGCAGTGGGCGGGGTCCTGAGGGATGATTTGGAGCATGGGGGACGGCGTAAGATACAGCAACGGACGCCACACGGCCCGCCCCCATGGACGATTTACAAGATTTTCAAACCGAAAGGTACAGTTTTATAAAGTATTTATTTTGGTTTAAAAGGGGGCAGAAAAAGTATAGAAACCTTACTAGAATGCAGCCCAGGAGCTGCAGAGGGGGAAACATTTAGGTTGAAAGCCAAATTTCTGATAACTTTCATGCTGATTGACAACCAGCTCCTTCCAAATTATGTATGAGGGAACCGGCAGTTAAAGGGAATCTGTCAGCAGGTTTTTGTTACCTCATGATGTCAGCATGATGTAGGCAAAGG
Organism: Anomaloglossus baeobatrachus; assembly: GCF_048569485.1. Classification (NCBI taxonomy): domain Eukaryota; kingdom Metazoa; phylum Chordata; class Amphibia; order Anura; family Aromobatidae; genus Anomaloglossus; species Anomaloglossus baeobatrachus. The sequence continues at coordinate 86,777,261 of NC_134354.1, read as the reverse complement.
TATCCTAAATCCAGCAATGTATCACATAGGTTATTGAGTAGTTCTGACAAAATCAGATTTGTTAGATTTAGGATGCAACAGAGCTGAAAAAGCTGCCCCCGCCTACACCAGGTTCTCTATATACAAATCAGTAATCAAAAATCCCCTAAATAGGTGCCTGTATGCAAATATATATACCTCAAAAAGACTCCCAGAAACAAGAAAGGCACAAAAACTTACCTCCAAAAGTCAAAATACCATATAGATATAAAATAAATATATTTTATTCACAAATAAGTTAAAAATTAACAATTAAAACAATGAGGAAGCTAGAAATATAAATAGACAGGGCAGTGGCGTAACTAGAGTTGGATGGGCCCCGGTGCAAAGTTTAGACCTGGGCCCCCCCTCCACATACACAGACACTTGGGGTAAGGCATACCTCCCAACTTTTAAAGAAGGAAAAGAAGGACAAAGTTTGCGGCGCGCGTAGCGCGCCGCGGCAAATTTTTAGGCCACGCCCCCTAACCACACCCATTTCACAGTCACGCCCATATCCACTCCCCATCCACACCCATTCAGCATGGACACGCAGGCAGCCGGCGGGCCTCCAGCATGGACACGCAGGCAGCCGGCGGGCCTCCAGCATGGACACGCAGGGAGCCACAGTGAGGCGGCCGGTCGCCCACACAGTGAGGTGGCCGGTCGCCTTCACAGACAGGCGGCAGGGGGGCGCCCGCACAGACAGGCGGCAGGGGGGCGCCCGCACAGACAGGCGGCAGGGGGGCGCCCGCACAGACAGGCGGCCGGGGGGCGCCCACACAGACAGGCAGCCGGGGGGCGCCCGCACAGACAGGCGGCCGGGGGGCGCCCGCACAGAAAGGCGGCCGGCCGACCGCACAGACAGGCGGCCAGCCGACCGCACAGAGAGGCTCCGGCCGGGGGTGAGGGGGGGGGAGGGAGGGAAATCAGCGCTGGGGAGATTTTACTGTACCAGCAGCAGCACAGGCAGCGCTCCTCTCTGTTATGCCACGTCTACTGGGATGGTAGGAGGGAAAAGCAGGGAGGCGGAGAGAGAGTGGGTGGGCGGAGCCCGGGAGCCGGCCGTCCCGATCGTGGCAACGGGACAAACAACGTAAAGCGTGAAAGTCCCGCTGTATCCGGGACGGTTGGGAGGTATGGGGTAAGGGATAATGACACTGACACTCGGGGTACAGGATAATGACGCTGACACTTGGCTCTCACCCACAGCACCCTGAAATCCCTCTATCAGCACCCAGCTTTCCTATGTTCTGATATTTATCTTGTCCTCAGCACCCAGCTTTCCCATATCAGAGCATGAGAAAGCTGGGTGCTGAGAGATGTATATCAGAACATGGGAAAGCTGGGTGCTGAGAGATGTATATCAGAACATGGGAAAGCTGGGTGCTGAGAGATGTATAGCAGAGCATGGGAAAGTTGGCTGCTGAGGGAAAGAGCCTTTTTCCCTCAGCACAAAACATTTCCATCCCATACTTGTATCTTTGTCCCCCCTGTATAAAGTTCTCAAAATACTATAACAGCCCCCACATAGCCTTCCAAATAATTGTATAAAGGGTCTCACATAACCCTTCATATATTAGAATGCAGATACATAGCCCTCCATATATTATAATGCACCCCCATAATCCTCCATGTATAAAGTAGCCCTTCAATTATAATGCATTTCCCATAGTTCTCCATGTATTAAAATTCACCCCATAGTTCTCCATATATTATACTGCACCACATAGTCCTCCATGTTTTATAATGCACTTCCATAGTCCATGTATAAGGTAGCCTCCATAGTCCTCCATATATTATAATGCAGCCCCCATAGTCCTATATGTATTATAATCCAGCCCCATCAATTTTCATATTGTATTATGCAGCCCCATACTCCTCCATGTATAATGTACCCCTAGTCCATGTATAAGGTGTCCTTCATGTTTTTTATGCAGTCCCATAGACCTCCATGTGTCATGCAGCCAGCCACCCCAGGGCCTCCATGTGTCATGCAGCCAGGCCCCTCCAGGGCCTCCATGTGTCATGCAGCCAGGCCCTCAGGCCTCCATGTCATGCAGCCAGGACCCTCCAGGCATCCATGTGTAATGCAGCCAGGCCCCTCCAGGCCTCCATGTGTCATGCAGCCAGGCCCCTCCAGGCCTCCATGTGTCATGCAGCCAGGCCCCTCCAGGCCTCCATGTGTCATGCAGCCAGGCCCCTCCAGGCCTCCATGTGTCATGCAGCCAGGCCCCTCCAGGCCTCCATGTGTCATGCAGCAAGGCCCCTCCAGGCCTCCATGTGTCATGGAGCCAGCAAAATAAAAAAACAAGTACCTCTCTTCTCCTTTTGACCCCTGCAACCACGGTAGTTATGACCCTGCCCCCATATGTCACACACACTGCTCCCCATACAGCCTGCACCCCCCATAGCACACACACTACACCCCCATATGTCACACACCCTGCCCCACATATCTCACCCTGCCTGTACCCCAACTTACCCCTCTCAAACACTCTGCACCCCTTCACATCCTTCTGTCACAGTCTGCAGCCCTCATATGCCACTCACCCTGCACTCCCCTCCCCCTCGTGCCCCCTCTTTTCTCATTACCAGTCATCATGTGTCCATGTCTCCTTCAGGAATCCGTATCTTCTGATGCTTTCTGCCCGGCAATCCTGTGTCTCCTCCCACACACTCACATGGGCATGACATCATCGCAGGTCCTGGAAGGATGGATTTCGTCTGCTGTGCGGGTCGCAGGAGCGCTTCTGCTCTGCCGCAGCTTAGAAACGCCTGGTGGGTCTCTCCAGGTCAGGGGGCCCCTCTGCCCCCTGCTGACACCGGGCCCCCTGACTCACAGGCCGGCCCCCTGGCGGTCGCGTAGTCGGCCACTACACAGCGCATCTCCTCTGTTACAGAGAGGAGCCGGCTGTGCAGAGCGGCTGCCGGGCCCCTAAAACCCTGCGGGCCCGGTCGCAGTGGCGACCGCTGCGACCGCGGTCGTTACGCCCCTGAGACAGGGTAAGGCAGGCTTTACACGCTGCGACATCGCTAGCATCAGCTAGCGATGTCGAGCACGATAGCACCCGCCCCCGTCGTACATACGATATCTGGTGATAGCTGCCGTAGCGAACATTATCGCTACGGCAGCTTCACACGACGTCGAGGTGACTGCCGAACAATCCCTCCCTCAAGGGGGAGGTGCGTTCCGCGTCACTGCGACGTCACCGTGACGTCACTAAGCGGCCGGCCAATAGAAGTGGAGGGGCGGAGATGAGCGGGACATAACATCCCGCCGACCTCCTTCCTTCCGCATTGCCGGTGGACGCAGGTAAGGAGATGTTTGTCGTTCCTGCGGCTTCACACACAGTGATGTGTGCTGCTGCAGGAATGACAAACAACATCGTACCGCCTGCAGTAACGACATTATGGAAAGGAGCGACGTGTCACCGATAAACGATTTTTGACATTTTTGAGATCAGTGATCGTTGCTCCTAGGGTTTACATGCTGCGATGTAGCTACTGGCGCCGGATGTGCAGCACTAACGACGTGACCCTGACGATATATCGGTAGCGATGTCGCAACGTGTAAAGCCCGCCTAAGTCTTATGCGGGTTTTACACGGTACGATCTATCGTGCGATTTCACGATCGATCGTACCCGCCCCTGTCGTTTGTGCGTCACGGGCAAATCGCTTCCCATGTCGCACAAAGTCGATTAAGCGCCGTCACACGCACTTACCTGCTGTGCGACCTCGCTGTGAACGGCGAACGTCCACTTCCTGAAGGGGGAGGGACGTTCGGCGTCACAGCAACGTCACACAGCCACCAGCCAATAGAAGCGGAGGGGCGGAGATGAGCGGGACGTAAACATCCCACCCACCTCCTTCCTTTCGCATAGCCGGCGGGTGCTGCGGGACGCAGGTAAGCTGCTGTTCATCGTTTCCATGGTGTCACACGGAGCGACGTGTGCTGCCACGGGAACGATGAACAACTGGCGCCATGTTTCATAAACAATTTTTTGAAACCTAGCGACGAGTACACGACTCATGATTTGTGAGCGATACTGCGTTGCTAGGAGGTGTCACAGGCCGACGCCGCAAGTGATGCTGGATGTGCGTCACAAAAAACGTGACCCCGACGATCTATCGCACGATAGATCATCTCATGTAAAGCCCGCATTAGGGACAGAATATGCAAAAAATACCAGGGGAACTACTACAAAAAGGTAAAAAAAATATTTTGTTTGTTTAAGATGTCAAATAACGATAAATATATGCCCATAAATAATTTAGAGAATTTCTATAAATATGGGAATATAAGTCAGAATGTATAATACCTTAAAGCAGAGTTCATGAAATTTGCCTGTCCACTGTCCGACGTGCTTTTTGTCCTGCGTGACTTTCTCAAGGGAGGGAAATAGCAAGTCTATAAATAGACAAAGTCTATACACAGTGAGCTGCTAATCACAGAAGAGGGCATGTCGGACCAGGGCTTAGAGAAGTAAAGAAAAATTAAACCAATTGGGATCACCAATATGATAAAAAATATTTTATTGACATGTAAAAAGATTACAAACAGTGGCAAACATAAAACACTTTTAAAAAAAGCTTAAACTTTGCTGTAGTCTGAGCAATGATAATCTCCTAGTATTAAAACAATCATTGCATGAAACACATTGCTTTTCTGTGCTTTAACCATTACAGCATGCTGTCTTCAGATTTCACAACAAAAACCTGCTGACAGATTCCCTTTAATCAGCCTATGAATCCAATTATGAAGACATTTCTTGGAACATAGTAAGGTCCTGTTTTCCCATCTTCAGCAAGCGTAGCCTATCGCCAAAAAGTCGACATCATTAGTGTTGAAATCTGTTTATTTTTTCAAAGCTAAAAACTGCAATCCTCTCTTCCCAACACTTTAATCTGTTTTCTTACATCTACTTCAAATTTTTGTTTATTAACATGTAAAATCGACACAGTCAAAACAGCCTAGATTTGGATTAATGGTCCAAATAGCCAGGGAAAAATACAGACTAGTAATTAAAGACAGAATCTAGTTGATTAGCTTGTCTCGGATTATTGTCATTGATTTCCAGAATTTTATTCTCCTGCGGGTTCCAAACATTTGGTGATATTTATGAACATCTGTAAACCTGATGTCAGTGCTCTGCTCCAATCTGATGATCAGCCAGTCTGGTCTCGACCTCTGCCAAAATAAAATAAGAGTTAGATACGCCTTTAGAGCTGATGTGATTGATAGATATCTAAATAACATATCTTTTTTAATTAGTGTTCATTTTAAGAGAATTATTTTAGAATTTTTAGAGGAGATGAACTTTTCAATAGGTTACCATTGGGTCCGGACAGGAAAGTTGTTGATGCAACAATAGAAAAGAAGAAGGAAATTGTGATTTTAGCATAGGGCATCGCCCACAATGGACAAACAGTTGCCAAAACCTTGAAGACCAAACCAAAGTAGACCCTGACCCTAGAGTGCATGCATTAAGAAGGCACTGATGGGTTTTTAGATAGTTTTTAACTGTAAATAAAGGTTTGCTGAATATGTTGCAACTAAAGACTGAGCCTTAGGCCCCCTTCACACGTCCGTGATACACGTGCGTGTTTGGTCCGTTTCCGTATATACCGGAGACACGGCCAAACGTGCACCAATGTTAATCTATGATTGTGGTCACACGTGCGTTATTTCATTATGTCCGTGTGTGCGTGTCCGTGATCCGTATGTGTTTGCGTTTTGCACGGATGCATGTCCGTTATCTGCACGGAGCACGCACACGTGGACACAATGAAAGTCTATGGGTATGTGCACACACGTTAGTAAACACGTATGCATCTACCTATAGTCCGTGTCCGTTTGGTGTTTTTATTTCTAGTGATGTCGGCTATTCTTTCTATTTCTGTGTATGTCGGTCAATCTCCCTGAGTCCGTCGGTCGGTCTCTCTGTCTCTCTGTCGGTCTCTCTGTCTGTCTGTCCCTCTCTCACAGTCTGTCGGTCAGTTTCCCCCCCTCTCTCATACTTACCTTTCCCCGATCTCCGGCGCGGCGCTGCACGGCATTCACACTGCTGCGGCGACTTTTACTATTTTGAAAAAGCCGGCCGCTCATTAAACAATCTCCTATTCCCTGCTTTCCCCGCCCACCGGCGCCTATGATTGGTTGCAGTGAGACACGCCCCCACACTGAGTGACAGGTGCCTCACTGCACCCAATCACAGCAGCCGGTGGGCGTGTCTATACTGTGCAGTAAAATAAATAAATAAATAATTAAAAAAAAAACGGCGTGCGGTTCCCCCCAATTTTAATGCCAGCCAGATAAAGCCATACGGCTGAAGGCTGGTATTCTCAGGATGGGGAGCTCCACGTTATGGGGAGCCCCCCACCCTAACAATATCAGTCAGCAGCCGCCCAGAATTGCCGCATACATTATATGCGACAGTTCTGGGGCTGTACCCGGCTCTTCCCGATTTGCCCTGGTGCTTTGGCAAATCGGGGTAATAAGGAGTTAATGGCAGCCCATAGCTGCCAATAAGTCCTAGATTAATCATGTCAGGCGTCTATGAGACACCCTCCATGATTAATCTGTAAATTACAGTAAATAAACACACACACACCAGAAAAAAATCCTTTATTAGAAATAAAAAACACACACATATACCCTGGTTCACCACTTTAATCAGCCCCAAAAAGCCCTCCATGTCCGGCGTCATCCAGGATGGTCCAGCGTCGCATCCAGCTCTGCTGCATGGAGGTGACAGGAGCTGCAGAAGACACCGCCGCTCCGGTCACCTCCACACAGCTAATGAAGACAGCCGTGCGATCAGCTGAGCTGTCACTGAGGTTACCCGCTGTCACTGGAGCGGGTAACCTCAGTGACAGCTCAGCTGATCGCACGGCTGTCTTCATTAGCTGTGTGGAGGTGACCGGAGCGGCGGTGTCTTCTGCAGCTCCTGTCACCTCCATGCAGCAGAGCTGGATGCGACGCTGGACCATCCTGGATGACGCCGGACATGGAGGGCTTTTTGGGGCTGATTAAAGTGGTGAACCAGGGTATATGTGTGTGTTTTTTATTTCTAATAAAGGATTTTTTTCTGGTGTGTGTGTGTTTATTTACTGTAATTTACAGATTAATCATGGAGGGTGTCTCATAGACGCCTGACATGATTAATCTAGGATTTAGTGGCAGCTATGGGCTGCCATTAACTCCTTATTACCCCGATTTGCCAAAGCACCAGGGCAAATCGGGAAGAGCCGGGTACAGTCCCAGAACTGTCGCATCTAATGTATGCGGCAATTCTGGGCGGCTGCTGACTGATATTGTTAGGGTGGGGGGCTCCCCATAACGTGGAGCTCCCCATCCTGAGAATACCAGCCTTCAGCCGTATGGCTTTATCTGGCTGGCATTAAAATTGGGGGGAACCGCACGCCGTTTTTTTTTAATTATTTATTTATTTATTTTACTGCACAGTATAGACACGCCCACCGGCTGCTGTGATTGGGTGCAGTGAGGCACCTGTCACTCAGTGTGGGGGCGTGTCTCACTGCAACCAATCATAGGCGCCGGTGGGCGGGGAAAGCAGGGAATAGGAGATTGTTTAATGAGCGGCCGGCTTTTTCAAAATGGTAAAAGCCGCCGCAGCAGTGTGAATGCCGTGCAGCGCCGCGCCGGGGATCGAGGAACGGTGAGTATGAGAGAGGGGGGGAAACTTCAGTCACTCGGGGGATTAGTGGTCACCGGTGAATCCTTCACAGGTGACCGCTAATCAGTACTCGACACAGACAGAGCCGCGGTATGAGGATGAAGTCGGGTGAAATTCACCCGAGTTCATTCTCATCGCGCAACTCTGTCTGCTGTGAGCCGACATTTATAAACGACATTGTGCATCACACACACGGACATTCCACACGGACATTCCACGTACACATACACGTTAATTCCACACGCACACAAGGAAGTTCTGCACACAAACACGGCTAGCATACGCAATTCACACAGGTGCCACACGGACCATAAAAACGGACACAAAAACGGGACACGGACCCGAAAAACGGCCCGTAACACACGTGCGTGTTTTTCACGGACGTGTGAAGGGGGCCTTACAGAGTAACCTTCATGTGTAACTTGCCTGTTTCTGGAGTATGTTGCTGTCCACATCGACAAAACTGATAGCATCTGGAGCACACTAGCACGAATGCAAGACAAAAGTGTAGTTCATATGAAGGTTTTTGCACCTCGACCTTTGGTCTCCATGTAAAAAATCAAAGCATGCACTACTTTGATCCAGATTTTGAGATCAAAAGGAGATTGTCGGAAAAATTGCGCAATAGGGTCTTGACTGGGAACACCAATAGGATTGAATGTAGGATAATCATTATCCTGTCACTGATATTTGTCCTGAAGAAGGGGGCTGTGACCCCTGAAATGCTTAGACCTGTATCTTCTTTGTTAATAAAAGACATGGATTAATAATTTCTGCCTTTTGGATCTGGTGATAAGCGCAGCTTGATACCTGTTTCACCGGACAACTAATAATTGATCCAGATGTTGGCTCAGATCCATCCACTATGAGTCAATGGTTATGTAGAAAACGGATCACATACCATCTATATGTCATAAGCTTTTCATGAAGCTAAATATGAAGAGACAGTGCGCAAATCGGGTTTTAACTTTAAGATGACCTGGGTGAGAAACAAGGGAATTGCTCAACTGATCGGGTTGTGTAAAGGGGGCGTTACACGCAGCGATATGGCTAGCGAGCGTACCCGCCACCGTCGTTTGTGCGTCTCGGGCAAATCGCTGCCCGTGGCGCACAATATCGTTAGGAGCCGTCACACGGACTTACCTGCCTAGCGACGTCGCTGTGGCTTTCTAAGGGAGCGGTTCGTGCGGCGTCACAGCAGCATCAATAAGCGGCCGCCCAATAGAAGCGGAGGGGCGGAGATAAGCGTCCGTAACATCCCGCCCACCTCCTTCTTTCCTCATTGCCGGCGGCCGCAGGTAAGCTGTAGTTCGTCGTTCCCGAGGTGTCACACACAGCGATGTGTGCTGCCTCGGTAACAACGAACAACCTGCGTCCTCAACAATCAACGATTTTTTGAAAATGAACGACATGTCAACGATGGATGATTTGGTGAGTATTTTCCATCGTTAACGGCCGCTCGTTGGTGTCACACGCAACGACGTCGCTAATGAAGCCGGATATGCATCACGGAATCCGTGACCCCGGCAATATATCATTAGATTACGTCGTTGCGTGTAACGGGGCCTTTAGACACAACCACTTACGCGCATTAAATGGCTGTTGCAGACCCTGGAAATACAGATAGGTGACTGTGGATGATAAGAGTAAGGCTATGTGCGCACGTTGCGTACAGTCACTGCAGAAATTTCTGCAGCGATCTGAAGAGCACACGTGCGCTTCAAATCGCTGCAGAAAATGTCCGTAGTGAAAAACAAAAAAAAGCCGATTCCCTGCGCTCTGACTGCAGCTCCTCCCATAGACAGAGCAGGAGCTGCAGGCAAAGCGCACAGAAGAAGTGACATGTCACTTCTTAGAACGCGCGCTTCGTGCAGCAGCCGAAGCGCTGCGCTCTAAAACGCGACGTGCGCACGTCTCCTGCATAATCTTCATAGATTATGCAGGGGACGCAGGACGCATGCAGTTACGCTGCGCTACAAAGCGCAGCGTAACTGCATGTAATTACGCAACGTGCGCACATAGCCTTAAGATCGGCCTCCATTGAATAAATAATCAAGGAAAGTCCTAAAAGGAGATTTTATTCAACGCATTTTGTAGTGGAAACTCCATCAAGACAATCACTATTACATAGTATACAGGATACAGGGTATATATAGTGGATATATCATTGGAAAAAGGGCGCAAGATGTATCCACTATATTTACCCTGCATCCTGTATACTATGCAATGGTGATTGTCCTGATTAAGGATTTTCCACTCTGAAAAACGTTGAATAAAATCACCTTTTATGACTTGCTTTCATTCCTCATTCAGTGGCAGCGCTGATTTTAATTCTTACCATCCACTGTCAGGTAGTTTTTCATAGATACACTGCAGTTATTAACTGAATTTGGCTTTTTAATTTAATTGTTATTGTAATAACTAGATACCATATGGATGCACAAAATGGTCATTCTGATGGCACACAGATGTTAAAAGCGGACATATGAACTGCATGCAAATGACAATATGAATTAAAAATTGCCTTTTTTTCTGGATGAAAAATAGACGATTATGCATAGCCTTGCTTGCACCAAGACTAAATGGTACTTTACATGCTGCGATGTCGGTACCGATATCGCTAGCGAGGGTACCCACCCCCGTCAGTTGTGCGTCATGGGCAAATCGTTGCCCTTGGTGCACATCATCGCTAACACCCGTCACACGTACTTACCTTCCCTGCGACGTCGCTGTTGCCGGCGAATCGCCTCCTTTCTAAGGGGGCGGTTTGTTCGGCGTGACAGCGACGTTACACAGCAGCCGTCCAATAGCAGAGGAGGGGCGGAGATGAGCGGCTGGAACACGCCACCCACCTCCTTCCTTCCTCATTGCTGGTGGACCGAGGTAAGCAGATGTTCGTCGCTCCTGCGGTGTCACACATAGAGATGTGTGATGCCGCAGGAACGAGGAACAACATTGCTACTGACCTGACAATGATTTTCATAAACAACCTCTCCCAGGCAAATGATTTTTGCCTCTTTTGCGATCGTTTTAGGTCGCTCAAGCCTGTCACACGCTGCGATGTCGCTAATGACGCCGGATGTGCGTCACAAACACCGTAACCCCGACGATATATCGTTAACGATGTCGCAGCATGTAAATGGCCCTTTAGGTTTATCTCCAATCTTAGAAACCAGACATCTCATCTCAGAATCTCTTCACATCAGCAGCTTGCACTGTACCATGCATAGTCTTATTCAGTGGCTGTCACAGGGTATGTAATGACAGGACAGCAGCCCGTAGATTGGCCCTCAGACTTGTGACCCTGCGCTGTCCCTTATCTCGGAGGTAGGCTTGATGGTAGCCAGGTTCGAGCCCCCAGTGTCACCCTAACATCTGTATGAGCCCTGATCTTACTACCCCTTTCCCACTCCCTTAGGAGCGGTCAGAAAACACAATGACAAAACCCCACAAAAAGACATGGACAAGGGAGAATGGAAACTCAAACAGACTGCACTCAAAACAAAAAGTAGAGACAGTATGTATACTGGGGAGCAACAAAAAAGGAAAGGAAGTAACGCACAACATCGGAATGCTCACACCACTTAAAAGCACAATACAGATCACCATAAACAGGATAACCACCAAGACCAATATTGCTGGAGCTAATGCTGAACCTATCATCAGCACCAACCAGGAAGCCGTGCTTTAAATAGGGAGGAGACAGCTGCATGTGACAATTAGCAACCTGAACTCTTAGGTCCTGCTCACAAGTCTGCAGGAATTCACTCCTGCAGAGCTGATGATGAGTGAACCTGAACCAGCCGACACCCAACTCAGGGTGAACAATCCAGAAGCCTCAGGTTACTTGTTAGACTCTGTGGTGTAAACAGTGTCTGACAACACCATGCTAGCAGGTATGTGTAAAGCCGAGCATCGCATGACATTGGCTTTCATCTGCCTTTGTGACCTCACTCCTGCTCACTCAGGATCCACAGCTTCCCTTTTTCATTTGCAGCTTTCATATTGGCATTAAACTGTGTCACATACACTATTGTTCCAATACCTACCTTATAGACCAAGGACTTTCTATTCTACAAGACAGTCAGACATAGCTGAATGTTGTACTCTGCTTTCTTTGGTGGTCCTATAGACAAGGAATAGAGTGGAGTTGCACATTCTTGACCTCTACTAGAGGATTGGACACAGGAAAAAGAAGGCCCCAGTGCAAGAATAATATACAGTAGTGGCCTTTTGTAGTCCAATAGCTCATCATGATGCACAATTTTACCCGCTTTGGAGGTAGTAGTGGGCCCCTTTACTTCTTGGGACCTGTGCAGATGCACATGTTGCACCAATGGTATGTCCACCCCTGCTCTACTCTATTCAGAAGGGGCTCTGCAGATCACCATTTTTGGACCCTCAGTGATCAGTAATTAATCCTCTCTACAATCTTAGGAAAAACCCTTTAAAGTGACACACCGTCATCACCATTCTTTACCAGCAGTTCAGATAGCTACTTCTTTACCTCTCCTTGTTCTAACATAAATCATAATACACATTTAAGTATTAAAACAATTTCTAATTTTTTATTTAGCAAAAAGGTATGCTTTCTCTAGTGCACTCTGTCAGGATTTTAAAGATGGCAACTGCCATAAATTAGTATACACCCGTCCTAGATTTCAGAGGACACACAGTAGGATAGACGTCAGGTTAGGGAAGCATCCAGGCAGGCATACTGAACTCACATTACTCTGTTCAGTCAACCTGACTAGACACTAATCGAAATTTATCAATGATAAACACTTTTCTTTAGCTAACAGAGAATGAACATCCTACAACGGGTTGCACACTGCAAGATGGAAGTTGCCATCTTTAAAATCCTGACAGAATGAACTAGATAAAGCATACATTTTTCTAAATAAAAGTATTTAGAACAATGTTTCTTATTTAAATGTATTTTGTTTATTTATTTTAGCACATTTCTCAGATAACTCTTTAAGAATACAGACCTGCAAAGATAAACCAAGTCTGTGTATATTTGGGGAGAAGCAGGAGGAATAGTTGTCTTCAAATGAGTGAACCACCACCAGCTTTTAAAAATGTCTGGCCACCTTCAGAGTATGAGAATCCTCTGAAAACATCACATTTCATCTAGAGATCAGGCTTCATAATTCCAGAAGTTTCAAGCGTCTACAGTGGATTTTGCAGTAAGTGTCAGATGTAAGCGCTCTGGCAGACTACTGAAATAAACGGTTACCTAATTCCCAGCGAAGTAAAAAGGTGTTATTGTTTCATAAGCAGCTACTGTGGTAGATTTGCAGATATTTTAAGAGCATTAGTTGATGTAGATTTCAAGGAAGGGGGTAGAGACAATAATTCAATACAAGCTGTAATAGGAAAAAATATTACAAAAAGGATTACGTAGCACAGGACTGGCCTGTTCTTTTCTGTATCTCATTCAACTTACAGTATGTTGTTATTAGAATTAATCATCGTTGCACTGGATTACTTTTAATGGCATGTTTATAAATACATTTTTAGATTTTTTTTCTGCAAGTTTAATGTTTATATGAAAAATATACTAGCATTTACTAATTGAGAAAACAAAGAAAATCTGGAATAACTGGGGCAACGATTGGACCCCCAAATCCTATTATCTACAGGACACTGACATGACTCCAGTTGCATAACGAAGGGGCACAAATACATTATATAAATGTAGACCAAAACAACTTATTTTAAAGGGAACCTGTCACTAAATTAATACTGCCTGAACCATTGACAGCATGAACCAGAGCCTGGCTGTATCAAACGTAGCCAAGTATGTTTCGCTCAGAGAGAGCCATCCGGTGAATACTGGTCCCAGGCCGGCTTCTCCCCACCTTTCTCCAGTTGACATTTCCTGTGGGCGTGGTAGCATGCTAAGAGGGTGGAATGAGCGCAGGAACTAACGACCCTTGTGACTAGTCCCTGCACTCACGTATATATCATAAAAGATCTTTAGAAATAATTTTTCTAAAGATCTCTTTATTTATGCTAGTGTATACAGGGACAGTTAGGCAGGGATTAGTAATATGTAGCCAGTACTACTCATGGTTCTGGGTGCATATTGCACCTGACAGGTTCCCTTTAAGAACGAACACATCATGCAAAATAAAGGCTAAGTTAAAATATTAGAAATAAGAGATTAATTCTCCTTTATGCTTTTCTTTTCCAGCCTACACCTCAGTCATCCCTATACAAGCTGTGTGTTTGCATCAGAAGCACATCAGGATATATGAAATCTTTATTTCAACAAAGAAAACTTTAAATCTTTCCGCGCTCTGTGGATAACGATATGTGTTCTACTTTGATCATTAATTAAAAAGGTAATATATTTATAGACGTGTTACTACAAAATTCTTCATTTCTATCATTCTCATAGGACTCTTTATACTTTTAGTGTGTTTTCGATTTCAGACTGTTATTATCCATCATGTTAATTTATGGTTTATTTATTTTTAGTTGTATAGATTTCCATAACATTGGGTCCATAAAAAAATTATATTTGAGGATCATACAGACATTATTAGTAATAATCAAAACCATAGAGTACCCACATTCTGTCAAGTACATGCTCACTGTGACACTCAGGCAGGCTGATCGATAGAGTCACACACCCGACTTCTTTATTAATCCACTCTCGAACTCTGACTCCTTTTTAAATAGCTCATATGTAATACGTAATACTGCGTAAGTAATAACACATTTACTGTAGTGTCTTGATAAAGAGGGGCCTTAGATTCATAGCACTTAAGCATGTACGGTATTCCTGAAATTATAGAGTGGGGAAAACAAGTATTTCATATATTTCTGATTTCTAATAATTGCTCCAACAGTTGTTATTAATAATAATAATAATAAGTTGTATTTCTATAGCGCCAACATTTTCCGCAGCGCTTTACAATTCAGAGGGGATATGTACAGACAATATGAGACAATACAAAATAACAAAATTAAGATTTGAGGAGGAGTGAAGGCCCTGCTCGTAAGCTACAGTCTATGAGGAAATAGGGGAGGCACAAAAGGTGAATGGGGGGGAGAAAAGCTTGTTATTTATGGTCCAGCCATCGATTTAATAGGGTATTCAAACCAGCTGCATGAACCCGTCATTGGCCAGAATTTATAAAGGTACAGGGGACAAGAATTGGAAGTAAATTTTATGAAGGGCAGAAAGGGACTAGATTATATCAGGGAAGTGAGGTGATAGGCTAGTCTAAAGAAATGTGTTTTTAGGGCCTGCTTAAAGGTGTGGATGTTGGGAATTAATCAGATTGCTCTTGGTAGTGTGTTCCAGAGCATAGGTGCAGCTCGTGAGAAATCTTGAAGATGGGAGTGGGAGGTTTGAATTGTTGAGATGTCAGTCTTAGGTCATTAGCAGAGTGGAGGGCATGGGTGGGGTTATAGACGGAGATGAGAGAGGAGATGTAGGGTGGTGCGGACCCATGGAGAGCTTTGTGAGTGAGAGTGATAAGTTTATGTTGGATTCTGTAGCGGATAGGTAACCAGTGTAATGACTGGCAAAGAGTAGAGGCATCAGTGAAGCAGTTGCAGAGGAAAATGATCCTGGCTGCGGCATTCAGA
Organism: Anomaloglossus baeobatrachus; assembly: GCF_048569485.1. Classification (NCBI taxonomy): domain Eukaryota; kingdom Metazoa; phylum Chordata; class Amphibia; order Anura; family Aromobatidae; genus Anomaloglossus; species Anomaloglossus baeobatrachus. The sequence goes on along the minus strand of NC_134354.1, from coordinate 86,761,937 downwards.
ATGGATTGGAGAGGGGAGAGTTTAGTAACAGGGAGACCAGTTAGTAAAGAATTACAATAATCCAGGCGAGAATGAATGAGGGTGACAGTAAGAGTTTTTGCAGAGTCAACGATAAGAAAAGGTCGAATTCTAGAGATGTTTTTGAGGTGGAATTGACAAGAATGAGCAAGTGAACAAATGTGGGGGGTGAAGAAGAGATCGGAGTCAAATATAACCCCAAGACAGCGGGCGTGCTGCTGGGGCGTAATGGTAGAGCCACACACAGAAAAGGCAACAGTGAGAAGGCAACAGTGAGAAGGCAACAGTTGTTGCCTTCTCACCAAGCTGCTTGCCTATTGGCCTGTAGCTCATCCCAGCTTTGTGCAGGTCTACATTTTTTTCCTTGTAGCCTTTGACAGCTCTTTGGTCTTGGATATGGTGGAAAGGTTGGAGTGTGATTGAGTGTGTGGGCAGGTGTCTTTTATATAGGGACAAGTTCAAACAGGTGCAATTAAACCAGGTAATGAGTGCAGAGTAAAAGGTTCTTAAAGAGAAAATAACAGATCTGTGAGAGCCAGAATTCTTGCTGGTTGGTAGGTGTGGTTTATTTCATTAAATAAAATGCAAATTAATTAATTAAAAATAATACAATGTGATTTTCTGAATATTTTTTTTTATTCAGTGTGCCACAGTTGAAGTGTACCTATGATAAAATTACAGACCTCTCCATTCTTTGTAGGTGGGAAAATTTGCAAAATCGGCAGAGACTCAAATACTTATTTTCCCTACTGTAATAGTCTCAGTTTCCTGTAAATACAGAAGTAATCATGTGTACCAATACAACCTATTTTTAAATCTGCACTGATTATCAGCTACAACCCTCCTAGCAATGACTTCTCTGGTCAGGCTTTCTTTGCCCTCTGTTGCCATCCTATCAGTCGAAGTTGTTCAGATGCATATAATGACTTTGTGTATTAAAACATCTGACACTCGGATTGTAGCACAGCTCAGCTATGCTATGCCAAAGATCCCACAGAGACCAGCTACATTAGCACCTAATGACCCTGTCTAATTAATGAAAAACAGATGCACCTATAAACCAATCTAATAAAACTTCCCCCAGAATCTCTTCTCACAGCATCTTCATTGCCCTGATAGCCATGTTGTAGCACAGCTTAGCTATTCTATGCTCAGTTCTGATTTACATTCAAGTAATAGCATGATCATTCTCAGAAGATCCCCATGAGCCACCAGTGAAATGTGAAAGCTTATAAATACACTTAGGTCCACAAATATTTTTTCATTTTAGCTGTTTAGAAAAACATATTCAAGATACAATTATATAATTAATATGGGCATAAAGTGCATACTCTTAATTTTAGTTTGAGGGTATTCACATCTTAATTGGAGGAAAAGTTTAGAAATTACAGCTCTTTAATATGTGGCTGCCTCTTTTTAAAGGGACCATAGATAATTGGACTATTATCTCATAAGCTGTTTAGTAGGCTGCATGGGCTATTCCCTCATTAAGCCATCAACAATTAATCAGGTAAAAGGTCTTGAGTTGATGCCAGGTGGGTCATTTGCATTTGGAAGCTGTTGCTGTGAATCCACAACATGCAATAAAAGGAACTATGAATGAAAGAGAAACAGACCATTAATGTGCTGAAAGAAAACAAGAAATATATCAAAGATAGAGCAGAAATTGTAGGAGTGGTTAAAAATACAGTTGCAAAAAAAGAGTGCACTGGTGAGCTTGGGAACTCAAAACAGCTTGGATGTCCATGGAAGACAACAGTGGTGGACGATTGTACAACCCCTGGCAAAAATTATGGAATCACCTGGCTCCGAGGATGTTCATTCAGTACTTTTGTTTAAAAAAAGCAGCTCACAGACATGGCACAAAACTAAAGTTACTTCAAATATCAACTTTCTGGCTTTAAGAAACTCTAAAGAAAACTATCATGAAAACACAATTTGCTAGCCAGTACCGGTTACTTTTCAAGACCAAACGGGTTAAAAAATTATGGAATCACTCAATTATAAAGAAATAATAATGGAATCACCCTATAAATTTTCATTCCCAAAATTAACACCTGCATCAAATAAGATCTGCTCGCTAGTCTGCATCTAAAAAGGAGTGATCACACCTTGGAGAGCTGTTGCACCAAGTGGACTGACATGAATCATGGCTCCAACACGAGAGATGGCAATTGAAACAAAGGAGAGGATTATCAAACTCTTAAAAGAAGGTAAATCATCACACAATGTTTCAAAAGATGTTGGTTGTTCACAGTCAGCTGTGTCTAAAATCTGGACCAAATCCAAACAGGTTGTTAAAGGCAAACATATTGGTAGACCAAGGAAGACATTAAAGTGTCAAGACAGGAAACTTAAAGCAATATGTCTCCAAAACAGGAAATGCACAACAAAACAAATCAGTAACGAATGGGAATAAACTGGAGTCAATATCTGTGACTGAACTATAAGAAACCGCCTAAAGGAAATGGGATTTACATACAGAAAAGCTAAACAAAAGCCATCATTAACACCTAAACAGAAAAAAACAAGTTTACAATGGGCTAAGGAAAAGCAATCGTGAACTGTGGATGACTGGATGAAAGTTATATTCAGTGATGAATCGCGAATCTGCATTGGGCAAGATGATGTTGGAACTTTTGTTTGGTGTCATTCCAATGAGATTTGTAAATATGACTGACTGAAGAGAATGTAAATTTCCACAGTAATTGATGATATGGGGCTGCATGTCAGGTAAAGGCACTGGGGAGATGGCTGTCATTATATCTTCAATAAATGCCCAAGTTTACATTGAAATTTTGGACACTTTTCTTATCCCATCAATTGAAAGGATGTTTGGGGATGATAAAATAATTTATCAAGATGATAATGCATCCTGCCATAGAGCAAACACTGTGAAAATATTTCTTGAAAGAAGACACATAAGGTCAATGACATGGCCTGCAAATTGTCCGGATCTCAATCCAATTGAAAATTTTTGGTGGAAGTTGAAGAAAATGGTCCATAACAAGGCTCCAACCTGCAAAGCTGATCTGGCAACAGCAATCAGAGAAAGTTGGAGCCAGATTGATGAAGAGTACTGTTTGTCACTTATTAAATCCATGCCTTAGAGACTGCAAGCTGTTATATAAGCCAGAGGTGGTGCAACAAAATACTTGTGATGTATTGGAGTGTTCTTTTGTTTGTTTGTTTTTCATGATTCCATACATTTTTCCTCATAAGTGAGTGATTGCATAATTTTTCCTCCTATTTGGTCTTGAAAAGTAACCATTACTGGCTAGCCATTGTTTCCATGATTTTTTTTTAGTGTTTCTTAAAGCCAGAAAGTTGACATTTGAAATGACTTTAGTTTTGTGCCATGTCTGTGATCTGCTTTTTTTTAAACATCCTCTGAGCCAGGTGATTCCATAATTTTTGCCAGGGGTTGTAGAATAATTTCCATGGTGAGAAAAAATTCTTTACAACATCTATCCAAGTGAAGAACACTATCCAGGAAGTAGGTGTTTCAGTATTGAAGTCTACCATAAAGAGAAGACTTCATGAGAGCAAAGACACCACAATTTGCAAATCATTAATCACCCGTACCAGAATGATAGGAGGAAGAAAGTCTGGAGAAGGCTTGGAATGGCACATGATCCAAAGCACAGCATATCCTCTGTAAAACATGGTGGAGGCAGTGTGATGGCTTGGCATGCTTAAGTCCCAATGGTCCTTGGTCACTAGTGTTTATTTATGATGTGTCTGAAGACAGAAGTAGCCAGATGAATTCTGAAGTGCTCAGGGCGCTATTTTCTGCTTATATTCAATCAGATGCAGCAAATTTGATTGGATAGTGCTTCACAGTAAGATGGAAATTGACCCTAAACATACTGCGAAAGTAACTCAAGAGTTTTTATGCAAATTAGTGGAACATTCTGCAGTGGCTGAGTCAATCACCAGATCTCAACCTCATTGAGCTGGCTGCATTTCACATGCTTAAGTCAAAACATAAGCCAGAAACACGCATAAATAGTGATGAGCGGACCTGTGGATATTAGGGTTTGCCAGATTCAGGACCCGAATTTGACCCTGTACACCGAACCACATAAAAGACAATGGAGACTCAAACTTGTGTGCTGTAAAATGGCTGTAAAATGGTTGCAATAAGTGCTAAGGGGCTGCAAAACAAAACAAAATAGGAGCAGTTGCCCTACAAACAAATGTGGATAGGGAATAAAAAAAAAACCCAAAAACCTACGGTCCTATTTTTGATTACCACAGTGGTTAAAGCAGACAGCTGGGGCTCCAATCCTCAACTGTCAGCTTTTACCTTGGATGATAATCAAAAATAGAGGGGATCCCACGCCGTTTTGTTAAGTTACTTAAATAATAATTATTTAAAAATAAGTGTTGACTCCGCCCTATTTTTGATAAACAGCCAAGGTAAAGCAGACAGTTGGGGACTGATATTATCAGGCTGAAAGGGCCCATGGTTGTTTGGCTCATCCCAGCCTGAAAAAAGCAGACCACAGTTGCCCCAGAAATGGTGTCTTTATTAGATGGCGCTTTGCCCAGCTCTTCCCAATTTCTCTGTTGCTGTGGCAATTGGAATAATACTTTTTTGGGTTGATGTAAGCTGTGAATTGACAGCTGGCATCAAGCCTGGGGTTGATAATGGACACCGCTTTACCAATCCGGCAAGATAAAAAATAAAAAAAAAACCACAATCACAGACACGGACACAGGGTGAGGGGCATGTATAGCAGACTGTAACCAATCACAGACACTAGCACAGAGGGTGGGTGGGGGAAGCAGTGAATATTCATTAACCATAAATTAATGGGCCTGGAGGAGAGTCTGACTGCAGTGTTATCCTGTGGGAAAGACAGTATCTATAACTATCCTGCTTTTACAACCATTTAACTTCCATTTGCAGCCCCCCAATGCTTTTTACAGCCGTTTTATTTCCTGAACATCTCGTCCCCATGGGATTGTATGGCATTCATTGTTTGGGGTAAAGTTTGGCATCAGGTTTGCTCACCAATTACAATTTTTTTTCCCCACGCTGGCTCAGCAGACCCAATTATCCATGGATTCGGTCATCACTAAATATGACCTCCCATTAAGCTATTTGAAGTTGGATGCTCAAGAAAGAAACTTTATGCTGGGCTTTTACTCTTTGTTAACAGTAGTCATGCACATATTGTGCTTTATAAAAAAATATTGCTGTTGTTAAAGAATCTCTCCCAATATTTTTTTTTTTGTATCTAGACCTGTATTTTTGTGTCTGTAGTATAGTGTGTGTGTGTGTATGTGTGTGTGTGTGTGTGTGTGTGTGTGTGTGTGTGTGTGTGTGTGTTTTAATATACTCATCTAGCTCTTTTTCCAGTATCCAGCGCTCTTCTTCTCTTCTCAGTGACTTTGCCATTCTTCAGGCTCTCTGGGTCATGCTACACACCATGTGACCCGGAAGTAGATTTCCAATGTAAGTGTATGGAGCATCAGAACTAGGCGCAGAATGAGGCTCCATAGACTTTCATTGTAAAAGAGACTTTCAGCTCACGCATAGAGCAGAGAGACCCAGAGAGTCTGAGAGAAGAGGAGCAGACTGGTGCTGGATATCAGAGAAGGTGGCGGTAGGTGAGTTAATTAACATATACTACACTACACACACATAATAGAACTTCATGAAACTGCTTCTTTACCATATATTTATAAAATTAACATTTAAAAATTTTCCTAAATTCCTCCGAAACTAAATATGCAATTAATCTTATAACATTATGAATGTTTATTATTGTATTTGGAAGCTGGAGTTCAATTTGCTCGTCCATTTTTCATTTACACGTTCCATTCACGTTTTTCATAGAAAACACACCCATTATAGTCTGCCGGGGTGTTCACATGTTTTTGTTCTTTTGCAGATTAAGTATTCATGTTGAAATATTTGCGTTATATCTGAGTCCCAGATCAGACCTCTTTATGAGTTTGAACGTGCTTGAGTAAAATGCACCAAAATTCTGAAAAGGTGCATATTTCGCATGGCACATGTAACCTAGAAGTAGATTTAGTAATAATTTGTGTCACTGCAATGGAGGCCCCGCTTACATGACATAGCTCCGCCCACATGACATAACCCCATCCCACTTTTCTTGCTACTTTTAAAAAAGTAAAAAATTACAAAATTTGGCTGAAGTATAGTGTGCATCAAAGATTGTGACTTTTCTATAGCAGAAAATTGCTGCAAAGCCACTAAGAAATCTCCTCTTAATGCTTTAGAGTGCACAACATTTTAAAAGCCATGTGTCAGTATTTATTTTGTATTAATAGGTGACTGGAACCTTCTTTTTTTGCAGGATCTTATTGGCAACAGAGATTTTGACCTTCATTTTTATGAAAAAGAGGATTTTCTTCAGGATCTCAAAGCTTAAATGTAAGATATATAAATGATTATAGATGGCAATATGTAACCTATGTACCGCCTGGCTGACGCACTATTGAGAAACAGCTGATTTTGCCAAAGGAAGAAGCAGCCAGCAGAGCATAATCGCTGCAGTGCAGGGGGCATGGAGTTTTACATGCCATCCATAAAAACCGGATGGAATAGCATGCCACTGCAAGATGCTGTGGTAGGCATCCTGGTTTTGTATGCCTTCAATTTTGAATAAATACCCAGCAGTGTCACCAGCAAAGCACCCCCACACCATCACACCTCCTTCTCCATGCTTCACGGTGGGAACCAGTTATGTAGAGTCCATCCGTTCACCTTTTCTACAAAGAAACAAAAAGGATTTGCGACAACGCCAGTAGGTGAAAAAGTGTTTTTTCACCTACTGGCGTTGTCGCAAATCCTTTTTGTTTCTTATGCTGTATACCAGCGACTTGCCGGGGTCCACATTTCGCCATGTTTATTTATGGTACCTCTATTTACATCGCATCTAGATAAAACATGGTGTGGCTGTGGTTTATATATAACCTTTTCTACAAAGACACGGTGGTTGGATCCAAAGATCTCAAATTTGGACTCCTCAGACCAAAGCACAGATTTCCACTGGTCTAATGTCCATTCCTTGTGTTCTTTAGCCCAAACAAGTCTCTTCTGCTTGTTGCCTGTCCTTAGCAGTGCTTTCCTAGCAGCTATTTTACCATGAAGGCCTGCTGCACAAAGTCTCCTCTTAACAGTTGTTCTAGAGATGAGAAGGTGTGTTCAAACTTTTGGTCTGTACTGTATATATATACAGTGGAACCTCACTTAATGAGTAACCCATTTAACGAGAATTTTGCTTAACAAGCAAAGCTTTCTGTAAATTTGTAACTCGGTTTACGACAAAGCTTTGCTGTACGAGCAAAATACTCACCGCACACACTTCCGGTTCCATACATCCACCGCGCTATAACCCACTCTTGCAATCCACACAAACACACGCAAGCACGCACAAACAAACACGCACGCATACACATACAGTATTATGCTCACCTTACCTTCCGTTCCATCGCCGGCCTCATGGTTCTTGTAGTTCGCCGGTATATCGCGACGAGGGAGGAATCTAGAGAGGAATTTCTAAAAGCTTCTGGTAGTCATTGTGGAACTATATAAACCAGCCAGAACAAGCGAGGTTCTGCAGCAAAGTGTGGGGATTGCAGATAAGTGTGGCATAGTTTAACACTAGAACTACTGAGGTAGTCATTTTGACTACTTCGCACTATGTAGTTCTAGTAGGTGTCACGAGTCCAGTAGTTCTAGTGTTAAACACAATTTCATAGTTTGACACAAGAACATAGTTTGAATTTATCCTTATACGTTTCCCATTGTTTGGTTTTTTTTTTCTTTCTTTGTTTTTCTACTTTACAGTTTATCCCCATTTAATAGGTGCTCCATGGACAATGCTACCAGGTGTGTATCTTGTCAAATGTATGCATGCCTTGAGCAGCCGTTCGAGGGTGAATATGTCTGCACTCGATGCAAGCATGTTGCGTATTTGGAAGCAAAGGTAACTGATCTAAATAAGTAGCTTGCAACACTCAGGGGCATTGCAAACCTGGAGAGGAGTTTAGAGCTCACTGAGCTTTCTCTGGCTGGGGCCAGTGATATGGAGGAGGGTGGAGGTGGGGAAGATCAGGACCCAGAGGTAGGTAGCTGGGTAACAGTTAGAAGAAGAGGTAGGGGGAAAAGTGTCAGCGAGCCTAGTCCTGACATGGCACAACCTAGTAAATATGCCTGTTTGGCTGATATTAGGAATGAAGGGCCAGGACTAGGGTCACTACAGCAGGACGTTGCTCCTAGCAACCAGGAAAACGACTGCTGTAGAAAGGAGGGAAATAGGAGTGCAACAAAGCCCAGACAGATGTTGGTGGTAGGGGACTCTATAATTCGGCGGACAGACAGGGTCATCTGTCGCCAAGACCGTGAATGCCGAACAGTGTGTTGTCTGCCGGGTGCTCGGGTTCGGCATATTGCGGATCGGATAGACAGATTGCTTGGTGGGGCTGGGGAAAACCCAGCGGTCATGGTGCACATTGGTACTAATGACAAAGTTATAGGCAGGTGGAAGGTCCTTAAAAATGATTACAGGGAACTAGGAGAGAAGCTGAAGTCCAGAACCTTCAAGGTGGTGTTTTCAGAAATACTACCGGTGCCACGAGCGTCACTAGAAAGACAGCGGGAGTTTAGGGAGATAAATGCGTGGCTTAGAAATTGGTGCAGGAAGGAAGGGTTCGGGTTCATGGAGAACTGGGCCGACTTCTCAGTTGGCTACAGGCTCTACGGTAGGGACGGGCTGCACCTCAATTGGGAAGGTGCAGCTGTGCTGGTGGAGAAAATGGTCAGACGGATGGAGGAGCTTTTAAACTAGGATCTGGGGGGAGGGAGGGTAGTGGAACAAAAAAGGGGATAGATAGAGCAGATACAGACAGTTAGATGGTAGGGGTCAATGAAGGATTAGGGGGGATGGGACATGCAAGGAACGTAGGGAGGCTAGGAGTATTAAAGGTGTTAATAGTATTAAATGTCTGCTGGCAAATGCAAGAAGTCTTGCAAACAAAATGAATGAATTTGAGACTCTTATGTCAACCATGGATCATGATGTGGTGGGCATTACAGAAACCTGGCTGGATGAAAGCCATGACTAGGTGACAAACATACAGGGTTATAGTACATTTCGGAGGGATAGTAAAGAAAAAAGGTGGTGGGGTGTGTATATTTATCAAATCTAACCTAAAACCTGTGTTGAATGATGACATTGGGGGCGCTGCAACAATGTAGAGTCAGTATGGGTAAATGTACATGGGGAGGGGAATAATGGAAAAATGCTAATTGGAGTTTGCTATAAGCCTTCTAACATACCTGAACAAATAGAGGGTGAAATGCTGGAACAAATTGAAAAGGCAGCTAATAATAATAATCGGGTTCTTATTATGGGGGATTTCAACTATCCAGACATACAGTGGGACATAGAATCTTCTGGTTGTGCTAAAAGCTGTAAATTCTTATCTATTATTCAAGACAATTTCCTCTCTCGGATGGTAGATGAACTGACGAGGGGAGATAATTTGCTAGATCTGGTCCTGTCAAATAGACTGGATATAATTTCAGATCTACAGGTCTGGGAGCACTTGGGGACCAGCGATCATAATATGGTAAGCTTCAAGGTAATATTCAATAGAACATTTCAAAGGGCAAATGCTAAAACCTGGAATTTTAGGAAAGCTGATTTCAACAAATTAAGGGAAGAGCCTAAATGTGTAGATTGGGACAAAGTTATGGTAACTGGGGATACTGAACATAAATGGGGAAAGTTTAAGGATATACTGCTAGAGTCCTGTAAAAAACTTTTACCCTCTGGTAATAAAATGTCATGGAATAAAAAACGACTATGGATAAATAAGACTGTACAAAGTATAATAAAACAAAAATAAAGGGCATTTAAAATCTTAAAGGCTGAGAATACAGAAATATTTCAGAAGTATAAAGATATCAATAGGAAATGCAAAAAAGAAATCAGAAACAAGCAAAACTAGCTACTGAAACAAAAATCGCCAATGACATTAAAATAAATCCCAAAATCTTTTATAAATACATTAATGCCAAAAGGAAAACAAAGGATAGTGTTGGCCCCTTAAAATATAATAAAAAGTTAGTTATAGAGGACAAACAAAACACTGAGATATTAAATAGGCATTTCTCATCTGTGTTCACCAAGGAACTGACTGTACCAGGGATCATTCAACAAGTGAAAAAGCAAAGTTCACCACCCGATATAATTAATTTAACACAAGAAGAAGTACGCCTACGTCTGAGTAAATTAAACATTGACAAATCCCCCAGGCCAGATTGCATTCATCCACGAATATTGAGGGAATTAAGCTCCGTAATCGACAGACCGCTGTATCTCATCTTTTTAGACTCACTTGTAACAGGGTTGGTGTCTCAGCATTGGAGGATTGCTGATGTGGTACCGATATTTAAGAAAGGTAAGAGGGTAAATCTAGGCAACTACCGTCCAGTAAGCCTGACATCTGTAGTATGCAAAGTTTTTGAGGTCATTTTAAGGGATGACATGCAAAAATATATTGCAGAAAATAATATAATAACTGACAGACAGCATGGATTTATGAAGATAAGTTGTGTCTAACCAACCTGTTGGGGTTCTATGAGGGGGTAAGTGCAAACCTGGATATTGGTAATGCAGCTGATGTGATTTATTTGGACTTTGCAAAGGCATTTGATACTGTACCACGTAATAGCCTTATACTAAAGCTCCAGAAGCAAGGACTAGGGGAAGCTATATGAAACTGGGTAGGGAATTGGCTAAAAGATAGGAAACAAAGAGTAGTCATAAATGGTACATTCTCTAAATGGGCTATAGTCAGCAGTGGGGTGCCGCAGGGATCTGTGCTAGGACCAATTCTTTTTAATCTTTTTATTAATGACCTTGTGAATGGGATTGATAGTAAAGTGTCAGTCTTTGCTGATGACACCAAACTATGTAGGATATTAAAAACTGACCTTAATAGTACAATATTACAAAAAGATCTGGATAAGATGTCAGAATGGGCAGATACTTGGCAAATGAGATTACATTGATAAATGTAAAGTAATGCACCTAGGACGAAGTAATCCTATAGCTGTGTATACATTAAATGGAAGTAAACTCGGGACTACAGAACAGGAGAAGACTTGGGTATTCTCATTACAAATAAGCTGAGCAGCAGCACTCAATGTCAATGAACTACAGGACCCAGGAGGCCGGCGATGGAACGGAAGGTAAGGTGAGCATAATATGTGTACCTTCCGTTTCATCGCCGGCCTCCTGGGTCCTGAAGTTTGCCGCTCCAGGCTGTGTATCGGCAACCATAGCGTCGAAGCAGGAACTTTCTCTGTCACCACTACTCAAAGGCAATCAGAGGCAAACGGCTCCTGCCTTTGATGTCAGCGCTCTGAGTGTGGAAGCTCCTCCCTCGTCGTGATGGTAACCCGATACACAGCCCGTACCAGCGAACAGCAAGTCCCAGGAGACCGGCGATGGAACGGAAGGTAAGGTGAGCATAATATGTGCGTGTGCGTGCGTGCTTATGTGTTTGTGTGTGTTTGTGTGTGTTTGTACGTGTTTGTGTGTGTTTGTGCATGTGTGGAATGGCACAATAGGGCACCAGGATGGGACATTTAACAAGTTGTGGAACGAATTGTCTGCATTGCAATGATTTCCTATGGGAAAAATCTTGCTTTGCTGAACGAGTAACTTGCCTTAACAAGCACACTCCCAGAACAGATTGTTCTTGTTAACCAAGGTTCCACTGTATATTGTATTATATTATATATATATATATATATATATATATATATATATATATATATATATATATATATATATATATATATATATAAAATTGCTGGTGGATTAATATGAGAACAGTTTGGCAGCTTCTTTACAGCTGCATCTGCAGCTGCAAAATCAACATCCTGGACAATAACAAGTACGTCATGTCCAGTGGACAATCGACCTTAGATCAAGCTGCTGAGATGTTTGGCCAGCTTGATGTTCCTCATATTTATCCTTTATCCTTTAATTATTTGGATAGCTTGTGCGTCGAGTCCTAGCTTCTGCTGATGATCAGACCAATAACTGCTAGTAAATAACAAGTGTACATGTAATCTTCAATGCTTACAGTACGTCTGCTTTCTCATTGGGGAGATCATGGGAAGCTGAAGCTCATCTTCTGCCAATGTGTCATCAGAGGGCGACTCATAGCTTGTTAAATAGTCACAATGATGTCATCAGATAATTTTGCTTCTACTTAGAATCCTCAGGGGACATATTATTAGCTTGGTTCCCACTGGTTTAATAAAAAAAAACAATATTATCACTATAATAATTTTTTAACCTAATGTAAAATATAGGACACGTTATACTGCAAAAAAAATATTGTCTGGCTTAGAAAAGCCCATTTAACCCCTTGTCTTCACAGCCAAGTTTTGTTTTTACATTTTTTTACATCAGAAGTTTGTAAAAAAAAAAAAATGCTTTATGTCAACATTTTCCAAGACTCATAATGTTTTAATTTTTCTGTTGGAGCTTTGTGACGGCTTCATTTTTGTGTTGCAAGCTGGTGGTTTTATTGATGCCAATTTTAGGTACCTTCAATGTTTTCATTGCCTTTTACTGCATTTTTTCAAGGGTGATGGGGGGGGAGGTTCGAAAACTTGCAAATTGGCATTTTGATATTTTTTCTCCTTATAGCGTCTACTTAATTAATTTTACTAAATATGTTTATTTTTTACTTTTTTATTTTTAAAGGATATGGTTTGAATTTTAGTTTATTTTTATCATTATAATTTTGTTATGTTTTACTTTATATTTTAGTACCATTAGGGAACTTGTACCTGTGATCGTCTGATTGTTTAGACTGTATACTACAATGCCACACTTAGTGTACAGTGCCTACAAGTAGTATTCAACCCCCTGCAGATTTAGCAGGTTTACACATTCGAAATTAACTTGGCATTGTGACATTTGGACTGTAGATCAGCCTGGAAGTGTGAAATGCACTGCAGCAAAAAAGAATGTTATTTCTTTTTTTATTTTTTTTTTAAATTGTGAAAAGTTTATTCAGAGGGTCATTTATTATTCAACCCCTCAAACCACAAGAATTATGTTTGGTTCCCCTAAAGTATTAAGAAGTATTTCAGGCACAAAGAACAATGAGCTTCACATGTTTGGATTAATTATCTCTTTTTCCAGCCTTTTTTGACTAATTAAGACCCTCCCCAAACTTGTGAACAGCACTCATACTTAGTCAACATGGGAAAGACAAAGGAGCATTCCAAGGCCATCAGAGACAAGATCGTGGAGGGTCACAAGGCTGGCAAGGGGTACAAAACCCTTTCCAAGGAGTTGGGCCTACCTGTCTCCACTGTTGGGAGCATCATCCGGAAGTGGAAGGCTTATGGAACTACTGTTAGCTTTCCACGGCCTGGACAGCCTTTGAAAGTTTCCACCCGTGCCGAGGCCAGGCTTGTCCGAAGAGTCAAGGCTAACCCAAGGACAACAAGGAAGGAGATCCGGGAAGATCTCATGGCAGTGGGGACATTGGTTTCAGTCAATACCATAAGTAACGTACTCCACCGCAATGGTCTCCGTTCCAGACGAGCCCGTAAGGTACCTTTTACTTTCAAAGCGTCATGTCAAGGCTTGTCTACAGTTTGCTCATGATCACTTGGAGGACTCTGAGACAGACTGGTTCAAGGTTCTCTGGTCTGATGAGACCAAGATCGAGATCTTTGGTGCCAACCACACACGTGACGTTTGGAGACTGGATGGCACTGCATACGACCCCAAGAATACCATCCCTACAGTTAAGCATGGTGGTGGCAGAATCATGCTGTGGGGCTGTTTCTCAGCCAAGGGGCCTGGCCATCTGGTCCGTATCCATGGGAAGATGGATAGCACGGCCTACCTGGAGATTTTGGCCAAGAACTTCCGCTCCTCCATCAAGGATCTTAAGATGGGTCGTCATTTCATCTTCCAACAAGACAACGACCCAAAGCACACAGCCAAGAAAACCAAGGCCTGGTTCAAGAGGGAAAAAATCAAGGTGTTGCAGTGGCCTAGTCAGTCTCCTGACCTTAACCCAATTGAAAACTTGTGGAAGGAGCTCAAGATTAAGGTCCACATGAGACACCCAAAGAACCTAGATAACTTGGAGAAGATCTGCATGGAGGAGTGGGCCAAGATAACTCCAGAGACCTGTGCCGGCCTGATCAGGTCTTATAAAAGACGATTATTAGCTGTAATTGCAAACAAGGGTTATTCCACAAAATATTAAACCTAGGGGTTGAATAATAATTGACCCACACTTTTATGTGGAAAATTTATTAAAATTTAACTGAGCAACATAACTTGTTGGTTTGTAAAATTTATGCATCTGTTAATAAATCCTGCTCTTGTTTGAAGTTTGCAGGCTCTAACTTATTTGCATCTTATCAAACCTGCTAAATCTGCAGGGGGTTGAATACTACTTGTAGGCATTGTATATAATGTTCTCCTATGAAGCTCAGCCTGTGGCTGAACTTCACAGGAGTGCCAAAATGGCAGCAACCGAGACTGACGGGAGCCATTGTGTGTAAACACAAACAACAACCTCATTTGAATGTCAATGTTAGATATCAACAATGGCATGAGTGATCGAAGGGCAGCTACAGCTAGGGTTGATAGAGACAGATGCCGGGTATGTTATATAGCTGGCTACAGCCACATAGGGAGGGAGCTCAGATCCTGTGCCCCCTCCACACACAGAAACCTCAGTACTGATGTACCTAGATGTTACTTTCATTAAGAGATTATGGGGATTGTCCAGACTAAAATGAAAAATTTGTAGTCACTATATGTGACATCAGACTGACAAAACTCCCTGGGGATGAATAGTCACATGACATAGTCACAAACATAGTTTGCATGCTTGCGGTCGCGTGCTGACTGGTCTCACCCAGCGCCTCTCAATGGACACAAATTTAGAGAAGTGCAGCGGTCTAGTCAGCACGCGATTGAAAATATGCAAGCGGCACACAGGCAGTCACATGACCGTCCATATAAACC
The DNA here is from genome assembly GCF_048569485.1 of Anomaloglossus baeobatrachus. Classification (NCBI taxonomy): domain Eukaryota; kingdom Metazoa; phylum Chordata; class Amphibia; order Anura; family Aromobatidae; genus Anomaloglossus; species Anomaloglossus baeobatrachus. The sequence continues at coordinate 86,746,848 of NC_134354.1, read as the reverse complement.
GGGAATACAGGGGAGTCATAACAGACTAGTACATTGCAACAACGCGTAGAGTGACTGCAGATTTTTCTTTTCAACCCGTTTAATGACCTTCTTAGAAAACTCTGATATTATAGAATATGAACTTTTTACAAAAACATTAACTTAAAATTAAAATGTTCCTTTTGAATTGCTACACAGCCCTCAAAAAATGCAAAAATTGATTAGATGAAGCATCGTTTGTGCCTCAAATTGCATCAATTTTGGGCTCCAAAAAATGAAAACCTCAAACATCTCAATCAAAAAGAAAAGAAAAGATACGGGTCTCGTCTCAGAATATGGCGCTGCAAACTGTTTTTTTTTTTACGTTGAGACAAAATTATGCTGACCTGGAGAATTTTAGGTCGTTTTGACTGCTCCGTGGAAAACTACAAAAACAAAACCATAATAAACACTGACAGAATTGGGTTTCTTTTCACCATTTCATAGGACTTGAACATTTGATTCCTGTTTTTTCAGTACATTATATGGTAAAATGAATAGTGTCATTCAAAATTACACCTCATCCACCAAAAAAACAAGTCTTCATATATGTTAGTGGAAAAATAAAAAAGTTATGGCACGTGAAAGAAGGTGAGAAAAAAAGCAAAAGGGCAAAAATAAAAAAAATCGCTAGGTCTTAAAAGGGTTAAGGAAAGTAGTTTTCTAGTATCTACAGTACATTTCAGCCTTCACAACTTCGCAAATATTATCTAACTTCTTGTTAACTGTATACAGTCATTTAGTTTTTTAGGGGTGACATTTTTATTTACTGTCTACCGGTTTTATATATACTGTATATTCTACTCCTAAAATGAAAGTAATACATGATTTAACTGAATCATACATGTCACAGGGTCACATGGTGGAGATATGGAGCTCAGGCATTATTCAGATGTTTATTTATCATGTATGCAAATTGCCTCTTCAGAGATGAAGAGAACTGAAACTCTAGTGCTAGCAATCCTACAAGTCAATATTGACCCCTTTTCCGAGCTTTGCCATATAACTTAGGATATACACCAAATTAGAATCTCAATTTCCAGACACCATGTTTCAGGGTATTGCCCCTCATCAGTGCAAAGCATAAAATCTGATTTGGCTAAGTAAAAGGCTAAAGGCCGCTTTACACGCAAGGACATCACTAACGAGATGTCGTTGGGATCACGAATTTCGTAACGCACATCCGGCCTCGTTAGCGACATTCTTGCATGTGAAATGCACAAACGACCATTAACAATCAAAATTACTTACCTAATCTTTGATCGTTGACGCGTCGTTCATTTCCCGAGTATCGTTGCTGTTGCAGGACGCAGGTTGTTCGGCGTTCCTGCGGCAGCACACATCGCTACGTGTGACACCGCATAAACGAGGAACATCACCTTACCTGCGGCCGCCCGCAATGAGGAAGGAAGGGGGTGGGTGGGATGTTCGTCCCGCTCATCTCCGCCCCTCCGCTTCTATTGGGTAGCCGCTTAGTGACGCCGCTGTGACGCCAAACGAACCGCCCCCTTAGAAAGGAGGTGGTTCGCCGGCCACAGCGATGTCGCTAGGTAGGTAAGTACGTGTGAAGGGGCCTAACATTATTGTGCACCAAGGGCAGCGATTTGCCCATGACGCACAAACGACAGGGGTGGGTGCGATCGGCAGCGACATTGCTAGCGATGTCGCTGTGTGTAAAGTGGCCTTAAGACTGGGATCTAAATGCTAACATTTCTCCTTGTGGAGAGTGACAATACATGGTTGGAATGCCAGTATGAGGAGACCTAAATGGCATGCATGCTCGTCTGGGAAATTAAATTTATCACGTTCACATAAAATGGTCCCAATGTAATCAGTGTTTTTTAATCCACGTTTCATCAGTGTTTGGCCTCACCAGTTTTTACCATCAAATAGTAAATTATACAGTTTCTCCTATTTATTAGAATGGTAATCCTGGGCAGCACATGGACTGTACAATGATGCCATCTGTGTGCTGTCAGTGATTTTCTTTGACCAATAGATATACGTCGGTAATTTTGATCTGTGTCTCTGATCCCTCCCAAAAAACTTGTCCTTGTGAGACATAAACATGGGAATAGCACTGTAGACTTTAACAGGTATAAGTTGTATCCGAGAAAATCAAATAATCCATACGTGGCTCACGGATGGCTAAATGAGGCCTTGGACCAAGACCAATGTCAAGAACAAAGAGGTATTGTCACTGATGTTAGGATATGTGGACAAAATGATTGGGATTTAGGAAGACCTATTAGGACATTTGGAGATCATAAAAAGAGAGTTGTTTGTAGTGATGAGGAAGCAGGCTCAGTACTGTTCAGTAATTGACGATCATGGGGTGCTCGGGTACTTGTGGAGCTTGGCCAAGTATTGCAATGGCTCGGAGGTTTCGGCCGTGATACAACAACCACAACGCACAGGATTGGTCACTGCATGATGTGTGCGTCCACCCCATGGAGAGCCAGTCGTAGTGTCTGAATGGCTCTCACTAGTGTTAAAGCAATGTGTTCGGATGTAGTCTGTCAAAAGAATAAATCCAGCCACCCAGAAATGCTCTCGTTATGGCTTGCTTAATGTGGGCGGTGAGCCGAACTCACCATTCATTTACTTCCATTATACTCGTTACTGGAGTTGAGCTCTTTCAGAGCGTCAGACCTGCTCAACTCAAGTACTAAGCACCCAAGCATTTTAGTGCTCACCTATCTCTAGTCGTTTGCTAAGAACTACCTCTCTTGGACATCATGTATGGCTGCAGGTAAAAACAGTATCTAGATGTGGTTTCTGCTGTGATACCAGCTGAACCATGTTGGTTTGAGCTCCAGCATCTAGTCCTAGACATCACGACTCTTCTGATATGTCTGATTGAACTGTTAGATATTTCTCTCCTGGAGAACCCTTCTCTGATCAGTAGATCATTGCTGATTCATGCATTTCCTACTGTAAGAAAGAAAAGCCGTCTCCTCTGCTCTTATTGATCTGCCTGAATACATTCAGCCATAACATTCACAACAATCTCTCTACGGAACAAAACTATAAACTGTTTCTCTTAAGAATGACAGTATAGAAACAGAAACCGCTTTATGGCAACATTCCTGAAATGTAAGACAAATATCAAATGTGTAAGATTTGTTTTTATTTAACATCCTCAGAATATATTTCGTCTGCTGTGAAGTCCCACATACATATATCTCGGAGTGTTATATAAACACTTCTTACTCATACATGTTCTGTAGCATTCTTAAAATATTAGCAATGTGTGTCTAGAGTCTTACTTTAAAGGAGGCCATAAACGTCTCCTTCGAATGATGGAGATGGTGTTTCTTTGATTATGTCTACAGACTATAGTGTAAGCTCCAGGAATTTTCACATTCCCGCTAGTCTTTCAGCACACACTGTGAAGTTTGCTTTGCTAGGGCAAGGTAAATTTTGCATTCCTAAATCCTGAGACCCATTCCTTAGTTTATGGCTCTATTTAGTTTGGGAATGTTTCCCATGCATAGTGGCCCCCAATCCTCTAGTGACAATAGAGGTAAGTAATGGGCAGTAATAAAGAAAACCATAGGTCAGATGGTAAATATGGTAAAACTCTTGGAATTTGTGCTGAATTGATCATCGTGTACCTCCAAGTTGGTTTGCAATTACTCAGGTAGAAAGATAATATGGGGCTGTGTGAGATTAGGGAATGCCATCTTCTAGAATTATTGCCACTCTTGTACTTGTGCTGTGTCTGGTTCTGTATCTCAGCCTCATTCACTTACAGGGAACGTATCAGGTGATTTACGCACTGTGACAGCTCATAGGATCTTTGATTTAGGTAATTGGCACATGAAAAGCTTTCAGTACAATTTTTTCCAATGCGTGGTAAATCCTTTCTCTTCTAAACATTATAGCTCTGTCTTGCCTTTTCCAGCGCTTGAACATGAGTCTTGTACTTGGCAGTCATACCTTATATCCTGCTTCATTGCAATTGCAAATTACACCTCATTACCCGATGCATGCCCTGCGAGAACATGATAATGGTGCATGCTCAAGATATGGAGAAAGTTATTCTGAAAGTTGAATGGTTGGAAATTAAAGTAAAGCAGCTAGTGATGGGCAAATAGTAAGTATTCGAGTTCGGATTATTTGTAAGGAATCCAAAAGTACTATTACGGTATTTGTCATGAATAACGAACCTAATGCAAGTCAATGGGCAAACAGGGCACTTTTTCTGGGAAATTTTCATGAAAAATGCTCATGTGGCGCCCCTGAGGCTTCCATCGCCAAAGAGTATTGCAGCTCATTTAAATTGTGGTATTCGCCTTGAGGTAAGGAGGGGGTTAATCACCGGTGTTCCACATTCACACTTTACAGACATCACAGGAGCCTTCTCTCTGGGGAGCTAGACTAGGGTAGGCAGGGGGTTGGCCATCACGAAGCATGGGATTTTCCCGGTCACTAGGACAACCAGCTGAAGGGGCGGGTTCCACTCTGTGGAAGAGGAGCAAACACACACAATCACTAGTCAGTCTACTCGGGACACCAGTTCTGGGACATCATCCCCTCTTTCTTCTCTTCTCTTCACGGGGCCTGGGTCTGGGATCGGAACACTCAGCCCAGGTGCCTCACAGCTGGAAGGGCAACTCTGAAAAAGGACTTTCTTCTTCTTTCAAACACCGGTGACTTCTTCTAACTTATCTGGGGTCAATGGAGCCCATCACAGCGGGTGACCAGTACTATTCGGGCGAGTGGCACAGCACAAAAAGTGAGTAAAGACACCTGGAACCGCAGCAATAGACTCTGTCTTTTGATTACCAGCACCGCTGCCCTGCGCCTCTGCGCCAAACGCCATCACTACTTTCGTCATCTTCCTCCCTGGGGCCCGCTCCACCTGTGGGAAGTGATACCATCTCTGGCTGCTACTACCATCCGCCCTGGATGACAGTGACAGCAGCGGCGGCTAAATCTTTGGCCGCATACCATACGTGGTGTCATGACGTTCATCCTACTACTACCTCTATCATCTTCCCTCCTCATTGGTGTACACCTCAGGGCACAAAGCCAGGCAGGCCACCACGACAATCCAGATCACACCAGCCCAGTGACGAGTAACTCAGGTTCGAGAGATCCCCCGTGCCTGACATCACTCTGCCCCCTGGGTGCTACACTCAGGTTCCCCATTGACTTAGGGGTACTTTGCACGCTGCGACATCGCTACTGCGATATCGTGGGGGTCAAATCAAAAGTAACGCACATCCAGCGCCGGTAACGACGTCGCAACGTGTAAAGCCTAGATGCGCCGATCGCAAAAGCATCGAAAATCGGTGATCTGTGAAGCATCGGTCATTTTCATAATGTTGGACCAATTGGAGATACGATGTTGTTCCTCGTTCCTGTGGCAACACACATCGCTGTGTGTGAAGCCGCAGGAGCAAGGAACATCTCCGTACCTGCCTTCACCGGCTATGCGGAAGGAAGGAGGTGGGCGGGATGTTTACATCCCGCTCATCTCCGCCCCTCTGCTTCTATTGGCCGCCTGCCGTGTGACATCGCTGTGACACCGCACAACCCGCCCCCTTAGGAAGGAGGCGGGTCGCCGGCCAGAGCGACGTTGCAGAGCAGGTAAGTGCATGTGAAGCTGCCGTAGTGATAATGTTCGCTACGGCAGCTATCACAAGATATCGCATTTGCAACGGGGCGGGTACTATCGCGCTCGGCATAGTACCCCTTACATTAGGTTTATTATTCGTGATGAATACTGGAATAGTATTTTGGGATTTGTTATGAATTATCCGAACACGAATAGTTACTATTTGCCCATCACCTCTATGGAGTGAAGTCAACAGTCACCAGTAATCAACAAATATCAAGAGAGAGAGTGTACATCTAGTTGGATGGTTTAGAAAAGGTCCATTTCACTGAATTCACTGCTTCAATCAATATATGTGTTGAGTGATTAGCAGATGTCAATCAGGCTCGGTATGGTGAGAGCAGATCCTACGTAACTACATAGCCCTTCCTGATATTGTCACCATCCTGATTTACTCTTCCACAAAGTGATTTGTGATTTGGTGGCATCACATTTAGAGGTGTTGGAGGTAGCTGTTTAGGGTCCTGAAATGACAGGTTTTATTTCACATTCTACTGGTTCAGACTTAAAACAGCAAAGGGATTGCCAGCTTACCGCTAGTAGGTATATCAAATGTACGCTGTATCCACACTAGGAGCTCTGCGCCAGATCAGTAGCGGGAGCTGACCGCAGTTGATATTCAAGGAAAAAAACAGAAGAAATCTAGGTAACAATTGTAAGTTTAAATTTTTTTGGGTTGATTGTTTATCCCAAAAAATGCATTAAAAAATATATCAGCATACAACAATAATGGAGTTTGGCAAAGGCAGTAGATGGTCTGCAGAACATTAACGCTTTCGGCTATGCCTTCTTCATAGTGACGTGTGGTGTCCGTGGGATAATCTGACAGGTCGTTGACCAATGTAATTCAATAGGGCTGTTCAGATGACAGTTTTCTCACATGGAATAAGCATCCATGTGAAAAAAATTGCAGTTTGCACTATTGTCTTTCATTTTTGGGGTGAAAGTCTACTCAAGTCTATGACTGAGCAAAATAAAAGGAAACTGTATTTGGTCTTGTAAATCTTAAACTGTTGATACATAAACGCAGATGTAAAAAACTGACACACGGATGGCAATATGGATGAAAGTGGTCCAATTTTTCTGAATGAATATCAGATAATTTTTCATACATTTGTCTGAACTTTACCTAATGCTACATTTACACATACATGTGAAATGTTTGATTGTTTACCAATTTTATCCGACGTCACATGGACCCATACAGTTTGATGGATCTTTGCACATATCCATGAAGATGAAGGATACAACTGTGAGATCTGTCAGACTCACTGCATGTGTTCTCATCTGATTTTGAGGATAAGAGTAGGACATCATTGTGTCTGTGTGAGGTCCCAGGAAAGAAATCAGGTGGCTCATTGACACCTCACATGGGTGTGTGAATCTATCCTTAGACTCACTTGAGCCTTTTTTCTATTTGTTCTCTTTGGGTGCAGTGACGACACACAGACCAATGTTAGCCTATGTGCTTGTACCTCAGGCCCGTTTTACAGACATGACTAGTACATGTAAACATTTGGCAGCTTCTGTATCGGTCATATGCATGCGAGTATACAGATCTACTCATGGATAGTGATGGGCGATCCCAAACTGTAAAGATCGGGGATCGTAATGATCACATAGTGATCGTGTACACAATCCCAATCACGAGCTTTCCTGGGAAGCTCATGTTACAGATCGGGTCCAGATTAGGTCCAGGGGCAGTAAAAAAAAGCACATTATTAAAAACAACATTGTCATTATACTTACAGTTCCCGTGACGCTTCCTGCAGACTCTCAGTTTCTCGGCCGCTTCTGCTTGATCATTGCTATACCCCAGGTTAAAGGACCTTCCGTGACGTCATGGTCATGTGACCAGTCAGGTGTGAATGTTGTATTACCTCGTTGGTTGCAGACTGGTCACATGACTATGACATCATCAAAGGTCCTGTTAAGTGATCGTCACTGTGGAGTGTCGCATCGCAGCACAACGCACTTTCTCCCGACAGGAGCGGATCAGCTGCATGTATTTCCATGCAGCTGAGGCACTCCTGTTCTGAGAGCGTCAGGCTTTGTGGGATGATGCATTGCGAGACACAAGTGCAATCATACCCTGTCAGCCTGCTTCTTGCTCTGTACAGAGCGATGTAGCAGAGCTGACAATTCTCTCTGCTTCTCACTTTGTATAGACTGTGTCTGTACAGACTGATCAAGCAGAGCTGACATTGCTGTCCCTATGGATTACGTCAGACTAAGGATTTTTTTATAATAAAGATGGAGTCTCAAAATGTTTTTTTGTTTTATTTCTAATAAAAAAAAATTCTGTTTTGTTTTTTTCTACTGTTTACTAGAAATGGTGTCCACGTCTAATTTTGTGTGACACCATGAATTTAGGGCTTAGTACCATCTGAGAATACAAAGCTGGTATTAACCCCTTTATTACCCAGTATAGCACTGCATTAGGGCCACTGGTCGAGCCAGGTAAAGCAACTGGAAATGATGCTAAGAAACAGAATCCCAGCCTTCAGCTGCCTGGCTTTTCCTGACTGACGATCAAAATACGGCGGGAGCCCGAGCATTTTTTTTTTAATACCTTTTTTAAATAATTTTAAAAAATGGGCTTCCCTGTATTTTGATTGCCAGCCAAGGTAAAGCCAGGCAGCTGGGGGCTGGGATTCCCTGCAGCCTGCAGCCACCCCTGAAATGGCGCATTACCCAGCTCGTGCAGTGGCACGCTGGGTAATAAAGAGGTTAATACCAGCTTTGTATTCTCAGATGGTACTAAGCCCGAAAGTCATGCTGTCACGGCAAATTAGACATAGCCACCATGAATTTCTAACAAACAGTAAAAAAAAAAACACAACGCATAGAAAATTTTTTTTATTAGAAATAAAACAAAACTAAATTTAGAGACTCCATCTTTATTATAAAAAAATCCTTAGTCCAACGTAATCCACAGGGACAGCAATGTCAACACTGCATCATCACTCTGTAAAGACACAGTCTATAGAAAGTGAGAAGCAGAGAGAGCATTGTCAGCTCTGCTACATCGCTCTGTACAGAGCGAGAAGCAGCCTGACAGTGAGGCCCTTCGATGACATCATAATCATGTGACCAGTTTGTAAGCCAATGTGTGTACAACATTTACACCAGACTGGTCAGTCTAGTTGTTTTGAGTTGATAGGTTGCATCCATCAATGTCAAATTTGAGAGTGTAACAGGATGGCTGAGAGAAAACCGGGTTAAATGCTGCGCTAGAAAACCACAATTCCGATGGATAAAGTATGCATGCTGTTCTTTTCTTGTACTGTTTTGTCCTGATGAAGAAGGCGGTATGCCTTCGAAACGCGTAGACTTGTGCCAATAAAGGAAAGGATTTTACTTTATCCATCGGAATTGTGGTTTTCTAGCGCAGCATTTAACCCAGTTTTCTCTCAGCCATCCTGTTATCTACTATTTCTGCATCGGGGCTGCTGCTGACCACTGCTGCATAATCTGCCTATATGCTTGCATAGGAGTTGTGCCTGTCACAACTGAAACAGGTGAGTGCCTGTCTTTACATGTGTATTCCCTCATCCATCAGATAAGACCCTATTTCTGCGCTTGTTTCTTCCACAGTTTATTCTCCTGATCTACAAATTTGAGAGTGTGCAATAGAGAATATCGATATATTATTGTGCAAATTAAAATGAACATGCGCTCGTCCTTTACCACAGTCTGCTGGGTTCAGGCGACTTGTTAATATACTGTATCTTAAAGCTCGTTGCTTTGGACGACTTTCAAAATCTCACAATGACTCTTAGCATGGGATCACACACAGTATCACACACCTGTGCCATAGGTTTTTTATAGGACCATTTACAGTATCCAATGTTAAAAAATTACAATTTTTCTGTAAAAATTGGATGCCGTACTGTGGCGTCCGTTTTTTTTTTCCACCTATATACTGGAATGGATAAGTCTCATCTGATTTCTGGAGGGAAATAGAGCATGCTGCAATTGTTTTCACACAGATTTTGTCAGTCCAAAATATCGACCATCTGTAGTGCCCTATTGAATAACATTGATACGAGAGCTGTCAGTTTTTTTCACAGATAGCACTCAGACCAAAAGTACGGTGGTGTGAACCTGGCCTTAGAGAGCATTGTGTGGACCAGAAATTACATCGTCATGTCAGGTACTATGCTCTCTTACACCATTGCTGGACTGGACCTGTGTCACCCAATATGTGCCTCTACATTATAAGTAAACCATTCACAAATTAAATATGAATTTATTTTGACTTCATGGTCTCTATCCATAGACAAGTTAATGTGTCTACTGCAGTCGGGCTCCATATAGATAACTAGCTGATAAATCAGACCTCTACTTACAGGACCCCATGCTGGACCTTTACTATGTGTTTCAAACAATTCTAGAACCGGAGTAATAATATTAGTCACAAATAGAGATGGGTGAATCTGCAGGGTATTCAGATTCGATGGGTCCGGACAGTTTAAAAAAAAAAATAAAAAAAATCCAGGTCGGGATCGGACTTGACCTGAATTCGACACCAAACCCCATATAAATCTAAGGGACCGAACTTGAGTGTTAGAAAATTGTGTTACTAAGAGCTTGGGGGCTGCAAAAGGAAGCAAAATGGGGATTAAAGCAGGACAATTCTACTTACTGAATTTCCGCTCGGCTGGCACACTTCTTCTGGGTCCGCTCATTAAATCTCATGAATATTCACTGCCTACCCTCTGTGACTCTCTGTGATTGGTTACAATAAGACTGCCGGCATGTGGCGTTATGTTTGCTACATGTGCGATTTCATACAGATATTTAAGGCTCACTCATAACACAATATAACTAGGACAAGTGCTATCTGATGTATCCGACAGTGCCAATCAGTGCTTTCTGAAATTTGTAGAGTATATATGACAGCGCGCACAGATACAAGTCTATGGGTGTGTGTAAAACATCAGACTGCACTTGGATGACATCTGAGTGCAGTCCGATCTCCACAGATTCACAGGATGGAGAAGATGAAGAAATGTTGTTCTCCATCTTCTCGTGCAGTGTGCTACGATTCTCTCATGTGAGAGATTCTGATTACACTAAGTTGACACGTTGATTAGACTCAGATTAGAGTTTGATCAGCATCAATAGCATAATTGATTCGATTTTCTCACATTAGAGAATCAACAGGTTGTCTCACTGTATAGGGATGCCATGGTCATCAGCTGATCTAACATATTATGTTCCAAGTCAAATGGCAGATAGCTGCTTCTGCTTCACTGCTACCCCAGATGCTTATTTTCCCTGCTGCCAGCCGTGGCAGAGGAAATTTAATTTTCCATGGTGTCTATTTGAATACTCTGTCATGAAATAGATAGATATCTCAAAATCACCAGATAAGAAGAAGCTGCTTGACGTTTGAACTCATAGAATGAGACACTAACATGGAACTCCCATTCTATAACGTCCATGTACCCCAAGGGTGAGTGTACCCATCAGGAAGAGCAACGTTTTGGGCTCAGCGAGTTTTTGTTCCATCGAAAACACTTTATTGTACAGTACAAGTACAGTGGATGGGATTTTAAGAAATCCCATGTCCACCATGCCTCTTTAAGATGCTCAGTAAACTGAGGTGGGGCTTTCTGACCCGCAACATGACATTTTATTCTAGCGGAGACTCTAGTGTTCTGAGTGGGAGAACATAGTGAAAATCCACTACTCCCAGAATCCTGATTGTGTGCACAGACATCGCATTCTCCCATAGAGGACACTAGCGTCTCCGGAAGAGAAAACACGCTGTGTCCAGAATGCTCCCTCATCCGGGCAGGAGTGGTCATCATTTCGGTAAAAGCTAGAAGTGACGTCAGTAATAGCCTTGGCTGCATTACATACATGACAGAACAGTTTGAGAACAGAGGAAAGGAGTAACCCAATGCCTTTTAGAGGTGACAAAATTCCTAGAAGGCTCCTTTCATACAACTCTGTCGTGACATGTCATTCTATTATACAATGAAAGTGTTGGAAAAATGAGATAAATGTTTTTACTGCCTGAAAGCAATTACATTTTTCCAGGATTTAGACCCCTTTCTCTCTTTGAATTGTCATGTTTTTCCTGGATTGCGCTTTCACCCTTTGTGTTTTTGATGCTTATTTTACAGCAGGAAATCACTAGTGGCATTTACTTAAATATGTCAGTAATTACATTGATTTGTGTTCATTGGAGAGAGCTGGAATGTTTAAGGACTGGGGATCTGGTTTCATTAGCATACGTGAATACTCTTAATTATGGTTGTTTACATCATATGGACTTGGCGTGACTATTCATTAGTACTGCTGCTTCTACTAAGGATTGACTTACCGTATGGAGCAAGAGCATTAAAGGGATTCGACCCAGAAGGCTGGAAAATCTCTGCCCCATTGTCACCGCTTGTATCTCATGTGCCGCCCCCGTGCCAGCAGCCAGTGCTGCTCTGATCCGGGCCTTCAAGGGTGGTGGCTCGAGGGTCTCCGGACCTGGGGGTCTCGCGGACACACCAAATAAATGGGGGACGTAGATGTATGGGCTGGGTTGTATTAAGTTCGTGACGCCACCCACGGTGTGTGGTGAGGTGGGACACCACCGCTGCTGTTGCGGGACACCCGGGGGAGATGTCGTGCAGCAAGTTGTTAACCCCTCCGTGGGTAGGGATGGTGGCCCCGGGACCCGGTGGCTCAGTGCAGGGGAGATGACGACCGCAGGGGATGCTTGTGTACTCACAGTTAGTAAAACACACAAGTCTCTGGTAAACCAAGGTGATGGTGTCCGGTGCCGCGGCCGGTTGCGTTCGGGATCCCCCACCCGGCTGGTGGTCTCTGTCCTTTTCCTGCACTGTTGTGTAAAATGGACTTTCCCAGTACGAAACTCAGGAGTCCGCTCCCGGCTGGATGTGGCCTAAGGAGCCGTGCCCACAGACGCTGCCCCATGGGATCTATGGGCCCTGGCAGTGACCTCTTATCCTTAATCGGTGGGCTGTTGTCTTCTATGAGGGACTTTGGGTGGGACAGGACCCCTAGTCCTGGCCTCAATCGGTTAATTAAACAGTTCCACTTGTTTCTGGTTCCTGGCTTCAGGGTCCGAGTACCCCCTTTGTGCTACGGTTTCTAGGTATCCATACAGACAGACAGCAGCTGCAGAACTACAAGGCTCAGCATACTCCATCCAGGACTGTATGCAGGAGTTTTTTGCCCACCAAAAAAATGACGTGGGGTTCACCATATTTTTGTATGCTAGCCAGGTACAGCAGGCACCTACGGGCTGCCCCCAACCCCCAGCTGCCTATTTGTACCCGGCAGGGAACCAAAAATATAGGGAAGCACGTCTTTTTAAATTATTTCATGAAATAATTAAAAAACAAATTACGTGAGCTTCGCCATATTTTTGTGTCCAGCCAGGTACAACTAGGCAGCTGGGGATTGGAATCCACAGCACAGGTTAGCCCGAGGTTTCTAGGTGCCTCTGCTGCGAATTGCAATCTGCAGCCGCCCCAGAAAATGGTGCTTTCATAGAAGTGCCATCATCTGGCGCTGTATCCAACGCTTCCAACAGCCCTGGAGCCGGGTGGCTTGCTGGGTAATCATGAGTTAATACTAGCTTTGTTTTACTAGCTAGTATTATAACAGAGATTCTTAATGTCAGGCAAGTTTACCCGGCCATTAAGAATCTCCAATAAAGGGTTAAAAAAAGACACCACACAGAGAAAAAATACTTTAATAGAAATAAATACACAGACACACTTAGAGGCTCCATGTTTATTACTCCCTCTTATCCCTCCACGATCCTGCTCTTCTGTCTTCTTTCTCCTTCAACACATGCAGCTCTGCTACATCAGCAGCGCTGCATTGGAAGAAGACGGTGCTGCTTCCCATGCAGTCTTTTCACTCCGTGAGTGATCAGAGGCTGCGTGCTGTTAGCGGTGACGTCACCACTAACAGGCGCGTTGCTATAGCAACGGTGATCTCTGTTATTGACCGGCTGTGGCAGCTGGTGAATAACGGAATGGGGAAGCAGACCGGGAACCCGACCGTGTGCCAGAGCATGTCGCCGGTACACGGAGATACACAAACGATCACCGCGTACTGGAGAGATGCACTGACAGGTCCTAGCATGACGTCAAAGCCATGTGACCAGTCTGTAGCCAATAAGATAACAGACACGTGACTGGTCACATGCTATTTTGACGTCACGATAGGTCCTATCATAAGTGCTGATTACCGGGAGGACGCAGCGATCATCGGAAGGAATAGCAGCAGGAGACAGAGTGCAGGACGCATCGCAGGAACCGTTAAGTGTGATGGCAATGTTTATTAACTGTATGTGTACATTTATAATGTGTTTTTATGTGTTTGTGATTGTCTCCCATTGTTTTCAATGGGGTTGGAGAGGTTCGTCGAACGGCTCGCCGAACCGAACTCTAACGCGGCGTCCGTACGACTAACCGAACCGAACTCGAACCTCTACAGGTTCGCTCATCTCTACATATAAGATCTCAGCACAGGAACATTTTTTTTAATCAAATCCAATTGTGTAAATTATTATTATTTCAACTTTGTTCTTGGGAAAACTACTTAAATACAATTCCATTACAATAGGTTCAAACACTCTGTTCATAAATTCTGTAGTCTTATTCTTGAACCAAGATCTCTAGGTACAAAACATTAATTAAAGAGCAACCATCATTTTAATTAGTTTGTAATATAGCTTATCAGAAAAATGTGCTTCTTTCTTTTCCTAGAATGATCCTTTCTCTCAATTGTTGGGTAAAATCTGTATTCAGTGACGACAGATAATCCCATTACTGAAAAAGGAGATGGCAGTTAGTGCTTTTAGAATTCTATGGCGAGGGGAGGAGGAGAATTCTATGGCGAGGAGAGGGGGAGAATTCAATGGTGATGGGAGGAGGAGAATTCTATGGTGAGGGGAGGAGTAGTATACTATGGTGAGGAGAGGAGGAGAATACCATTGTGAGGGGAGGGGGAGAATACTATGGTGAGGGGAGGGGAAGAATTCTATGTTGGGGGGGGAGAATTCTATGGCGAGGGGAGGGGGAGAATTCTATGGCGAGCTGAGGGGGAGAATTCTATGGCGAGGAGAGGGGGAGAATTCTATGGTGAGGGGAGGGGAAGAATTCTATGTTGGGGGGGAGAATTCTATGGCGAGGGGAGGGGGAGAATTCTATGGCGAGGTGAGGGGGAGAATTCTATGGCGAGGAGAGGGGGAGAATTCTATGGTGAGGGGAGGGGAAGAATTCTATGTTGGGGGGGAGAATTCTATGGCGAGGGGAGGGGGAGAATTCTATGGCGAGGTGAGGGGGAGAATTCTATGGTGAGGTGAGGGGGAGAATTTTATGGTGGGGAGGGAGAATTCTATGGCGAGGGGAGGGGGAGAATTCTATGGCGAGGGGAGGGGGAGAATTCTATGGTGAGGGGAGGGGGAGAATTCTATGGCAAAGAGAGGGAGAGAATTCTATGGCGAGGGGGAGAATACTATGGTGAAGTGAGGGGGAGAATTCTATGGTGAGGAGAGGGGGATAATACTATGGCGAGGGGAGGGGCAGAATGCTATGGTGAAGTGAGGGGGAGAATTCTATGGCGAGGGGAGGGGGAGAACACTATGGTGAAGTGAGGGGGAAAATTCTATGGTGAGGGGAAGGGGATAATTCTATAGCGAAGGGAGGGAGAGAATTCTATGGTGAGGGGAAGGGGATAATTCTATGGCGAGGGGCGGGGGATAATTCTATGGCAAGGGGAGGGGGATAATTCTATGGCGAAGGGAGGGGGGAAATTCTATGGCAAGGGAAGGGGGATCATTCTATGGCGAGGGGAGGGGGATAATTCTATGGCGAGTTGGAGGGGGATAATTCTATGGTGAGGGGAGGAGGAGAATTCTATGGTGAGGGGAGGGGAAGAATTCTATGGTGGGGGGAGAATTCTATGGCGAGGGGAGGGGGAGAATTCTATGGCGAGGGGAGGAGGAGAATTCTATGGCGAGGAGAGGGGGAGAATTCTATGGTGAGGGGGGGAGAATTCTATGGCAAGGTGAGGGGGGAGAATTCTATGGCGAGGGGAGGGGGAGAATTCTATGGTGAGGGGAGGGGGAGAATTCTATGGTGAGGGGAGGGGGAGAATTCTATAGTGAGGGGAGGGGGAGTATACTATGGTGACGAGAGGAGGAGAATACCATGGTGAGGGGAGGGGGAGAATACTATGGCGAGGAGAGGGGGAGAATTCTATGGCGAGGGGAGGGGGAGAATTCTATGGCGAGGGTAGGGGGAGAATTCTATGGCGAGGAGAGGGGGAGAATTCTATGGTGAGGGGGGGAGAATTCTATGGTGAGGGGAAGGGGAGAATTCTATAGTGAGGGAAGGGGGAGTATACTATGGTGACGAGAGGAGGAGAATACCATGGTGAGGGGAGGGGGAGAATACTATGGCGAGGAGAGGGGGAGAATTCTATGGTGAGGGGAGGGGAAGAATTCTATGGTGAGGGGAGGGGAAGAATTCTATGGTGAGGGGAGGGGGAGAATTGTTTGGTGAGGGGAGCGGGAGAATGCTATGGCGAGGGGAGGGGAAGAATTCTATGGCGAGGGGAGGGGGAGAATTCTATGGTGAGGGGGGAGGGAGAATTCTATGATGAGGGGAGAGGGACAATTCTATGGTGAGGGGAGGGGGAGAATTCTATGGAAAAGGGAGGGAGAGAATTCTATGGCGATGGGAGAGGGATAATTCTGTGGCGAGGGGAGGGGGAGAATTCTATGGTGAAGTGAGGGGGAGAATTCTATGGTGAGGAGAGGGGGATAATACTATGGCGAGGGGAGGGGCAGAAAGCTATGGTGAAGTGAGGGGGAGAATTCTATGGTGAGGGGAGGGGGATAATTCTATGGCGAGGGGAGGGGGAGAACACTATGGTGAAGTGAGGGGGAGAATTCTATGGTGAGGGGAAGGGGATAATTCCATAGCGAAGGGAGGGAGAGAATTCTATGGTGAGGCGAAGGGGATAATTCTATGGCGAGGGGAGGAGGAAAATTCTATGGCGAGGGAAGGGGGATCATTCTATGGCGAGGAGAGGGGGATAATTCTATGGCGAGTTGAAGGGGGATAATTCTATAGCGAGGGGAGAAGGAGAATACTATGGCGGGGGGAGGGGGAGAATTCTATGGCGAGGGGAGGGGGAGAATACTATGGTTAAGAGAGGGGGAGAATACTATGGTGAAGGTAGGGGGAAAATTTTATGGCGAGGGGTGGGGGAAAATTCTATGGCGAGGGGAGGGGGCGAATTATTCTTAGAACTTTATTAGTACCAACTGTCTTCTCCTATCTCAGTAATGGGAAAATGTGTATTTACTAAAAACAGATATTTACCAGTGAAGTGAGAATTTTGTGAATGAAGTATCAGTCCAGGAGGAGAAAGCAGCAGATTTTTGTGATAAGAAATAGTTTTTTATTTTCATATGCACTAAAACTAAAATGACGGATACTCTTTAAGTATATTTTGGAGCACTTGGCATGGACCAGATTGACTACCTTTCATAGTTTACTTTTTAAAACTAGAGTCATCAAATGAGGTCAAATGAGATTATTTAAAAAAAAGTGCACTGTATTTCTTTAGGAGTCTGGTAACGATAAAATAAGGATGTAGTTTTGTTCAATTGATAAATCTCCTCTATTGTGTAGAAAGGGGGCGAGGAAGCATAGGTCATGCTAGATAAAAAAAAATGTGATTTGCATAATTTAAAAATGATGTCCTTTACTGTGATATGATTCTATTGCATCCGAGAATTGCATCACAGGTGAGGAGAAGATGGAGAGCTACGTTTCTCCATTGTCTATGTCGGCGTATAGCAGAATGCACTCAGATGGCATCCAAACTCAGGCTGATGATTTGCACGCACCCATAAGGGCCATTTACACGCTGTGACATCGCTAAAGATATATCGGGGTCACGGTGTTTGTGACGCACATCCGGCGTCGTTAGCGACATCGCAGCGTGTGACACCTATGTGCGACCTTAAACGATCGCAAAAGAGGTAAAAATCGTTGGCCTGTGAGACGTCGTTCACTTACGAAAAAACGTTGTCTGGTCAGTAGTGAGGTTGTTCGTCGTTCCTGCTGCAGCACAAATCGCTATGTGTGACACCGCAGGAACGAGGAACATCTCCTTACCTGCGTCCACCGGCAATGAGGAAGGAAGGAGGTGGGCGGGATGTTCGGCCCACTCATCTCCGCCCCTCCGCTTTTATTGGGCGGCCGCTTAGTGACGTCGCTATGACGCCCAACGAACCGCCCCCTTAGAAAGGAGGCGGTTCGCCGGTCACAGCGACGTTGCTAGGCAGGTAAGTATGTGTGACTGTTGCTAGCGATGTTGTGCCCGTGACACATAACCAACGGGGGCGGGTACGCTCGCTAGCAATCTCGCTAGCGAGATCGCAGCGTGTAAAGTACCCTATAGACTTGTATGTGTGTGCGCCATCTGACATACGCTGCCAATCACAGCATGCAGAAACTTTTTTGTCATGCTAAATAAGCATACGAAAGAAAGCGTTGGTTGGTACTGACCTATAGTGTAACCTTGGAGCGAGTACTATCTGATAAGACATTGTATAGTACACGTCCAATCTATACACCAGTGTGAGCGAACCCTTAAGGGTACTTTACACGCTGCGATATCAGTACCGATATCGCTAGGGAGCATAACCGCCCCCACCGCCGGTTATGCATCACGGGCAAATCGCTGCCCATGGTGCACAACATCGCTTACACCTATCACATGGACTTACCTTCCCTGCGACGTCGCTCTGGCCGTACGATCCGCCTCCTTTCTAAGGGTGGTTCGTGCGGCGTCACAGCGACATCACACGGCAGCCGTCCAATAGCAGAGGAGGGGCGGAGATGAGCAGCCGGAACATGCTGCCCACCTCCTCCCTTCCTCATTGCCAGTGGACGCAGGTAAGTAGATGTTCGTCGTTCTTGTGGTATCACACAAAGCGATGTGTGCTGCCACAGGAACGACGAACAACATCGTACCTGCAGCAGCAACGATATTTGGAAAAGTAGCGACGTGTCAACGAGCAACGATTTTTCACGTTTTTGCGCTCGTTGATCGTCGCTCCTTGGTGTCATATGCTACGATGTCGCTAACGGCGCCGGATGTGCATCACTAACGATGTGACTCCGACGATACATCGTTAGCAATGTCGCAGCGTGTAAAGCACCCTTTACATTTATACCATCATGTAGTGCCCAAATCTTAGTGACAATAAAACTGTCACTCACCTCATTAACAGTATAACATTATCACACAGTGGCTAAATAAAGTCACACAGTGCCCTATCCCAGTACCATAGTTTCCTAATGAAAGTGCCACTCATTACTCTTCTAACATTATCATGCCAAATAACATCACACTGTGCCCAAATCACACTGGCTTGGTGTCCTAATAAGTGTTGCTCAGTAATATTATACTGTGCCCAAATAGCATCACACAGTGCAAAAGTCTTAGTGCCATAATATCCTACTAAAGTGGTCATATAATGTTATCACATAGTACCCAAATCCCAGTGCCATAGTGTCCCAATTAAAGTGCCACTTATTACGCTTCACACAGCGCCAAAATCCTAGTGCCATAATATCCCACTAACACTGTCACTCATTAACCATATAGTATCACACAGTGCCAGAATCCTAGTGCCCTAATGTCCCATTAAAAATGTGATTCATTAATCAAATAACATCATACAGTGTCCAAATAACATTACAGAGGGGAAAATAACATCACACAGTGCCCAAATAACATCACAAAGTGCCCAAATAACATCACGCAGTGCCCAAACAAGATCACACAGTGCCCAAATAACATCACGCAGTGCCCAAATAAGATCACACAGTGCCCAAATAAGATCACGCAGTGCCCAAATAACATCACACAGTGCCCAAATAAGATCACGCAGTGCCCAAATAACATCACGCAGTGCCCAAACAAGATCACACAGTGCCCAAATAACATCACGCAGTGCCCAAATAAGATCACACAGTGCCCAAATAACATCACGCAGTGCCCAAACAAGATCACACAGTGCCCAAATAACATCACGCAGTGCCCAAATAAGATCACACAGTGCCCAAATAACATCACGCAGTGCTAAAATAACATCACGCAGTGCTAAAATAACATCACGCAGTGCTAAAATAAGATCACGCAGTGCCAAAATAACATCACACAGTGCTCAGATAAGATCATGCAGTGCCCAAGTAACATTACAGAGTGCCCAAATAACATCACACAGTACCCAAATAATATCACACAGTGCCCAAATAACATCACGCAGTGCCCAAATAACATCACACAGTGCCCAAATAACATCACGCAGTGCCCAAATAAGATCACACAGTGCCCAAATAACATCATGCAGTGCCCAAATAAGATCACGCAGTGCCCAAATAACATCACGCAGTGCCAAAATAACATCACACAGTGTTCAGATAAGATCATGCAGTGCCCAAGTAACATTACAGAGTGCCCAAATAACATCACACAGTACCCAAATAATATCACACAGTGCCCAAATAACATCACGCAGTGCCCAAATAACATCACGCAGTGCCCAAATAACATCACGCAGTGCCCAATTCCCAGTGGCACAATGTCCTAATAACAATGTGTCATTTCAGAATACAGTAGGTGGTAATCTCTCATAAGAGGGGTCATGTCGGGCTTTGCATGTGCTGAATTTTTCTCTGGATAGTGTCAGAAATAGCTTTGCATTATTACGTCTAACTACACACATGTGACAGAAGTGACATCTATGTGATACAACTCACAAGGTCCTGGCTTTCCTCTGTGTTTGCCTTCTATTCTCCTGCCCCTGCTCATTTCCTATATGTGTTCTACATACTTTTGTCAGGAGAGGAGCTGAGGTGCCACATACTGAGAATCTAAGGATGAAATAATTGTCATAAATTATTATTATTATTATATACGTGTGTGTGTATGGATGTATGTGTGTGTATGTGTGCATGTGTGCGTGTGTGTATGGATGTATGTGTGTGTATGGATGTATGTGTGTGTATGTGTGCATGTGTGTGTGTGTGTGTGTGTGTGTGTATGGACGTATGGATGTGTGTCTGTGTGATTTATAAATAGATAATAGCAAGACAAAGTATATTTTCATGTAATCCAATTGAATAATGTTGATATATTAGACTTTACAATTTTTGTAATATACAGGTCAATGTCGCCACCTAGTGGCAATTTATGAAATGACCCATGTCAAACTCTTACAAATTGTGAGAAGCCTTGTTTTTGTGAATATATAGAGGGGAATTTATAAGGGGTGCTTAATCACAATTCTAAATTCAAAAAGTTACATATTTCTCCAACAGAAATACCCAAAAATGTGAGCCTTTTAGTGCTTTTTCTGCCACTCACGCAACTTTTATAAGTGAGCATAGTTTAGCCGGGGACGAGGGAGCACTCAAGGTTCAGCAGATTTATTATATATTGCATCATAAATTACTACAAACTTTTTAAAGTAAATTTAGTGTTAGGCTTGTGGAGCATAGACTGTCCAACATTCGAAAGTTATTTAGAAACCTTCTCCTTAATAAATGTGTCACCATTTACTCATGCACTTTTTTGATTAGGACGTATTGTTTCATGAGGAGAATACATTCCCTAGAAGGTACATAAACACAGTACAACAAGCTTTAAATTAAATTAGATTGATAGGTCTGCTTACCAAAGTGAATTTAGCGTCAGATAACCGCACTTAGAATCTACTGTGGCTGAATTAGCAACTCTGAGACTCACGGTTTTTAGGCATTTTACGGTTGTGTAATGTGCCCCAATTATGGCTTATCATCTCTTTGGGATTATTTTTGTTTTAGACTAAAGGGTGCTTTACACGCTGCGACATTGCTAACGATATATCGTCGGGGTCACGCTGTTAGTGACGCACATTGGCGCCATTAGCGACATCGCAGCGTGTGACACCAATGAGTGACGATCAACGAGCAAAAACTTGAAAAATCGTTGCTCGTTGACACGTCGTTCATTTCCTTAATATCGTTGATGCTGCAGGTACGATGTTGTTCGTCGTTCCTGCGGCAGCACACATCGCTACGTGTGACACCGCAGGAACGACGAACATCTCCTTACCTGCGTCCATCGGCAATGAGGAAGGAAGGAGGTGGGCGGGATCTTATGCCCGCTCATCTCTGCCCCTCCTCTGCTATTGGATGGCTGCCGTGTGACGTCGCTGTGACGCCGGACGAACCACCCCCTTAGAAAGGAGGCAGTTCGCTGGCCAGAACGACGTCGCAGGGAAGGTAAGTCCGTGTGACTGGTGTAAGCGATGTTGTGCGCCACGGGCAGCAATTTTTCCATGTCGCACAACCGACGGGGGTGGGTACGCTCGCTAGCGACATCGGTACCGATATCGCAGCGTGTAAAGTACCCTTTAAAGTGACCCTGTTATTAATCAGAATATGCAGTAAATGCAAAGGCTTGTAGATCTATTTCTTCTTATTATGTCCTGACTCATGGGGTGGACATATCACTAGTGCAACCTGTGCATCTGCACAGGGACCCAAGGAGCTTAGGGGGGGGGTCACTGCCACCTCCAAAGCAGGTGGAATGGTGCATTATTTTGAGCCGTTGGACTGCAAAAGGCCCATATATTGTCCTTGCAAAATATATAAGCTCACCCTGAGAAGCTTGTAATGGTCCATATTAAGATGCATCAGTAGATCAAATGAATGCCGGTGCTCGGATCCATGTGTCTGGCATCCACAGAGTAAAATATAGGAAGGTGATATCCAGTACCAGGCTTGATTAAAAATTTTGTTTTTATTGGATGCAATTAAAACATGGTGTAATTAAAATTAAATGACACTGACGTTTTGAACCCAATAAAGACACGAGTTTTAATCAAGCCTGATGCTGGTTATCGCCTTCCTATATTTTACACTGTACGGACTAGTTTTGGAGCATATATGTGTGCTATGTTCTTTCAGGGAGCCCCTAGGCAGCAGCAGAGCTCCTTTAAGGGGGGAGGTCACCTAGTCTGAGCTGTCTTTCAGCATTATAAATACTACAAATTGCACCCATACTGCAACCAGTGAGATACCAGACCAGTCTTAATCAGAAACCCCTCATCTATGTACTCCTGTTTGAGCTGTACCAGAAAAGGAATAGATGGAGCTAACACAGTAGAATATTGAGAAAGATAGAGGAGAGATTGAGATGACAGCACATTGTGACAGAATGAGGAGAGATCAAGGTGACAGCATAATGAGAGAGAGAAACAGCGGCATAAATGGTTGTGGGTAGCAAATCCTGATGATGATGATGATGATGATGATGGGGTAGCTGAGCTGATTTATGGAAGTCGAGGACATGAATTATAACTGTTTTGGTAATAAAACTTGTGTAAAGTTAGTAAAGTAGAGGACAGACGAGGAATTGTAGATAAGCTGTGTGTGACTAGCACATCCCAAGCTCTATATCCTCTGTGTACAATAATTCAGACAGCAGAAGTAAAGCCCGCCACATTCATCTGTTTTTCTGTTAGTAAGGACGGATTTCACCTGACAACTGGCAGTGGACGGCAAGTTGCAGAGGAAGTGGCGGTCACTTTAGAGCAATTTTACAGGATAAGACAACATTTTCTATAAACAAATTTCCAATTTTGCCATTTAGCACACTGACTAACAAATGAAGATAAGTTAATTGAAACGACAGTGACCTTTTAAAAAAATTCAATGTAAAAACTTTACTAAATCAATAAGCTGTGAATTCACACAGTCATTTGGTGCAGTTTTTCTACAATTTTATAGAGTTCTACCAAATGTTTTATATCTTTAGGTCCAATATATTGTACTGATTGATTTCTTAGTATTTCTATAAGGGGAGAAATTAGTGAAGCTCTATTTTTCATACTTGAAGTAATGATACAATTTAGTCTTGAAACTGCTGTGAGAGGAAGCTAATGGTATATGGATCAATACAGCTAGTAATGTACACAAATGCAATAGAAATTGTATCTTCAGATAAAAAAAGAATGTTTTTTATATTTCTGTGTTGAACGTTTTTAATTCACTAGTATTTTGAATGTTTGTTTTTTTAACTTTTTTTTTTTTTACAAATGCTAAAAAATCAGGAAGAGAACCATTTTGTTTAAACCCACTAACATTGCCCACAGGAAGGTAACAGACCCACACAGACATCATTTTCTGTTGCTTTTATCATACAGAGCTTAGTTTGTGTGATTATTCCATGTTTAGCTGGTACTGGAGCAGATTTCAGCTGATCTCATATTGATGTCACAACTGTGACAGAAAAGGGGTAACTGGAAGGGAGCCCCTACGATGGCCCTCAGACTAAGTGCACCATAGGCTTTCCCTCAACCCAGAGGTACACTTAAAGGTAGCGAGGTCTGAGCCCCCAACATCTCCCTATCTCCTGTCCTTGGCCCTAATGGTAAGACCCCATCCACAACCCACGTCGCAAGGGGATGGACCAGGTCAAAAGTAAAAAAAAATACCCACAGACAAATACAGACAGACAGGGGTAACAACAAAACTGTTGCACACCTATAACCAACACCAGGGAATGACAAAAGGAGTACAGGGAGGGGTAACAAGGAAGGGAGAAAGTAACTAAATGGACTTTCACCATGCCTGATGAAGGGACCTGAGATGTCTCGAAAGCTTGCTTTGTAACATCACTTTATTTTATTTTAGTTAGCCATTAAAAGGTATCACAAGATTATAATTTTGTTCCTCTCACTGAGAACACACAAATAAATATCACACTATTACTGACACATTGTTATTTATATCACTAATGTTCACCATCATTTCATTAATCTAAATCCCTGTACCAGGAATGTCAGCGTAATTCTATTCATCAATGTTGTGGTTTACTAAGTGATTCTAAACAGTACCCAGGCACTATGAGAGTCGGAGATGTTACTCGCTAATTCACAAGTCACAGGGGACAATATCTTCCCCTAAATACCTGCTGGCCGCCTGCATGCTTTGAAGCACAGCCCGAGCCCCACGCCATTCCAGATATCTGTGCAGTAAGCAACGGTGCGATACTCTCAGTTTCTCCTTCAGGAGCAGCAGTTGATCTTCAGTAGTTAGTGATCAGCGTTCTGCTTCTGTTGCTTGACCTTCGAAGTCTATTTGTCTATATTTGGTCTTCAGCATATTTCTGAAGTCGGTATTTGGTAACAGGCTTCTACTGGTACAGGTCAGGGTCTTCTACTGGATCGGGTCATGGTCTTCTACTGGCAAGGGTCATCATCTTCTACTCGCGGCGGTCAGGATCTTCTACTGGCATGGGTCAGGATCTTCTACTTGACTTAAGACACTGATCTTCATCTCAGCTCAGGTTACAGTTATCCTCTCAGCTCAGGTCACGGATCTTCCTCTTGGCTCATGTCCTCTCTGGGATCTCACCATTCTCTGACCCTTTCATGGCAAGGGCGGCTGTAAGCTAGCTTTGCTGCCACACTACCTTCCCAGAACAGATTCTGGCACCAACTCCTTCCCTGCCTGGCCTGGTCATGCCTTTTTATATTTTGCAGCTGCAACACAACTGTCACCTCACCTGGCGTCTTCTCTAAATTCTTCCCTTGAGGAAACATACACTTATTTGTTCAGTTCCTGTTGACTAGCATTATCTTTTGCTGTTATTACTTTTGACCAGCAGATGGCAGTGTTTCCTTGCAAACACTATGGGAAGTTAGCTGAATGTGTCTTCTGCTTAATTGACTTCCTTATAGGCTCTTATATCAATAATAAATCTTACAAGAAAAATGACTCTGATAAAATCACTTTGATAGAAAAATAAAATATATTATTTATTAAATCACTTTAAAAACATATATACCGTACTTTAATGAATTACAAAGGGAAATTAGCACAATGAGTGGGTCTCCGGAAACACTAAGCATATTGTTGACAATAGTATTATGGTCAATACAAAATTAAATGAATCACACATAAATATAGTTCAGGGAAGAATAAATCCTATATAAATACAAATGCATAAATATATTTTGACATGATAATGTGAGACTAAAGGCCACTTTACACACAGAGATAAATCTGCGGCAGATCTGTGGTTGCAGTGAAATTGTGGACAATCAGTGCCAGGTTTGTGGCTATGTACAAATGGAACAATATGTCCATGATTTCACTGCAACCACAAATCTTCCAAAGATTTATCTCTGTGTGTGACGGGGCCTTAACGATATAAATATATATAGATATGATTATGTAAAGTTGGAGACTTGATTCATAACATAAAAAGATTCAACAAATAAATAGGAATATGATCAAGTTAGGTAGAAATAATAATAATAATAATAATAATAATAATAATAAAAAATAATAATCACCAATACCAGTCTCCAGGTACCTGCACCTAACGTGCGTTTCCCACATTGCTTCCTCAGGGGGGATATTAGATTGTAAAGTTTGTATGCTAATTTTTAAAAAGACAATGGGGGCTTTAGCAGAGATTCGTCTCTGTGGATAGTTAGTCTTCCTCCTGCTCGATGCTGACTAATCATAGGTCGGAGATATCATGCAGGGAAAAAAAGAACGCTCCTCCAGAGACTGTCAGACATGGCTTTCTCTGTGTGGTCCATACAATGATACACAGCCCTGCTCTCCTATCTGATCTTACTGCTGTCATCTACTATAATTACAAGCGGGTGAGTAGACCAGAGCTGTGTTTAATGACTTCTGGATATGGCATGAAACCTCATGACCCAAACTACACAGACTATATGGGCTATGAAAATAAAATACACAACACTTTATTTTTTGAATTAAAAGGCCACCTCTTTATTTAAAGTCACATGACTATAATGAGAGTCAGGTAAAATGCTAGACAGGTATATTCTGAGATTCATGGATACTGTCAGATCCACCAGCTGCCTGGTATATAGCAATCGGCCAGCAGCAATCCAGGGGCAGCACAATTTGACTTTCTACAGTAGCAAAGCTAGCCCACTTCAAGGGCTGCAATGACCCTACGAGAGATCTTCATTCCTGTGATTAACAGCTCAGTCGCCCCTGGATGATGAAGCTGCGTCGCCCAGGGAAGGGGGTACTCGGTCCCAGGCGGTTGCAAACGGGAATTTCACTTCAGGTGGCCATTGCCCGGTCCCGTGCCCTGGGAACGCTTAATAAAAGGGGGTATTTAGTGGTGATAATAGAGTTAATCTTCGTAACGCCACCTGCGGGTTGTGGTTAAGAATGGAGAACCGCTGCTGCTCAACGTGGATACTCCGAGATAGTGATAGTGGCAGCTATGGTGGTAGGCCCCCCGCAGGTAGGGCTTTGCCTGGGAGATGTATGATGTAAAATAATGGCGACCACACCAGGTTAACTTTAACAGTCTCTACTCCCATGGATCCTCAGCTTGCTGGTTCCGGTCTCAGGAGTATCAGTGTCAATGTAGTGACCCAGGTTGCTCTATTCCCGGCACTATCTGTAGATTGAGACCCCGTAGCGTGGAGCGTTTGGGAACCCAGACTGTCCCTTTTGGGGTACAGTCTCCTTCTCCGAACGGCGAGTAGTGCGGACCCTGCGAGGAGGTAAGTGCCGAATCCCGATCCTAGTTTACTGCTGATGCCCCCAGATTATTTGGTTCGATGAAGTCCGTGAATGTATCCTCACCGTGCAGGTATTTACCAAACTGTTTGAAACTTGACCTAGGGCCCTGTGCCCCGTTCGTGCTCTGGTCCCAGCGATATCTAGGTACCCGTCCTGGCAACCTCTCTCCTGTGCCCCGGGGTCACCATTACACGGACCCAGCTGAGGCACATCCGCACACCTCTCTTGTGTGCTCCCCACATCTCTGATTGCCACTGACTGACTGACCCCTCCCACCAGGCTGGCTATACCCAGGGACTCATTCCCATGGCGACCATCCCCTTACATAGTTAACCCTTTATGCTCAGTGTGGAGAGGAGAACTAGGATTTTAGATGTGGATTAGTGGAATCGGCACTGGTATTCCAGGTCCCAGGGGATAGGCCCTGCATCCCCTAGATGATGCAGTTCCTTGTAGTGCCCTGAGCTTTCAGGGGCGCTACATCACCATTAGCCACCTCCTTTGCAGTCATTACTCTCGATCCCATTAGCCGTCTGTGTAATGCCATTTGACTGCTATGGCATAGAGAGGCCTTCTAAAGGCCTCTGTTTCCTCCATGGTATCATTCCTATAAGTCCTGCTACTATTTATACTGCAGTATTGCAGTGTATTGAGAGCTAAGAGGGCTAATAATAAATATATGCTAAATAAATATGGCTTCTTTTTTTATATAAAAAAACAACCTCTACTCAAAATAATATGTAAAAAACACCAAAAAACTGAGCTGTAACAAATGTTCAATAAACATGCAACATTACAAGCATGTGAATTGCAGCCTCAAGACTAGAAAAAAAACAAGGAGAAAAATTGTATGAAAAATACCCTGACTATAAATAAATAAATTGCAAGTGCTTAATAACAGGGTACTCCTGCATACGTGCGTCCCTTTCTATGGCTGGAATTATGTCACAAAATTTGGACTTGTACCGAGGATCTAATAGTGTGGCAAGCCATTAGTCATCATCACTTCTAATTTTGACAATACGAGGGTCATGTTGGAGGTAGTGCAGCAAGAAGGCGCTCATGTGTCTGGCGCAGCCATGCGGACCAAGTCCACGCTGTGTTTGTGGCATAGAGGTGCTAACCGTTCTTTCTTCCTCTGACATCTCCCCCCAACCTCTTTCAACTGAAATTTGACCAAGGTCTCCCTCATCCGCTGAGTCTTCCATGTCCATGGACAGTTCGTCCTCTATTTCTTAATGTTCTCCTGCACCTTCCTCAACATTTCGCCTGCTACCATGCGCCCTTCTTGATCCCTGTCCCCCATGGTCCCATGCCTGCCGCCTTGGTGATGATGAACGTCCGGACCTTGGTGATGTTGTTGTCTCTTGCGCATATGAATCCTCCTGTAGTTCCTCCCCTTCCTCTTGTCCCACCCCCTGAGTCCGAATAGTGTTTAGCGTGTGCTCCAGCATGTAAATGACTGGAATTGTCATGCTGATAATGGCATTGTCAGCGCTAAACATATTCGTCGCCATGTCGAAACTGTGCAGAAGGGTGCATAGGTCCTTCATCTGAGACCACTCCATCAGGGTGATCTGCCCCACCTCTGCATCTCGTTGGCCCAGGCTATACGTCATGACAACAGAATCACGACAAATTTTACATATCACATGATTTGGACGATCTTTTGCTATGTCAAAAAAGGACCAGGCTAGGCAAGGCTTAGAGGGCATGCGACCTGCTGAGCCACCCCGACTAGTGCTCAGAGGCAGAGTGGTGGCTTAGGATGCAGTTGTAAACGTGCTACCAGTACTCCTCCTCTGACCAGGAAGGCGCAAGGTAACTTCGTCGTCAGTAGCATCCTCCTCCACCGCCTCTGTTGACCTCCTCGAGTGCCTGACTGTGGGTTGACAGTAGGTGGGATCTAGAAGTTCCTCATCAAGCGTTGTGTTTGCACTCCCCTCCCCTTCAGACCGAGCCTCTTCCTGCCCTGAACGAATATTTAAGTTGTCATCCCAATCTGGTATCTGCGTCTCATCGTCATCAGTATGTTCCTCATTGTCTATTACAACAGGTGTTTCAGTTTGTGAATAAGGGTCAACATTATGCTCAGAAACTTGCTCATCACGGCCTGAATCTGAGTCACAAAGGTTCTGGGCATCACTGCAGACCATTTCCTGGTCTGTACTCACTGTAGCTTGGGAGCAGACCTCTGATTCCCAGGCTATAGTGTGACTGAACAGCTCTGCAGACTCAGCCATCTCTGTTCCACCATACTGTGCAGGGCGGATGGAGACTTGAGAGCTGGGAGAAAGCAAGTGTGATTGGGATGACAACTCAGAGGACTGGTGTTTTTTGATGCGGTAGTTGAGGTGGCGGAGAGGGCACTTGTTGGACCACTTGAGATCCATTCAAGCATTTTCTTTTTTTGGGCAACATCTACCTTTCTAGGGAAATCGCCAAAGTTTGGAGGAACTTTGGAGTAAAGATGGTGATGGAATTGAAAAATTTGGCCTTATCTCTCTAAAAAAATTCAAGGTTCTAATTCGTTGCCTTCGGTTAGATGACAGAACTACCCGAACCGAACGTAAAACATATGACCGACTTGCTCCAATTCGCGATTTATTCCAAAAATTTCTGGAAAACTGTAAGAAAAACTATCGCCCTGGGGCGAATGTCACTATTGACGAAATGCTCCCTGGTTTTCATGGCAGATGCGCATTTCGTCAATACATTCCATCAAAGCCTAGCAAATACGGAATAAAAATATATGCCCTTGTTGATGCCAGTAAGACGTACACATACAACCTTGAAATTTATGCTGGAAATCAGCCAGATGGTCCTTACTGTGTCAGCAACAAACCCACTGATGTTGTGAAAAGAATGTCTGAGCCATTATTTGGATCAGGTCATAATATAACAGCTGACAATTGGTTTTCAAATTGTGATCTTATTGATTACCTAAAAACGCAGAAGCTTTCATATGTCGGAACTGTAAGAAAAAATAAAAAAGAATTGCCACTACAGCTTGTCAGTGTGAACGGGAGTAAACAGTACAGCAGTAAGTTTGCATTCCATAGTGGAAAGGTTTTGGTTTCCTATGTACCACGCGCAAAAAAAAAATGTACTTCTTCTCTCAACACTTCATAATGATGATGGCATCGATCCTAAATCTGAAGCACAAAAAAAAAACAGAGATGATTACATTTTATAATGCAACCAAAGGGGGTGTGGATACAGCTGATCAGATGTGCTCAACTTTCAGGGTATGTGCGCACGTTGCTTTTTACCTGCTTTTTACCTGCTTTTTTGCTGCTTTTTCTTCTGCGCTGTTTAATGCCAAAATGGATGTGTTCTTCTAATCAAGCAAAGTCTATGGGAATTTGGGTTTCTTGTTCACACTATGTTGTTCAAAATGCTGCCTTTTTGTGGCAGAACTTTGGTCAAAAACTCAGCTTTGCAGTGCAAAACCCAAATGGCAAAAACAATTGACATGTTGCTTCTTTGAAAAGCTGAGTTTTTGACCAAAGTTCTGCCTCAAAAAGGCACCATTTTGAACAACATAGTGTGAACAAGAAACCCAAATTCCCATAGACTTTGCTTGAATAGAAGAACACATCCATTTTGGCATTAAACAGCGCAGAAGAAAAAGCAGCAAAAAAGCAGGTAAAAAGCAGGTAAAAAGCAACGTGCGCACATACCCTCAGTGTCAGCAGAAACACCAAGCGCTGGCCAATGGTCATATTTTTCACTATGTTAAATTTGGGTGGTATAAATTCACAAATCATTTACCTTGAAAACCAGCTTGAACCACTCCGTAGACGAGTCTACCTGAAAAAATTGGCCCATGAACTAGTGTTTGGAGAGCTAAGCAGAAGTATGAAAACCATCGGTATCCCCTCTCGCCTTCAAGTTATGCTCAAAAGATTCCGACCAGATATTGGTAGTGAAAATCCAACACCTGTACCACCTCCCAAAAGAAGGAGATGCACCACCTGTACCATGGAAAGCGGACACAGAAGGCTTTCTAATTATGAATGTCTCAAATGTCATGAGGAAATATGCCTGACACATGCAAAAATGATGTGCAATTCTTGCTTTTTGCTCTGCAAATGTGTTTTTTCTGGGGAGCTTCAGGATCTAATTCTGAATAATTATGTGTGTAATATTATTTTAGGTGCCTTGAAATTATGGGTTTTTTTGCCATTTTTTTCTCTTTTTAATAACCGTTATGTGTTTTATTACTGGGGGCTAACCGTTATGTGTTATAACTGGGGGCTATTTGGTGGGAGTTTTGAAATGTGTGTATTTCAGAGTTATTACTTTTATGTTGAGTAAATGCATTTGTTTTGCACCTGATAATGTGTAGTCTCTTCTATTGCATCCCTATGAAGGTCTCTGATCACTTTTAGATCTCTGAAATTGCAAAAATTAGATATTATAGGTATTTTTCTAGCCTGCGCCTGACAGGTACATTATTCCCAAACTCGTTATTAAAGATATTGTTTCCACCAGAGGGTTAAAAAAGTAAGATTTTAATTAATATCTCACTGAATACAAGAACAGTCTCTAAAATTTTGACGAGACAGAGTTTCACAAGTTTTTTTTAAAAGAAAACTTTTGATGAACGAGTGTGGGGCACTGCTTAATACTTGGTCGAGCATCGGGATACTCAGGCATATATAATTTTTGTCCGAGTATCGTAGGTGCTCAAGCGCCATGCTCGAGTCCAAGCCCCGCATATTTCGCAGCTGTTTTTCAGCCACTAAACATGGCAATCACAATAAGGGCATAGCCTTGTTGGCTACTGGAATTATTGCAATTGGCTGGGCGCATCGGGTCTTATATGAGACTCGAGGGTGCAATGCTCAGCACACTGCAGTTCATGGAGAGTTGATGTAGGAGAGACAGCTTAGGTTAGAGCAGGCATATAGGCAGGGTTTTACATGCGCACCCTTTAGCGCCTTTCAGAGAAGGAGGCTCCATAGGTCACATCTAGTCAGCGCCAGACCTGGAATTTCTCACCCGTGGTGACGTGAGTAAGTCAGTGACTTCACCACGCATGAAAAATTCCAGGTCTGATGCTGACCGGGAGTGACTTCAGGGGTAACGTGACTGAGTTACTGATGTATGGCACTTTGAGTGGCTTTCTCCATGTTCTTCAAATATGCAACAGTGGCCTTAGATGTGTTTTAAATCATTTTTTTGTTGGGAAAGTGTTGCTTACCAAGGCCACAAATTAATGGTAGTACCTTCTCTTCCATTATACAGCAGTACATCTGTGAATTCATGATACCATCAATGAAATGTAAGCCCCTGGCACCAGCAGCTCATACAGCCCATACATAAGGTCACCATGTCTCTGGCACTTTGCAATTTTCTTTGTAGACATCACCTTTGCAACGTCATACAGTTTTTAAGTCGTCAATTCCAAGAACATTTATTTTGGTCTTATTACTCTGGAGTTCTAGTAGTCTTCAAAATTTTCAGCATGGACCCTGGCAAATTTTGGCAACTTTTTTGTACATGGGCTTTTGGAGAGGTTTCCTTCGTTGACTACCTCATGCATGCCTCTTATGCAAGCCACTCACCCCGGTTTGGCTTTCTTTAACTAACTGCAGTAAAATTACATGTTAGTATTCTTGAACGCTTTTCATCTAAAGACACTCCAGTTTAGGTGTTAATTTCCATGGTCGGCCTCCACGTCTCTGTGACATGGTTGCAGTGCCATCTTTGTTAAAGGGAATCAGTCAGTAGCATCATCCATCCTAAGGCGTTTATATGGTCATGCTGGTGATAGAAAGTTGAATTAAATGATAAATTGATATCTGCGATCCGATGTCTCCTTCCAGAGAAATCCACATTTTTCTTACAGTATATACAACACTGTTAGCTGTTAAGATCTATGGGCTTCAGAAATAATTAATTCCCTTGTCATGTTTTGTTTTTTGCTACCTCATAACTTGGAATTTCACTTTTTGTTTAATTTTTGAGGGTTTGCATCAGTTCATGTAAACAACATGGCTACAACTGTGAACATTTGGTTTTCTTTGTATTGTGAAGCAAATAACAAATAGGACAAAATAACGGAAAACTTCAGTGTGCATAACTATTCACCCCCCCCTTAAAGTCAGTTCTTAGTAGAGCCTTCTTTTGTGGCAATTACAGATGCAAGTCGCTTTGGATATGTCTCTTTTAGCTTTCCACATCTTAGCACTGGGATATTTGCCCATTCCTCAAGGCAAAACTGCTTTAGATCCTTCAAGTTAGATGGCTTCCTCTGGTGAACAGCAATCTTCAAGTCTGACCACAGATTCTCAAATGGATTAAGGTCTGGGATTTGACTAGGCCTCTCCTATACATTTACGCATTTCCCCTTAAACTACTCGAGCATTACTTTAGCAGTATGCTTTGGGTCATTGTCTTGTTGGAAGGTGAACCTCCATCCCAGTTTCAAATTACTGACAAACTGAAATAGGTTTTGCTCAAGAATATCCTTGTATTTTCCACCTTCCATTTTCCCGTCGACTCAGACCATTTTTCCTGTCCTTGCTGTTGAAAAACATCTTCACAGCATATGCTGCTACCACCATGTTTCACTGTGAGGATGGTGTTCTTGGGGTGATGAGCTGTGTTGGTTTGGTGCCAGACATAGCATTTACCTTGATGGTCAAAAAGTTCAATTTTGGTCTCATCTGACCATATGACCATTCTCCATATAGTTGAGGAGTCTCCCACATGTCTTTGACAAAATCAAAACGAGAGATCCAATTTTTGGCTGTAAGTAAAGGTTTTTTTCTGGCCAGTCTTCCAGAAAGGCCAGCTCTGTGAAGTGTGAGACTTATTGCAGCCGTATGAACAGATGCTTCAGTCTCTGCTTGAGAACTCTGCAGCTTTTTCAGGGTTACCTTTGGTTTCTGTGCTGCGTCTCTGATTAATGCACTCCTTGCCCGGAATGAGAATTTTGATGGGTGGCCCACTTTTGGCAGGGTTGTTGTGTTACTATGTTCTTTTAATTTCATCATAATGGATTTGATGGTGCTCCGGGAATCATCAGGGATTGGAATATTTTATTAGACCCACCCCTGTCTTGTACTTCTCAACAACTTTGTCTCTGACTAGTTTGGCAATCTCCTTCATCTTTATGGTGTTGTTTGGTTAGTGGAGCCTCTTGTTTTATGGTGTTGCCTTTAGGAAAATGTGTGTATATACTGACAGACCCCGGGACAATTAGATTGTTCATATGTGGACTTCCTTTCACTTAGTATGTGACTTATGAAGGTAAATGCTTAAACCAGAAATTTTTAGGGGCTTAATTGCAAAAAAGGTGAATACATACAGTGGCATGTAAACATTTGGGCACCCCTGGCCAAAATTACTGTTATTGTGAACAATTAAGCAAGTTGAAGTTGAAATTATCTCTAAAAAGCGTACAGTTAAAGATGTCACCTTTCTTTTGTATTTTAGGCAAAAATATATATACCTTTACATCTTCTACATTTTAAAATGGACTAAAAGGAAAATGGCCAATGTAAAAGTTTGGGCATTCTGCATGGTTAGTACCTAGTAGCATCCCCCAAGTATCCCAGCTTATAAAAGCTTTTTGTAGCAGCCAAAAGTCTTTCAATTTTTGTTTGAGGGATTTTCATCCATTTTCCTTGGAAACGTCTTCCAGTTCTGTGAGATTCCTCGGTCATTTTGCATGCACTGTTCTTCTGATGTCTAGCCACATATTTTCAATGATGTTCAGATCAGGGGACTGAAAGAGCCATTGTAAAACCTTCAGTTTGTACTTTTTGAGGTTGTCTATTGTGGATTTTAACTTGTGCTTAGGATCATTAACCTTTGGTAGAAGCCATCCTCTTTTCAATTTCAGCTTTTTTACAGTTGGTTTTATGTTTGTATCAAGAATTTGTTGAAATTTAATTGAATCTATTCTTCCTTTTATTCATTAAATGTTTCACGTGCCATTGGCTGCAAAACAACCCCAAAGCATGATTGATCCACCCCCATGCTTGATGGTTGTGGTTACCAAATTTGGGAGGATTATGAGGTGCGCGTCTTAAAAGCCGAATTCAGCTTACTGGGGAATGGTGGAGAATGATCACAGGAGGCAGAAGCAATGCTGATGGCTGTGGGCTGTGCTACGAGCGGTGCTAGTTCTCACTGTGGGTGGTGCTAGTGCTCGCTGCGGGCAGTGCTAATGCTCACTGCGAGTGGTGAGGCAGGGGCCATCCTGAAAATGTCGGTGATGTGGGCTTCAAATAATGACACCCGGAGTCAGTGCATGCGCACATTGAGCTACCGGCTTAAGATGTCATCTGTGCATGTGCTGCCTTTGGTCCATTGATCTCCCAGCTGCAGACTTAAGGAAAATGGTGCCCGAAGGTGACTCGTGCGCAGATTAAATATTGGCTTGTCATTGAGCCGAGAGCTTAATCTCTGGGCGCCATTACTTTAAAGCCCGCACCGCCAACAATTTCTTAATGTTCCTGCCTCACAGCACCCGCAGCGAGCATCTGGGACTCCTGCTGCATCGCCTGCAGCATATTTATTGTTACACCACTATAGGCACGCACATAGCGTCTATGATTGGTTGCAGTCAGACACGCTGTCATTGAGGGTTGGGGCGTGTCTGACTGCAACCAATCAGAGGCGCTGGGACTGTCGGTGGGCGGGGAAGCAGTGCATATGCATGAGGTTATTGAGTGGCCCCGGAAGTAGTGTGAGCAGCCTGGAAGCAGTGTAAAGCCGCAAGAGAGACTCGGTAAGTATAACGCACCTGCTTTCTTCTTTTTTTCTTTATTTTTCCTTTATTTTTTTTTTAATTACCTAGATCAGTACCCGGTGTTCCCTGCGAACGCCAAGCCCAGGGTTGGTGCTCGGGTACTTTTGAACCTACACGTCTCCTGACATCTACAGTCTGGGTCCGCCCATCCATACTCATAATCACACTTTGCACTGAGGTCAGAACACAGTAAGCCACTATAGTGATGCAACATACATCAGAAATGTACTTCAGTAGAAACATTTCTGGCGAGGTGCACACCACTGATAAGATGCACTTATGAATTAGGGGCATCTTAAGCCACAAATGAAAATGATTCGGGTCCATAGTTTCTGAGTCAATCTATTGCTGTTACTGACCACATGAAAATCAACAAGTCATTTAAATATTACGCCTAGTGAACAACATTTTGTAGGATTGGTTACTGTTTTTCTACACTTAATTTTTTTTTTCTCATTATCACCATTTAAAAAAAAATATGTTTAACAGAAAACCTAATTTAAATATATTTTTCTGATGGCACATTCCCTGTATACTATATAATTTTTTAGTTTACCTCTGTGTATAAAGGGTCTTTTTCTAAGCCCAATCTAAGGACGGTTGAAGGAACTTTATTACTATTTTTTCCAAAGGAATTGAATGCTCTGAGTTAGAAAAAAATTGGAAGGAAAACTATAATAATATATAAAAAAAAATGGTGTGAATAAGTGTACATTTACTTTCTGTGATTATATAAAAAAAAAACCTACACTGATAAGGACCAGATTACATTTAGAAAAATCCTTGTTTTTTTGCATTGTTGTCACTGAAGACTCTATATTGGCAAATGTATAATTGTTACATCTATTGTCAGACTCTGGCTCATATCTTCTATCTACTTGTATTTTAGGTTATGGCGCTTCCACTCAATCCCGTACCAAGACTCCCGTTGTTATCAGTCATACTCCTTAGTCTGCTGAGTTATGGCAATGGAGGTGCCTACTATGGGATGAAACCATTACCTCCACAGATCCCACAATACCAGCCTATGCAACAAATGCATCATATGCCGATGGGAAAAGATGGCACACCGATGGGACATATTGGCAAGGAGAAGGCACACATGCCACATTACGGAAAGGACATACCTCAAATGCCAATGTTTGGCAAGGATATGATGCCAAGAAAAGATGGAAAAGGTAGACACTCTCAAAATTAAAGGGTACCTGCCACTAACCATAAAATATATTATTTTATATTTGGTGTAAATGCCACTGTTCTCTTCATTCCTGAGATGTTGCCCCATTTTTCCCATTATATAAATGTACTGTTTTTTAGTAACTGTGTGTGGTTCTCAAGAAAATAACCACTGAAAAGAGTTGATGACCATGCCCATTTGCCTACAAAATATTAGATTTACATAAAGGAAAGAATAACCATATTTCAGGAATAGAGAAGCGCAGGAACAAAAGAAAAATGCCACATTTAGGAGAATTGGATTCAAAAGATGAGGCTGTGTAATCGATGATGTCTGAACGCTGCCAGAAAGGATCAACAGGGTGTAGAAGATAGCTTTTATACCAAATTTTAAAACAAAGCGTTTTGGAGTTTGTTCCACACCTTCTTTAGGTACAATACTTACAATGATCACCCTGCCTTATGTAGGGATTGTGTGTGGCATATGTAGTCAATTAAAACACTCCATACTTTAGTTAGTTATTAGAGATGAGCGAGAAGTAAAATGCTTGAGTGCTCGATGCTCGACTCGAGCATTTTGAATGCTCGGGTGCGCGACCTGAGCACCGAGCCCAATGTTAGCCTATGGGATACCCAAGCATTTTTCTGGCGGCACCCTCGGCCATCTGGAAAAAGCCCAAAAATGTCACAAATGTAGAACAACAGTGCTCAAATGACATGGGACCAGCATGAGGAAGACCCCTGTGAGCATTGCTGCCTCCCAGGTCACTGCTGTGAGCAATGTTGTCTTTGTATTAGGGGGAGGAAGAATCCTGTGTTCCTCCTCCCCTGTGTGACATGAACTTTCGTTTGGAGCGTATGTGCGGCAGCTTCTCTCTGCCTGTACAGTCGCTGCTAAGCGAAACCAAAAGTGAACAGTAGAAAAAAGAAAAATAATAATATCATATTCACCTGTCTGCAGACTCCCGGGACACGTTCGATCGCTCCAGGACCTGACGGCATCAGCTGATCGCATAA
Source organism: Anomaloglossus baeobatrachus (assembly GCF_048569485.1). NCBI lineage: Eukaryota > Metazoa > Chordata > Amphibia > Anura > Aromobatidae > Anomaloglossus > Anomaloglossus baeobatrachus. The sequence goes on along the minus strand of NC_134354.1, from coordinate 86,708,597 downwards.
GTCCAGTGGTGAGGCTGACTTTTTACCGCCCGGCCGGATTAAATGATCAGCTGATGCCATCAGGTGACCGCATCAGCTGCTTACCAGGTCCTCAAGCGATTGGACGGGAGTCTGCAAAGAGAAGTATAGTTGTTGTTTTTTTTTCTACTGATGCATCAGCTGATTGTATAAAAGATCGTACATCTGATAATACACAGCTGGCCCTAACCCCATTATTACCCAGTGAGCCACCCAGCACCAGGGCCACTGGAAGAGTTGGATACAGTCCCAAAAGATGGCGCTTCTGTGAACGCGCCATTTTCGGGGTGGCTGCGGACTGCAATTCACAGCTGGGTGGCCCAGAAAGGGTGGGCCAACCTGCACTGCGGATTCCAATCCCCAGCTGCCTAGTTGTACCTGGCTGGACAAAAAAATTGGGCGAAGCTCACATCGTTTTTTTTTATTATTTCATGAAATTCATGAAATAATTAAAAAAAAAAAAAAAAGGGCTTCCCTAGATTTTTGGTTCCCAGTACAAATAAGCAGCTGGGGGTTGGGGGCAGCATGTATCTGCCTGCTATACCTGGCTGGCATACAAAAATATGGCGAAGCCCATGTCAATTTTTTTTTTTCTTTAAATTATTATAAAATAAAAGAAAATAACCCAAACACATAAGGGGTAGAAAAAAAAATGTGTGGGCTACCGCTGCATTTTCTATTGCTAGCTAAAGGCCCAGTCACACTAAACAACTTACCAGCGATCCCAACAACGATACAACCTGATAGGGATCACTGGTAAGTTGCTATGAGATCGCTGGTGAGATGTCACGCTAAGCGACGCTCCAGCGATCCCACCAGCAACCTGACCTGGCAGGGATTGCTGGAGCGCCGCTACACGGGTTGCTGGTGAGCTTTCACACAGGCAGATCTCACCAGCAACCAGTGACCAACCCCCAGCCAGCAGCGCCACGTGGAAGCGATGCTGTGCTTGGTAACTAAGGTAAATATCGGGTAACCAACCCGATATTTACCTCGGTTACCAGCGCACACCGCTTAGCGCTGGCTCCCTGCACACCTAGCCACAGTACACATCGGGTTAATTACCCGATGTGTACTCTGCTACGTGTGCAGGCAGCAGGAGCCAGCTTCTGCGGACGCTGGTAACCACGGTAAACATCGGGTAACCAAGAAGCCCTTACCTTGGTTACCCAATATTTACCTTCATTACCAGCGGCCGCCGCTCTCACACTGCCAGTGCCGGCTCCCTGTTCCCTGCACTCCTAGCCACAGTACACATCGGGTTAATTACCAGATGTGTACTGTGGCTACGTGTGCAGAGAGCAGGGAGCCGGCACTGGCAGTGTGAGAGCGGCGGACGCTGGTAACGAAGGTAAATATCGGGTAACCCAGGTAAGGGCTTCTTGGTTACCCGATGTTTACCGTGGTTACCAGCGTCTGCAGAAGCCGGCTCCTGCTGCCTGCACATTTAGTTGTTGCTCTGTCACTGTCACACACAGAGATGTGTGCTTCACAGCGGGAGAGCAACAACTAAAAAATGGTCCAGGACATTCAGCAACAACCAGCGACCTCACAGCAGGGGCCAGGTTGTTGCTGGATGTCACACACAGCAACATTGCTAGCAACATTGCTGCTACGTCACAAAAGTTGTTCCTTAGCAGCGATGTTGCTAGCGATGTTGCTTAGTGTGATGTGGCCTTAAGGGTAACCCAAGCAGCTACTGGCTGTTAACCCCCACTGCTTGGTGTTATCTTCACTGGCAATGGAAAATCCAGAGAAGCCCTTTTTTTAAGTTTTTTTCCAAATCACTAAAAACAAATGACGTGGGCTTCACCATATTTTTGTATGCTAGCCAAATACAGTAGGAAGGAACAGGCTGCCCCCAATCCCCAGCTATTTGTACCCAGCTGGGAACCAAAAATATAGAGATGCCCTTTTTTTTAATTATTTCATGAATTTCATTAAATAATTTTAAAAAAATTATGTTGGCTTCACCCAATTTTTGTATCCAGCCAGGTACAACTAGGCAGCTTGGGATTGGAATCGCGCGGGTTGGCCCAAGTTCTGTCCCAAGCGCTGCGGCTTGCAGTCTGCAGCCTCTCCAGAAGATGGCGCTTTCATAGAAGCGCCATCTTCTGGCGCTGTATCCAACTTTTTCAGTGGCCCTGGTGCTGATTGGCACGCTGGGTAATATGGGGTTAATACCAGCTTTGTTTTACCAGCTGGTATTAAGCCTGAGATTCTTAATGTCAGGCCAAGTTTGACCTGGCCATTAAGAATATCCAATAAAGGGTTAAAAAAAAGACACCACACAGAGAAAAAATACTTTATTAGAGATAAATACACAGACACACTTAGGGACTCCATCTTTATTACTCCCTCTCACCCCACCACGATCCTGGTCTTCTGTTTTCTTCAACCCATGCAGCAATGCTATATCACACAGCACAGGGAGAAAGAACGCTGCTCCTCCCCGTACTGTGTAATTGTGCAGAGGCTGCGGCGGGTTGGTAGGCGGTGACGTCTCCGCTGCCACCATTGCCATAGTAACCTACTGAGCGGCTTACTACAGCAACCGTGATCTCCAATCAGCTGATCCCCGGTGCTGCTATTTAGTGGCTCCTGTATAATCCGCTGAATAGGGAGTTAACTCCTGCGGCTCCTGCAGGAGCCAGTGCGTAGCGGCCCGGTAATCAGGTGATCAGAGATCACCGATGCTATAGTAACTCGCTCGGTAGGTTACTATGGCAATGGTGGCAGCGGTGATGTTACATCTCCTAGTACCTACACTACCTACACACTATATCTGTCCCTGGCTCAGCAGCACCTTCCCCTACACTGGCTGACGGTGGATCACACTGCCGAGCATAGCGCCATCACCTGTCGTATAGAACTGATGACGCTGTGCGGCCAGCCAATCACTGTAATGTCATAGCCATGTTGGTTGTGGCATTACAGTGTGGGACAGCCAATCCTTGTATGTGGGCTGACTCTCTAAACAGCACCCACATGCAGGAAGGGGAAGCCGAGCATCTGCCAGAGCATCTCGCCGGTACTTGGAGCTCGCAGAGCATACCGAGCACTGAGATACTCAAGCAAGCACCGAGTAGCGGGGAGCATGCTCGCTCATCCCTATTAGTTATATATACAGTTGAAACTAGAAGTGTACATACACTAAAAAGACACATCTGCATGTTTTTCTCACTATCTCACATTAAACCAGAATAAACCTTTCCCGTTTTAGGTCAATTAAAAAACAAAATTATTTATATTTGCCAAATGACAGATTACTGAGAGAGACAGAGAGAGAGACAGACGAGACTGTTTTAAGGCCTTTTCATTACTTTCTGCAAAGTCAAAGGTTTACATACATTTCATTAGTATTTGATTCCATTTACCTTAGACCAGGGGTCTCAAACTCAGCTGGGTGTATGGGCCGCATATAGAAAAAAAAAATGAGGGGGGCCGCATTATTTGCAGGACAAAGTGAACATTTTTAATGAATCCATGTTTTTTTTTCTATACATCTTGGATCACTTTTGTAAACATTTTTCGCTTGTTTATTATAACAAACGTGCACTTTTTTTGTTAAGTTTATATACAGAAAAGCATTTTTAATGTAAATAAAAAAAGTCATGCTTTAGGATTTTTTTTTTTTTTTTACATTTTATCACCTTCTTGTAATTGTTTTACAATTAGCAGCATCATATAGTAATATTAGCCAAAATCTTGTAGTAATGTGCCCATCCGTGTGCCCTGTAGTAAGGTGCTCATCCTTGTGGTATTGTGCCCAGTAGTATAGTGCCCATCCTTGTGCCCTGTAGTATTGTGCCCAGTAATATTGTTCCAATCCTTGTAGTATTGTGCTCATCCTTGTGGTATTGTGCCCAGTAGTATAGTGCCCATCCTTGTGCCCTGTAGTATTGTGCCCAGTAATATTGTTCCAATCCTTGTAGTATTGTGCTCATCCTTGTGGTATTGTGCCCAGTAGTATAGTGCCCATCCTTGTGCCCTGTAGTATTGTGCCCAGTAATATTGTTCCAATCCTTGTAGTATTGTGCTCTGTAGTATTCTGCCAATTCCCGTAGTATTGTGGCCATCCATGTAGTATTCAGCCCATTCCTGTAGTATTGTGGCCATCCCTGTAGTATTGTGGCCATCCCTGTAGTATTGTGGCCATCCCTGTAGTATTCTGCCCATCCCTGTAGTATTGTGGCCATCCCTGTAGTATTGTGGCCATCCCTGTAGTATTCTGCCCATCCCTGTAGTATTGTGGCCATCCCTGTAGTATTGTGGCCATCCCTGTAGTATTGTGGCCATCCCTGTAGTATTCTGCCCATCCCTGTAGTATTCTGCCCATCCCTGTAGTATTGTGGCCATCCCTGTAGCATTGTGGCCATCCCTGTAGTATTCTGCCCACCCTTGTAGTATTGTGGCAATCCCTGTAGTATTCTGCCCATCCCTGTCGTATTGTGGCCATCCCTGTAGTATTCTGCCCACCCTTGTAGTATTGTGGCCATCCCTGTAATATTCTGCCCATCCTTGTAGTATTGTGGCCATCCCTGTAGTATTGTGGCCATCCCTGTAGTATTCTTTCCATCCCTGTAGTATTCTGCTCATCCCTGTAGTATTCTGCCCATCCCTGTAGTATTCTGCCCATCCCTGTAGTATTGTGGCCATCCCTGTAGTATTCTGCCCACCCTTGTAGTATTGTGGCCATCCCTGTAGTATTCTGCCCATCCCTGTCGTATTGTGGCCATCCCTGTAGTATTCTGCCCACCCTTGTAGTATTGTGGCCATCCCTGTAATATTCTGCCCATCCTTGTAGTATTGTGGCCATCCCTGTAGTATTCTGCCCATCCCTGTAGTATTCTGCCCATCCCTGTAGTTTTCTGCCCATCCCTGTAGTATTCTGCCCATCCCTGTAGTATTGTGGCCATCCCTGTAGTATTCTGCCCACCCTTGTAGTATTGTGGCCATCCCTGTAGTATTCTGCCTACCCTTGTAGTATTGTGGCCATCCCTGTAGTATTCTGCCCACCCTTGTAGTATTGTGGCCATCCCTGTAGTATTCTGCCCACCCTTGTAGTATTGTGGCCATCCCTGTAGTATTCTGCCCACCCTTGTAGTATTGTGGCTATCCCTGTAGTATTCTGCCCACCCTTGTAGTATTGTGGCCATCCCTGTAGTATTCTGCCCCCCCTTGTAGTATTGTGGCCATCCCTGTAGTATTCTGCCCACCCTTGTAGTATTGTGGCCATGCCTGTAGTATTCTGCCCACCCTTGTAGTATTGTGGCTATCCCTGTAGTATTCTGCCCACCCTTGTAGTATTGTGGCCATCCCTGTAGTATTCTGCCTATCCTTTAGTAATACGCAAACAAAAAAAAAAAATCTCCTCACCTTTCCTCCTTCCCTGTGTGCCCACGATCAGTACTTGCAGAGTTTTGGATGCAGCATGCTTCAGCTGCGTCCAAAACCCTGCTATGTATGGTAAAAGCACAGTGGGCATGGGATTTCTAAAAATCCCATGCCCACTGTGCGTGTACGGCCCGCAGTGAAAACGGAACTGCGGTGTGGCTTCCAGAGGCCGCAGCATGTGAATTTATGCTGCGGCGTCTGAAGCGTCCTCCCTAGGCAGAGCACAGCGAGGAGACCGCAGCGGCCCGAACCCCTGATCGCAGGCACGGGCAGCTGCGGTCTCCTAAGGAGTAGACTTGCGGCCCCGCCGATCAGGACGCAGCGGGTCCTGAACTTGAGCACGTACCTTACCTGCTTGTCGCGGCCCGTGATGATCGCGGCTCTGTGCTGAGGGTCGGCGCCGGCAGGAACTTCACTGCATTTGAATCCATTTGCGGTGCAGCGCAGAGGAGCTGTGTCTGGACCAATGGCTGCTGCCTGCCAATCAGATGCAAGGAAGTGACGTCGCTGTATGACGTCACCTCCTTGCATCTGATTGGCAGACAGCAGCAGCAACTGGGATAGAACTGACAGCTCCTTGCGCGGCACCGCAGATGGATTAAAATGCAGTAAAGTTCCTGCCGGCGCCGACCCTCAGCATAGCGCCGCGATTTGTCACCGGGTCTGCGGGCCGCAACAAACAGCCTCAGGGGCCGCATGCGGCCCGCGGGCCGCGTGTTTGAGACCCCTGCCTTAGACTGTATGACTTGAGTCAAACGTTGGTTGGTAGGAATTTGTGCCCATTCCTTCTGACAGAACTGTTGTAACTGAGCCGTGTTTGTAAGTCACCTTGTTTGCACTGGACTTTTCAGCCTTGCCCATAAATTTTCAATAGGATTGAAATCAGGGCTTTATGATGGCTACTCCAAAACATTGACTTTGTTATCCTTAAGCCACTTTGTAACCAGCTTGGCAGTATGCTTCAGGTCATTGTCTATTTGGAAGACCCATTTCCACCCAAGCTTTAAGTTCTTGGCTGATGTTTTGAGATGTTGCTTCCGTAATTGCCACATAATCGTCTTTCCTCATGATGCTATCTATTTTGTGAAGTGCACAAGTCCCTCCTGTAGCAAAACAACCCCACACAGGACGCTGCCACTCCCGTATTTCACTGTTGAGATGGTGTTCTTAAGCTTCTAAGCTTCTATCTTTTTCCTTCAAATGTAATGATGATCATTATGGCCAAGCAGTTCAATTTTAGTTTCGTCAGACCACAGGACAGATCTCCAAAAATTAGGCTATGTGCGCACGTGTGCGTAATTCATGCAGTTACGCTGCGCTTTGTAGCGCAGCGTAACTGCATGCGTCCTGCGTCCCCTGCACAATCTATGGAGATTGTGCAGGGGCCGTGCGCACGTGGTGTCTTAGAGCGCAGCGCTTCGGCTGCTGCCCGAAGCGCTGTGTTCAAGAAGTGACATGTCACTTCTTCCGTGCACTTTGCCGGCAGCTCCTGCACTGTCTATGGCAGGAGCTGCAGGCAGAGCGCATGGAATCGGCTTTTTTTTTTTTTCTACGGACATTTTCTGCAGCGATTTGAAGCGCACATGTGCTCTTCAGATCGCTGTAGAAATTTCTGCAGGGCTAGTACGCAACGTGCGCACATAGCCTTAAGGTTTTTGTTCCTCAGTGCATTTGCAAACATTCATCTGGCTCTTTTATGTTTCTTTTGGAGTAATGGCTACTTCCTGGCAGCATGCCCTTTCAGCCCTTGTTGATATAGTACTCATTTCACTGTGGATAATGACACATTCTTACCAGCTTCCACCAGCATCTTCACAAGGTCTTTTGCTTTTGTCCTTGGGTTGATATGCACGTCTGACCAAAGTATGTTCATCTCTGGTTTTTGTGAATAATTGTTTGTACAGATGAACAAGGCACCTTCAGGTATCTGGAAATTGCACCCAAGGAGGAACAAAACTTGTGCAAGTCTTCAATTCTCTGCCTGAGATCTTGGCTGATTTTTTTTTTTACTTTCCCATGATGCTACGCAAAGAAGCTGTGTGTTTCAGGTGTGCATTAAAAACATCCACATGTGTGTCTCTAATTAACTCAGATGTTGCCAATAAACCTATCAGAAGCTTCCAAAGACATGACATCATCATATGGGCTGTCACATATTGTTCAAAGGCATACTACTCTTAGGGCGGCTTTGCACATTGCAACATTGCACGTGCGATGTCGATGGGGTCAAATCGAAAGTGACGCACATCCGGCGTCGCAGTCGATATCGCAACGTGTAAAACCTTTTTGATACAATGAACGAGCGCAAAAGCGTCGTTATCGTATCATCGCTGCAGCCTCCGACATTTCCATAATGCCGATGGTGCGACAGGTACGATGTTGTTCCTCGCTCCTGCGGCAGCACACATCGCTGTGTGTGAAGCCGCAGGAGCGAGGAACATCACCTTACCTGCCTCCCGGCTGCAAAGAGAAGGACGGAGGTGGGCGGGATGTTTACATCCTGCTCATCTCCACCCCTCCGCTTCAATTGGCCGCCTGCCGTGTGACGTCGCTGTGACGCCGCACGACCCGCCCCCCTAAGGAAGGAGGCGGGTCGCCGGCCAGAGGGACGTCGCACGGCAGGTATGTGCATGTGAAGCTGCCGTAGCGATAATAATCGCTACGGCAGCTTTTACTACATATCGCACGTGCGACGGGGGCGGGACTATCGCTGCAGCATCGGTAACCTTTTTGTTAGACCATGTACATTTTTATACTGACACATAATATTTTTTCATTTGGGGCTGCGCGATGGGGATGTGATTCCCCCCAAGTTACGCCAATCTTTTTATGGGGTGATTTGAATTCCACTTCATTAGGCAGTTCTTCCTAACTATGGTTCGCATATTATTTTACAAGAGGTTCATTGATGACCTCTTTTAGAGGGATCATTTGGACAATTGTTTGTAGACTATATCAATAGGGTCTCAGTTTCTCTTTCTCATATTCTGATAATAGAATTGAATTTGCTGACTTAGTCCTCTCCAAAAATTATATTGGTTATATTATCACAGCTTCTCATTTCTAGGATTGTCATGGGGTATGTACAGATGAAACAGGGGCCCCTAGGCTGACCCTAAGACTGGGGCCCCTGTGCTGTCCCTTATCTCGAAGGTAGGCTTGATGGTAGCCAGGTTCGAGCCCTCAGCATGGCCCTGTCTCCTGTCCGAGCCCTCATACTACTCCTTCCCACCCAGGGAGTGGGCTGGAAACCCAGTAACCAAAACCCCACAGAAAGGCACAGACAAGGGAAAACAAAAACTCGTGCTCAATGCACTCAAACACAAAGGAAGAACAGTATGTGAACTGGGGAGTAACACAAAAGGAGTAGGAAATAAATACAACTGGAGAACTAACACACCATGCAGAACCGCAACTTGTAGATCAAAGTAGCACAGAAGCAGAAGCTATATTCGGCACTCAACCCCAGGAACCAGAACTATATGAAGGGTGCAAGCAGCTGAGGATGGTAATGAGCTGCCTGAGCTCCCAGCAGATGACCACAAGCCAGCAGGAATTAACTACTCCTGTGCTGGAGAGCCGTACAGCCAAAACAAGCTAATGCCCATGACAGACTGTGTAACTAAGGGATCCCAGACTGCCTGTCGGACTCTGCAGTGTGAACAGAGTCCGATGCCGCCATGACACCTACCTAGCAAGTGCAACGCTGAACACCACACGACAAGGATGTTGAAGTCAATCGTTATCATGACTTCTCAAGCAGCCATTAAAAATATACCATATTAGCAGTATTGTCGCATCCTAAAAAATTTCATCACAGATTAATGAAAACAAAATATTAAAAACAGATATCCCTGGAGAAGGGGTATCCATTTGAAAAATATCTTGAAAGATGCATTTAGCCGGACAAAAAATTGAAACAAACAAATTGTATGGTAAAAAATGTAAAAATAAAATTATTACTGAAAAATCTGGTAATCATAATATAAAAAACAAATGTGGCTTTGTCACAACTTTCAATAGATCCCACAAGATCATTTGCAGAATTTTATCTAAACATTGGTATATTGTGAAAAGTGACCCAATTCTATCGGGTCACCTTCCTGTTGTACCGAACATCATATTTAGATGTAACATAAATTTGAAGAATTTTATAGCTCCCAGCTGCATCCAACCAGACTGCATAGCCAAAAACACAGCGGAGACTAAATCACTTTTTGTTACCAGATATCAAAGGATGTTATTCAGTGGGAAACCTAAATGTAAATGCTGCCTCATCCTCAAACATGGTTATTCCACCTCTCAGTCAGCAGTCACCACATTAATCACTTTTTCAATTGTAACACTACCTGCTTGATTGTGACTGCAATCTCCAATATGTTGGGAGAACGATACAACCTATGCATTGTCAAATTAATAAGCACCAATTAAATATAAAAAGCAGTGTGCTCAATTACAGTTTATGAAAACATTTTTTTATTAGAACATTAAAAATAAATATAATAAGGACAAAAATATTTCAATTAATTTACTTTTAACTATACTTGAGCATATACCCAATTATTGCCCCAATAGATTTCAAAGGCTGGTTAATGGTGCATCCTATGCGATTTTAAAATAATCTATCTTAATACCCAAAAGGTTAAACTATTGAAAACATGCTGTGAAAGGTTAAATAGACCATAAATATTTCTTCATCGAACCAGATTTTATACATATAGATTCTATTTATAGAACTATCCTTTTTTATATTAACTTCAAGGGATTTTATTCAGTTTTTATTGTTTAGCGATACAATGTCAAGCAAAAGGGCAACAATGTTTTATACTTTTGATTTTCAGGCTCCATATCTCTCAGTCCACTAAATGTGGAAAGCCTAAAGATAAATTTACAAAATACTAACAAAATAATAAAAATTAAAATTTAGATTTTTTTAGGAGCAAAATAGTAACAATGCAGTGACATGACGAGAATCTGCATTACTAATAATATGCTAAATAATTGCAAATAAAATTGATGCATTAGGTAGCCAAGATGATTGTCTATAACATGAAGGTAGTCTCACACTCAAAGCTGTAGTGGATGATGAGATATGAAGCCTGAAATTCAAAAGTTCACAACATTGTTACCCTTTTGCTTGTCACTGTATGTGTGCACTTATATATAAATAATTAAAGTAAGCAGTGTATTAATTGGTTACATATGTCCCTCCCAATTCCAATATAAGGCAGGGGTGATCATTGTAAGTATTGGACCTGAAGAAGGATTTGAACCAACACCGAAACGTGTTGTTTTAAACTTTGCATTAAAGTCTATCTTCATCTCCCAGTTCATCGATCCTTTCTGGCAGCGCTTGGAGATCGCCATTAACACAGCCTCTTCTTTCCAAACCAATATCTTCTCTCCACCCATGGGTATGAGTGCAGCAGCCGGAGCAGCAGCCTTTAACATTTGGTTCATTTAACGTTCATTGGAGCTGTCTTGCACACAACTCATCCAGGTGAGCGACTCACATTCAATTTTCTTGTTCATCTCTCTGTGGTATCACACAGGGAGTGCTCCCCCTCTTTGCTTCTTTTCATATTTAGGAGATTAGTGACATTTACACCAGTTAAAAATACATATTTATGGCATGTGACAGGTCTTTGTAATTTTCTTTTTATACACATACTCCTCTATAGATTTTACTGAGAACCTATCTTCCTTGTATACAGACTTCTTGTATGTCTCATGGGGTTATGTTAACACATCTCTCTATTGATACAGAAAGGATGTAGTCCGAAACGCGTCAGGTGTCTGGAATGTGTGCATGACAATTTTTTAATATGAATCAATAAAGATACACATTTTTATGAAAGACAGACTGCTGGATTTTTCCTTTCTAAATATTTATACAAGCACAAGCAGTCTATTGTGACAGGTTTAGGAAATTTGCTGCCTCCTGAATCAGACGGGTGCTTCAGGCCAGTGCTTTTTTTGTAAAAAAAATATTTGCTGGTACGCATCTCATTGAGGAGCGGGGGGGGGGTGCCGGTGCCGGTGCCAGTGGCGAGAGAATGGACGATCATGTGAGCACAAGTATGAGAGTTGTATCTGATCTGATGTTCCAGCCTCAGTCAATTTGCATACTTGCAGCTTCATAACCTCCCACTCTCACCGCCAGCACCGAGCACCAGAGAATCCTGACAGTGTGCAGTGTGCACACTGTGAGAATTCAGAAGTCTGCAGTCACAGAGTGACACAAGGAGTGACTGCAGACTCGTCACAAATTTGGACAACCCCTTTAATGCTCCTAACAACATAAATAAAAACATAGTAACCCTTAACTTGTCAGACGGCACAAGACTTTACTAAAGAGATTTCCACTACTTTAACATTAATGACCTTTCCTTAGGATAGGTCACCAATGTCTAACTGGTCAGGGTCCAGCACCTGGCAACCCCGTCAATTGCCTACTCTAGGTGCCCGTGGTGGCCGGAAGTGCTCAGTTCTGGATCTGCTCCATCTTCTGATAGTGGCAGCAGTCTCCTATTAAAATCAATGAGGCGGATGTGCAGTACTCGGCCGCGGACACCATCAGAGGACGGAGCAGATCCAGAAATAAGCATTTCCGGCCACCTGCACCATAATCATCTGATTGGTGGGGGTCCCTTTGCATTACATCAGAGGCAATGTGCAAGTGGGCCCAAGGCCTAATGATAAGACATTGTCAGTATCACAAATAAACATTTACATTCAGGTACCTTTATAGATCATGTTGTCTCTAGTCATTTCTTTCTATTCTTCATCTTGTCCTGACGCAATGATGACTTTTCGCATTCGTCTCTGCAGATTTCCATCTTCTCCGGTCTTCTGTAACACATCCAGACACGATGCCCCTAAAAGTAGCAGAATGATTATAATACTTCTACTTAAAAATATTTGCCCTACACTGTGCCCCAGAATAAATAATGGCCCCTCACAGTATTCTCTGCACAAAATATGACCCACACTATCCCTCTTATGGTACATGGCCTACATATTCCCTCTTTCCAAACTGAGCGTACTGTTTACAGTGTCCTTTACACTGTGTCCCTTTATACTGCCCAGTCTTTATACTGTGCCTTCATCACACTCCCCCTCCTTGTTATAACCTCACACTGTCCTCCCATTCTGCCCCTTCTCCATACCACCCCCCTCCACTACCCAGTCTTTATTCTGTGCCCCTCACATTCTTCTCATCCCTTACTGTCTCCTCACTACCTCCTGTGTGTCCATACACTTTTCCACCTCACTCCCCATCCTGCCCACTTGCTCCTCATACCATGTCACTATTGTGTCCTCGAAATTTCTTTCAAGTTTGCTCCACATCCTCTCTGTCCCCATGCATCACCCCTCATCCTCTCTGTCCCCATGCATCAACCCTCATCCTCTCTGTCCCCATGCATCACCCCTCATCCTCTCTGTCCCCATATATCACCCCCTCATCCTCTCTGTCCCCATACATCATCCCCTCATCCTCTCTCTCCCCATGCATGAAACCTCATCCTCTCTCTCCCCATACTGTGTCCAAAGATACTTCTCCCTCACCATCCTCTCTTCCCACCATACTCTGTACACAAATAGTTCCCTCCCCCACCCATACTGTGTATATACATATTGCCCCCTCCCCACCCTCTGCCCCCCCAAAGTGTGTCCACAGATGTTTCCCATTCCCCACCCTGTCCCCCCGATAGTGTGTCCACAGATGATTCCCATTCCTCACCCTCTGTCCACCCCATAGTGTGTCCACAGATAGTTCCCTCCCCCACCCTCTCTCCCCCATACTGTTTCATAAATACTCCCTTTTCACCCCATAATATTCCTCCTCCATGTCTTCTTCAGCTCCACAATGGAGCACTTAACAGCGTCTCTCTGCCGCCTCTGCGCTGCGGCGCTGGCTTCCGGGTCAGCAGTCTGATCAGCTGAACTGATCACATGAAAGTCCTCGCTCTGACCCGTAAGTCAGCATCGGCGTCACCGCTCCAATTGTCCTCGTGTCTGACAGATACAAGGACAATTGATCAGTGGGAGCCGCGCACTGCACTTTCTATGAGTGCGGCTGTCAGCGTGACAGCCACGCTCAGAAAATAGCGGCTCCCACCCCGGCAGACTTCCACACCGCAGCATCAGGCAGCAGACAGTGCCCCGCCATCTCCTCCCTAGAGACGCCTCTGGCTTGTGCCTCCGTCCACATGGCTGATTTGTATAGTTTACAAATTAGCCATGTGGACAGAGCCAGAGGCGCTCTTCAGATTTTCCGGTACCCCGTACCGGCGCGTACCGCCGCAAACAAAAGCACTGCTTCAGGCACTCCAAAACAGTTTGCACCATTTGCACCAGGCAAGTTTGATGCAGCTGGCCACAACCAGCTTTATTGGAGCCATATATAAACCAGTAAAAATAAAACACAAATGATACAACAGAAAATCCTAGGCCAGTTGGCTAGTAACCATACATGTAAGTTCTGACTCCCCAGAGATGAGCCTAGTGCACAGCACCAAATCAAATAATTGCTTTACCCATAGCAGTTTCCAAGGAGCAGAGAAAGAACCATCAGCTTGTAGGATCTCTGCCCCTGTATAGCAAACTTGAGCAGGAAAATTACAATAATTATGTTGAAAACCCAAAGCTCCTAAATGGAGCAGGACAATGCATAGTTTCCTTCTACCGAACTCCCTGGGTGGTTTATTTCCACCGTTTAAGACAAGAACACTTTTCCCTGGTCCTGGTATTATATATATATATATATATATATATATATGTATATAAAATGTACACACACATATAATCACAACTATCATGGGTCTTTAATAGTACTGGTCTTCTCAGATGGGTCAAAAAAAGCCTTTATGCTCCCATGAACTCCAGAGTTTAGGTACGACTATAGCCTCTGCAACCACCATAGTTATGCCTCTACTGGTGAGGTCAAGCCTTAGATATCCTTCTAATGCTTCTAAGTTAACAATGATTCATATAAGACATTTTTCTTTACAATGTTTCATATGCATTAGATGGGATAAGAAACATCAAACTTTCCAGTGTATAAGGATATTCATTTTTTTTCTTTCTTAAACTTAGCAATTCCTAAACTTTTGAACAAAAAAATATGTCATGGTTCAGATTGTTAATATTATAATAGGGTTTGTTTGGTTGTTTTTTTGCACAATGGCACTTGAAAGCTAGTGGACATTTCAGAATTTTCCATATTTCTTCATAAATTTGACTGAAAAGTACATCAGATTTTCCCAAAAGTCCTAAAAGTAGATGAAGATAATCAAGTAAAAGAAATGGGTCAAAAATAGTACCCTTTGTACCTTTTTTTTTATTGCGCAAAATGATATGGTATCACATCTTTGAATGGCAAAAGTAAAGCCTGCTTTACACATTACAATTACACATGCAATCTCGTATGCGATCGCACACGCCCCCATCGTATGTGAGGCAGGTTCAGTTTGTTGCCCGTGTCGCACAAACGATTAAATCCCGTCACACGTACTTACCTTCCATACGACCTTGCTGTGGGCGGCGAACATCCTCTTCCTGTAGTGGGGGGGACGTTCGGCGTCACAGTGACATCACACAGCGGCCGGCCAATAGAAGCGGAGGGGCTGAGATGAGTGGGACGTAAACATCCCGCCCACCTCCTTCCTTCCGCATTGCAGGCGGGATGCAGGTAAGATGTGTTCATCGTTCCCGGGGTGTCACACACAGCGATGTGTGCTGCGTCGGGAACATTGAACAACCGGACGTTCAATTTTTAAAATTTGAACGACGTGTATGGGATCAACGTGTTTTCGTACAATCGCAATCGCACGTAGGTTTCACACGCTACAACAACACTAACGAAGCCGGATGTGCGTCACTTACGACGTGACCCCGCTGACACATCGTTAGATTTATTGTAGCATGTAAAGCCGCTTCAGTGAAGCTTTAGAATTATCAGATAATTTGAAGGAGAAATTAATGGGAGGACAATCAGGTGTGAGTGGGCCACCTGTTTTGTTACAGAACAGGGATCTATCAAAGTCTTATCTTTACAACAGACATTTGCAATATGCACTTCCACAAACCAAACAAAGAATGTTTCTGAGAACCTCAAAACAAGAGTTGTTGATGCACATCAGACCCAAAGAAACTAGTCTTGAAATTTTTCCAAATTCCACAGTCAGACAGATTGTATAGAAACAGAGGAAAATCAATATTATTATTATTATTCATCCCAGGAGACGAGCAACAAAGATCCGTCCAAGAGTAAGGCGCATAATAGTCTGCAATATCACAAAGGAACCCAAGTTAAACCCTAAACAACTAAAGGCCTCTCTCACATTAGCTACTGTTAATTAATGATCATCATAAGTCTACCCTAAGTAAGACATGGAACAATAATGGTGTGCATGGTAGGATTGCAAGTAGAAAACCACTGCTCTCCAAAAAGAACATTACAGCTCATTTGCAGTCCACTAAAGACTGAACGAGCCAAAAGGCTAATGGATCAAAGATTTAGGGACTTTTAAGACCAAAGTAGAGCTTTTTGGCCCAAATGAAAAGCGTTATGTTTGAAGAAAGAAACACAGTGGTGGTAGTATCATGGTTTGGGCCTGTATTGCCGAATCTAAGCCAGGATGGGGTATAATCATTGAAGGAACAATGAATTCTAAATTCAGCAACTTGTTAAGGAAAATGTCAGGATATACTGTATGCCCATGAGCTGAATTTTAAGAGAACATGGCTCATGCAGTAAGACAATAACCCAAAGCACACAAGTCATTCTACAAAATAATGGCTAAAGAAGTAAAAAGTTTAAAGAATAATCCCACCAATGGAAAAAAACCACCAACATACAGAGATGAAGCTGTTTTCTAAGAATTCCTCTAACCTAATGTGCAAAACTAAATCGAGAATTAGTGAAAATATTTAGATGCCGTTATTACTTCTCAAAGCGGTCATTTTCCTTAATAAAAAAAAATGGCTAAATCAAATTTTTTCTCATTTTTTTACTTGATTGAACTATTTACTTTTAAGATTTGTGTGATAATTTGATGTAGTTTTTAGATCAAATTTAGGGAAACATATGGAAGATTCTGAAAGGTTCAGGACCACTGTAAATGTAAATGTAGTCTACATATCAATAACATCATAATGATAAAAATAGGAAATGAAAGACTAGGAGCATCTCAGTAGAAAATAATTATAATAAAAATAATTGAATTTACTCAAAAAAATAATTATAGGGTAATTTTAAAATTATCTACATGTTCATTCAACAACTAGATGGGAAAATGAACTTTTTGCTCTTTTTAGTTTTTGTACTAAATCTCATCACAGAAGTAGCTAGAAGAGTGACTAGATCTCATCCCAGAAGGAAGGAAGCATTTATAATAGCTGTTTCGTCTTTTTCCTTTCAGAATTATTATTTTTTTTATTGTTTTGTTCCGTGTTTTTTTTTATTAAAGAAAATAGAGGAGGTGGGTGAAACCTGTCATTCATTTAAAAATGTTTGTACGTTCCTACTACTTTTTTCTCAAATCATACAGTTTACTTGCATTGAAAAAATCCATCCTCAAAATATCTGGAATTTTTAGCCAATATAATTGGTCATTAATAACGATATTCAAATATTTTAAATTAACATAAATTACAATTTTTACCTCATTGTGTATACGGCATCATCACCTTAGAAGAAATATAACTTGGTTTTTTTGCTTTTTTTTTACAGAACTTCCACTAGCTGCACGAAGAGGTGATCAAGGCCCAGTTGGTGAACCAGGGCCAAGAGGGCCATCTGGGCCACCTGGACCACCAGGACAAGGACTGCCAGGACCTAAAGGAAACCCAGGCCCCGCTGGTCCACCAGGATATCCTGGAATTGGCAAGCCAGGAATGCCAGGCATGCCAGGAAAACCAGGAGGCATTGGAATTTCAGGTCCAAAAGGAGATCACGGTCCAAAAGGAGAATGTGGACAAGCTGGGCAGCCAGGGCCCCAGGGGGCACCTGGCCTTGCTGGATTAGCTGGCATTGGAAAACCAGGTGAGCCAGGTTTACCAGGACTTCCAGGAACTAAAGGTGAACAAGGATTTAAAGGACCACCTGGATATCCTGGCATTGCAGGCCCAAAAGGAGATAAGGGAATTGGCGTACCAGGATTACCTGGACTTAAAGGTCCCCCAGGATTACAAGGACAACCGGGCCCACCTGGCTTGCCTGGTATTGGTAAACCTGGCATGAATGGGTTCCCAGGACCAAAAGGGCACCATGGTAATCCTGGGATACAAGGTCAACCAGGACTAGAAGGACCTACTGGACCACCTGGGCTTCAGGGTCCACCAGGAATTCCAGGTGTTGGAAAACCAGGTCAGGATGGTCTTCCCGGTGAAATTGGAATACCTGGTGGCAAAGGGGATCAAGGACTTCCTGGTTTACCTGGAGGTCCAGGTCTTCCTGGAATTGGCAAACCAGGTTTTCCTGGACTTAAAGGTGAGCGTGGTTACAATGGTCCACCAGGCCCCATTGGCCCAAAAGGTGAGAAAGGTCATATAGGTGAACCAGGTATTGGAGGCCAACCAGGTGAGCCAGGTCCAGCAGGATTACCAGGACCTTTAGGACCTCCAGGTGTGGGTGGATTTCCAGGGCCCAAAGGAGATCGTGGCATTGGAGGTGCTGAAGGACCAACAGGATCAAAAGGTGAACCAGGAAGTCAAGGACTTCCAGGTAAACAAGGATTTCCAGGTGAAGTGGGGCCTCAGGGTCTGAGAGGTTTACCAGGACCAATAGGTCCTAAAGGAGAAGGGGGACACAAAGGTTTAACTGGACCACCTGGTGCACCTGGATTGCCTGGACCTAAAGGAGAATCTGGAATTCCTGGTGAACTAGGTTTGCAAGGACCAACTGGAATACCTGGTCTTGCAGGGCCAAGTGGTCCTATTGGTCCTCCTGGACTTCCAGGACCTAAAGGAGATCAAGGTTTACAGGGGGCACCTGGTATACCAGGCGTTGGCAAAGCTGGTGTGCCAGGCCAGCAGGGTCCAATAGGGCCACCTGGAGCAATAGGACCCCCTGGACAACGTGGCTTACCTGGTCCTCCTGGTCCACCAGGTGAGCCTGGACTTCCAGCAGAAATCCCACCTACACCACCAGGAATGGGCCAGTATTTGCCAAATGTAGGACCTGCAATTGATGGAGTAAAAACCCCACATGGTTATCAAGGAAAGAAAGGAGGTACAGTTCCAGTTCATGAGATGCCAGCCTTTACAGCTGAACTAACTACTGCCTTCCCACCGGTAGGAGAACCCATAAAGTTTGAAAGATTACTGTACAATGGCAGACAAGGCTACAATCCACTCACAGGCATATTCACTTGTGAAATTCCTGGAATCTACTACTTCTCCTACCATATCCATTGTAAAGGTGCAAACGTTTGGGTGGCATTGTACAAGAATGCTGAGCCATTGATGTACACGTATGATGAGTATAAGAAAGGCTATCTGGACCAAGCTTCAGGCAGTGCAGTTGTCCCACTGATGCATGGAGACAAAGTATATATTCAAATGCCGTCAGATCAAGCATCTGGACTATACGCTGGACAATATGTCCACTCATCATTCTCTGGATATTTATTGTATCCAATGTGAACAAAAATTAGTAGAGACTTCTAAATTAAATTTGCTTTTACTTTTTTTATATTGGTAATAACTGCCTTAAAAACACTGCTACCAGCGGCAATATTTTGCTAAACGGTATATTTCTGGCCTGAAGGTATCACCTTATGTTGAATGGTTGGACCATCCTTTACCACAGCTTAAATCTTCTATTGTACTATGCACATTATCTAAAAACAGAGTTGAAGACTTTATTTTCATTGAATTAAGGTCTGGTGCTACCCTCTATAGTGTCCTGGCACATACTGCACATACAGATCAAAATGTTTTTGTTCCTTAACTCTGGCATTCTTTCATCTACAGTATTATTTGAAATTAATATATTTTATTGCATAGTTTACATGTAAATTTGTGAAAAGTAAAGAGTTTACTAAAAAAAAAAATCAACAAAAAAAAGGTTACTGTGGGTACAAAGCTATGAAATCTGTGTTCATTCAAATGTAATGCCCATCTGACCATCATGTTTTTGTAAGCGGTAGAGAATTTTTTTTGGTATGTGTAAAACTATTTCAAGGGTTTTGCTTAACAAAAAGTGCCACTCCACTCCATCACGAGCTGCAATACCACACACAACCCAAGGGGAGAATGGCATTGTTTCTTGGGAGGGGGGTAGATCTTTTTTCTAAAAAATTGTGTTTTCGTGATATACACGTGTATAATTTGGAAAACGAATAATCTTTGACTTTTCCAATGTATTGTCAGAATACATCCTGTTAATGAGAAATCTGATGCTTGTTAAGTTTTAATAGTGATCAAAAAGCTCCAAAATGCACATTTTCTGTGTTCCCTATGACCAGAATATTTTCTGTACAGTTTTTTTTTTCCAAACCAAGAGCACAAATTAAATTAAAAGGCTATGATATATTTACTATACTAAGACACACAACAGAATTTCTAGAAAAGATAAGCGGTGTATGGACCTTTTTTGCCCTTCTGATGTGATTAGGATGAATTCACGACCAAGAAGATTAATAGCATCTGTGGTTTATTTTCTACGCGTTTCGAAACTAACACCAGCTTCTTCTTCAGGATAAAAAACAAAAAACTATTCATGGCTTTTCCTGACAAAGAATCTGGTGTTAGCTTCGAAATGATTAGAAAATAAACTGCAGAAGATAACACCAAATTCTACTTAAGAAAAACTCACATATAGTTTTGTGTATTTTCCAGAAGAAGCAGTTGATGTTAGCTTCGAGACATGTAGAAAATAAACCACAGATACTATTAACCCTCTTGGTCATGGATTCATCCTATTTATATCAGAAGCGCAAAAATATCCATATACCATATATTTTTTCCTGACACTTCTCCTTTGGATCTGCAGCAGCCCTGCATTATATGTGCTTTTGTCACTCACACCAGGTGACCAAACCAATTATTTCTGTTCTTCTATACCACCGGATAAGACTCTATGCGCTCCATGTCACTCCCCAGTCTCTCCAATACAATTCTTGTCATCTTCAGCCATGCCTAACCCTACTACACCATGTTCTGTGAGCTTGCCTTATCCTGACTAGCGTTTTATGTGCAGATTTAGTATTAGTTTTGCTTGTGGATTTTTTTTTAAAGGAACGCTAAACCTATAAATGTAAATTAGAAATCTAGTTATTGTTACGGTTTATTAGTTTAGAGTGAAAAAAAATATAAAGCCTTGTAGAACGTAGAAATTCTGCAGACAACACGGCTTACTCGGCTTAGTCATGGGCCTTGGCTAATTCAACGTAACCAACTTTTGTCCTACTGTGGGGCAGGAAGCCTACAGACCGTTGGGTACATCTACACAGGATGCCAAAAATTTATCGTAGATTCTGCTGTGTAGTGAAATCCATTAGAAAATTGCATAAAAATAAAAAATTCACACTGTTTGTCAATTTAGTGTTTTGAGTTGCGTAGTTCTCAGCCATTTTGCTGCTATTTTATTCTGCAGATTTTCCGCCGATGCTTCCAGGTGGAAAATAGTATATCTGTTGTGGTTAAACTTAGCTGCGAAGCCAGACACAGGACAATAAGAGGCAGAAAGAGTAGGGACGGACATACAATTAGTACAACCTGTGCAGCTGCACAGGGGCCCAAGTGAGAAGGGGCACCACTTCCACCTCCAGAGAGACAAGCAACTTCTGTCAGACACATTATTGGACTGTAAAATGACAATCACTTTTCTTTCAGTGGGGCCCTTTTCTGTCTGTCACTGAGAAGGAGATATGGCTGAGCTCCTAGTAGACATAGAAAAGATTTCTTTATATATTTTTTTTGCTTTTATTGTAATGTGAAACGAAATGGGATCAAATAATATGAGGATATTAAGGGGGTTGGCCACCTTCTCCATCTGAGTGTTTGCTCTCGTTAAAATAAAAACACTTATATTCACCTCCAGTGCGGATGCTGTTTCAGCGGTGTCGGCATTTGTTCTCCCAGAGGTCAAGAAAGGTTGTTACGTCACACGAGCCCCGCGCCCAATCAGCACCAGTTTCCCTCTCCCGCCTTTGGAAAATCGAACATTAAGAGAAAGTCAGCGCTGCTGCTGGTCGCCAACTTTCTATTGATGTTTGATATGTCCGAAGGCGGGGGAGAGAAGTCGGTGCTGATTGGACGCAGGGCTCTCGTGACATAACCTCACATGAAACCAGGAGAGTGAATCCTGAAACAGCAGGAACAGCGCCAGCACTGGAGGGAAGTGTGTGTTTTCATTTTAACGGGGGATATGCCTCTGATTGAAAAGGGGTTGTCCAAATAGTGGACAACCTCTTTTAATATGGGACTGCTGAGATACCAGTTGTACATTTCCTGTGTTTAGTGTTCCTTTAATTATGTTTTTTTATTTTATCTGTGCTTTATCTGCCTAGGCATGATTTTTATTCTACGATTTCAATGTATCTAGAATGAGAAATGAAGCACCTTTTCAGAAAGTCTTGATGAAAAATATTTATTTCCAGCTGTGCAGAATTAAGCATTTCCATGGTAACAGACTACAAACACTATGTAGTCTGATCCTACATACTCTGTATTCTTCATGCCAACCCACTCAAAAAAATAGGAGACATATGGAAGGGAGATTACAGCGGGATCGGAATACTCCAAAACCATGGGAAAGCATAGGTCTGTAATGGAGCTTTGCATAAAGAATAGTAGGAAATTTTTCAATTAAAAAGATGCGCAAAGTTTTTGGGTTTATTTTAGATGTATTAAAGAAATAATAAAAAAATAAAAAAAGTATAGTGAAGATGAACATGCGGTAAAAGCGCACCTTTAAACCAACTCTGCTGCATGACCAGTTAGGCGTAATGTGCACTGCTCAGGAGCTTCGAAAATTAGGAGGTTTTTTTAATATGTACCATGTATGCTGCATCTATATTTACCAAGTTTGATTTAAGATTTAGATATTTGCTATAGAAATGCTGCTAGCAAATGATCACTCACCTTAAGTAGACATTGGTTATCCAGGTTATTATACTACAGCACACATCATCATAGGCAATAGACATAGGGAGCAGAGAGTATCTTTGTTAAATCATGGTTTCACTATATCCATAGCTTAAATAAACTGTTCTATATTTGGACGATGTAATTTTAAAGTAAAAAAAAAAATATAAAAAATGTAAAAAAAAAAAGCAAAAACAAACTTTTTGATGCAAATATTGTTATCATGCTTTAAATATTCAATAGGTGCCAGATTTTCAAGTATTGATTTGAATTCCTAATTTTACCAAAATAGAGTAGTTTCATTCTAAAACATATATGCATCCACCCTGCTGGTTACTACTATACTATTACTATATCGATGCAATTTCATAAGTAAATTATTTTTGTTTAAAAAAAAATGAAAAAAATGACAGTATTTTACAAACGCATCTCAGATTTCCTGAATCACTGCACAGCATAAATAAGACATACTGTATTTTCAAATGGTGCTAAATATAAAAAGGTGAATTCTGTTTAATGTAAAAATGAAAATGCAAGAATATTGTTCTTGAAATGATATGTCCCTGTGATGATCTGAGGCAATGGAATGAACACTGCGGTTACGTCGGTGATACTGGCGATGGTTACTGCTGTTCTTGAAATCTGGCGTTTGTCACAAATAAGATCCTGATTGGAATGTGAAACTGAAAATCTACAAAGTGTTGTTGAACAATAAAGTTCTTTTCCCCAAATATCTGGTACTGTTGCCTTATTTTCGCGACTTACATGTTAACAAGGAGTGATAATGATGACTGGATAGCTGGATGGATGACTAGATAGATGGATGAAAAGATG
This sequence comes from Anomaloglossus baeobatrachus, assembly GCF_048569485.1. Lineage (NCBI taxonomy): Eukaryota > Metazoa > Chordata > Amphibia > Anura > Aromobatidae > Anomaloglossus > Anomaloglossus baeobatrachus. Next base: position 86,685,251 of record NC_134354.1, on the reverse strand, counting down.
ATAAATTATTATTATTATTATTATTAATAATAATAATAATATTTATTTATAGAGCACCATTAATTCCATGGTGCCGTACTTGAGAAGGGGTTTACATACAGAATACATATATAAGTTACAATAGACAGACTAGTACAGAGGGAAGAGGACCCTGCCCTTGCGGGCTTACATTCTATAGGATTTTGGTAAGGAGACAGTAGGTGGGATGTAGGTTGGGTGGCAGCTGCGCACGGTGGTGTGGCGGCAGCACCGCACAGTGGTGCAGTGGCAGCAGCTCCACATGGTGGTCATGCGGCAGCAGCTTCGCATGGTGGTGAGGCAGCAGCTGTGGTGGTGGTGAAGCAGTGGGGTCATTGAAGATTGTAGGCATTACTGAACAGATGAGTCTTCAAGTTCCGAAAAGTTTCTGAAAAGGTGATAAATGAATAGATAGAAAAACACAGAAATTCCCTCCAAGCAGATCAATACATTGGGCCAATAAAGTTTTGGACTTTATTGGCCAATTGCATTGAATTACTTTTGCACATGAACTACTAAGGCTAGTTTCACACATCCATCTTTTCGCCGGATTGGCGGATCCAGCACACTCCAGTACAGTGTATACAGTACAATGGCAGTGTGACAAGCTCCGGTCAGATGCTGTCATGTGACTGGAGCATGTCTCCTGGAAGTTTCCGCGCTACCATTGTACTGTATCACATTGTACTGGAGTGCGCCGGATTCGCCAATCCGACGAAAAGACGGATGTGTGAAATGGCCCTTAGAGTGCTACCTTTCTTTTTCTTATGAGTAGTGATGGACGATCCCAAACTATAAAGTTCGGAGTCCATACTGGACACATAGTGTCCATGCCCAGAACCTGAATGTGGACTTCTCAGGGAAGTCCATGTCACTGTGAGGCTATGTGCGCACGTTGCATACTTCACTGCAGAAATTTCTGCAGCGATCTGAAGAGCACACGTGCGCTTCAAATCGCTGCCGAAAATGTCCGTAGTGAAAAAAAAAAAAAAAGACGATTCCATGCGCTCTGCCTGCAGCTCCTGCCATAGACAGAGCAGGGGCTGCCGGCAAAGCGCACGGAAGAAGTGACATGTCACTTCTTAGAACGCGCGCTTTGGGCAGCAGCCGAAGCGCTGCGCTATAAGACGCCACGTGCGCACGGCCCCTGCACAATCTCCATAGATTATGCAGGGGACGCAGGACGCATGCAGTTACGCTGCGCTACAAAGCGCAGCGTAACTGCATATAATTACGCAACGTGCGCACATAGCCTCAGTGTTTGGCCACTCAGATAAAACTTTAAAAAAAAAAAAAGTTAAAAGGAAGCAACATAGAGATTAAAATAGGACAATTATAATTACCGAGTCACCGTGCAGCTATCACACTACTCCCTGGTCCACTCTTTAAACCTCATGCATATTCACTGCTTCATGTGCCCACCTTCTATGACAGCGTCTGTGATTGGTTGCAGTCAAACTGCCGATGTCTGTGATTGGTTGTGGAGTGTAAAAAAAATAATTGAAAAATATGGCATAGGATTCCCTGTATATTGATATCTAGCGCAGATAAAGCAGAAATCTACAGGCTGTGCTGGTTATCTTGGCTGTGTATCAAAATACGAGGGACCCCAGGAAGCTTTTTTTTTTAAATTAAATATATTTGATATGCAGCCAAGACAAAGCAAACAGCTAGGGGCTGGTATTCTCAGGCTGGGGAGGCCTGTAATTATTGGACCCAAAGCCTAAAAATAGCAGTTTGCAGCTGCCCTTGAATTGATGCATAAATTAGATGCTACAATTCCAGCACTTTACCTGCCTCATTCCAATTGCCTTGATGCGGTGGCAATCGGGGTAATAAGGCATTAATAACAGCTGTCATAAAGCCCGAGGATAGTAATGGGGAGGGGTCCATGAGACCCCCCATTACTACCTGTAAGTTAAAAGAAATAATCACAAACACACAAAAAAATCTTTTATTTAAAAAAACAGAAAAAACACCCTTTTCACTAAATTATTAACTGCCAAAACACCCTGCACGTCCAACGTAATCCACACGAGGTCCCACGACAATACCGGTTCTGCTGCATCTGAAGTCACAGTGTATGGTCACATTAAAAAATGTGACAGCTCACTGCAGCATCAGGGAACACTAATGGAGCCGCAGCTGTGACGTCACAGAGATTACCTGATGTCACAGATGAGGTTCACATGGTACCCCAGGTGTGACTTCAGGTGAACTAAGCTCTGGTGAACTCATTCCCCTCACCTCACATGAAGGCATTGAACTCAATGCCAGATTATTGGATTAGGCAATGTGTGCACATTGATTATTTAGGTGCAAACATTTCTGCACCAAATCTGCATCTCCTGGCAAAAAAAATGCACCAAAACTGCATCAAAACGCATGTAGTTTTGATGCGTTTTTTTGCCAGGGAATACAGATTTGGTGCAGAAGTGTCTGCACCCAAATATTCAATGTGCACACATTACCTAATCTGGTAATCCGGCAATTAGTTCACCTGAGGTCACAGCTGGGGTTCCTATGGTATTCCAGCTGTGACCTCAGGTGAACTAACCTAAGGTGAACTCATTGAACTCAGTGACCTCAACACATATACAGTCATTGAACTCAATGCTGGATTACCAGATTAGGCAATACGTGCACATTGAGTATTTGAGTGCAGACATTTCTGCACCAAATCTGCATCTCTTGGCAAAAATAAATCAAAACTGCATGCATTTTGATGCATTTTCTTTGCCAGGAGATACAGAAATATCTAATCTGGTATTGAATTCAATGACTTCATCTGAGGTGAGGTCACTGAGTTCAATGAGTTCCCCCGAGGTCACAGCTGTGGTACCATGGGAACCTCAGCTGTAATGTAAAGTGAGCTCAGTGACATCCCCACTCACAGCTGCAGCATTGTTAATGTGTCCTGGGCGCCGCAGTGCTTAGTCACATTTTCTAATGTCCCCACAACACTGCGACCTCAGGATGTAGCAGAGCCAGGATAGTCGTGTGAATTACATCAGACCTCCAGAGTGTTTTGGGGGTTAACAAATTGGAGAAAGAGGGTGTTTGTTTTGTTTTTAAATGAAAGTATTTTCTGTGTGTTTTGTATTTATTTTTTTTTACTTAAAGGGTTAGTAATGGGGGTCTCATAGACCCCTCCTCATTACTAACCTTGGTCTTGATGGCAGCTGTGATTTTTGACAATTCACAGCTGTCATTAACCCTTTATAGTACTACAATTGCCCCCCGCTCCAGGGCAATCAGGATAAGTCAGGTAAAGCATCGGAACTGCCGCAGGCTCTATTTTTAGGCTGGGGGGGCCAATAACTATGGGCCTCCCCAGCCTGAATATACTAGCCCCCAGCTGTTGGCTTTATCTTGGCTAGGTATCAAAATTGGAGGGATCGCACTTCGTATTTTAAAATGATTTATTGAAATAATTTTTAAAAAGCTGCATGGAATCACTCGTATTTTGATACACAGCCAAGATAATACGCACGTGTGTGAGGCTGCAGCCTGTAGCCATCTGCTTTATCTGTGCTGGGTATCAATATACGGAGGACCCTACACCCTTTTTTCTAATTTATTTTTACAGTCCACAACCAATACGCTGTCATGCTGGCAGTCTGATTGCAATCAATCACAAATGCAGTCACAGAGGGTGGGCAGGGAAAGTAGTGAATATGTATGAGCTTTAATGAGTGGATCCAAAAGTAGTGTAACAGCCATGCAGGAAGCTCGGTAAGTATAATTCTCCTGCTTTACAGCCCCTTAGCCCTTATAAGCACTACTTTACAGCACATATGTTCGGGTCCACATAGACTTATATGGGGTTTAGTGTCCAAGCTCATGCTCAGGTTTAAGTTTGGTCCCGAAACTGACTTTTTTTTACGTCTGGCCAGACCCGCTGAACCCGAACATCTACCAGTTTACCCATCTCTATGAGTATATGAATAAGGATTGTGGATTTTGAGGAATGTATATACAGGTACATTTTTAGAATGCTGCTCCCTTTTTGTCATTTGTTTTTGAGGGTTTTTTCTACATACACTTGATATAAAAAGACAGGTACAGATAGATTAACAGGCACATGGCTAGATGGTTATGAAAAAGAAAACCATGATTTGTAGTTTATAAGAAAAAGGTAGAATGAGTAAAGCTGTGGTATAAAAATCTAGACAAAGGCAGATTAACTCTTAAAGGGGTTGTGCACTAATTGGACAACCCTTTCTCAGCTCCCATGTTTGCCCTATACTGACCTCCTGTGCTGGTGCCGTTGCACTTATGTCGGCATTTGCTTTGCTGGGTTATTACATCACACGATCCCTGAGCCAAATTACCGCCAGCTTCGGACATATAATCAAGAGGAAGCGAGAGCTGCAGCTGCCACTCACTTCCTGTAATGGTAAACAGATTGTTTTGAAACAGCAAAATACAGTCCACTAAGGGCCAAATCAATGAAATGAGGGTGTCTGCTCCTACAATATGGTGCTCTCAGGTTACATTGCAAATACCTGTTGACAGATTCCCTTTAACCCCTTCACCCCCGGCCACTAAAACACCCTAAAGACCCAGCCATTTTTTGCAATTCTGACCAGTGTCACTTTGACAGGTTATAACTCTGGAACGCTTCAACGGATCCTGGCAATTCTGAGATTGTTTTTTCGTGACATATTGTACTTCATGTCAGTGGTAAATTTAGGCCGATATTTTTTGCATTTATTTGTGAAAATTTAGGAAATTTTGCGAAAATTATGAAAATTTCGCAATTTTCAAACTTTGAAAATGTATGCCCATAAATCTGAGAGATATGTCACACAAAATAGTTAATAAATAAACGTTCCCACTTGTCTACTTTCCATCAGCGCAATTTTCGAAACAAAATTTTTTTTCGCTAGGAAGTTAGAAGGGGTCAAAGGTCATCAGCAATTTCTCATTTTTCCAACAAAATTTACAAAAGATTTTTTTTTAGGGACCACATCACAATTGAAGTGACTTTGAGAGGCCGAGGTGACAGAAAATACCCAAAAGTGACCCCATTCTAAAAACTGCACCCCTCACACTGCTCAAAACCACATCCAAGAAGTTTATTAACCCTTTAGGTGCTTCACAGGAACCAAAGCAATGTGGAAGGAAAAAATGAAAATTTTACTTTTTAACACAAAAATGTTACTTTAGCCATAAAATTTTCATTTTTACAAGGGAGAAAAGAGAAAGTGCACCCTACAATTTACTTTGCATTTTCTCCTGAGTCCGCTGATACCCCATATGTGGTAAAAATCAATTGTTTGGGCGCACAGCAGAGGTCGAAAGGCAATGAGCGCCATTTGAATTTTTGAACGCAAAATTAGCTGCACTCATTAGTGGATGCCATGTCGGGTTTGAAGAGCCCCAGAGTTGCCTAAACAATGGAGCTCCCCCACAAGTGACCCCATTTTGGAAACTAGAGCCCTCAAATAATTTTTCTAGATGTTTGGTGAGCACTTTGAACACCTGGGGCTTCACAGAACTTTATATCGTTGAGCCGTGAAAAGAAAAATTTTTTTTTTACTACAAAACGGTTGCTTCAACTAGGTAGCTTTTTTTTTCACAAGGGTATCAGGAAAAAATGCACCATAAAATGTATTGTACATTTTCTCCTGAGTACGCAGATACCTCATATGTGGTGGAAAACAAATGTTTGGACACACGGCATGGCTCGGAAGGCAAGGAGTGCGATTTGAATTTTTGAGTGCAAAATTAGCTGCACTCATTAGCGGACGCCAGGTCGGGTTTGAAGACTCCCTGAGGTGCGTAAACAAGGGAGCTCCCCCATAAGTTACCCCATTTTGGAAACTAGAGCCCTCAAATAATTTTTCTAGATATTTGATGTGCACTTTGAACCCCTGGGGCTTCACAGAAGTTTATAATGTTGAGCCGTGAAAAGAAAAAACATTTTTTTTACCACAAAACGGTTGCTTCAACTAGGTAGCTTTTTTTTCACAAGGGTATCAGGAAAAAATTCACCATGAAATTTATAGTGCATTTTTTCCTGAGAACGGCGATACCTCATATGTGGTGGAAAGTAATTGTTTGGGTGCATGGCAGGGCTCAGAAGAGAAGAAACGCCATTTGACAGCAAAATTGATTGGAATCATTAGCGGACGCCATGTCACGTTTGGAGACCCCTATGGTGCCTAAACAGTGGAGCTCCCCCACAAGTGACCTCATTTTGGAAACTAGACCCCTCAAGGAGTTTATCTAGATGTTTAGCGAGCCCCATGGGGCTCCACAGAAGTTGATAATGTTGAGCCAGGAATACAATTTTTTTTTTTCCACCACAAAACTGTCACTCGAACCAGGCAGCTTTTTTTTCCACAAGGGTATCAGGAAAAAATGCACCATAAAACGTATTGTGCAATTTCTCCTGAGTACGCAGATACCTCATATGTGGTGGAAAGTAATTGTTTGGGCGCATGGTGGGGCTCAGAAGAGAAGGAACGCTTTAGACAGCGAAATTGGTTGGAATCATTAGTGGACGCCATGTCACGTTTGGAGACCCCCTATGGTGCCTAAACAGTGGAGCTCCCCCACAAATTACCCCAATTTGGAACTAGACCCCCTCAAGGAATTTATCTAGCTATTTGGTGAGCCCCTTGTACCCCCAGGGGCTCCACAGAATTTGATAACGTTGAACCGTGAAAATTATTATTTTTTTTTTAACCACAAATTTTTTGCATCAATCAGGTAGTTTTTTTTTTTTTACAACGGTATCAGGAAAAACTGGCCATAGAACGTGTTGTGCAATTTTTCCTGAGTACGTAGATACCTCATAATATGTGGTGGAAAGTAATTGTTTGGGCGCATGGCAGGGCTCAGAAGAGAAGGAACGCCATTTGACTTTTCAAACACATAGACGCGGTGCACTAATCGGCCGCTGCAGGACGCGATATCGGATGCGATACAAAAAGCGTCGGGGATACGGAAAAAAATAAGTCACGCCAAAAATTGACCATGGATGCAGATACGTTATGTGCATCCCTGATAAGCGCTTGGCGGGACGCACGAACAGATGCGATACAAAAAGCGTCGCAGATACGGAAAAAAAGTCACGCCAAAAATTGACCATGGATGCAGATACGTTATGTGCATCCCTGATCAACACTTGGCGGGACGCACGGACGGATGCGATACAAAAAGCGTCGCAGATACGGAAAAAAGTCACGCCAAAAATTGAGCAGGGATGCCGATTCGTTATGTGCATCCCTGATCAGTGCTCGGCGGGACGCACGGACGGATGCGATACAAAAAGCGTCGGGGATACGGAAAAAAGTCACGCCAAAAATTGAGCAGGGATGCCGATCCGTTATGTCCATCCCTGATCAGCGCTTGGCGGGACACACGGACGGATGCGATACAAAAAGCATCGGGGATACGGAAAAAAAAAGTCACGCCAAAAATTGAGCAGGGATGCCGATCCGTTATCTGCATCCCTGATCAGAGCTCGGCGGGACGCACGGACGGATGAGGTGTAAAAATAGACAGGATACAGGAAAAAAAAAAAAGTTATACTCACAGTACCCAGAGGATCACTGACCAGAAGAGCTGCAGGAGGAACAGCTTTACAGGAGCAGCAGGCAGGACGTTGGGCAGATCAGCAGAATGCCCAGGAAGGACCCAGCGATGGAGGCAGAGGTGATCGGGCCAGTTAAGACCTCGGATGAGCCGGTGAAGACAGGTAAGAGGACGTCGGGGGAGAGCAGAGGGGGAGAGCAGAAGGGGACAGCAGAGGGGGAGAGGGGGGGAGAGCAGAGGGGGAGGGGGGGAGAGCAGAGGGGGAGACCGGAGAGGGAGCTGCAGAAGCAGAATAGAGATAATGGGGGAGGCAGTCAGATCGTGGGGGGAGCAGATCGGGATGTCGGGGGGGCAGATCGCAGGGGGGCACGGGCAGGGGCCATCACGGGAGCGCGCACGGGCTGCAAGGTGAGCACAGTACTCACGTGCAGCAGGAGCGGTGACCTCAGCTACGGCGGCGGCAGCAGCGGTGGCGTGGTACCACAAGTACCAGCCACTGCACGCTGCAGACATGTTGGGGGAGGGCTCGCAGGCCAGCACAGGCCTGGGGAGGGCGGACACCGGCAGATCAGACCGCCTCACTGCACACTGATTGGAGCGATTGCGCGTCATAGCACGATCGCTCCAATCAGTGCTGCAGGGGCTGGGGGTGACATTTTAGAGCTCCGGCTATGATTTGTTGAAGCTGCTAGAGCAGATCATAGCCGGATCTCACAGTATCGCAGTAATTCTGGCATTATTTTTGCCGAAATTAGTGCGAACGATGTGGTTGGCGGTTCAGATTTTAACAGCCAATCACATCGATCGTCGATAGGGGGTGGCGATGCCACCCCCCCTGGGGTCAAGCAAAGGTCCCCTGCTGTAAGAAACAGCAAGGGACATCATTTGAATGCTGTTGCTATGGCCACGGCAATCAAATGAAGTTTAGGCCGTAAAATTACGTCCCTGATGATTTTTTCACAGATGAAAGTCACAAGTTGAAAAATATGCACACCAAAAAAATTGGTGAAAATGCCATGCCGAATAGAGCACTAAATTCAGTTCAATCAGATGAGTCCTGTTTACTGCACAGAAAGATAGCAAGAAGGAGGCAGGTCTAGTAGAGCCTGGGCATGGCTTCAGCTGTAAAGTTACGACCAGTCTCTGCCAGACAAGAAAACTCAAGTCGGGATGTGAGCAGCTCCTCCAGAATCAGGAGGGCGCTTGTCACATGACTGAGTGTGGTATTTAGGCAACAGTGCAAAATGCTGATAGGGAGTATATTATGTCTGGCTATAAAACAACTGCAGCAGAAGCCTCCCCCACCGACACGACACAAAAATAATAGGTGCCGCAACTTCAGCAAAACACAAAGTAGATTAAAAATGGATCAACTCCAAAAGTATGTGCATACTCCATGGAGAGTTTTACCATCATTTTTGCTGTAAAAAAAAAAATTCTAGCGGTTTCTCCATTATTCAATTGAGTATTGTACATTATGTGTAGGATTTATATATTATTCAATTTAGCCAAAATATTGACAGAAAATAAAATAATAATAAAAAAAAAAAAAATCACAAAAACCATGAGAAAACCCTCCAAGAATCTGCCAGAGGCCAAGACTGTTGGAAACAAATGCTCAAGAAATTAATGAAAATAATACACAATAGATTCAGGAATAAAACCCAAAACAGCTTCTGCTTGAAAAACTCAGTAGGATGCATCGAGACTAGCGAAGTACATGTTTGTGCAGTCTTGACAGAGTAAAGGCACTGAATTGCTCACCACTAAATTCATTTGGTACCTCTAAAGAGCGGTGTGTGCTGGGCCAGGAATTCTTCTCCAGTCCAGGAACTGAGGCAGAAATTCCAGAGTATTAAATGTGAGCAGATTAGATTTGTTCGACAGGTGATGTAGTCATGCCCCCACATCGGCTCCTCCCCAGTGCCATCCATTTCATCGAAGATCATCCAAAGTGGTGAGAAATATTACAAAAGTCGGAAAAATAATGCAAGTCTTCACGCTTTGATTAATCATCACCAGTGTGTTTTCCAGAGTTCAAAAGACATTGTAGACACATACCCTTATGTTCTCGGGAGCCTTACTACATGACTGTTTCAGAAACATGCAGAACATCATGCAAACGGAGAAGGCAAGATTATTCTCGTGCATGTAAAATAAGTAATTTTTACAGTAAAAGGAAACTCTATCAAGTACTATTATTGGTCTTACAGTTATTATGACAAAGTGTAACAGTTTCATTTATTTTATAAAATGTATAAGAATTGACATGAAATATGTACAGTGTGAACACCCAAATCCTGTCACCGCTTTTAACTTGAGAACGGCGGCAGCTATAGGCATAGAAGTGGTGTCTAGGTATAGTAAAGTAGCCATGCGCTACACAATGAAACCACCTATAGCGCCACCTGGTGGAAAACAACGGAGTTAGCATTTTTATCTCGAAAATGGAACAAGATAGAGAAAAAAGTGATTTAAAAAATTGTAGGGCATCATCAATTTAATACAAATCGACACCTTGCATACAGAAATGCTATGATATGAAACCCATGACCCCCCCACAAAACATTGAATGCTGGTCACGCATATGGCGCTCATTTAACTTTGATGCTCAAAGTGGCCACCATCAGCTGCAATGCACATCTGGACAGCATACTGTATCTTGCTGCACGTTGTGCAATATGGTAGGTGACATTTGCACAAGCATCTGTGATACGTCGTCATAGGTCCTGCAATGTTGGTGGAGGGGTCGCATACACCTGCTGTTTGATGTGATCTCACAGAAAGAAGTCCAATGGGGTCAGGTCAGGTGAGCGTGGAGGCCACTCCACGCAGCCACCATACCCAATGACTTGTAGGAAGGTCGCCATGAGGTATCGCTTCACGTCCGCAGCCCTGTGAGTTTTACACGTTCTAATCATAGCATTTCTGTATGCAAGGTGTCGATTCGCATTGAATTGATGATGCCCTACAATTTTGTAATTCATTTTTTTTTCTTTATCTCGTTCCGTTTTTGAGATAAAAATGCTAATTCCGCTGTTTTCCACCAGATGGCGCTATAGGTGGTTTCATTGCGTAGCGCATAGATACTTTACTATACCCAGACACCACTTCTATGCCTATAGCTGCCGCCCTTCCCAAGTTAATGGCGGTGGACAGGATATCTGTGGACACACTGTATATTATTTAAGCCACAGTTAGGACACACAGATGCTGGTGAACTGCTAAAAAGACAAAAGTTTTTAATGTGCAGAGAAGGGAATGTTTAGGTCATGGTATGTAACTGTTGACGTCAATTCTCAGACAATTTATGTTTCACAAGGTCCGAGACTCAAAGGCAATGATGAAGCGTGTTGGAAGCCATCCTAAAGGCCCTTTTACATGAGCAGCTAAGAATAATTGTTCCTATATAAGCCCGGCAGCTTCTTCGATGGCAGACGGCATTGTTTAGGCATCCCAAATTTTGATGCTGGTAGCACATTTTCCCGCATAAAGGTTGACTAGTATAAGCTCTGATTGACTCATTGTTATAGCATTGATCAGCACATTATGGTAAGAAAACCCATGTGAGAGGATGGTTAGGCTATCTCCGAATATTAGAAAACATTATTGCATAGGTTCATTATCGGAGCTTATTATGTTTCAGCTGTAATATACTATATTCTTGATGTTCCTCAGCCAAGTGCAAACCCTAAAAAATAACGTATAAATGATATAACATCCACTTTGTAACATTCCCCCACCCTGTGTATGTCGTTTCCGGTGTCTATACATGTTTGCGAGTGGGACGGAAACCTAAATCATATGTTTGGGATCCTATGGCCTAACAGCTTTGCTAGATTATAGACTTTAAAATTGCAGCTCTCTACACATCGCCTCTTGGATTTCCTTTTTCACCATTTGGTAGCTTTAGTATCCTCTATCTCCCCTCCCAGATAGTGGACTTTGGCATAGAATATTGTGGGGTGTATTTACAATACTTAAGTGGGCGGCACGGTGGCTCAGTGGTTAGCACGGCAGTCTTGCAGCACTGGGGTCCTGGATTCAAATCCCACCAAGGACACCATCTGCAAGGAGTTTGTACATTCTCCCCGCGTTTGCGTGGGTTTCCTCCGGGTACTCCGGTTTCCTCCCACACTACAAAGACATACAGATAGGGACTCTAGATTGTGAGACCCAATGGGGACAGTGTTGCCAATGTATGTAAAGCGCTGTGGAATTAATAGCGCTATATAAATGAATAAAATTATTTTTATTATTAAGAAAGTTCCTACAAGAGCAACAAGAAAGATATTAAGGAAATGCAGCACTTAAAGGGGTTTTAGGAATTAGAAAAGATAAATATAGGGTGTGTTGGTACAAAAAAAAAAAAGTGGCAGTCATACTCCAGGGCCTAGTGTTTTGTTGGTTCCAAGAGTCTAAATAGAGCAGAGCTTCAGTATTAGGGTTTGCTCACAAGAGAGTATTCATCAGGTGAGGGTTATCCTATGTTTTGTTGGATATCACTCGGCTTACTCTTATGCTATGGGGCAGTGCTGACTAATACTTATTTTTGTTATACCGATTCGGTATGAAGAAAACAAAATGCATTATGCTGCATAATATTCTATGGGTTCGTGGAAATCATTGAACTGCACTTGCATGAGTTATGAGCACAGTCTAATATACACCGACACAGACAATGGAGAAGATGGAGACGTTATGTTCCTGATTTTCTCTGCAGCTATGCTCAGATTCTTGCATGCAAGAAAATCGGATAACATTCAGTAAAATATAACCTTTAATAATTTCAAATAATAAAACTATAAACACATTGTTCAAGTATTTAAAATTACTTAGTGCAGCGATAGGCGTATTAATTACTGATCAACTTTCTTAGGTGAGGTGGACAGACAGCCTCGATTAGTTTATATAGATTGAACATCGGCCAATTGTCAGCGCTAAATGCATGTAAGGTCTCTTTCATACGTGCATGTCAGGTACGTGGGATGTCCGTTTTCACACGTAGCGGAGACACGGACACACGTAGACCGATTAAAATTAATGTGTTTTCACATGGACCGTACGGAGCATACGTGTGTCCGTGTGCTCTACATGTAGACATGTCCCGTTTTTTTCCGACAGCAAAGGTGTCACACGGACTGCACAGAGCGCATACTGATGTGATCTGTGTGGCACGTACCGAAGAAAACCACGTGTCTGAAATAAAATGATTTTCTATACTCACCTGTCTCCAGCCCTGTTGTCTTCGGCGCTGCTGGCACTTGCGTCTGACCCCTGCTCATTATGCTCATTGCATATTCACTGCACAGAGGACCAGAGGTGGCAGCAGCAGCGCCGGACACAGCAGCACCATAGACAGGTAACTATAGAAATTCATGCTGTCCGTGTGCTATGCGGATATCACACAGATCGCACACTGACAGCACGTGCTGAACGAACACACACACACACACACACACACAATGCAAAACGTGTGTTTTTGCATGGACATGTGAAAGAGGCTTAAGGGGCAGCCTGTCCAGGAAACTAACGCTGCACTCGCCTTATTAAAATAAAATCATTTGCCTGCACAACTTGTTTCACCACACTGGCGTCATCAGGGATCTGAGAGAATATAAGCTTCTATGAGCAAGCCCTTACGCATGTCAAAGGATGTCCATGGTGCTATATGTGGGTGGGGGGGAGCGGCAAGGTTTAGGATTATCACACAACCAAATTTTATTGGCAAAACTACTTAATACTGTTTTAGGATTTTTGCTTTTATCCCAGGTCACCCCTCGTTTCGTTGTCACGTATTTATTTTTTTAAGACAATTAAACAGATATTGGTCGTGTATTTGTCATCTCAAAATCATTTTTACAATTTGTTCGCCACATGTAATATTAAGATATCCCTTCTCTACTAGGGATAACTTACTGAGTGCTGAAGGTCTGACACACAATCCCAGGAATTGGGCTCCAAATAGCCCCATCTGAATAGTGCAGACATGCGCAATCTCGACCATTGATCCATTTATTGTCTACAGGACTGCAAGAGAAAGCAGAGTACAGAGTCCAGAACAGTCCTGTAGACAATGAATGGAGCCAATAATGATCAAGCTTTGGGGATCTCAGTTTTTCGAGCCCCAGAAATCAGAATGCTACAGATAAACGATACTTTAAAATTTTAGGAGTAATGCGTTAAATATTACTATTTATTGGGTCTGGGTTAAGGCCCCGTCACACTAAGCAACATCGCTAGCAACGTCGCTGCTAACGAACAACTTTTGTGACGTTGCTAGCGATGTTGTTGTGTGTGACATCCAGCAACAACCTGGCCCCTGCTGTGAGGTCGTTGGTTGTTGCTGAATGTCCTGGGCCATTTTTTAGTTGTTGCTGTCCCGCTGTGAAGCACAGATCGCTGTGTGTGACAGCGAGACAGCAACAACTAAATGTGCAGGCAGCAGGAGCCGGCTTCTGCGGAGGCTGGTAACCAATGTAAACATCGGGTAACCAAGAAGCCCTGTCCTTGGTTACCCGATATTTACCTTTGTTACCAGCCTCCGCCGCTCTCCCTGTCAGTGCCGGCTCCTGCTCTGTGCACATGTAGCTGCAGGACACATCGGGTTAATTAACCCGATGTGTGCTGTAGCTAGGAGAGCAGGAGCCGGCACTAAGCAGTGTGCGCTGCTCCCTGCTCTGTGCACATGTAGCTGCAGCACACATCAGGTAATTAACCCGATGTGTGCTGTAACTAGGAGAGCAGGGAGCCAGCGCTCAGTGTGCGCTGCTCCCTGCTCTCTGCACGTGTGGCTGCGTGCGCTGGTAACCAAGGTAAATATCGGGTTGATTACCCGATATTTACCTTAGTTACCAAGCGCAGCATCTTTCACGCGGCGCTGGGGGCTGGGACACTGGTTGCTGGTGAGCTCACCAGCAACTCGTGTAGCCACGCTCCAGCGATCCCTGCCAGGTCAGGTTGCTGGTGGGATCGCTGGAGCGTCGCAGTGTGACATCTCACCAGCAACCTCCTAGCAACTTACCAGCGATCCCTATCGTTGTTGGGATCGCTGGTAAGTTGCTTAGTGTGACTGGACCTTTAGTGAACATTTTGACCACTAGAAACACATTGAGAGAATTGAAAGTCGACCAGGGGTATGCCACAACCAGACGATCCTTCTAATACTGTAACTGCAATGAGATTAATTTAACATAGACAGGTCTTGATAACAGCTGTAAATCTAAAATATAGTGCAGAATTTAGTGAACAGAACCAGATCCTGTAATTAGAGAATCTTCTTTCCCTCCACAATGAAGGACAGGAGTAACAATAGAAATGACATCGTATCATATTGATGAGAAGAAAGGCAAGATGTGCAATACCCGGCTGTGGCATCTATACAGCGGTCCAGCTCTGCAACTGAGCACATTTGGCTGGCACTGGAAAAGCTGATCGGGGGGGGTACTGGATGGTTCACCCCCCCCACTGATCAGTTATTAATGACCTATCCTAAGGCGGGCTTTGCACGCTGCAACATCGGTAACAATGTGTTACCGATGCTGCAGCGATAGTCCCGCCCCCGTCGCACGTGCAATATCTAGTGAAAGCTGCCGTAGCGATTATTATCGCTACGGCAGTTTCACACGCACATACCTGCCGTGCGACGTCCCTCTGGCCGGCGACCCCCCTCCTTCCTAAGGGGGCGGGTTGTGCGGCGTCACAGCGACGTCACACGGCAGGCGGCCAATTGAAGTGGAGGGGCGGAGATTAGCAGGATGTAAACATCCCGCCCACCTCCGTCCTTCTCATTGCAGCCGGCGGCAGGTAAGGTGAAGATCCTCGCTCCTGCGGCTTTACACACAGCGATGTGTGCTGCACCTGTCGCTGCACCGGCATTATGGAAATGTCGGAGGCTGCAGCGATGATACGATAACGACGCTTTTGCGCTCGTTCATCGTATCAAAAAGGATTTGCACGTTGCGATATCGACTGCGACGCCGGATGTGCGTCACTTTCGATTTGACCCCATCGACATCGCACGTGCAATGTCGCAACGTGCAAAGCCGCCCTAAGAATAGGCCATCAATATAAAAGTTCACAACTATTTTAAAGAAATCCTCTCATGAATATATTTCATATACAGTGTGTCCACCCATATTCTGTCCACCGCCATTAACTTGAGAACGGCGGCAGCGATAGGCTGTTCGTATTGAATAGATGATGCTCTACAACTTTGAAATTCACTTTTTTTCTCTATCTCGTTCTGTTTGCAAGATAAAAATGCTAACTCCGTTGTTTTCCACCAGGTGGCGCTATATGTGGTTTCATTGCGTAGCGCATGGATACTTTACTATACCTAGACACCACTTCTATGCCTATAGCTGTCGCCATTCTCAAGTTAATAGCGGTGGACAGGATATGGGTAGACACACTGTATATTAAATCTGTGTATGTAGTGTGACATTATATTAATATACTCACCTATTGCTGCTTTCTCCGATCGCCAGCACCATTATGCTCCTCTTCTCCGTGACGTCACCGTTCTCCAGACTGTCCGGGTCACATTGCTCTATTCATTATCCAGAAGTGGCTTTTACACTGTAAGTCAATGGTGCATCAGAATGAGGCCCAATAGACTTACATTGTAAGAAAGAATTCCTGCTCACACAGAGCATAGAGTCAACCGAAAAGTCTGAAGAGCGGCGAGGGCACAGAAGAAAAGCAGTACTACTGTATATTAACACACTGACACTACACGCATATATATATATATATATATATATATATATATATATATATACACACAGTACAGACCAAAAGTATGGACACACCTTCTCATTGGAAGAATTTTCTTTATTTTCATGACTCTAAAAATTGTAGATTCACATTGAAGGCATCAAAACTATGAATTAAAACATGTGGAATGAAATACTTAACAAAAAAGTGTGAAATAACTGAAAATATGTCTTATATTCTAGTTCTTCAAAGTAGCCACCTTTTGCTTTGATTACTGCTTTGCACACTCTTGGCATTCTCTTGATGAGCTTCAAGAGGTAGTCACCAGAAATGGTCTTCCAACAGTCTTGAAGAAGTTCCCAGAGATGCTTAGGACTTGTTGGCCCTTTTGCCTTCACTCTCCGGTCCAGCTCACCCCAAACCATCTCGATTGGGTTCAGGTCTGGTGACTGTGGAGGCCAGGTCATCTGGCGTAGCACCCCTTCACTCTCCTTCTTAGTCAAATAGCTCTTACACAGCCTGGAGGTGTGTTTGGGGTCATTGTCCTCTTGAAAAATAAATGATGGTCCAATTAAAAGCAAACCGGATGGAATAGCATGCCGCTGCAAGATGCTGTGGTAGCCATGCTGGTTCTGTATGACTTCAATTTTGAATAAATCCCCAACAGTGTCACCAGCAAAGCACCCCCACACCATAACACCTCCTCCTCCATGCTTCACGGTGGGAACCAGCCATGTAGAGTCCATCCGTTCACCTTTTCTACAAAGACACGGTGGTTGGATCCAAAGATCTCAAATTTGGACTCATCAGACCAAAGCACAGATTTCCACTGGTCTAATGTCCATTCCTTGTGTTCTTTAGCCCAAACAAGTCTCTTCTGCTTGTTGCCTGTCCTTAGCACTGGTTTCCCAGCAGCTACTTTACCATGAAGGCCTGCTGCACAAAGTCTCCTCTTAACAGTTGTTCTAGAGATGAGAAGGTGTGTCCAAACTTTTGGTCTGTACTGTATATATCAGAAAAAAAAAAATCATGTTAGGGATTCTTTAAGACTGTTTTATTATTGGCTTCAGTGACCGGAGAAGGAGTCTTGTGTGTTTTTGGCATGAAAGAGACAACAAAAAAATCACTGCAATTTTGCAAACAAGGGAGTTCTGCAAGCCAGTTTCCAAGACAAAATTACTACTATATTCACATGCTGTGTTCAAAAAGCAGGTTTTGCTGCATTTTTGCAGGGGGTTTTTTGGTGCTGATTACATTTGTGATTTGTCTATAGTACATGTTTATTAAACTTCGTTATAGTCACCAAAATGCAGGAAAAGATGATGAAAAAATGCAACAAAACCTGTTTACTGCATTTTTTTACACCATTTTCGTACTCTCATTACTTTGTATGGGTGATAAAAAGTTGAAAGAATTGACATACTGCAGATTTCAAAAACGCTGTTTCTCAAATTTAAATCAGGAAAAGAATCCTGCATATTTCTGAAATCTCGTAGCGTTTACTGGTACTGTAGAATAGCAGTTGTTTTTCTGCAGAAAAAAAAAAGTAATCAGCAAAAAGACCACTACAAAGATGCTGCATGTGAACATAGCCTTAGTGTTTCATATGTGGCCTATGGCTACATGGTAAGGCTATGTTCACACAATACGTTATTGCAACTTTTTTTTGGTGTGTGTGTTTTTTGTGGAAAAGCTGTGTTTTATAGTACTAGCAAAAGCTATGAAATCACGTGCAGTTAATTTTTTTCCAGACTGAATTTGAGAACTGCAACATTTTTTAAATCTGCAGCATGTCAATTTTCTCAGCGTTTATTTCATCCATAAAAAGCAAAGAGAAATTGCAAAAAAGCTGTAAGAACCCCACCCCCCCCCTTACGTTTTTGGTGAATAAAACAAACTATATTAAAGAGGTTGTCCACGACTTTTACATTGATGGCCTATACTAAGGGCGGCTTTGCACGTTGCAACATCGCACGTGCGATGTCGGTGGGGTCAAATCGAAAGTGACGCACATCTGGCGTCACTTTCGACATCGTAGTGTGTAAATCCTAGATGATACGATTAACGAGCGCAAAAGCGTCATTATCGTATTATCGGTGTAGGCTCTGACTTATTCATAATTACGCTGCCGCGACAGGTACGATGTTGTTCCTCGTTCCTGCGGCAGCACACATCGCTGTGTATGAAGCCGCAGGAGCGAGGAACCTCCCCTTACCTGCCGCCGGCGGCTATGCGGAAGGAAGAAGGTGGGCGAGATGTTTACATCCCGCTCATCTTCGCCCCTCCGCTTTGATTGGCCGCCTGCCGTGTGACATCGCTGTGACGTTGTACGACCCGACCCTTAGGAAGGAGGCGGGACGCCGGCCACAGCGACGTAGCAAGACAGGTGAGTGCATGTGAAGCTGGCGTAGCGATAATGTTTGCTACGCCAGGAATCACAAGATATCGCTGCTGCGCGGGGGCGGGGACTATCGCGTGCGATATTGCAGCATCGGCTTGCGATGTCGCAACGTGCAAAGCCCGCCTTAGGATAGGTCATCAATGTCTGATCGGCCGGGGTCCAACTCCCAGCACCCCCCGCCGATCAGCTGTTCTCGGGTCGGTGGTGGCAGCAGGTAGCTGAAAATGCTCAGCTCTGGCTTCTGATAGTAACCATGGCCAGGTACTGTACATCCGCCTCCTATTGATCTGGAGGCGTATGTGCAGTCCCCGGCCGCACATCTGCCTCCCATCATATTGTGTGATATTCAATATGTACTGTAGACAAATCACATGTAATCTGTAGGTTAAAAATACTGCAAAAATGCCACAAAAACACCCCAAAAAATGTAACAGTCAAGGAAGCACGATTTAGCTTCTGAGAGAAAAAATACTAAAAAAACCTACGTATTTTTTATGCAAATTAAAAGCAAGCTGATTTTAACAGTACCAGCAAAAGCTGAGACCTTAGAAATCTTATCCACACTTGTTCTTCCTGACTGAATTTAAAAACTGCAGTGTTTTTTTAAACCTGCAACATGTCAGTTCTTTCAACATTTTTCCACCCATAAAAAGCAATGAGAAAGTGCAAAAAAGCTGCTAAAAAATGCAATCATGCGTTTTTGGTTTCTAAAGCATGTACTGTAGACAAATTACACATGTAAGCCATAACCAATAAAAGCAGCAAAATCTGATTTTTGTAAGCGTAAGCAGCTTCTTCACGCTTTGCCTTCAGATAAAAAAAATGCTGCAAAAACGCAACTTGTGAACATAGACTAAAGGTTCTTTTTGCACACTTGGATAAACTGCATGTAATTACAGTGTCTTGCAAAAGTATTCGGCCCCCTTGAACTTTTCAACCTTTTCCCACATTTCAGGCTTCAAACAAAGATAAAACATTTTAATTTTTTGTTGAAGAATCAACAAGTGGGACACAATTTAGAAGAACGAAATTTATTGCTTATGTTAAACTTTTGTAAAAAAATAAAACACTGAAAATTGCGGCGTGCAATATTATTCGGCCCCTTTACTTTCAGTGCAGCAAACTTACTCCAGAAGTTCATTCAGGATCTCTGAATGATCCAATGTTGTCCTAAATGACTGATGATGATAAATATAATCCACCTGTGTGTAATGAAGTCTCCATATAAATGCACCTGCTCTGTGATAGTCTCAGTGTTCTGTTTAAAGCACAGAGAGCATCATGAAGACCAAGGAACACAACAGGCAGGTCCGTGAGAATGTTGTGGAGACGTTTAAAGTCGGACTTGGTTACAAAAAGATTACCACAACTTTAAACATCCCAAGGAGCACTGTGCAAGCGATCATATTGAAATGGAAGGAGTATCATACCACTGCAAATCTACCAAGACCTGGTCGTCTCTCAAAACTTTCATCTCAAACAAGGAGAAGACTGATCAGAGATGCAGCCAAGAGGCCCATGATCACTCTGGAGGAACTGCAAAGATCTACAGCTGAGGTGGGAGAGTGTCCATAGGACAACAATCAGTCGTACACTGCACAAATCTGGCCTTTATGGAAGAGTGGCAAAGAGAAAGCCATTTCTCAAAGATATCCATAAAAAGTGTCGTTTAAAGTTTGCCACAAGCCACCTGGGAGACACACCAAACATGTGGAAGAAGGTGCTCTGGTCACATGAAACCAAAATCAAAAATTTTGGGCACAATGCCAAACGATATGTTTGGCGTAAAAGCAACTCAGCTCGTCACCCTGAACACACGATCCCCACTGTCAAACATGGTGGTGGTAGTATCATGGTTTTGGCCTTCGTTTCTTCAGCAGGGACAATGAAGATGGTTAAAATTGATGGGAAGATGAATGGAGCCAAATACAGGAACATTCTTGAAGAAAACCTGTTGGAGTCTGCAAAAGAACGGAGACTGGGACGGAGATTTGTCTTCCAACAAGACAATGATCCCAAACAAAGTAAAATCTACAATGGAATGGTTCACAAATAAATATATCCAGGTGTTGGAATGGCCAAGTCAAAGTCCAGACCTGAATCCAGTTGAGAATCTGTGGAAAGAGCTGAAAACTGCTGTTCACAAACGCTCTCCATCCAACCTCACTCAGCTCCAGCTGTTTGCAAAGTAAAAAATGGGCAATAATTTCAGTCTCTCGATGTGCAAAACTGATAGACACATACCCCAAGCGACTTGCAGCTGTAAACGCAGCAAAAAGTGGCACTACAAAGTATTAACTTAAGGGGGCCGAATAATATTGCACGCCCTAATTTTCAGTTTTTTATTTTTTATGGAAGTTTAAACATAAGCAATACATTTCGTTCTACTTCACAATTGTGTCCCACTTGTTGATTCTTCACCAAAAAATAAAAAAAAATATCTTTGTTTGAAGCCTGAAATGTGGGAAAAGGTTGAAAAGTTCAAGGGGGCCGAATACTTTTGCAAGGCACTGTAATGCCAAACATCACTCAATTACTTTGTAATTTACTTATTGATTGAAAGTTTGCATGATCATTTATGTGCCTGTTTATTTACCATACACAGCAAACCCTGTGCACTCCAGGGTACATGCTGCCAACAAATTATTTTTTATGACCCAATAAAATATGCGTTCAAGAACAGATTAGTTTTTTTAACATTTAATCACTGGGCAGGTTTACAATGAGCAACAGTGTCAGAAAAAAACGTTTGCATAAGAGATTGTTCTGCTGATCACTTTCTTGTATAAAAGGCCCTTCAAGAGCGTGAAATGGTCACAAATAAATGCAGTCAGTGACGACAATCATGAACACTCGACTCATGAACATTCTCCGCAAATGTGTATGAAGCATTAATAAATGAAAACAGAGGGTGTAAAAGCCTCCATACATACAAAATTTACAATGTGTGTCTATATCTACAGGATGAGTCGCCTGCTCAGTTTAGAACTTAAATTAAATATACAGAAATGACAAAAGTCAGAAATAAGGCTTCGATCCGGTAACACACAGAATACACTTGTTGGCCTGACAATTCAGTAAGAATCGGTGCACTTCAGTCGGCGAGCTTCTGGCACTATTATTATGCGGTGATGTCAAGTACATACAGGG
This sequence comes from Anomaloglossus baeobatrachus, assembly GCF_048569485.1. NCBI lineage: Eukaryota > Metazoa > Chordata > Amphibia > Anura > Aromobatidae > Anomaloglossus > Anomaloglossus baeobatrachus. The sequence goes on along the minus strand of NC_134354.1, from coordinate 86,663,416 downwards.
GGCATGGAAGTCCTAGAACAATCAGGACACACAGGGATGCAGGACATGTGCAGATGTCCAGTGTGCCATGCATCACCGGCGAGGCACAGATTGTTCATGGTAATACTGTTTCATCAATCGCTCCTTACACCGCCAATAAATAGAACGCAGTTTTTCTGTTTGACAATAATTTCACACTTCTACTAGTTCAAGGCAGTCTTGAATGAAGGCAACAAATGGTTTACAAATGTTGAGCTATATAAAGCAAAGGCATCCACTGAACGGCTCATAGTGGCCATCAGCAGTGGAGGAGGTACCATAATGTGTCCCACTTCTCACCGACACCAAATAGTAAGGGCTCATGCAGACGTCCGAGCACGGATCGGGGTGCACAGACCAGGGTGAATGGACCGACTGCAGGTCCCCGGACAGGAGCATGACGGCTTCATATATTTCCATTGATATGGAGGATCCTCATCTGCTTGACAATCGTGATTTTTCCTGACTCACTAGAACACAGCAGCAGACGGTGTGTTGTTTGCCTTCATGCGACGTGATGTGTCCCCGGCACTGGAGACACCTGGAGGAGCAAAGCCAGGAGAGGAGAGCAGGGGCGCAACACCAGGAGGACCGTCACCGGATGGACCGACGCCAGCGCACGGCTGCGAGCACACAGGCTCCGGGACTAATTTTAGACTGTCTTCCCGTCGCAGGAATATAACCTAAAGATGGAGGAGAGGCCACCGTGCTGCATCTTTTATTCTACTGAGCGACATCCGCAGGATCAGAAAGCGTAGTCAGACTCTGTGACCGCCAGACATGGGGTGCTTGGGCAACAGCAAGAAGGAAGATCAGCGCATAGACGAGAAGGCGCAGCGAGAGGCTAACAAGAAGATCGAGAAGCAGCTGCAGTAGGAGAGGCTGGCCTACAAAGCCACACACCGGCTGCTGATGCTGGTGAGTCAGGAAAAAGCATTATTGTCAAGCAGATGAGGATCCTCCAGGTCTATGGATTTAATTCTGAAGAGAAAAAAAAAAAAAACCCTGAAAATTCAGGACAATCTGCTTCATATATTTGTATGAAGTTGTCGCACTTGGGTTGGGAGTCCGTGCACTGCGATGTGTGTTGAACAGACAACAGCATAAGCCCTAATGGTTCATTTACATGGGTCAAAAACTGATGAGCGCTCAAAGGAAACCTCACTGCTGATCAATGACCTGCACTCCATTGTGGCCGCTGTGCTCAAGTTTTTTCCAGCAGCCCCATAGCAAATGAATGGAGTTCTATTTTGCAATGGGGATATAAAAGTTTCCTGTTAGCTTAACGGTGCGGGTCCCAGAAATCAGCCCTCAAGAGATCAAAGTTATCACCTATCCTATGGATGAGTGACAACTTGTTTTATCAGACAAACCTTTTAAAGGGCCTCTGTTGGCACAGTATGGCTGTTCAAAACCAAGCACAGGCGCTCTGTGCACCGTTGGCGCGGCCAAACAGTTCATTGCACCTTCCCATCAACTTTGTTTTTTCCTTAAGGCTGCATTTCACAATGTAGCTGCCACATGCAGCCAAAATTATGGTTGCATTGGATTTGCCAATAGGCACATGATTTTGAAGGCAATCTCATTGTACTCACAGAATAGTGAGGCCATGGGCCACCGCATATGGGTTTGCTTTGCCTGCTTGTGGCAGCTGGATTGTGATCACCCGGCCCATAGTCTTCTGTCAGTTGGGATCTCCATCCCGAAATTTGGTGAGGAGCGAGGTTTCTGGCCACCTATGTAGCACTGGTTCCATACTAGAGTACAATGGGTGACCCTACAGAGGTTTCTGGGCACCTATGTGGCACAGATGCCATACAAGAGTACAATGGGTGACCCTATATAGGTTCTTGGGCATCTATGTAGCACGAGTGCCATACTAGAGTACAATGGGTGACCCTATAGAGGTTTCTGGGCACCTATGTGGCACAGATGCCATACAAAAGTACAATGGTTGACCCTAGAGAGGTTTCTGGGCACCTATGTGGCACAGATGCCATACAAAAGTACAATGGTTGACCCTAGAGAGGTTTCTGGGCACCTATGTGGCACAGATGCCATACAAAAGTACAATGGTTGACCCTAGAGAGGTTTCTGGGCACCTATGTGGCACAGATGCCATACAAAAGTACAATGGTTGACCCTAGAGAGGTTCTTGGGCATCTATGTAGCACGAGTGCCATTCTAGAATATAATGGGAGACCCTATAGAGGTTTCTGGGCACCTATGTAGCACAGGCGCCATACTAGAATACAATGTGTGACCCAATAGAGGTTTCTGGGCACCTATATAGCACAGGCGCCATACTAGAATATAATGGGCGACCCTATAGAGGTTTCTGGCCACCTATGTGGCACAGGTGCCATACTAGAATACAATGTGTGACCCTATAGAGGTTTCTGGGCACCTATTTAGCACAGGCGCTATACTATAATACAATGTGTGACCCAATAGAGGTTTCTGGGCACCTACATAGCACAGGCGCCATACTAGAATATAATGGGCGACCCTATAGAGGTTTCTGGGCACCTATGTAGCACGGGCGCCATACTAGAGTACAATGGGTAACCCTATAGGAAAGGACAATTTAACCATTGCATAATAAAAAGTTATACCCCCCGTGTCATCCTATTTGTGTTTCCATTCATTTCCAAGATGTGTTCGAAGTGATTGAACAGACACTTTATGGTGCAGCCCCCACATGGACAGAGGATACAATGGCATTTGTTACAGACAATCCTCTGCCAGCTAAAAAACTAATACTCAAGACGGGAGACATATTTACACTGAATATGAATGTAGCTCACAGAGGATTGCCTGGATCCGCACAACTAGATCCCTCAATTCTCAGCTGTGAACACAAATCTGTAAAGTTTTTAATATCTGAATGTGAACAATATTTTCATACGCAGTCAGGAAAAGAATTCTTAAAAATGGCGTCAAATCCGCTTCAATGGCAATTCCCATTCAGGACCTATGAATGGGGCTTCTTCACTGTTCACACAATGCAGATGATTTACCAAAGTTATATCAACTTTAATAAAGCAAAAATTAAGGCGAATCAACGGTTTTGATCCAAATAATAATTAATGACATGACTGAAAGGGGAACAAAAAAAAAAAAAATACTATAATACATATTTGTTTTACAAAATATTTTCATTACAGTCCTGTACAAAATGATAGACATTGCATCCCCTTGTGCTTCTGAATCTGGGACAGTTCCTCAGAAGTAATGATTCAGTGGTTCCGGAGGCGACGCCGCAGTCTGTAGTTACAAAATGGCTCATCCAGGTCCGGGCAGCGGCTTCGCCTTTCTGCTCATAACAAAAAGGGTCTCTGGTCAATAAGATGGGCAACAGGCAGAAGACGACCTGGGGCATTCTCACAATCCTCCTTGGTTTTTATTAAAAAAAAAAAAATCCAAAATATATAAAAATATGAATACTGTACAGCAGAGTTTACTCGGTGATACTCCGGGTCTAATCCATCCCTACGTCAGATTTGTTACTGTTTTGTGATCAATAAGGTCTCTAAGAAACATTTGCTCTGCTGATATATTGTGATATTCATTCTGTGAAAAGATAAAGAAAGACAATGGAGTCAAAATGTGCAAATTAATTAAGTAAAGAAGCGCAAGAATAAAGACCGATCGGGACCCGGGAAAGGTCAGAAGAAGACTGGTGGGCATAGTAGGGCAACTATTTATTTGAATATATTTAATCTGTTATTTTTGTCATTGGGATAAAACAAATGTGTGAAAATAATTAACTCCCAGAAGAATAAATAATACACTAATATGACTAAAATAAACATAAAAAATACCCTGTAGAAGTGCATAATGAAACGCCACCCCCCAAATGAAAGGCACTGTATATAGCATTTATAAAGCAGTTTTTGCGCTTTTATTTATTTTTTTAAATGTTCAAAATTATTTTATACATAAAAAAAAATATCAGACATTTTTAACACTAAGCCTAATATTAGACTTGTTCATCTCTTTGTTTCTATTAGCAACAATGGTATAAGCAGCAATAATTGGGTCTGATCCTAATAAGTTTCAGTGAAGGATTTACTGCACATGCACTGTAAAGGTAGAGGAGGAGGAGGTGAGCTGTGACATTGCCTATTGAGAGTGGTGGATTGTGTATTATCTACTGTATATAGAAGTGTTAACAGTCACTGTACAGGAGGGAGAGGAGGAGGTGAGATGAGACATTGCTAATACTGAATGGTGGATTGTGAAATATCTACTAACTATAGAGGTGTTAGTCATTGTAGGAGGAGGTGAGCTGTGACAATGAATATTGCGAGTGGTGGAGTGTGTGATTGTATAGAAGTGTTATCAGTCATTACACAGAGGGAGGAGATGAGCATTGTGAATGGTGGAAGCTATGTTCTCTACTGTATATAGAGGTTATATGTCATAGCACAGAAGGAGGAGAACTTGACATCATCCATTGAGTGGTGGATAGTTATCTGCTGTATATACAGATATCAGTCATTGAACCGGAGAAGGTAAGCTGTGACCATCCATTGTGAATGGTGGATTCTGTGCTATCTACTGTATATAGAGGTAATATCAAGTCATTGAACCGGAGGAGGAGAAGGTAAGCTGTCACCATCTATTGTGAATGGTGGATCCTGTGCTATCTACTGTATATAGAGGTGATATCAAGTCATTTTACAGGAGGAGGAGGTGAGCTGTGACATCATCTATTGTGAATGGTGGATCCTGTATTATTTACTGTAGAGGTGTTAATAATGAGACTGCTGAAAAGTCTTCTGAACAGAACAGCTAATAAATGTAAGATCTGCAGGGTTTGATTTTTTTTCTAACTATAAATAGTGATGCTATTGAAAACTAACGGCATAAAACAAATATCTTTAACTTTGTAAATTTTAAACCTGATTTACACAATAAGCCATTTTCTCATTAAACATTTTCTTGATATAAAAAACAATGCATGAAATTAGCGTTTAGATTTAGAGATAAATGGGCTGCAGCCAATCCTTTACCTGAGCCATTACAGACATCGTCTCATTTCCATAATAATGGAGGGAACTATTTAGAGAAGTCAGGTTGTATTTGAACCCTGCGATATGGACTTCATTGCATATGTGCAACGCCAGCGTGATTGCAATGATGCCAGTAGTCGGGTGCTTTGGTTTCTGGAACACAAAAGAACAAACAAGGAGAACGAGTTACTAATCCCCAATCTACCAATATACACGTACTGCCAGCAGATGGCAGCATCAGCCAACACGGTTCAGGAATCTGTGAATATCTTTGGTAAGAAGTAATTACAAAGCACAGGTCTACAAACATGTCTGATATAGGAAATACAACAAGGGTTAAAAATAACAATTCTGCAGTATCTTCATGTATCTGGCCAGGTAAAGGAAATAACTGCTGTCTGCCAAAAGTTAAAGGGGTGTTCTGGCTCTTTGTATTCTTGCGGCAGGTACCATAGTTGCTAACCACCTGCCAATTCTTCCCTGTGGCATCTCTGCAAGCTCAGGTAGCAATTCTCTGGCTTCAATTGACCTTATGTCAACTGGGCAGTTCTTTCTCTTCCGCTCTGTCGATGAAGTATCACTGTTGACAACATGTTGATTAACAGCAGGCTCCCAGCAGTTAGACAGGATGCCAATCAGTACCCCAATTGGAATTGGCAGCGGCGCCCCATTGACAGAGCAGAAGAAAAGGAGCTGCTTTGTCAATGTGAAAGCAGAAGTATTAAAACAGTACTTTAGCAACAACCCGGTAAGTTCTTAACTCCAATGTAAGAAAACCCCTCTAAGGCTATGTGCCCACGCTGTGGATTTACCGCGGATTTACTGCGGATTTTCCGAAAATCTGCAGCAGCGGCACTTCCAAGCCATTTCAATGGCATTTTGGAAATGCTGTGTCCATGCTGCGGATTTTTCCGCGGCGGATTTGCCGCGGATTTTGATCCGGAAAAATCTGCAGCATGTCAATTATTGTTGCGGATTTTGGTGCGGATTTTGGGTCTAGAATGGGGGAAGAAAAAAAATCCGCATCAAAATCCGCGGCAAATTCGCGGTAATCCGCGGCAAAAATAAGGTGCGGATTTGCCGCGAAAGTCGCGGATTTTCATGCAGAAAAATCCGCAGGTACATTCTACCGTGGACACATAGCCTAAGGCCTCTTTCACACGTCCGTGAAAATCACGCACAAAAGTACTGACACTTCTGGAACAGCGCCGACACAGCAGGTGAGTATAGGCTTTCTTATTTTAATGGGGGCAAATATGGGGAATGAGAAGGGGTTGTCTAAGTAAGTCCCACAACATTAAAGGCTGGTGAAAGCACTTGGACAAAGAAATAGCAGGTATGATAAGATGGACTTACTTCTGTCTTAGGAAAGCTTGTGGGAAAATTCAATAGATTTTGGGATACTTGCTTCAGTATGTAAGGGTTAAGGACTCGCATTTGATGGGGTTGGTAGATTAATTTCATGGCAGGTTTTCTCCAAAAACCATAAGTGCTCTGCAATAAGAAAGAATTACGTATAAAGTCACAATACATAGAATGGTAATAAGAAAAATATGAGATACAATGTAACAATTATAGCAAACGTTTGCCTCATTAAAGATAAAGCAATTCCAAAAATAATAAAAATTACACGTATTTGGCAGCGCTGATTTCATAAAGATCTGATCTATCAAAATAGATAATAAATATATCCGATCGGTAAACGGCGTAATAATAAAAAAAAAAGCCAGAATTATGGGTTTTTTTTGGCCATTGCAACATTGTTGTAAAGTTATAGCTTTTGGTAGAAAGAAAAAAAAAAGGAAAAAAATGAAAACAAAAGATCAAACAATCTGTTCATGAAGGAGTTAAGTATCGCTCTGTTTGCCTGTCCCACACATTAATCTATACAGAAACGACTCATGACAGCCAGAGATAGAGAAAAGTTCACGAGTTATGACCACTTTATCATAACGGTATTTAGAAGCAACGACAAAACCATAAAGACAATGCACAGGTGAGAACGTACGCAAGAGCAGGACATAACAAATACTACTCAAATGAAAGTGAACTTTCATCTGTAAATACAAGAAAATAAATATCTATAAGCGCTGTGGACTTTTACCCAGCAGCCGACATGAAAGTGTTCCTCTGGATTCCATGTATCTAAAGAGAGGATTGCATTAATGACAACTCCCTGACATATATACACCGTGTTCCTGAAATACTGACGGCTCTGCAGCAGTCTCCTTGATGTGCCCATCTAGAATCTGTTTGGGTAATCAAATTGCTATCATGCAAATCACTTCTGCTTAAAGGGAATCTGTCATCAGTACGGCTGAGCGGACCCAAACTCTAAAAGTCCGGATCCGCGCGGCTGCGGGCTGAGAATACCAGCTCTTAGCCGATACCATCATGGCTGGGGAGGAAAATTAGGGGGGACCGCACTTCGTTTTTATTTTAGTTATTTATTTAAATAATAGTAAAAAAACAAAAACAAAATGCATCACTGACACAGCCGCGCACACAGTGTCTGACAGGAGCGTGCATGTGTTTCTGTGTATATGCACGCTCATGTTCAGAGAGCGGCAGGCCGTGCCGGGTGATGTCATGTCAGACTTGTACGAGTCTGACAGCGCATCACCGTCACAGGAGCGCACACTTCTGACAGGAACGTGCATGTGTTTCTGAAAGACATGCACATTCACCATACTGACCCGCAGACACTTACACTGCTTTCCCCGCCCACCGGCCGTCCTGTCACCTGTGATTGGTTGCACTCAGCTGACACGCTGATACTCGGGGTGGGGGTGCGTCTAGCTGCAACCAATTACACGGGCCGGTGGGCAAGCAAAACAATGAACATTGAATTGTCGGCTCCGGAAGGGAAAAGAGTGACCCGCAAGGAGTTTGCTGCCATGACACAGCCTCGGGTGAGTACACCGCGCACGCTCCTACCCCCCCGTCCCCGCCACAAACATTTTTAATCTCCAGATTCTGGTCCCCATAAACTTATATGGACACCGGAATCCGGCAGGGATCCGCTGGTTCTGGATTTAGGCGGATTCGATCAGCCCTAATCATCAGGTTTTTACTACCTCATCTGAGAGCAGCATAATGTAGGCAAAGAGACCCTGAATCCAATGATGTATCACTTAAGATTATTGGGTGCAGCAGTTGTGATACAATCAAAATTTTTAGATTCAGCAATGCAGCAGAGCTGAAAAGGATGCCTCAGCAGGCTCTATATGTACAATATAACCTATAAGCAGAAGGATATACCATAGTATTCCTTAAATTTAGCCCAGAATATCAAAGCACGAATGAAACCCAAAAAAATGTAAAAATGTTTTAATAATTTAAAAAAATTTATAAGATTCTTATGCCTGTTGAATTGCTTTTTTGGGTTTCATTCTATATGTACAATGTCTCTAGACAGTGAGCTGCTCATCACAGGAGAGGGTGTAGTGCCCAAGTGCCTAAATCACAGCTATTATAATCGCTGGGGTTTAAGTAAACAACACCACATGGTGAAACATGTGACATGTTGTGGTTACGGAAGTACCACTTCTCAACATGGTATAGCATGGGTAAGTGCCTTGATGCAATTGTGCACAATGGATGATCTAGATTAGCTCTCTATTGCTGACTATATAAGTGTAATACTAGGTCTATGCACATCCCATTGGAGATATTTGTTCTCCCACTATGTATTTTTGACTGGTGGTATCTCTACTAGTTCGTACTCCTGCACTAAGCACTTTGATTTTTATGTATTGTATGCCTTTTCTGCATAAGTGTTCAATAAATTTATATTTTTTATCTTATCTGGTGATTTCATGGCTCACGTTTTGTATAGGTTCAATATCCATAAGGGAGCCTTTCACAATTTACTTTATTTGAAATTGGGTTCTAGTCCCTGGCCTACACTCGGAGGTACTGGGCTATGTTGGTTGTCAGATGTGTTTTCTATCTATATGTACAATGTCTATAGACAGTGAGCTGCTTATCACATGAGGGGGTGTAGCGCCCAAGTGCCTAAATCACAGCAATTATAATCACTGGAGTTTAGGTAAACAACAGCACATGGCGAAACATGTGACACATTGTTGAATCCTGGGTTTCCACCCCTACCTCATGCTGTCCTCAAATTACATAGCAAAAACCTGCTGACCGATTCCCTTTAAAAAAAAAAGGTCTGAATTGGATAAATGTCTGTTCTTTGTCTCCCATCGGTCTTTTGACAAACAAAATTAGATGACAGCTGCAGCAGATCAGCGACTGGCAGGAGATATAATGCAACGATCAAAGGAACAGCACCGATCCAAGAGGTCGGTAAGAGGTTTTTTTCTTTTATTACGAAGTGGTTGTACAGTAGTGGAGAGCCCCTGAAAGGCACTGGTCTTGTTGCCCCAAACTAGATCAGAGATTTACATGAATGGTCTCCTATGCTTCATTTGTGGTGTACTCAGCGCAGTTCCACAGACCAATAAAGGTGAATATGCTGCGGACGTCCCGCAGCCGCACATAATTGCATGTCAATTCTTTTTGTGGAAATACCTGCCGAAATCCCAGCCCTCCACTATTGAGATAGGGCCGGGACTTCCGCAGGTAATCCGCAGGTTTACCGCAGCTATTTAGCTGTACTACCGCAGCTAAAAATAGCTGCGGATTCCGGCTAGCAGCTGCAGGAAACCTGCGGCCGTACCTGCGGATATATCCACAGGTGCAAGCTCCCATTGGCACATAGCCTAAGGCACGTAGCGTTTGTCCCTGCAGAAATTTCTGCAGCAATTTGAACAGCACACGTGCGCTTCAAATCGCTGCAGAAAGAGTCTGTAATGAAAAAAAAAAAGCCGATTCCATTCGCTCTGAGTGCAGCCCCTCCCATAGACAGAATGGGGACTGCAGGCAGAGCTCAGGAAAGAAGGGACATGTCACTTCTTAGAACGCGCGCTTCGGGCAGCAGCAGAAGCGCTGCGCTCTAATACGCACGTCATAGATTATGCTGGGGATGCAAGACGCATGCAGTTACGCTGCGGTGCAGAGCGCAGTAACTGCATGCAAATACGCAACGTGCGAACATAGCCTAAGTGTTTAGGGACTAATTCCATTAAAATAGTTTATTAGCGAATACCTTGTAGCATTTAGTAAATTGAAGCGGTAGGGTCATCGAAGGCCAAGCTAACGCCTCTAGCACATCCAAAAAAATTGAATATTCCTTTTGGTGAACTTGCTGTACCCCAATTTTGCATACACGTCCTTATGCAAATCAGAGCAAAGAGCAGAGCTCAAACCTGTATATACACAGCCGGCATTATAATGTATCGAGGCCCATACACTTACCACACTTCTGTGTAATAGTAATTCTGACAACCATTTGACATCATGAGGCTTGAACATCATAAGCACCACTGTGGTGTTCGGATCATAGTGCAAACTGTCTGAAAAGATGGATTCTGGATAACATAGGCGGAAAGTAGTCTTTTGTCCAACATCATCTTCATACCCCAGGACAGGGCCGTCATTCATCCTTGTAAATAAGAAAGAAAAAAAAAAAAGATTAGTATAATTTTTTATAATATTTAATTATGATTTCCTTACAGGGAATGTGTCATCTGAAAATGACCTATTAGGTTAAGATTTCTCCTCCGCTGGTGAAATCTTCAGCAAGTGCTGCACATGCAGCGTTGGGATTCGGCGACACTTGCCGGTCCCAGCGGCCATCACACAAGTATCTGTTTTGTGTACTTTTGTCATATGCCAACTACAGTCTCAGCCACATCACATTATATTTTACTCATTAAAGGGAACCTGTCAGGTCCAATATGCACCCGAAACCATGAGCAGTTCTGGGTGTATATTGCTAATCCCTGCCTGTTAGTCCCTGTATACACTAGCATAGATAAAGAGATCTGTAGAAAAAGTATTTCTAAAGATTTTTTACCGTATGTTAATGAGCGAGGGCACGAGTCCCCTGGGCGTTAGTTCCCTGGCCAGTCGCCCCTCATTAGCATATTAGTATGTCCCTGTGGTCGTGCTCTCATGCTAATGAATACACAGCATCACAGAATGATCTCACTCACTTCTCCATCGCTGGATTTTGGCTCAGTGCCCATGACCCCGGAGTTTGAAGCTTGAATGATCTTCTGTACGGCACTGCAGTGTTTTTAACCCCTTCCTTCCCAGCTTCTTACCACAACTCGTTAAGAGCAGTTGGACGCTCGTATGGTCGAGACTCGAGTACACAAGTATAATGT